>NW_026606094.1:25332500-25932500 GCF_029834395.1 Sorex fumeus | reverse complement strand
CGTTCAGTTCCTGGCACTGCATATGGTCTCCCAGCACCAGGGTTACTCCTAAGCCTAGAGCCAGGAGGAAGCCTTGAGTTGCACTAGATGTGGCTTCACTCCCACCCTTCCTAAGAATGGATGTGTATAAACATGTACATTGTACATTATTTAGACCAATGCTGTCCCACAGACTTGAGTGGTGCCTCTGTCACTGGGAACGTTTACCAGGCGCATCCAAGAACACAATGAGACAGTTTAGTGAATCGGAACAAGGTTCCACTCCACACAGTCTATCACCATTTTGACCTACAGTCGTTGTAAAGGAGTAACAGTTCATATCCTGTTCTCCTTGCATCTACTTACTTATAGCATTTTCTGTCTGACCTCCTGGCTTGCAGGGTGGACACAGGCTAGTGGCAGCTTCCATGTTAGACACAAGAGCTGGCTTTAGTGCCCCTCCCTGTGTACCTGTGTACCTTCTGTGACAAAGGGGTCCAGGGGGCGCTTGTCCACACTTCCACAGTGGGTTCAGAGCATGAAGACTGAGCACTCCTCTCGTTCCTGGGATTTCTTCTCTGAGTTCCCCTCCTCCTGCCCTTTCTCTACCTCCTGAAAGGAGGTGCTCCGAGACCCCTCCCTTCCCCCTCTGCTAGCAAATGGCCGGTGACTGCCGCAAAGCCTCCTCTGAGACCCAAAGGACGTTAATCAGTTTCGCAGCTGGAGGCAAAGTGATCTAGTATAGCAATTCCTCCATCAGGGGTTTACTCCCAGCCTTTCCATTAGGGAAGGACTCTTGCATAAAGTAAAATATGCTTTGTCTTCACCGGGGTAGACAAAGGATTAAATTAAAAGAGCAATAACCTTGCTACTGGCAGGGTTTCTGGGAGGGCAGCAGGGGAAATAATTCTCTCTCTTTGCTTCTTCTGGCTAAGGGTTCTGGGCAGGAGGTGCTTTGCGGTTTTTCGGGATTGAAGTAAGGGTCCTGTGCCTCACAGAGTCTGATCTGGGCTGGCATCGCCTGTGCATCAAGCAGCCCCTTTATGCTGATCTGAGAAGGAAGTGAGGTGGTGGCTTGTTCCAGCGCCTCTAGTGAGAACCCAGATCTCCTGACCCAGCAGCTGCTCATCTGCTTCTACCCTGTTCTTGCTCATTCTGCCCTAGGTGTCTCCCTTTCTTTGCGCCGTGACAGTGCTCTTCCTGTTCCTTAGGTATCCCCAGCACCTGTACCCACAACCCTCACTCACTCCACTCGGTGGCCCCACCCCCATCTGCCTGCTAGCTGGTTAAGTCACCACCCAAAGACTGCAAAATGCTTTCCATTCCACATTTCCGTTTAAAAGAGCTCAAGCAGCTGAGGGGGTTTCTAGGCAGTACTAGACCACCTTACCCAGTGATGTCTGTGTGCCAGAAGAGCTCCTTTTTATTTATTTTGCTTTGGGGGCCACACCCGGTGGTACTCAGGGCTTACTCCTGGCTCTGTGCTCAGGGATCATTGCTGGCAGACTCAGGGGACCATATGGGGTTTGAGATATTGAATCCAGGCTGGCCACATGCAAGGCAAGCACCCTACCCACTGTACGATCACACTAGCCTGGAAGAGCTACCTTCTTGACTTGATGGGGATTATAATCATCCTCAAATCAGAGAAACCTGGATCAAAGAGCAGGACCCAGGCTGCTCATCGACAAAAGTGGACAGAGCATGGGGATCAGCTGTCAGGATGGATGATATAGGAAAGCAATTTGCATGTAGAAACCTGGCTTTTCTTAAAAACATTCAAATACCTGCCTACAGCCCACTTAGCTCACCCTCACAGTACAGTACAAGCAGTCACGGTTTGCATTAATTTGCTCTCGCTCTCCTTCTCCCTCTCTCTCTCTCTCTCTCTCTCTCTCTCTCTCTCTCTCTCTCTCTCTCTCGTAGGGTGATGTTTTTCTCCTAGAAACTCTCCTCCTCTGAGTTGGGATTAGGAGGATGGTTGTGGGTTGGGGGGAGCAGATTTGAGGCTTTTGCAAAATATTCAGCTGAAACTGAAAAATAGTCACAGGAGTGTGGCACTGAATTTAGAGTGGGGCTAGAGCACAGTTGGGAGATAATGCCGTGTGCTGTGGAGGGAAGAGCCTCTGTGATTTATAGACTCCTTGTGACTCAAGCATTGAGAATGGGTCCTTCTCTGTCTTTTTCTGTCTGTTTTTGTCTCTGTCTCTGTCTCTCTCTGTCTCTGTCTCTCTCTGTCTCTCTCTCTCTCTCTCTTTCTCTCTCTCTCTCTCTCAAATTTGGCTGGGGTGGCCTGGAAACTTCTAGAACGGCTCTGTTCTTAGGAAGCTGAATTCCTGTTGCCAGATTCCATTGCAGGCCTGAGAGCAGCTAATGATTGCAAACAAGCACGGGTTGAATCATGATCAGCCTCTGACTGCAACTGCAGAGAAGGCGCTGCAGGAGGCCACGTGGCTGCCCAGAAGAGCCTGACCTTTCCGAAAACTGGACTGCTTCCCTCCCCCCTCCTCTTCACACCAGTGCCCCCTGAAAGCGAGCACTGGGGCAGGGAGCTGGGCTCCTGACTCTTACACGAATGCTTTATGTCCATGCTGTCAGGGGCTGCAAATAGAGAAACTCGGGTGATGGTGAAGGAATATTCTCAGAGGGAAAGCCAGGGAGCCTGTCTGAGGAGCATTTGTTAACGCGATTGATCTGATTACTCAGAATTGATCTGATTACTAAGGACTTTTCTTTGCCAGTCCTGGAGCAGAGAGGGGCTGGAGCTGCTTTTCATTCTATTTAATTTCTGTTTTCCAAGAATGAATATCAAGGGAGCAGCTTTGATTAAACAAGCCTTTAAAAAGGGGAGAGAATGCCAGGTTTTACAGAAAGCTTTACTGAGGTGCTGGCAAATGGCCACACAACACAATATTTTTAGTCTATGGATATTATCTCCTCTCTAACTACAAAACTGCGATTCCCATTAACACATGCCTGTAGGTTCAGGGATAAAGGAAATTAGCATGGTGCTAGAAGGAAGAAAAAAAAGAAAGAAAGAATTCAATTCCAGGCTAGCCGTCTCCTAACAGGAAAGAAAAAGAAAATTCCTGTGTTCCTGGTTATACAGTTTTTCACCCTTTTTATCTGCTGTTTTTTTTCTTTCTTGCTGTGCCTGGAGGCAGAACTCAACAAGATTTCAGACCCAAATTTTAGATCCAATTTCAGACCTAGTATTACCAAATAAAACTGATCTCTTAAAAAAAAAAAAAAGAATTTGGCAAGATGTTTTGTTGTTGTTGTTATTTCTTTAAATTTTACTTTAAGATTCCTTTTGTTTGGTTGGTTGGTTGGGGGCCCTACCTAGCTGTGTTTAAGTCTTGTTTCTGGTTCTGTGCTCAGGGATCATGCCTAGTGGTGATCAGGGAACCATCTGTTGTAATACTGGGGATCTAACGGGGGGCAACCACAGGCAATGCAAGTGCCTTAACCCCTGTACTTTCTCTCCAGCCCATTGTTTCATTTCTACAGGAAATGAGCAAGAAAATCCCCATATATAACTATTTAGCTATTGTTTTTGGGGGGACCACATGCAATAATGTTTTGGGGCAGCTTTTGACTCTGCTCAGGAGGAACCCTGGTGATACTCAGGGAACCCTATGTGACACTAAGGATTTGAACTGGGGTCTGCCAGTCTTATCTCCTGTACTATCTCTTTAGCTTCCCCCCATATGTACCATTTTAAAAAGATTAATGGAGCAGGTACTGTGTGTTCAGTACAGGAAAGAGCAGTGAGTGATATGAAACCCTTCCCTTGCAACTTTTAGGTTCCAATTCCGTGGTAGTAGTTACCATACACTGAGAACTTTCCACATGTGACCGTTGTTCTAGCTCTAATGTGAGAACCGCAGGGGGTCCCCATTTTTATTTTACTCTTGACTAGCCCTCATGGCTGGAACCTGAATAGAGAACCCACAGTTGGACTCCACAGAGCTCGCACTTAACTCAATGGCTCCAATTCATTGTCTTCTACTCCAGACAGAGCTAAAAGGACTTGTCCCTAGTTCATCCTCGCCTGTATTCTGAATGCCTCTCGCCCTTTTAGAATGCCTCTCCTGCATCTTCAGGGCTTTCCCCACCACATTGACCATAAGCTTGTGGAGAGCAACGTCTAGCTGACATTTCCATAGCTACTGACTGGACACTGTTTGAGACCAACCAGAACTGAGACCCAGCTTCTACAGCTTTTACAGTAGCTCTGTAAAAAAAAAAAAAAAAAAAAAAAAAAAAAGCCATCCTGGTTCAGGCACATATCACAACTGCCCCCCCAGGGCCTGTGTTCTAGTACATCCAGCTTAAGCCAGACATCTCTAGTTATGAAGGGATTATTTTCTGAGAGGCACAGGACTGCTCTGACAACAGGCAGAAAGCTGGCTGCGAGTCAGTGGGGGGCCTTGGGATTTAAGCATGCTGCTCTGAAGGGTCTCTTAGGCGATTTATAGCTTGGGGAGATGGGAGAAGGATGCTTCTTAGAATTGTTAAAATATTCCCTCTTCAAAACAACGTGGGGGAGGGGCCGAGACATAGTCTAGGGGTGAAGGCATTTGTCTCGTATTCAATCAGCCCATAATTCAATCCTTGGTATCATGTATAGGCCCCTGAGCATTACCAGGAGTAGCACTGTCCACTATAGCACTGTCCTCCCGTTGTTCATTGATTTGCTCGAACGGGCACCAGTAAGGTCTCCATTGTGAGATTTGTTTTTATTGTTTTTGGCATATTGAATATGCCATGGGGAGCTTGTCTGGCTCTGCCGTGTGAGAGGGATACTCTCGGTAGCTTGCCGGGCTCTCCGAGAGGGATGGAGGAAGTGAACCTGGGTCGGCTGTGTGCAAGGCCGTGCTATTGCTGTGCTATTGCTTCAGCTATTGCTCCAGCCCATTATCAGGAGTAAATTCCTTAAAATGGAGCCAGGACTAAGACCTGAGCCCAGTCGGAGGTGGCCCCAAAGCCGAAACAAACAAACAAACAAACAAAAAAAAAACAGTCAGGAATCAACCTAAACGAACAAGAAAGACTTCGTCAAATAACCACCTACAGTTAGGATCTGTTCCATTATTAACCAACCAGCCTGTAAAATCAGATTTGAGGACATTGGGAAATATTGAAGCTATCAAAGAAAAGAAAGAGGCATTATAATTTTGATTAGAACATCATCTCAGTTTTTTTTCTGAGGGCATTTGGGTAGAAAAGAAAAGAAACCTATTATGAACATGATGAGATTTCACAGGTGACTAATATTAGGTTTCCTTTTTTATATGTTTCTGTCTTTATCAATTTCCATACAAAATTGTTCATTACCGCTAGAAAGGTGTTATTAAAAAATAAGTGGAAGGTAAACACTTTAACGATGGTTTTTAAAATCTTCTGAGAGTGCTAAAGGAGACCTCTGATCTCTCTGCTATGTTTTCCTCACTCTTCTCTGGTGGGAGGCTCAGTTATGATCACAGCCCAGCAAACGCCTGGGGTGGAACCCTTGGCTGGCGGCTCCTTTGATTCTAAACTTCAGGGACTGTACTCTGGGGGCACACCGTCCCCCGATGATCTGATCCAGAGATCTGAGACCTGGAGGAGAGCCCATCCTTCAACCTAGTAGGAAAGAATTAAACCTTCTAACCTGAAAGTTCTTTGGAACAAAAAAGGATAGAAATGTGGGTGTCTTTCGTGTTGCTCTGCCCTTTCACATTTTACAGCGTGTGACTTTCAGCTCATTCCCAGTATGCAAGAGCCGTTGGTGGTATCCCTCATAAATGACACACCAGGAAGGGGCTCTTCTTAGATCTTGTGCTGAGGAAAGCATTTCTTCTTCTTCCCCTCGCCCCTGCCATATCTGTTCATTATTCTTTATCATAAGAAGCTATCTTTAGCTCAAAGATTCATGCTTTATAATCTAGGCATTCCTGTGAGTAACAAATCTCTACAGAAATCAACCCAAACAAATTTTTCCAAATCACTTTGCACTGAGAAAGATACCAGCCCTCCTCATGTCCTTAATTTTTTTTTTATGGAGCCATTATTTTTCATCTGTTTTCCTTCCTGGTCCAGGCACACACAACTTGGAGATGGCTGCGACTCCCCAAGCATATACAATATTGTATCTATGCTCCAACAATACAAAATCACAGTTCTTTGTCTGAAGACCACATATTTGGGGTTTTGCCAAAACATTGAGAAAATGTAGTAGATTTTCTTTTTCATCCTTCCAGCAGGATCCATTTCCTCTCACCCAGGTCTTGCTTCTGCTTTGTTGATTCCTTCTTGGAAGCAAGGGAGCATCTGGTATAGCATGGGGGGTGGGAGGTATTGTGGCCATAAAGAAAAACATCAATGGTGCCCAGGCTCTATGCTCGAGAATCACTCCTGGCAGTGCTGAGGGACCATATAAGGTGCTAAGGACTGAATTGGGTCAGCTGCATGCCTCACCCACCATACTATCTCTCCAGCCCCTTAAAATATCCTTTAAGAATAGAGACCAAATCTGACTGGCTTAGTTTCACCCCATTAATATTCTTTGGTAGCAGTGATTCAACCAGGTTGGTTAAAGTCAACACAAAAACCAAAGCCAGGAATGTCCTAGGAAGTAGAAGGGCAATTCCAGTGACATATAGGAGGTTGAATTTCTAGACAGAAAGTTGGTCATTAAAGAAATGGTCATTCAATAAACAGCTTCTCAGGGTGTGTCCAATGAAGGGCAGTGACTCAGACCAACAGATCCAAATACTTCATGACTCAGAATCCACAAAGTCTATGACCTTCCCATTTGAAGCTCATTTTGGTGCATCAAGAATGTTGCATAAAAATTTGTAAGTCTATAACTATACCTCATGGTGTTTCACTAATTAAAAAAAAAAAGAATGTTGCGTGGATCCAGAATATCAAATAGCCACTGAACCAAGCCATCTCTGAGAAGATGCATTAAAGGTGCTTAATTGCATGCCTTTTTTTCTCTCTCTCAGTATTTCCTGGTTTCTCCCGTAAACAACTTCAATGTGTCTGCAGATGGGACCCTCTTCTCCACAACAACATTCGACTTTGAAGTGGGACCCAACAGGTAGCCTTTGCCAATCTTGTGGGAAGTGCTTTTTACCTGAAGGTCGGTCAAGAGCAGACATAGAGTAGAGTGCATCTTTTGGGCACTGAACCTCCCCGTTCAGTTCGGAGGACAGTGAGCCCTCCGAGATAGAAGGAACAAAGTAGTGAGCTGGAAGGCCTCCATTCCTAAAACTTTACCTCCAGAAAATCCAAACCAAGGTGAGGAGGAAGGCTCCCAAAGCCTCTGGAGGTGCCCTTCTGGCACTGGAGAGGCGGCAGGATGCAGGGCTTGAGAAGGGAGGTGCCGTCAGCCAGGCTGGAGGCTAGAAACACCGAGGCTGGGGGGCAACCCAGGTGTGCTTCCTGGCTCCTGACCCTGCTCAGGTTGTAAGAACCTGGCTCATCTAGTGAGGCCCACAGGAGAGAGTGTGGCCAGGGCAGGCACGCTCTGTGAGAGGATGGGGCTATGGGTGTGGGATGGAGACATGAGCTTTAGACGTAGAGAAAGAAGGCAGTGTTGGGGTTGGACAGATAGCACAGTGGGTAGGGCGTTTGCCTTGCATGCTGCCGAGTCGGGTTCAATTCCCAGCATCCCATATGGTTCCCTGAGCACCACGAGGAGTAATTCCTGAGTGCAGAGCCAGGAGAAACCCCTGTGCAACGCCAGGTATGACCTAAAAAGAAAAAAAAAAAAAAAAAAAGAAGAAGGCAGTGGGTCTGGCTTGGGAGCCCTCAGCTGGCGGGGAGGTGCTAGTCAGAGAGGGGACAGGATCTTGCCTTCTTCCTCCCACCTGTGGTGTAGGAGAGCTTGACTCTCTCCCTGGCTATATTTCCCTGGCAGTTACCATCTCCCTGCGGAAGTGAGGGACAGCCAAGGGCTCAGAGCTTCCGCAGACATCCAAGTGACCATCGTTAATATCAACGATGAGCGCCCCCGCTTTACCAGGTAGGTGTTGCCGCTCAGGTGGCTTGGCTGCGCCACAACAGACACAGCTTCTGGCAGATGGGAGACCAAGGAGGGCTCAAAGGCCCAAGGTCTCTCTCTCTCTCTCTCTCTCTCTCTCTCTCTCTCTCTCTCTCTCTCTCATTTTTGGGCCACACCCAGCAGTGCTCAGGGATGGCTCCTAGCTCTACACTCAGAAATTACTATTGGCAATGTACATGCTCAGGCAATGTACATAGGATGCTGAGGATTGAACTCAGATCAGCTGTATGTTAGGTAAGTGCTCTGCTCACTGTCCTATCACTCCGGCCACTCCTTTGTGTCTTTCATCTGGGCCTCCAGACACCCCTTATTCACCTCTGTGCCCCATGCCTCCACACCCACATGCACATGAGACTGTGGTTCTGGTGGACAAGGGGTGCGGTAGAGGTGCAGCTGTGTTCAGGGGGAGTGAAGATAAGGAGGTGCTTTCAGAAGTGAGTTATGGTGAGGATAAGCGCAGACTCCCTGAGTGCCTGAGCCTCAGCCCTGGACTGAGGAGTCGGGGCCAGGGAAAAGGTTCTGTGGGGCCTCAGAAGCTGCCCCGTTGCCCTCTGTTGTATACGCTAAAGTTTCTTCCTGTCACTGGGGATGCAAGACACATCTGGCAGTTTCAGCATCCACAGAGTTGAGGAATGAAAGCAGATGTGATGGCAAACCTATGCAAGGCATGCAGTAGCCCCCACCAACACAGGGCACAAAAAAAAGCCCTAGCCTGCGACCGATGGAGAATTGAGGAGGGGATGACAGCATCCTGGACCAGGATCTCACCCCCTGCAAACCGCTTGGCTCCCAAACTCTGCATGCTCCCTTCCTGGAATCAGACACGAGGAATGGGGCAGAGTCACCTGCCTGGGTGCACTGATGACTGGGCTAGATTCAACTCGGGAGCCCTTGCCAGCAAAAGGAAGGAGGCAGAATGCTGGCGAGAGCACGCTCATGTTGGGAGATGGGAAGGCCAGTTCCACATTCCTGGATCGGCCCGGTGCCGTTTGGCAAAGCATGTCACTGCCGTACCACTTCTGGACATGCTGTGGAGTCAGCGGTTCCTCGTGGGGTGCTCCTGTGCAGCCTGGCCCAGCACTCACAGCCCGTGGTCTGCTGCTCTGAGGATGCTGCAGTATGTTTCTGCTGACGGGGCTCCTCCAAGGCAGTTTATAAATAGTTGTGACATTGGAGCCCAGATCCAGATTCCAGTACTGGCCCACACAACACAAGCACTTCATTATAAAACCCCCAAAGGAGGAGCTGGCCAGCAGACCACCACCCAGCCCAGTGGCTCTTGGGACCCAGGCCCCACAGAAGCAACCTGCTAATCCACTCACAGACACCCCCATCTCCTGAGCTCTGGGCCGCTGCCCACAATAGTCCAATAAGGCAAGCCAAGGAGGGAAGGGGTGAAGGAACAGGAACACGCTATGGAAGTGGAGTGTAAACCTGGGCTAAACCTATGTCCATGGGCTGGGATGCAGAAACAGGGATGTTCCATGGACTGGGGAGAGAGGCAGGAGGACAGCCGGTGCTCCAAGACTGGACTGAGTTTTTGTCCATGAACCGGGAGCACTCGTTGCCAGCAGGGTCACTTTCTTCCTTTGGTTACTGGGAGCAGGATCCAAACACTCCTGACAAAGTGCTCAGATGCCCACCCGCCTTCACACCCTCATTCTGGCTTCTCTGTCCGTGTGCCAGTTCTAATCTACCCATCCCTCCCTGCCCCTTGGCCAGAACTACTCTCCCTTTGATCTCAGGTGGTCTCTGACATTTGAATGCTTTACAGGCTCACACCAGGTGTTTGAGGGGCCCTGCTGTGAGGAAACCTGAACACTTGACTGTGGAAAGCACATGACTCCCCTCAGCTCACATCCTGGCAAGCTCAGCCCTGGCTGTTTCTGCAGAGCTCTGTGTTTCAAAGGAGGGTGGCAGGTCTTTCTTTCCTCTTTTTAAAAAATGGATGCCCTGGACTATTCAGTCTTGCATCTGGCAGTGCAGACCTACTTTCTGAGCCTCCTGAACCCTCACTTATAAGACAGAAACATCATGGTTATCATCAGGATTCACTCCCACAAGCATGACCATTGGCTCTTGCCTGCACTGTGTCCAGGCTTTGATGCTCTATTCAGTGGTAAGGGGGTGAAGGGTGTGGGGAGGGAAGAGGGCGTCAGAGCTTCAGTCTATCGATACACTATGGGGTTCCTATGCTTTAAGCAGAACATGACTCTAGTCTGAAGGAAACACTTATATTGAATAGTGTTTTATACATATCTGGGGTTCTTGGATCCCCCCAAATTCAATCAAGGATTTTTTCCCTTCTGCTGCACTCAGTAGCAGGTCAGTCAAGGAGAGTTTATTTTTACAACCAAGGAGCTGGCCTTTGCCCACAGCCTGATAGTCCCTGTTACTGGGCTCTGCTTCCCCATAGGACTCGGTGTGGACATCACAAGCCTGCAGAGCTGGTCTCTGCACAGCAGCATGGCTGATGGCTGGAGCCAGTGCATGCTGTTTGTGGGGGCTGCTCCATGCATGGCAGGATGTCCAGCAGCATCCCTGCCTCTATGCCCTAGGGGCCAGCAGCATCTCCCTTCCCTGGTTTGACAAGTGGGAGAGGTCTCCAGACACAGCCCACCCCACTGAAAACCCACTGAGGGGTGGGCTGTGCCCTCAGTGGGGCTGCCAGCCTATGGCGGTCCCTACTGGTTGGTGAGTCCTTACAAAAGTGTTCCTCAGATCCCTACGTGGGGCAGGGGAAGCAGCTCAGTGGAAGTGCACTTGTTTTGCATCTGTGAGACCCTGGGTTCAATCCCCAGCAATCTCCGTTAGTGGAACTCAGACCGTGAAGTACACGCAAGTTTCTGAGTAGCTTGTAAGAATGCAGAGCCCCACCTGAGATCTGCATGTGATCTGACACTTGGAGAATCTGTTAGAAATGCACACTCTGCCAGAGAGATGGCACCATGAGGTGCTTGCCTTGTATGCGACTGACCCAGGTTTGATTCCCAATACCCCATATGGCCCCCCAATCACTTCCAGGGCTCACACCTGTGCCCAGAACAAAGAATATGCCCTGATTCCCAGGTGTGCTTCCCAAACAAATAAAACCAAAATGCATGGGCCAGGCCAGGAGGCTGTGAATGCCCGCAGGTATCTGAGTACTTTGTCTGAAGTGAATGGCTCCTGCTCGTAGAAACCAATGGAAAAAGTGACCCTGCTAGAAGGGAGAGCTCTCAGGCCAGGCCAGGGCAGAGGTTCAGTCCAGTCTTCTCCCTTCTTCTGATGTCGGTGGGCCCCATAGGTGGCTTATGTGAAGTGGGGAGGAGAAAGACCATCACTTTCTCCCCATCTGCCTGTGTCACCTGGGACCCAGGGTTACTGGGTTCTTGTCTCGCCTGACAGAAAAAAAATTTCAGTGAAGTGAAACAGATTTTATTTGGTGGTTTTGAAGGGAAGGAGGAAGAGAAAGTGGGAGAGAGTAGACGGTAATGTGCTCAAGAGAGAACGCGGGCTCTTGGACTAACATATCTGTGCCCCAAACTTCAGAGATCCCCTACATACATCCCAGCATTAGGCACGAAACTTTTTAAGAGAGGAGATTCTTTTTAAGAGAGGAGATTTGGGTAACACATGTGCTTGGGCCCCACATGTGTGTTCAGCTATGTGGATGCAAGCAGCATATGGGTGCTCTTTCTTTGTTCAAGGTGGCCTTTATAGGGTTTCTCCAACCTGCTCCCATGTGGGGCTTATCCCTAGGTCAAAGTCCTTTGCTAAGGAGGTTACAAGGTGTTTGGGAGTGGCGAAGGTCTTCTTTGAAATTCCTTTCCTGGCCATTTTTTCCTGCTGGAGCTTGGGTGGGGGAGGGTGTCCAGCTTTCTCTGCTTGTTGTTGGCGTGTTGTTGGCGCCAGGTCAGGGTCTTCTCAGGCCTTAGTTCCTGTTTTCTGCAAGGTTGGCTATTGCAACTTCAGGGCTATTACTTCCCAGGAAATTTATTGCCATTGCCTTGGGAAGGGGCCTTCCCTATCTGCCTGCCTGCTTACATCACTTCCATGGCATGTTCTTGTTCTTGCATCCCTCCCTTCCTTGGTTCGTCCACATTTGTATAACTGACCCATTATGGGTAGTGACAGAGAGATCCTGAGACAGGGCAGGGAGTGGGGTGGGTGGTGTCTGTGAGGGAGCAGTTTAGCTCACTGCTTCCAAGGGACCCTGGGTGTGGAGAGCCCAGGGCCCAGGGTAGGCTATTGGACTAAGATCCCTGTGCCCCCAGTAATGGGCTGTACCTGTGAAAGTTCATCTCATAATTGAGGGGCCAACCTAGGAGTTGAGGAGGAGCTCTAACGGTCCCAAGATTACAGCTCCAGCTGCATTTCCCTCTCCTCTTTCCTTTCTCTGGCCTCCCTGCCCTTCAGGAGTGATGAGACAGGTCACAAAGAAACAATCACGCAAATAGGACACAACAACTCTGTTTAAAGAAGTTGGAAAATGCCACCTTAAGAAATCTCTAACATTAGTCATTAAAACATTTCACTTGGGCTGGGAAGATAGTACAGTGGGTAGAACACTTGCCTTGTGAGTGGCCAACCCAGCCTTGATTTCCAGCACTGCATGGTCCTACAAGCCCTGGCAGCAGATGCTCCTGAGCACAGAGCCAGTAAATCCTGAATACCACCAGGTGTGGCCCAAAACCAAGCTATCTTTTTTTATAATTAGTTTGCAATGTAGCAGAATTTCAGAAATATGGCATAATCCCTTTACATGTATGTAAGACTCACCCTCCCCACCAGAATATCCCAGTGCCCCTCCACCACCAAAAGATACCTTTCCTCATCCCTCATATCCAGTCCCCATTCCCTTCAGTAGCTACCATAGTTTTCACTGACTCTAAGAGTTAGTTTTGTTCGATTTTGCCAATTTATTTGCCTGAGTAATATTCCACCTATAGGTAAAAACATCTGACCGTTATCTTTATTTCCTTATATCACTACATGCTCTATCCATATTATGTAAAAGAACACAGTTTCATCTTTTATTTTGGTGGGGTGGGTAGGGGCTGGGCCATACCCGACAGTGCTCAGGTCTTACCCCTCGCTCTGGGCTCTGGGATCACTCTTAGAAGTGCTCAAGTGATCAGTACCAGCGATCAAACTCAGGTTGGCCACATGCAATGTAAGCGCCTTAGCTGCCGTATTATCTCTCTGAACACTCAATTGCATCTTTTGAACAGCAGAGAAGTATTCCATCACATAAGCCCTGCCACAAATTCTTTATCCAGGGCTCTGTTGATGGGAATCCAGTAGGAAACTGCTAAATTTGAGATGACTGTTGACCCCACTGAAATAATTTTCCCTCAGCTAAAGGATGTCTCCGAGCTATTTTAAAACAATAAGCCTCCCTTGGTGCTTTCAATGATACTCAAGTTAACAATGTTGTACACTTAACACTTTTCAAAAGGCTGCAGTGGTCTGAGGGAGATGGGTGAATTGGTTCCTTGGGATTAGGTTGTAAACAGCCTTGGGGGAAGATCCTACTACCAGGCTTCTGCTTCTGCAGGGGTCTAAGTCCCTGTTCCAGTGCTGACCCCCTTGTTCCTGCCACTCTGGAGGGCATGCAAGTTGAGGATGTGAATTCTGCCTCCTCAGACAGGGTGTGGGAAAGGGGAAAAGTGAACAAAGGCACTGGAGAGTTAAATCTAGGTTTGTCACTTCTTTGGCTACTGGTGGCATCCATGGGGTAGAAGTCAGGAACTCTCAGATCCGGTGGATAACCAGATGGAATATATATATTTTTTTTCTCCAAGTTTTTGAGGGAACCGTATTGGGAGGAAAGAAGAGGGCTGGACAGACTGTCAACCTTCATCTTCTAAACTTTTAATGCAGCTGTTGTTCTGAAATGGCATCTAGGCAGACAGGCTTTGGCATGGTCCTTAGCTTGCACCCACAGGAATGTGATCCTCAGATCAAAAGTTAACTGCCCCTGCCCTCTTCCAGGGAAGAGCGCTCTCTTCCTGAAGCTGCAGCTCCAATAGCTCCTCACTGTGTTTAGCACTAACCTAAATCTCCACCTCCTAGGTTTCTTGCTCTTATGCCCCTGAAAATTCACTCCATCTGCTGTGTTTCTGTTCCAGCTTAAAGCGAGTGTATATGATTCCTGAGGAGCTGAGTGTGGGAACCATTGTGGCCAATATCACCGCAGAGGACCCAGATGATACAGGCTTTGCCCACTTTCTCCTTTACAGCATCACAACTGTTAACAGCTATTTCAGGATCAATCCATGTAAGTCATACAAACACCAAAACGTACCTACACACACACACACACACACACACACACACACATGCACACACTCATGTACATGCACTCACATGCATCCATACACTCATGCACATATATGCTTACATGCACACACACAGACATATTCATACATACTCACATCTGCACACTCATGCTCTCACCCCAGACATACTCAAATACTCTCACACATATTCACACATAAACACACGCATATACTCATGCACTCACACATACTATGCACCAGACATACACATACTCACACATGCACATACTCAAACATCCACACTCATTCACACACACACTCATGCACTAACACACACACACAGACATACCTATATACTCACACACATTCACGCATGCTCACACACACTCATGCACTAACACACACAGACATACCTACACACTCACACACATTCACATACTCACACACTCACACATCCATACTCACAGACACACTCACATATGCACATACACCCCCACACACCCACTTGCACATGTGTGCATGCATACACACCCCCCCCACACACACACACACCTCTTTCTGTGCATCCTACCAATTTAGCCCTTTGAACGGTTTGACAAAGATTCTGTCTTTGAATCTGGAACATGTCCTAGGGCAATATTTCACAAATGGGACCATACGGTCTCAAATGGATCCCCAGGGTATTCCAAGGGGGCCACAGGTAAAAATCACATAAATAGGAGGGCTACAACATGAAACCAACAGAAGGTAATGAGTCACTGTCACTGTCCTCCCATTGTTCATCGATTTGCTGGAGCGGGCCCAGTAACATTGTGAGACTTGCTACTGTGTTTGGCATATTGAATACGTCACGGGTAGCTTGCCAGGCTTTGCCGTGTGAGCGAGATACTCTCGGTAGCTTACCAGGCGCTCTGAGAGGGGTGGAGGAATCAAACTTGGGTCGATCGGGTCAGCCGTGTGCAAGGCAAACGCCCTACTCGCTGTGCTTTCACTCCAGCCTAAGGTAATGAGTGGCGTCACACGGTCACGGTCCTCCCGTTGTTCATCAATTTGCTCCAGCGGGCCCAGTAACGTCTCCATTGGAGACTTTGTTGTTACTGTGTTTGGCATATCGAATACATCACGGGTAGCTTGTGGGCGAGATACTCTCTGTAGCTTGCTGGGCTCTCCAAGAGGGGCGGAAGAATTGAACTCGGGTCAGCCATGTTGGCTGCGTGCAAGGCAAACGCCCTACCACTGTGCTATTGCTCCAGCCCAAGGTAATGAGTGGCGTCACAAAAAGACAAAAGAATTTGGAAGGAGATTAATGTCTGGGAAATGGTTGAGAATCACTGCCCTTGAACATCTGAAGTTGGGGCCAAGCAATGGTACAGCAGGTAGGGTATTTGCCTTGCATACAGCCAACCTGGGTTCAATCCCTGGCATCCCATATGGTCCCTCAAGCACTGCCAGGAGTAATCCCTGAGTGCAGAGCCAGGAGCAACCCGACCAAAAAAAAAGCGGGCGGAGTGGGGGTGGGGGGCAAGAACAGCTTAAGTTACCAGGATTGAAACATGTTTTAACATCATTCAACAGACATGTTAAAAGCAACTTATAAGGGCATTGGGAAACTGAACAGGACCCTGTACGGACTGTCTCATCCTTTATCTATGTGGTCAGTGGATCTGTAGGGACAGACAGCTTCCTGGTCCTAAGGTTATCTCAAAGTCTTCTAGAGAGATGACCCAGACCACTGCTGTCCAGTGGAAACAGAGTGGAAGTAGATCCACACACTGGAGGCTCTCATAGTTACAGTCTTTAAAATACAATGAAATGGGTGAAATTAACTTTAATAAGACATTTTACTGATCTCAATATATAACAAATATTCATATTTTGCATGTAATACTTATTTAAGAGCTATTAATCAGGAATTTATATGTGCTTGCTCTGTCATCAAGGTGTTTGTGTACCATACCTTACCACAGAAGCCTCACAGATTTCAACCAATTATTTTTTGCATGAAGTAGGGTGCAAGCACTATGTGAAGCTTGTCAAAAATTGTGCCATTGTTGCTTTAAAAATCACTTATTATTAGCTGTCTTTGGTGTAAGATTAGGGTGCACAAAATATCCATGAATAGATGTTAAAATCAGATAGTCCAGATCAATATACCTTGTTTCTTCATGACAGTTTAGTGAACATTTTTTCCAGTCTGAAAAAATACACACACATTAGTTGCTATTGATTTGTGCATTATAGTCAAAATTATTACACTTCAAAAAAATTTACTACTATGTTGCAAAGCATGGATTTACAAAACTTAATCTTCTATGTCCCAAGATTCTGCACTGTTATTATCGGTTTCCTTATCGACACCCTCAGCACCACTCATGTAATATTTATTTTCTTCATTGACCTGCTACAGGGCACATCTCCAGATTCATCTAGGCAGTGGTCTTCATCCACAGGCCACAGAAGGCTGCAGCTATAGAAAGGTTGAAGAACACTGGTAGAGTACATTTAAATGTGCTGAATCTTTAAAGATCTTTGACAAATGTTTCATGTCCCAACTTTTAATTACACACATGCATAACAGCTCCAAGGCCGAGTGCTTATTATTTCCAGCGGGCATCAATTGGTGATCACTGCTCATCCACTATTGGAGAGACAGTGCAAGTGGTCTTTTAAAGCTTTGTTTACACAGATATCCAGAGGTTGTAAGATAGATACTAGGCCACTGGAAATGATAGTCGCCTCTTACTTGTATGAGAAGTTGCATCATTTTACCACAGTGTGACCTTGGAAACTAAAAAGTGCAGAACTGGCTGTTTCTCTGTATCTCTTGCAGGTGATTGCCAATTCAGCCAACATAGGAAGAAAGGTGCATGAAAGCTTCACCTATCCACCAGCTATCCTTGTCCTACAGCTGGGTTGAGGGACAATACCAATGCTATTGCAGCATTCTAAACAAGCCACACAAGTTAGCTTTTAGAAATACATCAGCAACATCAACAGCGTGCGTGTCCTAGGAAATCTAGGCTGGAGGCTCCTCAAACTCAAGCATTCAGGTGTCACTGGCGAATATTGCTGCTCTATGTACCTTTCAAGCAGCGTGACAAATGGAATTATATCATGCAGCAATTACATGATGACAGGCTGTAAACCAGTTTTTAGACTGAAAAGACGGTACAATGATGATGAAGTAAGTGGTCACCATCATGCAATGAAATACTGTATTTTATATTTAGATCAGGACTAGATTTGGATGACTCCCATTTCAAGCCCTAAAAAGCCACATGTGGCTACCAATTAATCTATTGGAGAGCATCAATCTAGATACACCTGCTAGGTGGCTGCAAGTTATATTTCCATCTAATATCTCAGTGCGAAGAAAAGAGTTTTGTCCCCCTCTCATAACTACCTTTTACTAAGAGTAGGCCAAGAACTATGTATAGTATATATGCAAACTATGGAACGATTATTCCAAATAGGAGCTTTGTACAGCCACCCCACAAAACTACCATGATGCGCACTATACAGATGAAGAAATGAAGGGCAAGCAAAAGACTTGGGCAGACTTATGTGACTTGTCCAAGGTTTTGTGACTCCTTGGTTGCAAAGCAGGATACCAATCAAAGCTGCCCAATTCCTCAGCTGCCCTCCTTCCCTGCCCTCTGTCGTAGCCTGTTGTGGGTGCCTATTATATCCCGGAAGGGATTTGATTTTACCTAATGGCTGCATGGAGGCCTGCACTGGACCATTGTAGAAAGAGAATTTGTTATTGGCTCCCACCTGTAGGTTAGCGCAAAGGACACCTATGCTGGGAGGGGCAGGCAATAGTAGCCCTAGTGTTCCATCTCTGAATAACCTCCTCCTCTCATGCATTCTTGCTGAGATCTTCACCCAGTTATAGGGCAGGGACATACATAGTTCAGGATGCTGTTTATGCTCAGACTGCTTGAACAGCAACCTGAACTAAAGACTATAGTAAAGACTTGCTGCTGTAAGTATCAAAAAACAAAAGCAAGCAAGAGAAAAAATGTAGGCAGGAGGACTCTGTATCACCAGGCTATTGGATCTCTCATGAGAACAAGTGTGATTGGCAAATCTTTCCCCGGGGTTAGAATCAATGCTGCTCTGGTGACCCCAGGAGTGGGTTTGCCAGTGTGAACCCCACAATAGTCATAGCTTTCAGTCCCGCTTTCTCTCCCCTATAGCACCTGGTATGCCACACAGGGGTCAGCTGTCGGCCAGCCCTGGCAACTGAGATGCAGGGCTGCTGCTGAGGGCCTGGCCCTCAACCTGGACAGAAAAATTCTAGAAAGATCAGCTCAGACACCCCAACCCAATCAATATCTAATTCTGGAACTGATACTGATTGATTAGACAATCAGTGTCTACTACTGGAACTGAGATGACCTCTTCCCCTCCCCATCTCCTCTGCAGTGGTCACTGTGGGTACGAGGTTCCGAGTAACATACTTTGGTCCTGGTGATGACATGGACTTGGGGATAGTGCCCGTGACCTCAAACTCTGTCCTGGGGTGATGGGGATCCCAATGGTCCTGTGACACCCCTGGATTGTACTCAGGGATGTGGGCAGGGCAGGCACTACCACTGGGCCACATCTGTCCATCTGTGGGCTCCGTGAATATTTTGTGGCCCTCTGTACAGAGAGTTTTCTCTCTGGAAACCAAGGTGTATGTCCCAGTGCTCGTCTCCATCTGCTCAAGTCTTGTCTACCTTTAGCTCTTATTTCTCTTCAAGAGTCATGGTCTCGGGACTGGAGTGATAGCACAGCAGGTAGGACATTTGCCTTGCATGTGGCAGACCCAGGTTCAATTCCCAGCATCCCATATGGTTCCCTGAGCACTGCCAGGGGTAATTCCTGAGTGCAGAGCCAAGAGTAACCCCGGCGCATCGCCAGGTGTGACCCCCGCCCCCCAAAAAAAGAAAAAAAAAGAGTCATGGTCTCCCCTTTGCCTTCTTAGTGACCGGCACCATTCAAGTGGCAGGCAGGCTTGACCGAGACACCGGTGGACTGAGACATAATCCCACCATCTCTCTGGAAGTGCTGGTGAAGGACCGGCCTTCCGGGGGTCAGGAGAACCGCATGCAGGTCAGCTTCATCGTGGAAGACATCAATGACCACCCTGCCGCCTGCTCCCAGTACTCTTTCAGGTAGATACAACCTGAGACCTGCTGACCCTGTCACCTCTTTTGTGACCCTTTTAATGTCACTGGACTGCTCTTGAGTTGAGGGAGGGAGTGATAAATACTGATATGTTGGGGCAACGGCTCCCTGGAAAACCTGAACTTCTGAGAGAGGAGATAGGATTTCATGGCCCTGGCCCTTCTCCTTGCATCTTTTTCATTTCTATTTGTAGATTTGTTTGTTTAGGGGCCACACCTGGCTGTTCTCAGGGGCCATGCCTGACTGTGCTGGGGTAAGGTGGGTATACTGGGATTGGAACTCAGGTCTCTACCTCAGCTACACACTGGGCCAGCGCTTGCCCCTCGTCCTGCCTCTCCAACCTTCTTTATTCTCTTCCCCCCTCACTGTCTCCCTGCTCCTGTCTTGCTCGGTGAAACAGTATTATTTTTTTTAAATTTCTCTCTCTTCTACAGTGTGTTCATCTCTGTGGTGAAAAGTACCACAGGGACTTCTTAGACTCTCTCTGGACTGTACCTTTTCTTTATTTATTGCTACCAATGGCAAGCTGGGGCTGTTAGTTAGCCGTTATAATAGATGCTGGAGACCTAGGATTAGTAACTAGGTGGTCCCAGAGAAACACCAGTAATATGAATAAATCAAACCAAGTATTTACTTTAAACAAAACAAAGCATCTCACAACTTAATTGCTTGTAAACAGAAAGCGGTGGGGGTCGGGAATGGAGTGCAGATACAAGTGGGATGCAAGTTATTTCATCTGTTTGACCTCTGTCTGACAACCTATTCCCATCACTTAAAAAATTAACTTCCTTGTGGTTTGGGATGAATACTCTTTTTTTGTTCTTTTTTTTGGGGGGGGGGTTACAACCGGTGATGCTCAGGGGTTACTCCTCGATCTGCACTCAGGAATTACTCCTGGCAGTGCTCGGGGGGACAATATGGGATGCTGGGAATCAACACCTAGTTGGCCACGTGCAAGGTAAATGCCCTACCTGCTGTACTATCGCTCCAGCCCCTGAATATGCTTTTTTGAACAGTGCTGTCTTTGATTTAGTCTAAATGCTACGAGATGAGTCATTCCCAAGCCATTTTGGTGGTTTCTGTAAGAGCTCCTCAGCAGTTTTGGGGGTGTCTATAGTGGCTTCTCAGGAGATGGGCTGGGCCAGGGAGGTGACTCTACCTGATCTGGGCTCATGCTCGAGATAGCACAGGTCTCACTTTTCAGGTTCTCTACCTTCCCACCCCACCATAGGGAGTCTCTGCTGGATTTATCAGGCTGGTATTGCCAGTTGTCTTTGTAAGTTCCAGTGACTTTGGGCATAGGCCCAAGGCACTGGATGGCTTTGCAAAAGTCACAGACCAAAGACTGGACTGTCAGGAGAAGTTCCCATTCCTTTGTCTTCTTTGCAGAATTATCCCTGTTCCCCATTGGTTTGTTCCCCCTGATATTCCCTTCCCTTCGTACATTTCTGTGCGGGGTATTGTGTGACTTCCTGGGAGTTGTGTGACTTCCTGGGGTCCCAAGTCCCCTGGCATGTGGGTGACAGCTTGCAGATGGCATTTGTGTTCGCTGGAAAAGTCACGTGCTGAGTATGCTAGGCTGTCCAGGCACCAGTCTGTATGGGAGCTTGCCCTGCCAGCCAATAACCAGACTAATTTTATCTAGTCACTGTCACTATCCTCCTGTTGTTCATCGATTTGCTCGAGTGGGCACCAGTAATGTCTCCATTGTGAGACTTGTGTTACTGTTTTTGGCACTGCAGGTAAATCCACAAAATGCTCAAGATCCTCCTCTAGGCTTTTCCAGCGAGAGTAATTCGCTGCCTTCCTGGGAAAGCCTTGAGGAGCGGAATTACAAAGGACTATTTGCTGGAGCAATAGCACAGCGGGTAGGGCGTTCGCCTTACAAGCGGCCAACATGGCCGACGCGAGTTCGATTCCTCTGCCCCTCTCGGAGAGCCTGGCAAGCTACCGAGAGTATTCAATATGCCAGACACAGTAACAACAGTCTCCGATGGAGACGTTACTGGGCCCGCTCGAGCAAATCGACGATCAACGGGAGGGCCTTTACCTTTACCTTATTTGCTTCCAGGGCAGAAGCAGCAGATTTTGCTGCACAAAACCCAGCCTGGATTGCAGAGTGCGAGGGCTGGGAAACCCAGACCCTGCTTCCACCCTCGTTCCCTTCTGCCTGCCTGCCCTCACACCTGAGCCAACCACAGCAGCCGTTCCTGACAGCACTGGGCTCGGGATATTTAGTCCTTCCTCTGGGCTCTGGCTCCAGCGCTTTGTGAGAGAAGGCCCTGACTACATACCCAGAGCGCCTACAGCCCCCTGGGGTCCTCCCCTTCAGATGGAAACAGCTCCTCTGTCTTTCTCTCCCAAGCTGGGGGATGAATGTGCCCTGTGCTCCCAGTGGAGGCATCTGAGACAGCATGATGGCCCTGTAAATTGTTAGGAGCTTGGCTGTAAATGCTTTGCAAGCTGTTTGAGAGCCAGAGGGGAAGGTCTCAGATTGAGAAGGAGGCTGAGCCAGTTACCTTTGGAAGGAGTTTGGGGTAGCAGGGGTACCATGGTCCGATGGCTGGGAGTAAAGGCAGAGACTGATGGAGGAGGGAAGTGGTTTTCTAAGCATTTAGGAGAAAAATACCTAGTGTCAGGAAGGAATAAAAAGAACAGCATCAGGCAACACTGACTACCACCCCTTCCCATCCTCCCCACCCTCCTCTCCCTGGCCCCGCCACCCCTTTTGGAGGGTGAGAGATGTCTGACTTCAGGACCAGATTCTCTGGATGCAATATTTTCCTTATTATTGCAGAGTTGCAATCAAGGCTCAGACTCCCAGACTATCTATGGGCCTGGAGACCCACCAATGGCAATTAAAGTAGAATTTATAGTGACTCACACAGACAACAGAACTGTGTTGAACTAGTCTGTCTTCACCTGTAAAATGGGGACAAGGATTCAAACCTGGGTCAGGCATGCGACTCGGGTGAGTGCTCGCCTGGTGGGCACAAGGCCTTGGGTTCCACCCTCCACACTGCCTGTCTCTTCCTCCCAAGATGCCGATTGTAGCAGGTGATACCTGCTGGGAATGTCTTCCAGAGAGAGAAGAAAGGAAAGGAAGAATGGAAAGAGGGCAGAGAGGGAGGAGGGAGATAGAGAGGAAGGAGGGAGGGCAGAGATGAAGAGGACAAGAAGAAGTGGTGGAGGAGAGAGGAAGAAAGGTGAGAGAATTAGAAGTAGTGATTTTCATTGGTGTGTATATATATATAGCATATAAATTGTTTGTGATGTAAGTATGACATTGTGAAATCAATACAGAAGCAGAGATGCTTGGCTTCCAGGTCTGCTGACATACAGAGGTCACCTTTGCCAGTGAGTCATCGTAGACAGTTCCACCTGCCAAAAGATTCCTTTCCAGGAAGCGACATACAGTCACTTTGAGGGGGGTGGTAACACTCCAGCAGTCAGGCTTTGCTCCATGAGTGCAGAGATCAGAGTCATCCTCACTGAAAAATGTAATCTCATTTGGCCACAGAGGGAGAAGGAAGTAAAGAGGATTAAAGAATTGAATACCATACATCTGGGCATTCCAAGAGCAAAATGTCACCACATGGAATAATGCACAAGGACCTTCATGAAGGACAATGGCTATTAAAAGGGGGAGAAAGCTGGATAGGGTGCATCAGGAGGATCAGAATTCTGGTCAAGAAGGGATGAGAAAAAAGGAGGAGCGGGAATGTGTTCTTGGAAGGTTTGGCTAGGCCATGGGGAAGTGCTGGAGTCACAGTCACTTGTCATAGGAATGAGCCCACCTTAGTATCTGCCACACCCAGGTGTTGGCACATGGCCTCACCACAAACACAGACAAGGATGTCAGAACTGGTGCCAGTGCTTAACTGGGCCCCCATGGCTGAAACTCCTCCAGCCACATTGTCAGGGTAGCCACAAACAATTTTTGTAAGAGAATCTGTCCAAGACCAACATGCTTGAGGTAGCTAGCAGAACAAAGCATAGAAGCAAAGATCCATGAAACCTCAACCACTAATTCCTCCCCACTGTGTGTGCCCCTTTGCAATGTGGATTTGTCGTGCATGAGAGGGAACATATTTCTGGTCCTTAAATCTGGACCTGACTGTTAATGGCTTTGATCAGAGCAACATTCACAGAAGCTGAGAGGGATATGTGTGTGTGTGTGTGTGTGTGTGTGATGCAACTTGAGCTCTTACACAGGCCCCCAGACATAAGCACTGGAATAACCCAGGCTAGTCTCTGCCAAGATCTGGAGGATAATGGACAACACGAGGCAGCAACCCATCCCTCTCACACTAGACGTGAGAATCCTCCTGGATTACCCATCTTCCCCCCATGCCCCCAACTGCCAGCAACCACAAAACCACCAAGTCAAACTAAAACCAGAGGAACTAAAGGATAGCCCTTAGTGTTGTCAGGAATAATCAATGCTTCTGGGTTTAAGCCAACTTTCATTTTGGTTTGTGATGTCACAAAAGCTAACTGGCATGATTTATGTCTATTTTATACAGAGAAAAACCAAGCCCTGGGCGCCAGAGAGACAGTACAGGGATAAGGTGCTTGCCTGGCATCCTGCTCACCAAGTTCAATTCCCTGGCTCCATACATGATCTCTGATCATACCTGGGAGTGATCCCTGAGCACAGAGACAGGAGTAGCCCCAGAGCACCACTAAGGGGTGCGCCAACTCTGTCCAGTCCCCACCACCCTCCCCGCCTCTGCACACACATGTGGTAAAGCTCCTCAGTGAGTTGCAGACTAGGGGTGTTGTCCACACCTAGCCTCCCTCACCAATACGGGCTTGCCCCAAGGCCTCTGAGCTGGGGGGGGGGGGGGGGGGGGGGAGTGAGAAACTTTGCAGCTCTGCATTATTTGCCTAGTGTTAACCTAGGTTAGTTGACCTAGCTAACCATGACCCTGAGGTTAGGAGCCCTGGATGTGATCCTAATAAACTTCTATTGAGTGAATGATGCTCAGATGTCCTGAGGCTCTTCTTGAAGGTGAGAGCAGGAGGACCCTATATAGAGGTTCTTCCTAACCAGAGTACCCTCTACATTCCTCCAAATGTAGAGTGGTGCTGTATTTGGGGAGGAGGGATAAATTAGTAAACTATACATAGTTTATAATAGATACCAGGGTAATTTAAAATGAGGAGGGCGCAGGAACAGTCCAGGATGCAATGGGCATGATAACTGGTGTTTCAAACATAGCAGTCAGGCAGCCCTCATTGAAGATGGGATGCTGAGTTAGAGTTAAGTTTCCCAGACTTGTTTGGTCTATCACCCTGTTTTCAGAAAAAAGAAAAAGAAAATCTTTCAGCACTACTATCCCCCCTCCCATAAATCTACCTTCTTTAAGGATAAATAGAAAGCACTCACCCCAATTAATCCAGAGGCTACAACTCCCCGTTCCCAGCCCACCCCTGTAATTTATCTTGGTACCCTGGGACTGGGCACTATTAGTGCAGGCGTGGTGACGGCTGGTCTCTGTGCTCATCTGTGGTTACCAGGTTCTTCAACATTTTCAAGAGTGAAAATATTGAGTAATAAAAATGCTTAGACTCAAAAGTTAGAAAACAGAAAAAAGTTTATTGGAAAATAGAAGAGAATAAAACTCCCCCACCTGGGGAGGAACTTAATTTAGATCTAACTTAAGTATGTATGGCTCCTTTCAGGGGTTTTTAGTAGGAAAACTATGTCATTGGGATGTCAAATGTTACAGAGAATGTAGAGATCAGGCAGGTGATCTGGCTGGCTTTGTGCCTTTTAGGTTATCAATTTAGCCAGGGCCCGTTTGGGTTACCTATTGTCTCTTAGTCTTTTATTTATTTATTTGTTTGGCTTTTTGGGTCACACCCGGAGTTACACATGGGTTATTCCTGGCTCTGCACTCAGAAATTACTACTGGCAGTGCTCAGGAGACCATATGGAATGCTGGGAATCAAACCCGGGTAGGCCACGTGCAAGGCAAACACCCTACCCACTGTGCTATTGCTCCAGTTCCTTGTCTCTTAGTCTCGATGAGCCTAAGGTCTGGGGCAGAATCTATGATCTTGGGGAATTGTTGCCTTCGCATTTACGAGAAAGAGCCCAGGAATTTGTGGGAATGTTAAAAATGTAAGATGGGGGCAGTCAAAAATGGGATGGCAAGGGGAAACTGAGGCTTCCTCTTTTATTATCACCCAGTCTGGGAAAAGCTGGATCAGGGATTATAGGAAACAAAAGCACCAGTCATATGGGCATTTGTGGGAAGAGCCTGGTGCAGTTGGGGAGAGGGTTCAAGTAGTACCAGAAGGGGCAGGACCAGGGAGAGAGAACAATAGTGGGTAGGTGAGTTGAGGCAGGAAAGATAAGGGATCCCACGGCAGGAATGGTTCCCTGGATCAAAGTCAGGACTTTGAATGAATCAAGGAGCCCTTAGGGAGCAGAGAGGAGTGGCAGGATCTGAGGTTTTTTTTTTTTTTTAACAGGACCCCCCAGGCTGTGGAGTTAAGAATAGTCTAAAAGGAGGTCAGGGCCGAACAGGAGCACCTGCTTGGTGTGTGTGTGTGTGTATGTGTGTGTGTGTGTGTGTGTGTGTGTGTGTGTGTGTGTGTGTGTGCAAGCACGCGTGCAATAACCTTGGACTGACTTTGAATTGAAATTAGAGCAGCGGTGTCTCGCCTTGGGCCTATGTCAGAAGGAGCACGCAGTCACCGTTTGCTGGGCAGAGTCTTGAACCCTATCTTCCTCCAGCATGCTGGTGCCCGAGAACACAGCCCAGGGGACGCTGCTTCTGGACCTGCACAAGTTCTGCTCTGATGAGGACTGCGAGGTGCCCAACAACCAATTCAACTTCACTTCACCATCTGGAGCAGGGAGCAGCGTCCGATTTTCACAGGATCCAGCTGGCTCTGGGAAAATTGTGGTCAGTTAATGGTCGTGGCGTCATTGAGAGGGCACCGGGGAAGCTGGTAGAACATGCTTTGTGCTTTTTGCTGCCCCACAGAGAGACATTTCTGAGGCAACTCCCTCTCCCGGTGCCTGTAACTGACTAATTTAACAGTCACTCTGTTGGCGCTTTTATTTGACCCCAGTTCCCGGAATCCTGTTCTGCATACTTGTGCCCAGGGTGCTTGGGATTCTTGCTAGTCTGCCTACTGGCTATTTGTTGTGAGCTCCAGACCTGTTTGTTCCTGGCCCCTAAAGGAGAGAAGGAAGAGTCACATGACCTGGGATCACTAGTGTCTTTGCTAAAGAACCACTCATGACTCAGAGGAGAAGGAGAAAATGAGGGTGGGTCAGTAGATTTGCTCCACTGCTGCTCTACAGGTCAAAAGTGAATTTGCAGTAAGGAAAGGGCAGAAAAGGTGGTTCTCAAAGAGTTACCTTCAGGGCTTCTGCTAGAGTCAGGGAAAGGAGGAGAGAACCGGGAGGGCTGAGCTGGGTAGATAGTCCCCTTAGAAGGGAGAATGCCAGCCTCAGGAAAGCCACCGGCCCACCTGGCATCCTCAGCCTCTCGTGTCCACCCCAAGCCTTCGCTCTCCCAAGGACTGACCAATTGTATGGAGCGTCATCAAGAGAATTATTTTCTCTTTTTGTTTAGGAAACGAATGCACTATAGAAAACACAGAAGAGTGTTGTCACTCCATGATAATTATTCTTAGGGTGCTGTTGCTCCGATGCATAGCCCTCATGAACATCCTTTTCATGTGCATATAGATAAGTAGTTTAAATGATGGCAAGATCCCTGCATATAAACTTCTAACCCATCCCTCCCCACAACTGAGCTGAAGATAGTAATGCTTGGCGAATATCTTTGTATAATAGATTATCTAGACTCCCTCTCCTAGTAAATTCTTTCAAATGAGACCTTTGGCAAAGAGCAAAATTATGGTCATCACTTTTTTTAGGGGGTGGGGGGCTCTCCCAGGCGTTACTCTGTAGACCCAGAGCCACTCATGGAGATTCCAGCCAGGGCCTGAGGATGTGGTGCTGCTCAGGTCCTGCATTACTGAGGTCCTTCTGGTGAGCCTGGGGGCCTCCAACTGGCTCTAATGGAACTTGGGTTGGCCACGCATGGCATGCAACTTTAATCTCTGTACTATCTCTTTGGCCCCAGGATATCACGTGTGTGTGTGTGTGTGTGTGTGTGTGTGTGTGTGTGTGTGTGATTTGTTTTGTTTTGTTTTGTTTTGCTTTTAGGGCCAAACCCAGCTATGCTCAGGGCCTACTCCTGGCTCTGCACTTAGAAATTACTGCTGGCAGTGCCGGAGGACCATATGGGATGCCAGGGATTGAACCAGATTGGTAGTCTGCAAGGCCAGCACCATACCACCATACCTGCTGTACCATCTCTCCAGCCCCAAGATATCACTTTTCATACCTCTTCCTGTATAAGGGGAAGTGCTTCCTGGAAAGACTTTGTCAATTTACGTATCAAATATGACAATGTCTTGTCTACTCAATAAAAAGGAATTTTTTCTTTTGTGTAATCTAATATCTCTGTTTTAATATAGTTGACCGGTGATCTTGATTATGAAAATGCAAGTAACCTCGCAGCCGGCAATCAATATACAGTGATAGTTCAGGTGCAAGACATTGCCCCTCCTTATTACAAAAGTAAGTATCAGTTCATTTATTGCATGTTCCTTGAGCAGCAGCCCTGACTGGGCTAGACGTCTGCTGCAAGGTACTAAACAGGTATTTGTGTTCAAAAGCAGATTTCAAAACATTCCAACACTTGGGAGGTAGCCGAGCCTCCTTCTGTCCTGCACCAAACAAACTGAATCCACCTCCAAGTCCTTTCTTTTGGGTCCCTTCCTTAAGTGTCTGGGATCAGCCGCTTCCTTCCCTCCCCCAACTTGGACAACTCTAATGCGGGGTCTTTACTGAACTGTAACCAAGTCAATGAAAGGTCTCTCTGCCCCCTTTCCAATGCATCCTCAATCTTTCCATCTTTCTGGACTTGTCAGTGCCGTTTTCACTTCCCAAAGTCCTGGGGCATAAGAGTAATCAAGCTTATTTGTTTTGATTGGGAGCTACACCCAAAAGTGATCAGAGGCTGTTTGTGGCTCTGTGCTTAGGAGTGAGGGCTGATGATGGTTACAGACCATAAGTGGTACCAGGGATGGAATCAGGGTTGGCCACAAGCAAGGCAAGCTCCTTAAAACCCCCATACTATCCTCTCTGTTTCCAAGTTCCGACTCTGACAACACATGAGAACCTTCATCATTGGACACTTTCTGAGTCTATAGCTTTAAATCCCATCTCTCTTCTCTAAATTCCTCTTTTCTCAACTAACCTACAGTTCTCTGAATTGAAAAGTGCATTTTTCTACCTTGTTTCCTTCACACCTGCCAAGTGCCACTCCTGCTCTTTCCCCATGACTATGTTTAACCCATGTCTACTTCTTTTGCTCCTGTTCCTCCTTCTGTAGAGACTTGTGCAAGTGTTTATCAAAGGGTAGCTCCCCTAAGGCTCATTTTTGTTTGTTTTTTGTTTGTTTGTTTGTTTGTTTTGGGGTGGAGGCAACCCTGGAGTGCTCAGGGCTTACTCTGGGCTCTATACTCAGGGTTTACTCCTGACTCTGCACTCAGGGATCAATTCTGGTGGGCTCATGTGACTATATGGGGTGCTAGGGATTGAACCCAAATCTGCTGCGTATCACTGTGTATCAGGCAAGTGCCATACCCACTGGTACTATCATTCTGGTCCACCCCCAAGCCTCTTGAAGAAAGTAACCCCAAGTTATTCACCGTGTATCCTCTTTTTAATGCACATCACTGTATCACTGTCACTGTCATCCTGTTGTTCATTGATTTGCTTGAGCAGGCACCAGTAACGTCTCCATTCGTCCTAGCCCTGAGATTTTAGCAGCTTCTCTTTACTCGTCCTTCCCAACTGTGCCGCATTGGAGGTTCTTTCAGGGTCAGGAGAAATGAAACTCATTGTTGTTACTGATTTTGGCATATCGAATACGCCGCGGGGAGCTTGCCAAGCTCTGCCATGTGGGCAGGATACTCTTGCCGGGTTCTCCAAGAAGGGGAACTAGACCATAAGAGGTCGAGCGGCTGCAAATATGGCCTCACGCTTCTGGGAGCTTTGTTTTATAGTCTCTGGATCTTGTTCCTTGATGGGATTTTGTGGAGCTGGGGGCAATTTTTGGGTGCAACTGCCTAGCTACTGGAAAATGGGGCATCTGGGTGGAGGAGGCCCAGTCCCGATCTGAGCAGGCTTAGAGATCTCAGCCCTGGGTCCCACACACCCAGGTTCCTCTGCCGGTTTCTTCATGCATGAGGCTGGTATTTAAAGATGGAACATATTGAATAAAGGAATGAATGAAAACAGAATATTGTAATTTATTTTTTTAATTTATTTTTTTTCTTTAAAGATAACATCTACATTTATATCATAACAAGCCCCGAAAATGAGTTTCCTCTTGTATTTGAAAGTCCAACCTACCTATTTGAGGTGTCTGAATTAAATCCAGGTAAGTAGCAGACAAAATGTAGACCACCTTAATGGATCTCTGCATCCTGATGTGTGGTGGGGGGAGGGATACATTCCCCTTGAGGACCCTGAGAAATTGTCAGGTGTAGCCACTCACCCCTGATTCATGTTTATTGCATCTCTGGCTTTCCCAGTTGCCCTTCCTGTGAAGGAGCCCTTCGGGTGAAATCTAGATTTTGAAAACTGTTGATTAAGCTGCCTTTTTCTGAGCCCCCTGATTGCTGCCTGCTCATGTGGCTGAGTCCACTAATCCTCCCTTTTAGTAGCCAGTACCCCACCTTGGTCTCCACTGTGATTGTTATCACTCCAAGAATTCACATTTAAAAATAGAAGGCTTTCCATGTCTCTGTTTCCTTCATTTAAAAACATAAAGACATTTTCCCTTTTCCTTATGAAGATTCACTGGAGATTTTTTTTTTTTTAACGTAAGTAGCATGTTAATCTCTGCAGCTCTTCCCCCAAGTCTCAACTCCTGCGGCAGTTGCTCCCATCTCTTCCAGTTTGAAGGGGTAATACTACCTCTAGTCGAACAGATGGCATCACTGCTTTGGATGCATGTATTATGGATGCTACTATATTAAAAATATGAAAAGAAGCAAAAGCACTTCCTCTAAACTCATTTCCACTCCATCTTTCTCTCTTTAGGCCATCTCTATCTCCTGATGTTGCTTTAAACAAAGCACAAGATGAGGGTTCAAATGATGTGTCAGCTTCCTTCTATTTCACCTGATGAATAACAAATGTGCCAAGAATATTCTTTCTAGAGAGTCACAGATTTTTCTGCCATTATTCATCCCCTCCTGCAACTTTGGGTCCAGTACTTCGTCCTGGAGCTCTATAGTTGAGTGAGAAAGTCTGTTTGTTGCCCCGGAGAAGTAAAATTTGTGAGAAAGAACTTTTACAAAAGAAGTTAGAATTCCAGCAACTCCTTCTATGAGATGTGTGTCATAAGCAAAACAAAATGGCGTTTAAGCATCTCTAGTCTGTAGTCATACTTGTTGAAATATTTTTTAAAAAAGTTTATTTTGGGGGAGCAGAGAGGTAGTACAGTGTGTAGGATGTACCTGTGATCAAACTGGGTTTAATCCCTGGCACCACATATGTTCCCCCAAGCGTCTCCAGGAGTGATCCCTGAGCACAAAGCCAGAAGTAAGCCCTGAGCACTGCTGAGTGTGCTCTAAAAACAAAACAAAACAAAAAGGTTTATTGGTCATATTATTAATAAGAGCAATTTAATTAGAAAAGACAAGTTTTTTTGACACAACACTGCTGCAAATATTGTGCGTGTGTTGTGTGTGTGTGTGTGTGTATGTGTGTGAGTTGTTTGTGGCACTGTATGTCATTGAATGAGTTGGTGCTCTTAAAACTCATACCAAGGCATGAATTGACTTCAACACCACAGTGGGTCACAGAACCATCTCTCTAGTAGATGGTATTAGGCATCATTTAAATTTACTAGAATTAAACATAAAACATATGGAGTTTGAATAATCAAGAAGCCTCCCAATATTTTTCTGCTAATGTCTGTTCCTGAGTCCTCCTTGCCCAGCCCAAATCAACTCTAATCCTCGCATTTGATTTTTTTTTTCAGCCAGGACGCAGGTTGGCCGAGTACGTGCCGTAGATAAGGATTTCCCTCAGAGTCCCGTCCTGTACTCCATCGTCACTGGAGGGGCCGATCTCCAGTACCCAAATGTCTTTTGGATTAATCCGCGAACAGGAGAACTGCAGCTGGTAACCCCACTGGACTATGAAACAATCCCCGTCTATGTTCTCAGGATACAGGCCACCAATGGCCAGGACACGAGCTTGGTCACTGTGAGTGAAACTGTTTGGTGTGTGGATAACACCAGACTGATCAGTTTAGGAGCCTATGGCAATAGCAATAGGGAATCTGAATAGAGCGTGTCCTGTGAATGGCTCAGGAAAGGACCAACAACGCACCAGGTAGCATAGTCAGACAACACCTAATGTTGTCCAGGAAATCTGCAGGCTGAAGTGTGTGTGTGTGTGTGTGAGAGAGAGAGAGAGAGAGAGAGAGAGAGAGAGAGAGAGAGAGAGAGAGAGAGAGAAAGAGAGAGAGAGGAGGAGCAGTGAGATGGATGGGCAGAGAGTGGCCTCCTGGAAGTGGGCGGTGGGTGGGTGATGACATGATTGCTGCCCAGGGGTGGTGTTTGGTTTCTTAGCCGAGAGAAGCTCTGTGAGCAGGATCATTTCCCAGCTTGTGGGTTCGCTCATGGTCCAAAAAACAATGATGCATTGAGTGAAATTTTAAGAGTTGGTTTTATTTCTCTAAGTCAAGGGAATTTGGTTGCTTACTAGAGTTTCAGAAAACTACGCCTCTCACCCTGAGGCCCTCTCCCTCTAGCTTAGGTCAGGGCCAGTGATGATGTAGGACAACAGTTCACCGCTTGGTTCTATAGAATATGCCAGGGAGGCAGTAAATTAGAGTCCAAAACTCCCATCCAGGGGCCAGACTACCACAGGCAAGGTGCTTGCCACCCCTGGAGGGTTGCCCTGAGTCCTTCCAGGAGTGATCCCTGAGTGCAGAGCCAGAAGTAAGCCCTGAGCACTGCCAGATATGGCCTCCAAACAAAACAAAACAAGAAAACATTCAGTCATTTTCCTGTCCTTAGAAGGAGGCTGGGGGAAACCCCCAGGATTTTTCCCCTTGCCTAGGGCTGGGCACAGTGACATGTGGCTGCAGAGGTATCATAAGGCAAAGCTCTCTGTCCTCCCCCCTCCCCAATCCCCTGGCTTTAATCCTTGACAAAAGATAAGGGATACCAAAATACATGATCCACTCTAACGTAAATCATATAGTAAACAAATAACAGTACCAACTCCCCCACCATGTTCCAATAATAGCAGCTGAGGTAGGTCTTCAGATAGTGTGATTCTGGGCCAGAATGACAGTGCAGATGTTAAGATATTTGCCTTGCTTGCAACCAACCTGGGTTTGATCCTTGAAACTGCATATGGTCCCCTTGAGTTCTACCAGGAGTGATCCCTGAGCACCACCAGACATGACCCAGCCCCCCTCCCCACACAAATGATGTGGCTCAACGTTTGTGTTGAAAATCTTGTGGATTTTGCAACAACAGGTCAGAAACAGGCCTGAAATTCTGTGGCGTTCACACTTTCATTCGGCATGCCATGGATCCATGGTCCCACTCTGAGTAGCAAGAATTTAGTAGGTCAGTGTGTGTCTGTGATTAGGATATCTGATGGATTTATGGGATGGCCACAAAGACCAGTTTGTGGTCTTTCTCAGAAAAGTGAAAAAGCATTAAGGCAAAAGGTACTCAGTGTGTGACAGGCAGCCCCCTGTGATCCGGAGAATGACTGCCTCGGAATCCAGAGATGCTCCTGTCTCAGCTTTCATCTCTCTTTTCCAGCAGGGTCTGGGCCGTGCTTATCTTTGTGTCCCACTTTCTCTTCCTCTGACATGGAGAGTCACCTGATAGCCCAGTACAGGAACAGTCCAGTCCCTCTGGTGACTGGCTTTGAATTAACAGCACCAAGGTTTTAATGAGGTGAGAGGCTTGGCTTTGCAAGCCTAGGAAAGGATGTGCTGAGCTGGAGATAATTGTTGTGTTTGTTAAGTGAGGTTTTTGAGAGAGAGAAAAAAATGAATGGACTCTGCTTTGGGAGCTCACCAGGATGAATATTTCAATTTATTCCTGGGCTCAGAAAGAGCTGCAATCCCCAAATTTCAAAGGTAGAGAATAGAACTCAAAATTTGTAAGCGCTCTAAAAAGGGTGATGCTCACATAAGTCCCTTTCAGGGCTGGCATCCGATGAGTCTCTGCTGGCAGGCGTCCCGGTCCACTCTCCAATTCCAATCACAAGACAATATGCAAAGAGAATGGTTGATCCCTGCTTGTGGCAGGTGAGCGTCACTGGTTTAGTGGCTACCGGTGACCCATGTTACAGATGAGATCCAGCTTAGCCAGGTTTCCTCATTATGTCTCAGCCTTGGCTGCATAGGAGAAACCAGTTGGGGAATATACAGGACAAAGGAGCCTGGGACCTACCTGCTAGAGAGGTAAATTCATTTTCTCTGGAAGGGGCCTGTGAAAGAGCAGCCGGACTTGAGAACTACCGGCCTGTAGTTCAGAGTTAAAGATAGAGCTTCCCTTCCCATGGGCAGCAAGCAAGGAAGCTAAGAAGGTCCCGGTGACCCCTTAACATGATTGGGGAAACAATTTGAGCATCATCTGAAAATAAGGTGGTTCGTCTAGGTACATGTGTTTAGTGGCATATGAACGGGTATTTGGGGCGGCAGGGTTCGGGGGGGATTTTAGGACATACCTATAAGGGCTGGAGCGATAGCACAGCAGGTAGGGCGTTTGCCTTGCACGTGGCCGACCTGGGTTCGATTTCTCCATCCCTCTCAGAGAGCTTGGCAAGCTATCGAGAGTATCCCGCCCACATGGCAGAGCCTGACAAACTACCCATAGCGTATTCAGTATGCCAAAAACATAACAACAAGTCTCACAATGGATACGTTACTGGTGCCCCCTCAAGCAAATCGATGAACAATGGAAGGACAGTGCTACAGTGCTACCTGTAAGTTCTCAGGGCTTATGCCTGGCTCTGTGCTCAGGGATCACTCCTGTTGGTGATCCATAGGTTCTCAGGGGACCATAGGTGGTGAACCTTACCTGGTGCATGCAATGAAAATGCCTTAACCTCTCTACTATCTCTCCGGCCCATGAATTGGTATTAAGAGCATAGGTGTTGGAGGACAGAGTTCATATCCCAGCAATGCAGCATACCAGCCATACAATCTTATGCCAATGTCCTAATCTCTTTAAACCTCCATTTTCCTCTTATAAAAATATGGAAACAATTGTATTAGTTACATGAGCTTGTCTACAAAAGTGTCCAGGACACTGTTAGTACTAGCTATGGAAAGTGCTATTAAGTCCATCAGCTCTTCACAATAGCCACTTTCTTGCTGCTCTAGGTGACTGTCAATGTCCTGGAAAAAAATGATGAAAAGCCAATTTGTATTCCACAAACCTCCTTCCTTACCATCCCAGTGGACCTGAAAGTTGGCACAAATATTCAAAATTTCAAGCTGACGTGTACTGACCTGGACTCCAGTCCCAGGTCTTTCCGTTATTCCATTGGCCCAGGTACTGTCTTGATGTTAACTGACCTGGCCCTGGCTCTTGGGGTAGGAGGCATAGGCAGCGGTTGAGGGAGCTGAGGGCGGGTCTGTATTCACACACTGATGTGGGCATGGGGTATGGGATGGGAGGGTTTTACACAAGGAGTCACATGTCGCTGGGCTTTCTGTCCTCCTCCCACCACCTCCCTTTTCCTCTCCTGACTCTTCCCAGACTCCCAGATGGCTACCTGCAAGCCCCAAGAAGGGTGAATCCATGGCTATTGACTGACCTTCCCTGAATTTTCAGATCAATAAATATGATTTATTCTTTATTTATACCTTTAATGGGGGGGGGTGTTGAGCCACACCCAATAGTGCTCAAGGCTCACTCCTGGCTCTGTGCTTAGGGATCAGTCCTGGTGGTACTTGGTTCCTATGTGGGATTAAACAGGGGTTGGCCACATGCAAAGCAAATGCCTTCACCCCTGCATGCTCTCTCCGGCTCTGATAATTTTTAATCCAACTTCTTAATCATCTTCCTCCCTTACCGCTTGATAAGCTTGTGATGGGGGCAGGGAATCTGAGCCCTCTCTGACTAATAATAGATTAAATAGACTCAATGCATTTTAATGTGTCCTCAGGAATTCTTTTTCTTTTTTGCTCCATTCATTTCCTTTCTTTAAAAATATGCCATTGTGAGATTAAAAAAAAAAGAAAGAAAGAAAGAAAAAAAAAAGCACCCCTTATTGGAAATTAGACCAAAATAGCTCATCTAATGAAGTGCTGGGGCCAGAGATTTAAACCCAAACAAGCAGAGCAATTCCACATGAAAGAGTAAAATCCACCTCGGCCTCCCGCTGAGCCCTGGCAGACCAAGCGCTTGAGCAGTGGGAAGCCTCTCTTGAGCAGACAGTGTCACAAACCCCGGGGCAGAACCTGCCATGCCATCCATGGAAATAATCCATACCTAGGAGAGCCCCAGGCCTTCGTGGAGCACTTAGCTGCTAAGAGAATAAAAATGGCTGCATCTCTGGCTCCATTTCCTGGTTTCCAGGCAATAACAAGTCCTGGGGCCATTGGAGGAAAGAACAAGGGCTGCCTGGATGTGCTGTTTCTCTGTCCCAGGCTCCCTAAGCTGTGCCCATTGGGCCCTAATAGACGGGATGTGTGTGTGTGGGGGGGGGGGGGTCAGGGGCAGGGGGTACTGGCCTGGGGCAGATTCAGAAGGGTCGGATCTGTCTTACCTGCAAAGGCAAGGAGCATCTGCCCTTGGGAGACCAGGATGTGGTGGCTACTGTGACCCAATATGAAAGGCAGAGAGTGAACTCGGCCTGTGGCTAAGGTGCGTTGTGCCCTCTCTCTGCCCATCCACTGGTCTAGGGGCTGGAGCCATAGAACAGCAGGTAGGGCATTTGCCTTGTAGGCAACCGACCCAGGTTCGATTCCCAGCATCCCATATGGTCCCCCGAGCACTGCCAGGAGTAATTCCTGAGTGCAGAGCCAGGAATAACCCCTGAGCATCCCCGGGTGTGACCCATAAAGCAAAAACAAACAAACAAACAAAAACCACCATCCACTGGTCTAAGCATGAGTCTCAGTTGGCACTCTGCAGGATAATGACGACTGCTTGCAGGGACAGATTCAGGATGATGACATTCTCTGCCTGGGCTTAGCAAGATGGTGGCCCATGTACTGGGTCAAGTGCGCTGTTGTCCTTTTCTGTCCTTCTTCCCCTCCTCCTTTTTAGCCACACTGGTGGTGAGCAAGAGGCTTTATAATTAAGGAATCCCTGGCACAGTTACGGCACTGTCATATCACTGACCCAACCCCTGGTGCACCTATACTGGAGGTGAAGACCTTTGAGGAAGTGAAAATAGAAACCATTTTCTTTGAAACCTTTATTTCTCACTTTTGTCTTTCTTTCCCCCCAATTTCTCTTAGGCAACATCAATCGTCATTTCACTTTCTCTCCAAATGCTGGGTCCAACGTTTCACACTTGCTGCTTGCGACTCGCTTTGACTATACTGGTGGACTTGATAAGATCTGGGACTATAAACTACTCGTCTACATAACAGATGATAACTTGCTGACTGGAAGGAAGAAGGCTCAGGCTCTTATTGAAACAGGGACCGTGACATTGAGTATCAGGGTCACTCCTCACCCAACCACAATTGTCACCACAACTCCTAGGGTAAGAGCAGTGTTATAGGGATTCTCCGCGTCCTTTTCACACCCATAGAACCCTCTAATGCAGGAGAAATGAGGTCTGGACTTTCTTAATAAGAGTTGTAGCATTGGGATGTTGCCCCATGGCTATTGTGGGCTGGACTAGAATAATCAGTGGGCAGTACAGAAAGATCTGGGTAAGACCTACAAGGAGACCTTTTGCTTTTTCTCTTCTACAGAAGAGTATGAATTTGTGAAGGGACTTGTGAGGGATCAGGTTTGGTCACCTTTAGTGCTTATGGCACAGGAGCCAATTTTCATTGGCATATGGCCAGTTGCAATCTTCACAAACTCTCTCCTGACTCCTCTCAAGAGCAAGTCAGTGCTCCAGAAAGCAGTAGTGACCAGGTGCTGTTCTCCTCCTCCTCCCCTGAATGCTCACCAGACACCAGTCTGTCCCCTACTCCTGACCTTCATTCTTCCCATATACATATCTTCACTGACACTCGCTCATCATGTGCCAGTCATTATGGTGACTTGCCAAGCCCCAAAGGACCCCTACTCTCATGAGTAATGGATAGGCCAGAGGTTGTCAAAGTGAGGACCCCCCAGGCCTCCACCATCAGCAGCAGCACCTGAAAACCTTTTAGAACTGCAGACTCTTGCACCCTGTGTGCCCGGGATATTAATGTTATCTATCACCAGTCCTGCTGGTTTCCATGACCGATCAGGAAGGATTTGGAACCTCAAATCCCCACCCACAGGATCAGCAATGCCGGAGGTGTGGCCCAGCCATCTGTGTTTCTCATTAGCCCTCCAGGGTATTCTGCTGTGCCTTGGAGTTTGAGAGCCTCCAGACTAGAGAGGGAAACAGATTATACACAAGCCTGCCAAGTCGTAAACTAGCGACGGATTGTGGGAAATGGTGAGAAGCAAACAAGCAGGTGCCAGAAGAGAATCAGTGTCTTGAGGGAGAAAGTATTGACATCTGATGTCAGGATTACCTCTCCTTGCTTTCGCTGTGCTAATGTCTTTGTTCCGGTTCCTTCTGTCCGAGTAAAGGTTGCCCACACTTGCAGTACGCCAGAGGAAATGCAGTGAGAACACAGGGGCTCCCCTGTACCAGGTCATCCAGCCCTGCTTCTCAGTGTCCAGTCATGGGCTGGTTCGTCTATGCCTCCCTCATTCGTGAGTCAGTATTACTCAGTGAATGGTGAAATAAGGCACTGGGCATCTAGTTATGGTAGGTTCTTGTAAAGTGCCTTTCTGGACAGCCAGCAACTTGATCCAGTTGAGCTATCACTCATCCTGATGCTCTGCGCCTTTATCTATTTCCCACTCTGGGAGCAGATGCTGAACCTGAGGTTTCACTGTGAGATCAGCCCACTCAGCTGGCAGTGCGGCTGGTAGCGAGTGAACACTGAGAAGTCTACAAAATTGTTCAAACAAACAAACCCACTTTCATGGCTCATGCCTTCCCAGTGAGAGACAGTAGCTATATTAGTCCCTGGTTATGATTTGGCAGGGGAAAAAAGCCAGTGGGACTTTTAACTTTGAGGACAGGAAAGACAGACAGTAAAATTAGGTCGGAAGTTGCATTTCAGTTCCTTACAATTTTTAGAGTTAATTGAGTGAATGTTCATCTGCCAAAACAGTAAGTAAGGTGATGGGTTGAAGCAGCAAGAGCTAAGACACAAATGTCCGAGTTACAGAGCAAGAACAGAGAGCTGATCACTATTCAACCATGAATGTCAAAAATGCCACCACCCTCTGCTTCCCTCCCCCTCACCGTTGATTTCTGCTCTTCAAGCCCAGGATCACCTACCAGATCCTGCAGGAAAATGTATATTCCTCATCAGCGTGGTACGTGCCTTTCACCATCACGTTGGGCTCCATGTTGCTTCTGGGTCTCCTGGGATTCTTGACCGTTCTGTTGGCTAAAGCCATCCACAAACGCTGCAAGACCAGGAAGCACTCAAAGACTCTGTAAGTTGCTTGTGGGCGGGGCCCTTGTCCAACGCCCTAGAAGCTGTGGTTTTGGGTCAGGAGATGGGAAGAACAAGGACAGGTTTCTCTCCCAAGTGGAGAGAGTACGTGGGTTGAAGGAAGGAAAAGAGATCAAGAGGAAGGAATCCCACACACCCCCTACTCCTACCTCACAGTGGTCCTGGGCATTATCTCCATCACCTGCTGGGTTTATTCCAGGCCTTTAGCATTCCTATGCCCCCCGTGAAATGGGGATTTTGGTCCTTTGGTCACCCTGCCCCAGTTTAAAGCTTCAGGAGTGCCTGGATGTGGGTCATGCTAGGGGAAGCTATGCTCTTATTTATAGAACATTCAAAGAACGGGATTGAAATAGATGAAGCAGAAAAACCCGATAAGGGAATTAAGTCTTTGGCTTCAATATCTCAGTTGGGCTTTTGTGTGACGAAACAATTATTGTTCTTTTTGCATGTGGTCCCAATCTCATCCTCCCAAAGGCAATAAGCATGGGCAGGCTCCCCCTCCCTCTGGCTTTTGCCTGCTCGCTAATAAGCCTCTCGCCCTGCAGCTCTACTGAGTGCCTTTTACTGGCTATTGTGAGTTCTTAGTGCAGGGATGAGAGAGCCCAGCTGATACCAGCTTCTCTCAGAGCCAGGCTTCTCCAGTCTCTGTAGAAGTTTCCAACATGAGCGTGATGGTTCTGGGCTTTGGAATTGGATGTAGGCTGGCTTCCAAGATTGGCTGTATCATTTTCTAGGTATGCAAGCTTTGGGAAAATGATGATGTCTGTGATTCTCAATTTCCTTGTTGAAAAATGAAACAATTAGATGAGCAAATGCAAAGAGAGCACTTTCGGTGTTCCTGATATAGAGAAAAGGCTTAATGCACTCGAACCATTAACCTTTTACATCTTGTATTCTTTTTCTCAGCTAAGTCCCAGTAAACTCAGGATTTTGGATTCTCATAGTTTAACTCTATGTCCCAGTATCCTGAGGTAGCGGGAACCTAAGTTTTGGAATTTCTCAGAGGTGTTAAGAAAAGATAGTAGGACTGTTATGCCTCTTAAAGGTATTTCAAAGATTATGTAGTCTGTCCAATAATTAAAAATCTATGTCTGGGACCAGATAGTTAGTACAGGGGTGAAGATGCTTGCCTTGCATATGGTTGACTCTGGATCAATACTCAGAACCCCATATGTTCCCCAGTGTACCACCTAGAGTGATCCCAAAGCATTGACACAGGAACACCAGTGGATGTGGCCCAACCCACCTCCAAAACAAAACACAAATCTATGGGTGAAAGACAATCTAAAAGCCTGAATATTTAAATAAAGATGTACATTGCATTTTGCCATATTTATTAGGGGAAGTTTGTTGCTATTGGCAACATTGACACCAAGGTAAGAAATCTTTGCACATCTGCTAAAATTTTTTTAAAGACTTTTTTGTTTGGACTATACTCACAAGTTTATTTGAAAAAAAATATTTTTCCTTGGCTTCAAAAGAGTGACACTTAAGCTTTTAATACTGGTGGTGCCCTGAAATGGAATTTAGGGAGAAGTTATCAAAGGAAGTAATCCAGTAAACAGTGCAACACACATGCCATTTTGGGTTCAATGTTAAGTATATACCTTGAATCTGTTGCTTCCAATTACTGTTTTCAACCTGGTTGACTGTAAAAAGAAATTAAAAAAAAAAGCAATTCAAAGGCAGACCCAGCCTCTGAAGAAACTGATTGTCCCACCATATGTAGCTAACATTTGTTCTTTAGCAAAGGATGACATCAGAGTCCCAGAATGTTAGATTCCAGGGTTACTGTGGGAAGGGCCCTAGTGTCGAGTCTGGCTCTTTATGATAGGGCTCCAGGGCTTCAGCACCAGCTCTCAGACCTGTCACGCATGACCCAGGCTTCTGCAGAGTAGAAGAATCACTGGGCCATCTGTGTGGGTGGACATGACCTCAGCAGCTGGTGTCTTCAAAGAAAATATATTTCCTGAAACTCTCTCAAAGCAAAGAAGCTTCACTCAGAAACCTCCACTTCAAGCCAATAGTGATGGGGCTCCTGTTCTGGAGCAGGGATGGGTACTCAATTATCCCTGACCCCACCTGAATGAACCCCTGAATCATGGGGGCCAACAGGTCCCCCCACTCCCCCTTGTGTGGTGTGTGTACTAATACAAAGGACCCTCAGACTAAATCTTGGCTATCTCTTTCCTTCCCCAACAGGGTGAAGAAAGGAGGTATGGACAATGCCCATCACCTTGGTTATCACTGGGTCTTGCTCACTCTGTTATACATGCAGGAACTGCAGCTCTGCAGGGACTCTGGGCATGTCCCTGCCTGGGTGGTTCATCAGGTGCATGGTCAGGGGGTGGGATGAAACCGAGGAGGTCGGACATCGCTGGAGATAGGAAAGTTGGGGGATCTGGTGTTATTTGGTTTACTCAGTTCTCATTTTGGTCCCATTTGGCCTGCCCCGCTCCCCTCCCCAAAGTTGTCTCCAATAGCTTGCCTAAAGTGTACCCCCTACACCAGTCCCCTGTGGAGTGGGAGCTGTCGGGGAGGCGTGCTCAGAGGGTGGGGACCCACAAGGTCTGAGAGTCCCTCTGCAAAGAACAAGTGGTACTTCCTTCTCACATCATCCTGGATTCGATCATTTACACACATTATTTAGGTCAGACAAGTTAGAAGAGGTGGCCTGGGTACCATCTGAGAAGAGGGAAAACCTCAATGAGTTTGGGGGTTCTGGTGCATTAAGCTAGATACAGTGGGATGACTCCAGCCCCAAATGGTGCCAGCACAGCCCCAGGAGTTGTGGCTCCAAAGAGAATCCAACTACGGAGAGAGCCAGGACAGAGACTAAAAAGTAGGTTTTCAAAAAGCCTTGCTTTGATCACACCTCTCAGAGGGGCCTGTGCTGGACTTGTAAAGGCTAGAAATTTGGTTACAAAGGTTATGAGCTGGAGGGAAATACAGGAGGTCGGGTGCTTGCCTTGTATCCTGACAGCCTCAGTTCAAATCCCCTGGTACCATAGGTGGTCCCGTAAACACCAGGGATCACTGCTGAACACAGAGCAAGGAGTAGCTCCTGAGCACTGCTGAGTATGGCCCCTCAAAATAAAACAAAGGATATGGATCATATCTAATGTGATGATTTTAATAAATTGTTTACTTTTGCTTTCTTTTTCTTTTTCTTTTTTGGATTTTTGTGTCACATCGGGCGATGCTCAGAGTTTGCTCAGGAATTATTCCTGGCAGTGCTCAGGGAACTAGATGGGATGCCAGGGATGGAACCTGGGTTGGCTGCATGCAAGGCAAATGCCCTACCCACTGTACTATCTCTCAACCCTGGTTTATTTTTCTAATTGTCTCCAATCTTCTTTGTTTTTTAAGAAGAACACAGTGGCTAAAGAGCTAGGACAGTGGGTAAGGTGCTTGTCCTTCATGCAGTCCACCTGGGCTCAATTCCCTAAGACTGCCAGGAGTGACTCCTGAACACAGGGGCTGGGTGGAGGCCCCAAACAGTCACTATATCACTGTCATCCCATTGATCGTCAAATTACTCGAGTGGACACCAGTAACGTCTCTATTTCTCCCAGTCCTGAGATTTTAGCAGCCTCTACTTACTCGTCTTTTCCCAATGACTGGAGGCTCTTTCAGGGTCAGGGGAATGAGACCTGTTGTCTTTACTGTATTTGGCATATCGAATATGCCACGGGAAGCTTGCTAGGCTCTGCCCATGTGGGTGGGGGAAGCTTGCTAGGCTCTGCCCATGCGGGTGGGATAGTTTCAGTAGCTTGCTGAGCTCTCCAAGAGGCATAAATGGGTAGGAAGTGTCTTATAATGTGTTGCGACCTGAAGCGTGGTGGTGGTTGGGCAGTGGAGGTTGGCTGCCGGGGCTGGGTCTCTTGGGGTGGGGAGGGCTCTCATCCACCCTCCAGCCTGGCGCAGAGTCCGGTGGCATGGTTTTGGGGGCCTCCTTTTATACTCCCATCTGGGGAGGAGCATCCGTGAGTTCTGGAGGGTGGCTGATGAGGAGATTATCTGGTGCTGGCAGAGTGTAGTTTATGGGTGTGATCCCTGAGTCACTGGAGACTGGGGGAAGCAGGCAGAGGATCTCTGTTCTGGGTCCCGTTGAGTTCAGAGTCCAAGGTCACAAAATTCCACATTATCTGGGTTTCGTGGAACTTCATTTTTGCGTGTGGCTCGGCCTAAGTGTCCAGAAAGCAGCCTGAAGTGTGGCGGTGGTTGGGCAGTGGAGGTCGGCTGCCAGCGCTGGGTCCCTTGGGGCGGAGAGAGCTCTCACCCACCCTACAGCCTGGTGTCGAGCCCAGTGGCAGGGTTCTGGGGGTCTCCTTTTATACTCCCAAACAAACTAAACAGATTAAAATATATATAAATAAAAGAGCATAGACAGGGGCTGGGGAAAAGTCTCAAGTGGCAGTAGGTGTGTGTGTGTTTCTGAGAAAAAGGAAAGCTGTCAACCAACATGTCCGTAGAGAGAATATTCTCTGCCGCCTTGTCTGTACTGAGTTCAAAGTCTGTTTAAGTGAACTCCCATCATGGGGGGCAAATTATAAGGTTAATTTTGTGTCTAAGAAGCTTAACTTCTGTCACTTCTATTCCCTGCAGTAATCAAGAACACAAAGAGGGAGGTTGTGGTGGTAAGTGTGGCTGGGACCAGGGTACCTGGTTTGGGAGTTGGCACTGGGGGCCCCTCCCCTGCTGCTGCCTCCTGGGGTGTTTATTATTCAGGAAGATCCTTATTTGGCCACTGGAACAGATTGCTGTGTGACGAGCTCCTGATAGAATTTGCTCCCTCCACTGAACATGTCTGCTGATATATTTGCAGAAGAAGTGGATTTCATAAATATTGAATAGTAATGTTTATTATCTCCATCAGCTCTCCAGGAGAGTGAGTTAGGGGAAAGGAGCTAAAAGATGAGAGTGGGTGCTTCAGTCTTTAGCAGGATCTATTTTCACTCTGCTCTCCCACAGACCCGAGGGCAGGGATAGAGGAAAGGCGTGCCTGGGTGGACGGCGAGCCCCTCCCACTTGGCCACCAGGCCTCCAGCGTCTCTCAGTTTCTTTCCGCTTCTGATTCCTCACCTGTGAAATGGGAACAAGACCCTGCCCTCCCACCTCCCAGAAATCCAGTGGGGAGTTGTGTGGAAAATGGTCAAAGGTTACACAAAAGCAAGGTGTTCAAGGGAAGTGGAGAGATGCCTCCTCATCTTACATCCTGAGATTCTGTGTGTGTGTGTGTGTGTGTGTGTGTGTGTGTGTGTGTGTGTGTGTGAAATTTATTTAGAAAGATGTGAGAGGACAGAAAGAGAAGGACGTGTTCAAGAGAGAACACAGGCTTCTCCAGAATGGAAATAGGCAAGCAAAAAAAAAACAGACAAGCAAATGAGACGCATGTTCAAGGGGGAACCCGGCTTGAAGAGCAAGCCCCTCCCGAGATTCTTTTACTGAGCCTGGTCCAGTCACTGGGCAGGGGTGGGCTTGAAGGCGACCCTCCCAGACCTCCGCAGCCCTGGAAAGAAGCTTTATTATGATTCAAGACCCGTTCGGTTGGAGACTGATATACACAGTGAGGAGGACAGTCCCCTGCTGGAAACTCCCCTGGGTGCTTCATCTCCTGTGTCTCCATCTTTCTTGTGTAAGGCCAGGCTCCTTGGTAATGTCTCTCAGAGACATAGACATACATAACATCACATTCATCTCCTCCTGGAGAACTAAATTCACCCCCATAAATCATGGGCTGCTCAACCCATCAAGAGGTCTGCCTTTCCTCTCTTCAGAGCCGAGGAGCTGTGACTAGGTGATCATTTATGTGATGAGAACTGGTGGGGGTCTAAAGGCCCACGAAACTCCAAACCATCCTCCTGGGGAATGAAAGCCCCTCAAAAGTGCCTCAGAAGAGGGAAAGGTGTATTTGGTGGAGGCGCATGTATGAGACTGAGGCCAGGTCCTGGACAGTGACCCCAAGCGCAGATTGAGGGGAACAGAGTCCAGAGATCAGGCAAGTCAGCCAGGCTCAGAGGAAACACCGCACTGGCCTTGCCAAGGGGGCAGAGCCACAGTTCAGTGGTGGAGGTACCCAACTCTCCCCTCTGGCAGCCTGGAAAGTCCTACACAGACAGACGCTGCCAACCAGCCCCTGGCCCAGGGCATTCTTGCTTTTCCTTCTGTGCCATTCTCCAATCTTTCTATGGACCCGGGGAAAATAGGAGAAATATTTTGCTGACTGCAGCATCCTAGTATCATCTTGCTAGCCCTGAAATGATGTTGTGGCTGCATGATGCAGAGGGTGGGAGGTGGGGGGAGGTGGGGGGTGGGGGAGGTGGGGGTGGTGGTGTGGTAACCTCCAAAAATAATCTGCGGACCACAGCTGGTCTGCTCTATGCAGCCGATATATCACTGATTCAGAATTTTCTTTTAATGTTTTGTACTTTAAAAAATATTTGAAGCACGATAATTTATAATATTTCTTGTTGCAAATCAAGTTTTTGAAGCATACAACAGCCACCAACACACCCCACACCAGAATGTCCACTTCCACCCCACAATTGTGTCAGGGTCATTTCCCCAACCCCAGACCCTCGACTCCTGACTCCCTGATCCCCGGCCTTGGGAAGTTCAGTTCTGTAGCTTCTATTGCCTTTGAGCATTTGTTGTTTCCTGACTGTTTCTTTATTGTTCTGTATCTGTCCCTCTCACTGTGACTGACTTCATTTAACGTGACACTCTCCAAATCCATCCACATAGCAGCAAATGGCATGGCTTTATCTCTTCCTACTGGTATATCCAGGGGCTTTCTTGACCCCAGTCATCCCCTACCTGGACTTCCATAATATCCATAATATCCTCTACCCCATCTTCTCCCTGCTGCCAGGTTCTTGTTACTCTCTTGTGCCAGTGTCCCCCTTCTAGCTTTGTTCGGGGTAAACAGACACCTCGCTGTCACCCAGACAGACATCGTGCCTTCAGTATAATTGCAGAGAGCCGGCAGAGTAAAGCAGGGCAATGGTCTTTGCCTGCAGGAAGGAGTGTTGGGCTGTGCTTGAAGCTATGTCCTTCCTCTCCCTAGGAAACAATCCGGATGAACACCATCTTTGACGGAGAAGCCATAGACCCAGGTAAGTGAGCACCAGCATCAGTCCGAAGGGCACTGTCCATCTTCCAGGCTGGTGGAGCAAGGGGTTAGCCTGCCCCTCCCTCTATGTCCATCTCTTCTCCTCTACCAGCCTTCACCATCCTTTCCTTCACCTGCCCCAGCCTTGAGATCAAGGCACTGGGACATTGTTTTCCCACCTTGGAACACCTGCAGACCAGCCCCTGTCTGTGGACCAGTGGCTGAAGACCTGGGCAGTGGGAAATGGGAAACGCTCCCAGACAAAACTCCCCTTGAGATCTGCTTTGAAGGGGATGGGCAGCAGGGGTGCCTGTGGGTGACCTTTGAGGGTTCTCATGAAGGTTCACCCCCACAGCCCCAGACTCTGTCTTACCTCCCTTGTAAGACTCACATCCCAACTGGGGGAATTGGGCTCACTCAAGGAACCCCCAGTTATTTCCAGCTCCCACCCCACTGCCCTCCCCTCCTTTCTGGGCACTGCTTGCCAGTCCTTCGAGTAGCAGAATAGGAAGAGCTGGAAGTCAGCCTTCTTTTTTCTTTTTTTCCCTCCACCATCGGGTCCAAGCATTTCTTCTTGGTCGGCAAGTGAACAGAAGGTAAAGTTGGCCTCCGGAGCTCAGCAACCCCCACCCCCCCAGTCCTCCATGAAATCAGCTCCAAATTTAGCTTCTTTACATACTTTCCTCCACTCACAAAGGCTCGATTATAGACCTGGATACAGGGAAAGAGACCAAATTCTCGAGGCAAGTGCGCTGGCTCCCTGCCACCCGCCCAGGCGGCTGCTCCTCCTCAGAGCAGGATGGCTCCCCTCCAGCGGGGCGGCTGCTGCTGCTGCAACTCAATTTCCCTCTATTATTAGGTCCTTGTTCCCATAATGTGCCCACATTAGCATAAGTGCTGGTGGGATCCTCTGCCAGCCCAGGAGCGGCCACTCACGAGAGATGGAGATGGCAGAAGGCGGGATGCACCCAAACCCCATCTTCTGGGAGAAGGCCGGGGAGGATGGAGGCCTGTAGCCTGCCGGTTTTGTGTCTGAGAGAAGCGAGCAAGGTGCCTGCTGCCATCATGGAAACAAACATATCAGTTAGTGTTGGCTGACTCTGACAGAGTGAGAAATAGTCCCTCACCCTCTCACTCCTGGGCCCTACCCACCACCGCGAATCTGATGTCACTACACACACACACACACACACACACACACACACACACACACCTTTAAGTCTTTCCCTCCTTACTTGGAAAATTCCTTGTTTGTGTTTGTTTGGGGACCACATCCAGAGGTGCTTAGGGCTTACTCCTGGCTCTGTGTTCAGGGATCACACCTGGCATTGAACCTGAGTCAGCCATGTGCAAGGCAAGCGCCCTAACCACTGCGATATCTCTCCAGCCCTAATAAATTCATCTAGGGGAGCCAGAGAGGCAAGGGATCATTTCAAACAAACAGTTCCAAAGGTAAAGAGTAAATCTCTCTGGAATAGCAGCTAATTCCTCCAGAGCTCATCTGGAGTTGAGCCGTAGCCATCATACAATAGTTTTGTTTTAAAAAAGGACTAAAGACTGTTTGGCCTCTGCTCCAGTGAGACCAGCCACTGGAGGTCCCAGGGGTCCATGGGAAGGGTGTACCAGGAAGATGATGCACTGTGCCTGGGGCTGCTGGCGGGGGTTTGGTGGGGGGGTGGTGTCTCTGGATTCAGGTTCAGCGGTTGCCTCCCGCTGCTCGTCTCTCCCTGGAGTCTGAGAACAGAGCTGGGTGGAAACACAGGAGAAGAGACTTTATCGAGTTCCTCCTTTTCTAGGGATTTGTCTCTTTTTGTCCCTAGTGACCGGAGCACAGTATGAATTCAATTCCCAAACTGGAGCCAGAAGGTGGAAAGAGCCATCATCACAAATGCCTGGATGGAAGGAGTTCAACCCTCGGGACCTACCCCAGGCAGAACCGACTCTGGAGGGCCGAATGGGCCGCTCAGGAGCAGACACTGGAAGAGAAATACGCTGAGAGGCAGCAGAGCCTGGGCAGAAGAGACTGACCAGTGTTCCCAGGCATCCTGAAGAACAGAAACCCAGTCCTCATGACCCCCACCCCAGCACCACCGCACATGGCGTAGATGCATGAATAAGAGCCTGGACAGCGGCACACATTCCCCCACATTCTATGAGGACAGACCCAGGGGTGTCTTTGGGGTTCTGCTGAGGGCTGGTGGGACTTGAGGGGCATGGTCCCCAAATGAGATGTTTGGCAAAGTTGAAAACAAACAGAAAGGGGAGAGAGGGTAGAGAGATAGTACAGGGGTTAAGGCCCTTGCCTTGCATGCAGCTAACCCCAGTTAGATCCCCAGCACCCCGTGTGGTCCCCTAAGCTCCACCAGGAGTATTTCCTTGAGCACAGAGCCTATAGTCAGTTCTGAGTACCACCAAGTATGGCCCCAAACTCCCAAATAAATTTATTTTTTAAAAAACACACAGAAAGAAATTTGATCCCATTAGTGCCTTTTTTTCCCTGGGACAACTCAGGAGAAATTTCCCTCCATCTCTGGGTTTCTCATCAGCCTCACTGTCATTGTCAATTTGGAATTGGGTCTCCCCTTCCAGCCAACTACCAGAAAGCTCCATTCAGCTCACCCCAGGCAGTGACTTCCTGCCATAAAAATACTGAGACTCACTCTCACCTCGAGTTTTGTCCTATGACCCTGCTCTTATGTTTTAGTATTGCCTTCGTTCTCTTCACAAGTTCGATGCTAGATACCCTCGTAAACCATCTCAAATCTTTCTCAAAAAAGTGGAGCATTAAGAAAAAAAAAAAAAAGAAGAAGAGATGAGTAAATAATGAGTTGTTCCTCTGGGAAGACGCTAACACAACAGACGTTGTCTTTGATTCCCTTTTCCTTTACTGCAGTAGAGCTTGTATTCAGTCGTGTGTATGGATCTAAGGTACACAGCTGGATAACACGCAGGCTCCTCCCGGAGGCCGCTGCTTATTCTGATCTTTATCATCAGAGATTCGTCTTGCATGTTTTGCTTTTCAAATCAGTGGAAGCCTTTGGAACAGGACCAGGTGGCTGACTTCTTTTGCTTGGCCTCGGGTTTGTGGCCAAGCAAAGTTTCTGCACTGACCTGACCATTCTCATCCTCCTTGTGCCTTCTCCCACTGCAGGGTTCTGCCACCATCTATTCATCCACTCTCCATACACGTGGGTGGCTGTTTCAGGTTGTCACAGTCAATTACTGCACCATGAACCTTCTTGTGTGTTTCTTGTAGGAAGCATAAACACACACTTAGGGGAGCCAATTTTTAGAAGCAAAACGGTCAGAGGCATGGCTGGAATCTCCAAGAAAGTCCAAAATATGTGGCTCCACCCGCAGTGCCCGCCCATGCCAACTATTCTCCATCCAGATCACTTCTCAGAATTGTCACTCCCTTTGATCTAACCAACCAGCTTAAAATTTCTGTTGATGTCACTCTTCTTCTGCGAGCTACAGCAAGATCAGGGGTCAGAGAAATCTCGGAGGTGTCGCATTTGTCTGGCTTGTGTCTGGGTGGCCATGACCCAGGTTCAAGTCCGAACACCACACATGGTCCTCTGAGCCCTGCCTGGGGTCATGCCTGAAAGCAGAGCCAGGAGTAGCCTCTGAATACCACCAGGTATGCCCCCTCCCACAGCATTCCCTGTCCCCCCCCCAGCCCCGGGGCAAAAACAACATCACCCTTACAACACTCCCTGCTCCTTTCTGGGCTTGGAGAGAACCCCAGAACTCCTCCCAGTGGAAAACCCAACAGAAAACTCTGTCTCAGCATTTTTCAGTCTTAGTCCAGCCCGGCCCCTTCTGACCTTGCTTCCTTCCTGTTCTGTCTCCCACTCACAGTCCTGCCAGTTGACCCCCTAAGTCCTACTCTAAGACACCACCCTCACCCCCAACGATTGATGCGATTTTCACCTGTGGTATCCTGGAGGCCTATGGAAGGCCATACACCCCCCCTCCGCTGAGAAACACAGGTCTATCCTGCCACGGGGACTCTGGTGTGGGGACCAGCAACGAGAGGGAATCGGGGATGCCATACTGCGATACAGGGAAAATGAGACTTTCCCATGAGTGCCTTGCAGGGCCTGAGTGGGCCTGGCTGGTCCCTCTCTGTCCTGCTCCGCAACTCCTCTGGTCATTAAAATGGATTCGTATGAGTCCAACCACCCCAAGAGAGGCCCAGGGAGAGTCCGTTAGAGCAGCACCCCTGCCCTATTGCTGGAAGCCAGATGAGAGCTCCCCAGGACCACGATAACCTGGGGGACACAGCTGAGGTTCATCTCCGCACGCAGACCTTGGGAGCCAGCAGTGGACGGATGGTCACACACACACGTGTGACATCTCAAGCAAAGAAACACTAAAAAAAAAAAAAAAAAAAAAAAAAAAAAAAAAAGCCTCATCTTCGAGGCTCAGATCAGGCGGGACTTATTATTAATAAGGGCTGGCTGCCAGGGAAGTCCCATGAATAGGTTTAAATTTTGCAAAAGCAGACAGTGCTGTTCGTCTGTGGGGTTAAAGTGGGTGGAGTGGCTGATTACCCATTTAAGACGCTGCAAGTGTCTGGAATCCCCCCCCCCCCCACACACACAAATGCCCTCATCAGAGGCTCTCAGCCTCTATGCGAGGACGATGAGGCGCGGGGAGGACTCTAGTGGGGGCCTTGGAACTGATTAGGAGCCATTAAGGGTGATTAAAAGGAGCTCAGAAGGGAGCAGCTGTTCACCCTTCCAGGCAGTGAGTCACGGGTGAGAGAATAGTGGGGCCCAAGGAGGGTTCCCCGGGACTCAGGGTGGGGAGGCCCTGGGGGTGGACGTCTGTGTTCAGAGCTGCGTTTTCCTAGTGATGGTCGGGATGAGAGTCCTTTCTTCCAGGCGCTGAGATGAGAAGCCCCAGAAGCCTCAAGAAATCCCGGGAGTCCCTTTTTGCCCCTGCATTTATGGTTCTTTGGTGAAGGGAAATTAGATCCCTGAGGCATAGAGCTGTAGCCATTGGTCATCTCATCTGCTAGAGTTGGGGAGAAAGAAGGATTTGGGGATCAAAGCAAGCTTGTGCCTGCACCCTGCTTTCCTCGCCAGACCCTTGCCCCATATTACAGCATGTGCAGGTTCTGGCCATATATACTCTGGTGAAGACACTCAAGGATTCGGGCCAGGGGGCACAGACATCACTGCTAAGGGAATTTGAGGTGCAGGGCAAGTTGGGGGTGATCATGCCGCCTCCACAGGGCTCAGGAGGAAATAGGGTCTGGGTCTCCATCCCTGGGATCAGCGGCCCAGTAGGAGCTGGGCCTACCAGATGGCCTCACACCTCACACCCCAGCCCTCTTCCACCACTGAAGCTCTATTGGGAGCTGTTTGCTTCGTCATAGCTGAGAAAACAGTCAATGTATTAAGGGAATATAGAACGTGACTTTTTATTATTTTTTGGTTTGGGGACAACACCTGACTGTGCTCAGGGCTTACTCCTGGCTCTGTGCTCAGGGATCACTCCTGGTGGGGCTCAGGGGACCGTGTAGGGCCAGGGGCTCAAGCCCAGGCTGACCCCATGCCAAGGCAAGTGTCCTACCCGCTGTCCTATCTCTCCAGCCCTTGGAAAGTGATCTTTACTGAAGCTTGGTGCTTCTCATCTCAGGCGGAAGCGTGTGTGTTTCTTCCTCGCTCACTCACTAATGTCTCTCAGAGCAGGTGGATTGATTCAGAAGCACCACCCTAGGCTTCTCTTCTGTCTGCTATTTCCTTTCACCACCTGCCCTGTTTCTTGTTCCTTGACTGTTCTATCTAAAGGAGAAATGAAGCCGCTCCTGGACTTTCCCTTATGGAAGATACAGTCATTCAGAAACATTTAAAGGATGGATTTTTTTTTCTAATACTTTAAAGAGGTCCTTGTGGGAACACAGTCGAGATTGTCCACAGGGGTTCCCAGCTGTGCACTATCAAACCAGGGCCCTGTTTATGCTCCTCTGGGAGCATAGCGTCAGTGTGACTTCCTTGCATGAGTCCTTTGATCTAAGCTGGGGTGTGTGTGGCGGGGGGCGGGGTGGGGGAGATGCGAGGTCAGACATGGGACAGAGAGTCAGATCCCCATGGCGTAGCAGAGAGGAGCAGAACCGTGAAAGGAGAAAAGAGAGCTCAGAGGGTTGAGTGCAGGCTCGGGGTCATCCTTTTGCTCTGTAGAACCCAAACACCTTTGAGAATGATTCCAAAGCACAGAGCCAGTGTGACTTGACACCATCATATCCCTCTATTGTATCACTGTCAGTATCACCCAGTTGTTCATGGATTTTCTCGAGCGGGCACCAGTAACTGTCGCGTGCTAGTGTAACTCGATGGCGTATTGGGACCTCTTTCAGGGTCAGGGGAATGAGGACTGTCTTTGTTACTGTCTTTGGCATATCGAGTACGCCATGGGGAGCTTGCCAGGCTCTGTCGACATCCTTTTACACCCACCAAAAAAAGGAAAGAAAAAGGAAATAACCATGCAGGGACTTAAGGAACATCCTCCAGGCAGAGAACAGAAAGGCTGGGAAATGAGAGGGTTGTGCAAGGAGGCCCCAGTTCAGAGGAGGATATGGGGGTGTCTGTAGGACTGGGTATGCACCTTGTGCATGGCAGTGAGGAAAGGTACGGTGTAGGGTGTGTGGTGAGGGCTGGGAGATGACCTGCCCCTCAGATAGGCCTCCTGAGGGCTGCTGTAAAGCCTTTGGCTCCCAGCACAGAACAGTCCTTGCCCGGTTTTGAAGACAGGAGTGACATTATTTGATGAATGTCTGAAAGGCACCGCTGCTGACTCAGATGGGCCTCACAGGGCAGAGAGCCCAGTCAGTCAGCTCTGAGGCGGTTAATGCGAACATGGGCTAGCGGGGCTGGTTCCAGTGGGCAGCAGAGGGTTTGGAGGTTTTCTTGCCAGGCCTGTCTCCATGCTTGACAAGGTGGCCCCAAAGGGTTCGGCCATTCTGTCAGTGGAAGCTACCAGTGCAGAATTTCGCTGAATTGATTTGCATGCCTCCTCCCCACTCCCCTTCTTTGTCATGGATGTAGTACTTGTGATGCCCAGGGTCTCATCCTAATGACCTGCTGGGGGAGGGGGGGGCGGAGCAGGGGGCTTTCTGGCCATGCTGCTTGCTTGGTGGTCCTGCTCCCACACACACACTTCGCTTTGGAGTGGCCAGAAGTGGCCTGTGGCTCAGACAGTAGAGCTGCCACAGATACAGAATTTTTGTGGACACCAAGAGTTCACTGCCCCTTGCCTGGTCCATGGTACACTTTGGAATGACGATGGAGGGGGGGAGGGGAGGCAGGGGTTCAGAGGGACCTCTCTGTGTTTCTTTCTTTTTTTTTTTTTTTGCTTTTTGGGTCACCTCCGGTGATGCACAGAGATTAGTTAGTTCTGGCTCTGCATTCAGAAATTTCTCCTGGTGGTGCTCAGGGGACCATATAGGATGCTGGGAATCGAACCCAACGCAGGTCAGCCACTTGCAAGGCAAATGCCCTATCCGCTGTGCTATCGCTCCAGTCCCCCCCGCTCCCCGCCCTCTGTGTTTCTGTGACTCCTGACTTTCTCTCAAGATTCCAAACAGGCTTCAAGGAAACAAGCCTGGCAGTGTACCCTTGGTCTGAGTTCGGGCCCCTTCTCCTCTGGCAGACATTGCAGGGATTCCTTGCCCTGAGCACCACTCCAGACCAGAGCCACACAAACTTTCCCCCACGAGGCCTCTTGGGACCTGAGGAAAAACTATTGAAGGATCACATCAAGCAGTCCTCAGGGTTTACTCCTGACTCTGTGCTCAAGGATCACTCCTGGCAAGGTTCAGGGGACCATACGGGAAGCTGCGGATCAAATCTAGGTCAGTCACTTGTAAGGCAAGTACTATCTTTCCAACCCCTCATCTGGAAAGTTTTACGTCACCCCAGGTATGTAGGCATATAAAGTAGGATATAAATAGACATTTACTGGTAATAAATCATAAAGACATTTGTTGTACACAGCATAAGAAGGTTTGGTCTAAGCTCTAGATCAGTGCTCAGGATGAAAGAGTTGTTGGGTTCAACATCTTTCACAGGAAGACATGCGTTCTGGGGGGGAAGAGTTTTTTTTTTTTTAACATTTTTTCACTGATACAGTCGGAGTGGACTGGTGGAGCATCAGGTGAACTAGTTAACTTAGTTGGGCAGTTTAAATCTCACCTACCAAAAAACTCTCTAGTCAAATAGGTAATGGATGTCTGGGGGTGGAGGATAGCAGCAGATAAAAGGAAGCCCTTGGCAAGGGACAGACCTTGGGGTGTCTTAAGAGACAGTCTGTGTGACATCATTCACAGGTAAAAGAAGAGACCCGGACCTTGGGAAGGGACTTGGACCCATCTCCTTGCACTGTAAATAGACCTCAACTGAACCTTTGAGTTTTTGTATGTAAATCTTTCGTTCAATTCTCAAGAACCCAGGAGCTCAGAAAAACTCCACTTTTGCACTAACAAGGCTCCCCAAAGTATCTACATGATTGGGAATATATCCATGGAGCAGCGAATGGGAGAGGGATGGGAGAGCAAGCAGAAGCCCTCTGATGAGATTAGGGCAGGGGGGAGGGGGGTGGAACGACAGTCCCCAGTAAGAACGCTCTGTCCTGCCAGCCCCCAGGGGTGCAGCCAACATCATCAGTCTAGATTTCTGGAAAATAGGATCCTTGGTGTCCCCACCCAGACAATGCCACTCAGGAGCTCAGCATTCCCTGAGCACTGTGCCTAGTGGGGAGGGGGTGGGGGGCGCCAGTGTCTGGCCTCCCAGGCTCGGTTCCCCGCCCCCTCCCCCCCATGCTCGGAAGACCTTTGGGTTTCTGTGGGTCTCATGAGCGGCAGCGTCTCGGCTGCAGTGTTTCAGGAGCAGGCGTGGCTGGGGAGGGCACCTCGTTAGCCTGATTTATGGGCGAGGTGCTGCCCCGCTCATCTGCCGCTCCACGGGCAGAGAACACTCCAGCTGGCAGGCTGAGCCGTCCTATTTGGGGGGTAACAATGGGATTGTTTGTACTGTCATTTCATAATGACATAATGCATTCAGCGGGGGTTCGGGATCTTCCCAGAGTTGTGCCGCCAGCCCCCACGGTCTCATTCTAAAACGCTTTCATCACTTCCAACTAAACCCAGTACCTGCAGATTCATTCCTCCTTTCCTGCTCCCCCACACACTAACCTACTGGCTCTCACTGTCGATTTGCCTGCTCTAGACTTTACATATAAATAGAATCATGTCTGTCCTTTTGTGTCTGGCTTCTTTCACTTAGAATAATATTTTTGAAATTCTTCTATGTATGTTGTAGCAGATAATATTCCTGCTTCCTCCCATCCTTCATTTCTCTTCTCTCTCTCTCTCTCTCTCTCTCTCTCTCTCTCTCTCTCTCTCTCTCTCTTTCTCTCTCATCTCTCTGTCTTATTCGTTTTTTGGGCCACACCCAGCAGTGCTCAGGGGACCATATGACACTGGGAATCGAATCCAGGCTTTCAGCAACAAAACGTGCTTGCAGCACATTCAGCTATATCCCCAGCCACAATTTCTTTTTAGCGGCCGCATAATGTTCTACTTAAACTATATGGTTCTACCACGTTTTGTTCGTCCACCTATGAGCTGGTGGTGGTTTTCACCTCTTGGCTGTCATGGAGAACACTGTAGTGAGCATTCGTGCTTGCTTACATCCTTCTGCGGACAGAAGGCTCTCATTTCTCCTGGGTCTAGAGGACTGGAACTGCTGAGTGTCTTGCAGTTCTATTTTCATCTGGTTTAGTGACTGTTAGGCTGTTCTCCACTGCAGCTACAGCATGTACAGTCTCACCAGTCATGCAGGAGAGTTTCCTCAAGGCTGCAAACTGGCAAGTGAGAAGTCCCAACTGAAGTAGTGCGGTAGCTTCAGCCCTTCCTAGATCGTTCCAGTTCCAGCCTGTCTAGCCTCAGGGGTGTGCAGTTAGGTGTGCCCCTTCCACACCCTCCCCTCTCCACAGAAAAACAAAACAGGTCTAAGATCTGAGCTGCCCCTTGGATGCTCACAGCTCGGGAGAGCTTAGTATACATGCAACTTTGGGCTGTGTGGAAGCCAAATTCTTTTCTCATTCTGCTCCCTTTCTGCACCTGTGTGCTCCTTAGTAACAGGGGTCAGCACCAGCTGTGAGCCCGACCTGGCCTTCCAAAAGAAAAAAGAAAAAGAAAAAAGATACAGACCAGATCAGGTGACCTCAGGAGCCAGATGGGGAGAAAGCGCAAAAGGTTAGTGTGCTTTGCTGAAACCATCCTACACACTGCCAGGAGTGACCTGGCGCAATGTACTGCGGAAGCCCCGGGCTGCGCTGAGAGTATCCCAAATAAACAAATTAAACTGATTGGGTTTATCAGAATCTCTGACCTCTGATTGGTGGGGAGGGGTGGGGTGGGGGGGGGGCGCAGAAAGTGGCTGCAGGCTGCAGTTCCAACTGATGACCAGCAGGGGCGCAACTCTTCCCTTTGCTCTTCGCTTCCAGGGAGGGGGTCCAGAAAAGGCCCCCCCGGAAGACCAGCTTTTCTTTCCACCTTTCTCCAAGCTTTCTGGGAGCTCAGGACCAGAGGGGAGGAAGAAACGACCCGCTGGGCAGCGCTCCTGGTCATGCTTCCGCCTAGTGGCCACCAAACACCAAAGCAGCAGGGCGGTCCTGGAGCCTGAATTTGCTGCAATAACCCTAGAGGAAGTTCCCCCCACGCTCCACCCATGAGAGACCCCCCCGCCCCCCCACCCCCCGGCAGCTAACCAGGCCTCTCATCAAGCGGGGTCCATACACAGGTGCAGAATGGGTCCATACTGACCGGGACCGCTCCTAGATAGACTTGAGCAACGCTCTCACTGTACCCCAGAGAGGATGGGAATCCGTGGGGGTACTTGGCATCTCTGGTATATTCCAGAGGATTTTTTTGTTTTCCTTAATGCCCCACCTTAATTTCCACAGATTCAGAAGGATCCCAAATTCTCTGCCTTTGTTTGGTGTTCTGTGTGCTGATGTGTACCTCAGTGTCTGAAATCACTCTGCATTTAGAGAATATTTTCCATTTGCCAGGTCCCATGGGGTCCTTTGTATGTAATATATGCATAAGATATCTGGATTATCTATGAAAAATTGAGTTGCAGAAAGGGAGACCTGGGCCACAAGAGAGCTTGGGCACACAGCTGGGGTGGGGAAGGCCCTGGGAGCACTGCCAGGAGAGTCCCCCAAGCACCGAGCAAGGAGTAGCCCCAAAGCACCTCTGAGTGTAGTCCCTAAACAAAAATTAAAAAAGAAAGGAAGGGCGACCTGACAAAGGTCTCTTGGGTAGTAAGTAGTGTAAGGGTTGCTCGAATCTATCAAACAGCCGGTGAAGGTGGCACCTGAAAATAGGGGTGATGTCTAATCCCCTATTGGTACCTTGTTTGGAATTCCTAGCAAGACAGTACAGTCACTTTTTTTTTTTCACCCAGTATGTCTAGCTATTTATTCAATGGGGGGCACAACTGACTGTGCTCAGGGCTTTCTCCTGGCTCTGTGCTCAGAGATCATTCCTGGTGAGTTCATGGGACCCTAGATGGTTCTGGGGATCCAAACCAGGTCAGTCGCCTCCAGGGCAAGTGATTTATCTGCTGTATTCTCTCTCTCTCTCTCTCTCTCTCTCTCTCTCTCTCTCTCTCTCTCTCTCTCTCTCTCTCTCTCTCTCTCTCTCTCTCTCCCCCCGCCCCCCCAAACATACTTTAAAAATCTTTTGATTGCTTTGGAAGATGGGAGGGCAGGGTCAAGGTTAGCTCTAGGAGAAGGCCAAGAAAGAATCCACAAGCTGGTTTGTGCAGAAGCTAGTTAGGGTGCCATGTGTGAGGTTTCCAGGATGGAATCCTTCGCATCACAGAGCAGCTAGGAAGTCTTTAGTGCCCTTAGAGGTGGGGAGAGGAAGGGAGGAGGTGAGAAGGCAGCGGTGAGAGCCAGGGCTGCTCCCAGGAAGAGCCCAGAGCAAAGGCCCTGCAGGGTGGTCAGCTGGTGACCTGAAGACCCTGACCCCACCGTCCCCTGCCTGGGGGACTGGCACAGGCAATCACAGCCTTCATTCTCTCCAGCCGGGCCAACAAAGGGCAGCTGAATCACAGGATTTCTCAAGATATAAAAATTCCTCGCACACTCCTGGGGCCTCGAGGGAGTAAAAAAAAAAATGACAACGCGTTGATTGAAAACAGACTGAGCTGATGCGGGGGGCGCGAGGTCGGGCGCTCGCAGGGCCACAGCGACACCTTGTGGTCTTCCTGGGCAACAGGCGCTCCTGTGCGAGCAATGAGACTGGTCTGTGGCAGAATTTGGATGGGGGAATGGAGCAAAGACGTTGCCTTTATTTCCTTGCCCAGATCCCAAGCCCGCATTTCACAGCACCTTCCTCTTTGTGGAACATGATATCCCGAGGGAACTTGCACATGTCCCCAGGAGTGGAGGCGAGGAGGGGGCCACTTAAACTGGCTCACACGGGCTGGGTTTTTCCCCCCCTTCCCCTCCCCTCCCCTTCCCTCCCCTCCCCTTCCCTCCCCTCCCCTTCCCTCCCCTCCCCTTTCCTCTCCTCCCGTTCCCTCCCCTCCCCTCCCCTCCCCTTCCCTCCCCTCCCCTCCCCTCCCCTCCCCTTCCCTTCCCTTCCCTTCCCTTCCCTTCCCTTCCCTTCCCCTCCCCTCCCTTCCCTTCCCCTCCCTTCCCCTCCCTTCCCCTCCCTTCCCTTCCAGGCACCACAACGGAGTGTGTGTTCTGCACATAGCCAGCTGTACGTGAGCAGCACAACTGAAAATATGTGTGCAAAATGCACATAAATAAATAAACATATGAGCACCCCAGTCAGGATTGTGGTACCCCCACTTGACTGTGAGAGCACTTGACGCTGGATGAGCATCAAGTGTTCCCTCCCCTCCCCTCCCCTCCCCTCCCCTCCCCTCCCCTCCCCTCCCCTCCCCTCCCCTCCCCTCCCCTTCCCTTCCCTTCCCTTCCCTTCCCTTCCCTTCCCTTCCCTTCCCTTCCCTTCCCTTCCCTTCCCTTCCCTTCCCTTCCCTTCCCTTCCCTTCCCCTTTGTGACTATTGCCCCTAAAGATCGCGTGCAGACCTGTATTGGTGATGCCCACACAATTGGCTTGGGTGCTGGCTAGGGAGTCACTCACTTTTGGCTGCAGAGCTTGCACACGTGTCCACCGGCAGTGGCATTCATTAAGCAGTGCTGCGTGCACACGTCCAGATGTACTACTGCTCACCCAGCATCAAGTGCTCTCACAGTCAAGTGGGGGTGCCACAATCCTGGTCAGGGTGCTCACGTGTTTATTTACGTGCATCTTGCACCACATTTTCAGTTGTGCCACTCACATACAGCTGGCTGTGTGCAGACCACATACTCCGTTGTGGTGCATGGAGTTCCGCCAGCTGACCAGGTCTGTCTGAGCTTCGCACATGTGGGTGCCACGGGAATCAAACTCGTGTTTCACACTCATGGGGGACAGATACTTATATCCTTGGAGTCACCACTTGCCTCCTCTGACTCCTAGGCCTCCAAACTAGATTTTCTGAAATGGCTCTCACGGCTGCTGGCTCTCATTCTCATTCACTAAAGATTCTAATGTACTTAAAGAAACACCTTTAGGAGATGTTTTTATATGTCCCAAGTCTCTGAAATCAGAGGTATTTCTTTGTTTGATTGTATGTTGAGAGATGCTAACAACTCGACTCCTATTAGGAACCAAAGACTTCAGCATCTATAGCAATCCTGAGCAACATCTTTGCCTAAAAAGAAAATCTATGCTTCTCTCTCTGGCGCTTGGGAGTTTTCTTTCCCTTCCTTGCCTCTCCTTCATTTATATTTTGGCTAATTTATATGTTTGAAGGCTTCCTGTGGGGAGTGGGGAGTGGCAGAATTTATCAAGTGTTAATTAAATGCCTGGAACATAGTGGCTAGTCTAAAACCTTCATTGAAGAACTTCAGCTCCTGATCCAGCCAGTGGTCGGGGGCATGGGAGGTGTGGGGTGTGTGTGTGTGTGTGTGTGTGTGTGTGTGTGTGTGTGTGTGTGTGTGTTGCGGGGCGTGGGGAGTGCATGTGGGTGACATGGGCTGCCAGCATTGCTGCTGACTTCTCCAAGTAGGAAGACAGACCAGGTCAGGGGCCATTCACTCCCCAGGTAACGGTCGGGACTCAGTTTTCCAGCCTAGCTCTGCTACTAGGACAGCTCTCAATGCCGGTCTGCCGCTCTGCGCCTACTGCCCTCGGCTGTCAGACTGGGACCGTAAAGCCAGGGCACAGATGCTGACTGGCATTGCATCTTGGTGATGGAGCTGAGCAGAGAGATCCCCCACTGCCACCCCCAAGTAGAAGGGGCAGAGATGATTCCAGGTTCAGAAGTTCAGATCAGAGGGATCAAGGCTAGACAAGACAAGAATCCAAAGCCCCATTCCCTTTCTCTGAAAGAGACTCTGTGAGCCAATGACTCTCTTTAATGCATTGTTTTTCTGTTAAACAAACTAGAGGTGGTTTTGTTATTTGGAAATAAGGACCGAACCTTGATAGGAAACAACCTTTTCTAGAACCAGAGAGACAGTTAGTACAGGGGTTAAGGCACTTAAAACCTTGCATACAGTTGACCCTTGAGCTCTGCCAGGAGGATCCCTGAGCATAGATCCAAGAGTTAGCCACAAGGACTACCAGGTATGACACCAAACAAACCAACAAATATCTTTAAATTATTATTATGTCTCATGGATGGAATCAGGAAATCATCTTGCATTCAAGACGGCCTGAGGCGGTTATATTGAGATTTCAAGAATCATTGCTTCAGAAAGACTATACTTGGCTGTTTTGATTGGAGTTGAAGTAGCTACATGTGGTTTCTACCTGTTCAACATCCTCCCCATACAATTAGGTGGATGCCATCACATGACCCAGGTCAAGCCAATCAGATCACCACTTCTTCCTGGCTCCAGTGATCGGTGCTGGGATGGATCATTGTCTAAAGGTAGACCAAAGAGAGTCCTCTTTCTGGGACTTGTGTTATAACTCTGATATTTACAGTCTGTCTGCTAAGGCTGCTATATTAGGAAGGAGGGAAGCAAAAAAGCATAAAACCAACGTTGGCCACTATGACAATGTAGAAAGAGCCACCAACCAATGAATAAAGCCAGGCAAGAATAAGAGGAAAATACTTATTTTTGATAACATGCTACCATTGGAACCAGCCCTGACCAAAGTCCATTTAATTCTTAAAATTCTCAAATTATCTGAGCCAGTTAATTCCTTTGTAAGTCGAGTTGAGTTTATGGCACTTGAATCCAAAAGGGTCCTCCAGTAAGTGGTGCATAGGAAAGTTTTGCCTTTAAAGTTCAATTGTGATGAGAAAAAAAAATAAATATATAAAATAAAAAAAAATAATTTTCTTGGCTAAATAAATAAATAAATTTCAATTTTGTCGGCTCCCCTGCTATTTGCTGATTCTCCAAGCACAGGCCTTTATTCAAGAATGATGGCTATGACCCAGACTGGGCCTCTCCTACTCACACACCAAGCTTCCCCGCACAGTCCTTGAGCTCATGTTTATCCTTAGTCTCCATCTTACACCCCCAATGGGCAGCTTTGGGAGTACCGTGTCCTCGCGTCCTCGGTGACACACTCTTTGCAACACGAAATCCTGATGCTCTTCTCACAATATCCTCTCCATTTGCAATGAAAGTTAGCACCTTCACCTTGTACAGCGTGTAGCACGTCCTTCCCCCGACGCTGTACCCTCCTCCAGGCCATTGGGGGCCAGGAACTTTACCGTCATTCATGATTCTTTCCCTGTTACCAGCTGGGCTCATTTTCTTTGTATTCCCCAAAATCAATTCCCTAAGAGAGGAAGATTTCATTTGATTGATCTAGTTGCTAATTCTAATTCTCATGTGTGCAGGGTTGATTGAGCTGGGCTGTATCGGATAAAATTATCCAGGCCATGCCTGGGAGGTCCTGAGTTATCTCCCAGCCCTGACTAATCATTCCTGGCTAGTGGGCTGGGATGAGGGGAGGGGAGAGAGGTGGGCAGGCACATAGAAAATGTCACAGTTGGTCTCAGGATAAGGATAAGAACCAATGTGGGGATATTTCTCTCTTCTTGGGGACCATAACTGCGGTGTTTTTTCTTCTCCCAGGACAATGGGAATGGTGACTTCCACGATTCTCCTGTTCTGTAAATAAAGAAGCTCACGCTGATGAGAGGGACGAAGATATTAACAACTGGCAAGTCTTTGCCTCAGCTGTAACACCTCTGATCCTGGTATCACACTTATTGGCAGTGGCTGTGAAAATGATCCATTTTTATTTAGCCCTTTTGATTGATGTGGTTTATGGTTTTTGAAGTATGCGAGTAGAGTCTCTGTTGAACATCAATGTGAAGATTCCCTTCCTTTGTTCCTTAGAGCACCCAACGGCGATTCTCACTGTGGACTGAGTGGCTGATGGAAACTTGAGCCTTCTCAACTATTTCCCTGCGCAAGCTGAGGAATATCCTTTAGAGATTGCCGTGAAACCATGGGCAGGGCTGTGAACCTCTACATGCTGCCACTGCACTTGTTCCTAGTTTATTCAGTGGTGTTGCTTTAGACTTCTACGGCCAAGTCCAGAAACTTCCCCTTTAGAAGCCCTTTAATAATGGGACATACGTGATAACCTTTCAGTACCTGTATTGCAAACCATAATGCCCAAAAAGGAGAAAGAGAGAGAGAGACAGACAGACTGACAAAGACAGAGAGACACAGAGAAGAAAAGTTTCTGCTGTAGAGGCAGGCTGGGGGCCCTGGGGGGTGGCAGGAGGAGAAATGGGACATTGGTGGTGGGAAATGTACACTGATGAATGGATGTCTTGGAACACTGTATGACTGAAACCCAATTTGAACAACTTTGTAACTGTGTGTCTCACAGTGATTCAATTAAAAAGGAGGGAGAGGAGGAGAAGGAAGAGGAAGAGGAGGAGGAGAGGAGGAGGAGGAGAAAGAGGAGGAGGAGGGGGAGGAGGAGGAGAAGCAGAAAAGTCCAGAACTTTGCCTTTAAGAAGCCCTCTAGGGACTGGAGTAATAGCACAGTGGGTAGGGCATTTGCCTTGCATGCAGCTGACCTGGGTTCGATTCCCAGCATTCCATATGGTCCCCCGAGCACTGCCAGGAGTAATTCCTGAGTACAGAGCCAGGAGTAACCCCCATGCATCCCTGGGTGTGACCCAAAAAGCAAAAAATAGAAGAAGCCCTCTAAGTTCAAATCCAGAACCTTTCCTTTAAGAAGCACTTTAAGGCCAAGTCCAGAACCTTTCCTTTAAGACAACTTCTGGACTCTCCCAGCTCTCCTGGTTAGGAGAAGGACCTGGTTCCCTGCTTCAGACACGCCTACAGAAGACAGATTGCTCTACTATGAACTCTTCATGCCTATGTTTAGCGAATGTTAGTTCACTCTATATCAATGTACCGTCTTTCTTCTTTTATTTTTTAAAATTTTTTGGACGGGGGGCACACACCAAAGCTTCTCGGGGTCTATTCCTGGCTCTGTGCTTAGGGAACCCTAAAACCTGGCAGTGCTTAGGGGTTAGAGGACCATATATATAATGCCAGGGATTTGAACCCGGGTTGACCACAAGAGCCTTAGCTCCTTTCTGTACTCTCTGCAGCCCCAAATGCCTTCTTTAAAAATATAATAATAGTAATAATAATAATAATAATATAGCTGTAATCATCAAACTTGGCTGTGGGCGGGAATCTGGAGAGGAAGTTTCATTTCTGTCCTGGACCTGGATGGATGCACAGCTTTAACCTGGGAGGAGACAGCTTTGCAGAGCCTTGGGATAGCACTGTGGAAGCTGGATTCCTTTTGTATTTGAAGGCTTCCAGAATCCTAGAGCTACAGTAGTCTCCAAATCTCAGTAGCTCATTTCTCTAAAGCTCGAGGGTCTTTGTTGGCCGCTTGTAGATGTGATCTGCCAAATTCAGGGGGGCTCATTTGTCATGGCTACCACATAATCTCTCCAAGGTAAAAACGATGAGCTGCAGATGACACTGGTGTTAGACAGAACTGGGGTCAAATAGCTGTGTCATTGTTACCTTTGTGACCTTGAGTAAGTGACTTAACATCGAGCTTCTGGGATGAAGATGGCAATGACCCGGAGGCAGATTAAATGTGGCCTGTGCATTTGTAGCCAAGTGGTGTGTTCAGTGAGATCACATGCACTGCAGGCACTCAGTAAGCCTTCACTGCTTTTTCTGACGAGATAAGACTTCTTAGTGGAACTTCATCAGTTCTCTGTCTCTCTCTGTCTCTGTCTGTCTCTGTCTGTCTCTGTCTCTGTCTCTCTGTCTCTCTGTCTCTCTGTCTCTCTGTCTCTCTGTCTCTCTGTCTCTCTCTCTCTCTCTCTCTCTCTCTTTCTCTCCTAATGGCCTATGAGGCTTGCCTGCAATGCTGGAGCACTTCCAGGTGGAGGTGACAGAAACATCATGGCTGGCACTCTGGGAGACTCCTCCCAGCTCTGTCCTCCTGCCTTTCTCCAGGCCTCAGGCCAAATGTTGTGGTTTCTAGAATCCACGGCCAAAGCATCCGCTGACTTGGAACAAGGCCCTCTGGACCTGGGCCATTCACCAACTAGAAAGTGTGTTGAACTGTGTTGACGGGCTTGTGACTCACCGCTCGTCAGCCCGGGGTCTTTGTTTAAGGCATTTGGCTGCTTTGTGCCACTGGGCACAGAATGTCTGGTGGCCTGGAGGGGCCTCAGGAAGAATCCCGCTACCTCTGCCCATCGACCGTGGCCAGTGAATGTCACCTGGCGCTGAGAAAGTAGCACAACAGGACAGGCCCCCGGAGCCCTGGCTCAGGGAGACTAATCCGGGCTCAGCCAGGCTTTAGTTAAATCTCTGATCTGAGGAACTGGAAAATCCTTTAAGAACAGTCTCTGGGAGGTGGCAGCCCTGGCTGCCAGCGTTCACGGCTGCAGTGTCATTAGAGATGATGCGTTTGGTGCCAATAGTGTGGGCCCAATCCTGTGGGCTGGGTGGAGTTTAGAGAAAACTCCCAAATGGAACTTTATTTTGGTTTGTTTTTCATTGTTATGTTTCTTGCTGCTGTTGCTGTTGAGGTTTTTGTTCATAAGGTTTTTGGTTTAAAATATTACATATACAGGGGCTGGAGTGATAGCACAGCGGGGTAGGGCATTTGCCTTCCACCCGGCCAACCTGGGTTAGATTCTCAGCATCCCATATGGTCTCCCAAGCACCACCAGGAGTAATTCCTGACTCAGAGCCAGGAGTAACCCCTGAGCATTGCTGGGTGTGGCCCAAAAAGCGAAAAAATATATTTATATATATTTATGTATATTACATCCATCTCAAGGCCAGAGAGAGACCAAGACACACACACACACACACACACACACACACACACACACACACAGACAGAGACAGAGAGACACACACAGAGACAGAGACAGAGAGAAAGACACATCAGTGTCCCAGAGAACAGGCTTTGCATGCAGACCTGGATTCAGTTCCGGGCACTGCAGGGTCCCCTGAGCATTGCCAGGACCCCCAAATATCAAGTTGGGTGTGGCTTCAAGTAGGCCAGGCTCACAAGTTCACAAGATGTGACCCCCCCAAAAAACAAAATTATGAATAAGCGGCATGGCTCATGTGCAGAGCATTTTATACCACCAAGTCGAGACTTGGTCCTGGACCAGTGACCTCCGGCCCCTGCTTCTCCTTCCTCGCTCCTACAACCATTTCTCTTCCTCACCAGCCACCAGTCTGCTCTCAGAATCTAAGCACTTGCTTTGAGGTTTTGTTTTGCTTTGTCTGGTGACATCTGGAAGGGCTGGAGGCTACTTCTGGCTTTCTGCTGTCTCCCGGTGGTGCTAAGACCGGTAGGAATGGGGGGAGGGTCGATGCAGAGATGCTTTGGTTTCATTTCTTTGCTTCATTTCTTCACCTGCTCCTCTGAGTGAAATCAGACACAGTATTTCTCTGTCAGACTTATTTATGCTTAGCATAATTCCCGGGTCTGTAAAGCTAAAGATCAGCATTGGAGGGGGTCTGCTTCTGCCCTTCATGGTGAGTAAGGAGAGGACCAGGAGGCTGAGCCCATTAGTGGGCCCTCTGTTTCCTCTGTCCTGCCCCAGATGATGTGAGGCTCCTGCGCTTGGTGGGAAAGACGAGCCCCCTGATACCAGATGGGGGTCTCTATGGCTTGGAGTCTTTACGCTGTCCCACATCATGCTGGAAGGAAGGAAGGAGGGAGGAAGCCAGCCGCCCCCCACCAACCCCAAGCTCACAGCTTTTCCAGCCTTCAGCTGTCCTGAGGGGCTTCTTCAAGCTATGCCAGCCCCAGGCTGGGGATATCAGACCTCAGACAAGATGCTTCTGCCTTAAGATGAGTCAACTCAAACTCAGCTGAGCGCCCTGGGCATGTCTCAAAGGGCCAAACCTTAGGCTGAGGCTGAAAATATTGATCCCTGAGGTTTGGGGGTTTTGTCATTTTGTTGTTTTTGTTGTTATTGTATTGGGGAATTTTTTTTCTTTTTATTTTTTCTTAGTGATTTTGAGCCGCACCTGGTGATGTTCAGGGGCTGCTTCTGCCATATTGCCTGGGCAGTACTCCTGGCAATGCTCAGGGGACCATGCAAGACTGAGGATCAAGCCTATGCCTCCTGGGTTGGAGAGAGCGCACAGAAGGAAAGGCCTTGCACACAACTGACCTGGGTTCTATCCCCGGCAACACATGTGGTCCCCTGAACTCCTCCAGGAGTGATGCAGAGCCCAGAGTAAATCCTGAGCACTGTCAGGTGTGGCCCAAAACAAAATAAACAAAATTTTAAGAATAAAATGGTCCTGGGCTTCCTGTACACAGAGCATGATCTCTGCCCATCGGGCTGACCTGGTTTTCAGCCCCGCGAGTGGTTCACACAACTGATTTTCTCAGCGCTGGGCTGGTTGGAGTCACCCGAGGTCAGTGGCCGTCAACTGCCTGGAGGTGGGACCTCAGAGTCCTACACACAGTGAGGACGGTGGACTGGGAGAGAGAAGGGAACTTGGGGGGTGGCATTTACTCAGCCGTCCCTCACTGGGAGTGTGCATGTCTCTGGTTCATCTTGGCTTCCCCCTGGGGAACAGGAAAACTGGAGGTGTTGTTCAGGTGAAGCGGCCTGTGAAAGGCCTGTAAGGACCTGTAAGAACAAGTCCTCAGAAACACATCTATGCCACCTCCACCATAAGAGAAACAGTGTCTATGGTAAAGGATGCCTGTTCATTGTATTCATATTTAGAAGAGCAGGGGTGGAGAGAAGGGGAGGGGGCACCTCACCCACAGCAGGGCCTCGCCCCATCTTTCAAATGTTTGAAGATCAGCAACCTAATGTCTGGTCTGTCTCACCTAAAGAAAAGGAAATGACAGGGGATCAAGAGAGGTCGGGGGGCTGGAGCAATCGCACAATGGATAGGGAGTTTGCCTTGCACACGGCCGATCCGGGTTTGATTCCCAGCATCCCATTTGGTTCCCTGAGCACCGCCAGGGGTAATTCCTGAGTGCATGAGCCAGGAGTAACCCCTGTGTATCTATCGCCAGGTGTGACCCCAAAAAATAATAAAAAAAAATAAACTACCTAAGAGAGAGTTAAGAGCATAAGGTGTGTGTTTTCCCTCTGGCCAACTCAGCTTATATCCTCAGCGGTGGATACATGGTTTCCTCGAGTACAGAGCCAGGAATAACCGTTGAGCACCACCAGGTGTGGCCCCAAAACACATCTCTCTAAAAAAGAGAAATGAGGGCTGGAGCGATAGCACAGCAGGTAGGGCATTTGCCTTGCACGCGACAGACCCGGGTTCAATTCCCAGCATCCCATATGGTCCCCTGAGCACTGCCAGGAGTAATTCCTGAGTTCAAAGCCAGGAGTAACCCCTGTGCATTGCTGGGTGTGACCCCCCCAAAAAATTGTCTCCCAGAAGTAGATCATTTGGCCCGGCTGCTTGCACCCGGCTCCATGTCTTCCCAAAAGCTCTACAGGAACTGGTGCTTCCCATGGGCATGCCCTTCACACCGAGGTGAGCTCTTCCAAATGTGCCCATGCAGTGCTTGGTCCTCGGAAGACAGCTCGTTAGCTTGGTGGCAACGCCTCCACCCCGCAGGAGCAGCGCCCGTCCCCTGAGGTTTGAAGGATGGCATGGGGGAGCTCTCATTCACCAGAAGGCTTCTGCTTCTGTTGTTGTGCTTGGTTCTCTCTGATCACAGACCCCCACTCCCTGCACCCAATAAGCCCTCCCTCCCAGAGCTTCTCGGCAGCAACAGGCACTCTGTCACCACGGTACTGTGTGAACATGTTGTCGGGTGTGGACAGAGTGGTGGTTAGGGGTGGTTTAGGGCTGGAGTGATAGCACAGTGGGTAGGGCATTTGCCTTGCATGCAGCTGACCCGGGTTCAATTCCTCCGTCCCTTTTGGAGAGCCCGGCAAGCTACCGAGAGTATCCCGCCCACACAGCAGAGCTTGACAAGCTCCCCGTGGTGTATTCGATATGCCAAAAACAGTAACAACAAGTTTCACAAGGGAGACGTTACTGGTGCCCGCTTGAGCAAATCGATGAACAACGGGAGGACAGTGCTACAATGTCCATGGCTAAGGAGACAAGAACCCCACAAGAACACAGGGTGGGGAAATGTCAGGTCCAGGCAATGCTTGGGGGCCAGGGGAGGGGAACCTGGCCTGGAAACCGCTCTCCTCCCCACCACTCAGCAGAGCTGCGATTCACCCACTTTCTGACTATGATTTACTCTCAGAAGTAGGTTGACGTGACAACCCACACACATGACAATCCACATGTGTGGCCACAGAAGTGGTTACCTATGATGATGCGCATGCACACATGCACACACACACACACACACACACACTCACACACACACACACACGGCAACATTTTATGGATGGTTCCAGCCTTTTTCTGAACAAGATGCACGCTGATAGGTTTGTTGTTCTAGCCTGTTACCATATCCTGTTTGACCCCAAATCACTCTTTAAGTGCTTTGAAGTCAACTCATAGATAGCGAACGTCCATACCCCAAAATACAGAATGGAAGAAAAGTTCCTCTTGCATTTGGTAAGAACCATTTCAATCAAATCTTATCTCTTTTGAGGGGTATAAAAGGGTTTTGGTCACACCCTGCGGTGCTCAGGGCTTACTTCTGACTCTTTGCTCAGGGATCACTCTTAGAGGGGCTCAGGGATATGCCAGCCAGTGAGTGGCTTGAGTTACCCTGTACTATCTCTCCAGCCCTCAAGTCTTATCTTAAATGCATTCAAGGAAACCTCTACTTAAGTTTTTCAGCAAATCAACTTAATTCACTTACTTAACTTACATTTATGAAGATCCAACCTTCCACCTTGGGTTTGTGTAAAGCATAGCATGACCTACTAGTGAAAACCAGTCATCAGCCTGTATTGTACATCTGTGAATAAGAATAATTTTGTTTTATTCTTTTAAAATTTATTTTCATAAGGTTGTTCACATTAGTTGATTAAATTTAATATTTTCACACCAATCTCACTACCGTTACACCTCACCACATCATTATTTCGAATTTTCCCACCACCATTAAACCCTGCCTGCCACAGGCAGATGCTAGATCATTTATTTTCTATTGCTTATTTTGAGTGTCATGAGAGGATATGTGGCTGCGTGCTCCTGGAATAAGAATGATTTTAAAGGGGAAAAAGATAGAAAGAACTTTACAGCACAAAATGGAGATGATATGAATTCACACTTCCATGTTGATATTGATTGGCTCATAATCATACTCACTAACATAGCATCTGAGGCTGCGTTGATACCTCCGAGCCTGAAGTAGATACTGTGTGGCCCTTGACAGAAAGTGCACTGACCCTGCCTACCGACATAGAGATGGGGTGACCCCCACAAAGACCTGGCTTTTGCTTGGTGTGAAGTTTGGCTTTTCTGGGCCTCTTGTCTGTGGGGGAGCTGGGCGGACAGATAACAAGTACCTATATTTTGTTTTTCTTGTGGTCCCAAGGATCAAACCCAGAGCCTGGAGCATGAGAGGCAATCACTCCACTGGAAAGCCACCCCCCCCCCCCCCCCCCCGCCCCCAGCTCCTCTTTGGCTTTAACTTCAAAGTCAGGGAAGCTGATGGGCTCTCACAGAGAGCAAGGTCGAGTGGAGGAGGGGTTAGATGCAAAAAGATCAGCAGTTAGGAGGGGAGCAGACATCTGGACAGCAGAAGGATGCCTTGACTGACAGCCATGGATGAAGCAAGCACACTTTGGTCCAAGCTTTCTGTCCTCCATCTTTGTGGGGTCCCTCTGAGCCACCAGCCTCTCTGACTGCAGGTGACTCCTCCCTGGTCCTTGCTGGGGCTCTGTCCACCTCTGACCTGGCCTAGGGAGCTCATAGCCTGCCACTTTCAAGATCTAACTTAGCCCCAGGTAGTAGAGAGAGGCTGAGCGCTCAGCAAACCTGAGGTTTCTTGGCGGGGTGGGTGGGCGGGAGGGGGGGCGGGCGGGATGAGGAGGACAGTTTGAGTATCTCACTCAGTGGTACTTGGGGGCTATTCCTGGCTCTATGCTCAGGAGTGACCCCCAGCAGTGCTCAGGGGATCATATTCACCTGGAATTCGACTGGAGCTGACAGTTCAGGCCAGCTCCATAATTCTTGTACTGCCTCTTCCACCCTAACACTGGGGTTTCTCTGCTGCAACCTCTGTGTGTCAAGACAGCAAATGTCTCCAAACCTCCATAAATTCCCCTGGAAGATTTGGGATGGGGTTGGATGGGCTGGTGGTGACACGTCCAGGGCACAGGTATGCAATGTGTGTGGTGTGTGTATGCAGTGTGCATATGCAGGGTGCGTATATGGTGCACATGTGTGGTGGGGTGTGTAAGGTGGATAGTGTGTGGGTGGTGGTGGGTGTGGTGTAGTGTGTGTAGTGGTGCATATGGTGGTGCAGGTGGTATTTGTGGTGGGTGTGGTGTAGTGTGTGTAGCGGTGTATATGGTGGTACAGGTGGTGTGTGGGTGGTGTGGGTAATGTGTGTGGCCATGTGGTGTGTGGTGGTGTGGTGGGTAATGTGCTTCTATAGCGTGTGTGTGGTAGTATGGGTGATATGTGTGTATAGTGTGTGTTGATGTGTGTATGTGGTATGTGGTGGTGTGTACTGGTAAGGTGTATGTGTGTGTGTGTGTGTGTGATGTTCCTATGCACATGTATCTGTTGTGTGTCTGTGAGGGTATGATGGGATTGAGGATTGGGTGGAGGATGAGAATGAATTGGGAGGGATGAGGGGTGAAGTGGCCAAGTAGATGTTGGGCTGGAACAGAAGCAGCCCCACCTTCCACACGAGGGTCCTTCTCTGCTTCCGTCCTGGTCTTGCTTCCTCCTGGAGAGGCAGTAGGAGTGGAGCTGAGGAGAGGGCTCAGAGGAGCAGAATTTTCCTATCTCTTTACACCTTTGGCAGGGGGGTGGGGGTGGGGCGTCTACAAACTTTCTAATCTGAGAGGTGGAGCCGGCCTTCCCCAGACCTTGGCTCTGCTGAGGTTCTTCTCCCTCTCATGTGCCAGGGCTTAAGCTTGACCTGCATTTCACAGAAGTCAGTTTGAGTTCCCTTGCAGTAGACTGCTTGATCTCATTTATTTCCTCTGGCATACTTGAAGTTAGGGCGGCTTTCATTTGAAATGGAGATTTATGCAAATGAGATGTAAATCGGGTCATTCCCAGATTAACTGGGGGGAGGAGGGGAATCTGGTCGCTTTAGCCGGTGCCATCTGTTCCCTCCTCTTTCTTTCCACAGCGGAACCCTACCCCGCCTCCCTTTCCCAATCTACTCGGGAGCTGGTTTTCCCCGGGAACGAAGGAGAGATCTTTCGGAAGGAAACAAATCACCTGTCAGCTTTCCAGGTGGGCTTCTTTTGATGCCCTTTTGCTGCAGGAGGTTCAGGTGTGGGCTGGGAGGAACTGCTAACTCCTGGCTAACCGGCTGCTTGTCCTGTTAAGAGCCACGCCTGGGGTCTGAGAATGAGCTGTTCCCCATCCAATTCTGTGCCCCATCCCCCCTTTCTCTCTGTCTCCCTTTGATCCTTCCTTCCTTCCTTCCTTCCTTCCTTCCTTCCTTCCTTCCTTCCTTCCTTCCTTCCTTCCTTCCTCTCTCTCTCTCTCTCTCTCTCTCTCTCTCTCTCTCTCTCTCTCTCTCTCTCTCTCTCTTTCTCTTTTTCTTTCTTTCTTCTGGCCCCCTGAAGCTCTCTGCATTCCCATGGTAGAGGTTGGACTAGAAAGCTTCAGGGGCTGCACCATCACAGAAGCGTTAGGGCCTGGCTGCATGAGGGTTGGGGGTTCCCAAGCTCAAGGTAAGCAAGTCAGGGGCTGGAGTGATAGCACAGTGGGTAGGGCATTTGCCTTGCATGCAGCCAACCTGGGTTCGATTCCTAGCATGCTATATTTTTCCCCGAGCACCGCCAGGAGTAATTCCTGATTGCATGAGCCAGGAGTAACCCTTGTGCACTGCTGGGTGTGACCCAAAAAAGAAAAAAAGAGAGAGAGAGAGAGAGAGAGAGAGAGAGAGAGAGAGAGAAAAAAAGAAAAAGGTAAGCAAGTTAGAGGATGATAGGAAGTGAAGTCAGTTCCTGGGGGCCAGAGGGTGGGTGGGTGGGTGGTGGCCTTGAGCTTGGCCCCAGAGAAGCTGCAATTTCAGCACATCAGCATCAGGTGGCACCACATTCTCCCCTTCCCCACCCCCCAGGGCCCACCAGCCACCAGCCAGTTGGTGATAAAGTAGAGAAGGAAATACCCTCCACCCACCCCACCCTGGACCCCCACAGCTCTGCCAGGGAATCACAACCCAAACCCCCAAACCATCAAATCATAGACTTCTACAAATCAATCCAGTCCATGGTTATGTGGGGACCGACGATACCCAGAAAAACTTCAGGATTCTCCAGTATGGATGATTCTCCAAAAATTAGAAATTGAGCTCCCATTTGACCCAGCAATACCACTCCTGGGAATATATCCCAGAGAGGCAAAAAAAAGTATAGTTGAAGTGACATCTGCACTTGTTTGTTCATTGCAGCACTATTTACAATAGCTAGGTTCTGGAAAAAACCTGAGTGCCTGAGAACAGATGACTGGTTAAAGAAACTTTGGTACATCTACACAGTGGAGTACTATGCAGCTGTTAGAAAAGATGAAGTCATGAAATTTACATACAACTGGTACTACATGGAAAGTATCATGCTAAGTGAAATGAGTCAGAAAGAGAGGGATCGACATAGAAAGATTGCATTCATCTGGGGAACATAAAGTAACAAAATAGGAGACTAACACCCAAGAATAGCCGAGATTAGTACTAGGAGGTTTACTCCACAGCTTGGAGGCTAGCCACACATGCTAGGGGAAAAGGCAGCTCAGATAGAGAAGGGAGCACCAAATAAAGGGTGTTGGGAGGGTCCTCCCGGATGGGAGAAGCATGCTGAAAGTAGACTATAGACCAAACATGATTGCCACTCAATGCCTCTTTTGCAAACCACAACACTCAAAAGGAGAGAGAGAACAGAGGGGAATTCCCTGCCACAGAGGCAGAGTGGGATGGGGGGGATGGGGGAGGCGGGATACTGGGATCCGTGGTGGTGGAAAATGGGCACTGGTGGAGGGATGGGTATTTGATCATTGTATAATTGAAACCCAAGCACAAAAATTTGTAAGTCTACAACTGTACCTCATGGTGTTTCACTAATAAAAATTAAAAAAAAAAAACAACTTCAGGATTCCCAAGCTGTGGATTCCAAAATCCAGGATCCCCTACATTCACTGTTTCAGGGGGAACAGTAAAAGTGTTCATAGCAAGGGGTCTTGATCCCCAAAGGGCAAAGAATTGACTCTGGCCAGTCTCCCAAGTGCGACTGGGGTATTTGCTGGTCAGCAGTCCCAGGCCACATCTGTCCAGCTGTCCTGAATGGAGACTGTCAGCCGTGTCCGTGGAGGATCAGAGAACAGCCCCTACAAGCCTCCAGGCCTCAGGCCCCTTCAGGGAAGGCCACACGCTTCACCCTGAACCAGCAGCAAGTCTTGCATGTCCGGACACTCGGGGTTATTTTGTGTTTCTGATGAACTGTGGTGTTTTCCCCTCTTCTCTCCCCTGTTGACTGTTGCGTGGCCGAGGGGGCAGAGCTTGCCAGGACACAAAGTCACAGAGTTTGGCTGTGCTGCTTGCTGGAGGTTTTGTAATGGCCCCAGGGAATCACAAAAAAATGGCCATGCTTAAATAAAAGGAGTCAGAAAGAGAGGGACAGACATAGAAGGACTGCACACATTTGTGGAATACAAAATAACATAATGGGAGACTGACACCCAAGGACAGTAGACACAAGGAAGATTGCCACATGGTTGGAAGCCTGCCTCATGAGCTGGGGCAGAAGGCAGCTGGGATAGAGAAGGGATCACTAAGTCAATGACGGTGGGAGAGATCGCTCAGGATGGGAGATGTGTGCTGAAAGTAAATAAAGGACCAAACATGAGGCCACTCAGTATCTGTATTGCAAACCATAATGCCCAAAAGTAGAGAAACAGGGAGATTGTCTGTCATAGAAGCAGGGGGAGGGGTGGGATGGAGGGGGGGCGGGGATATTGGGGACATTGGTGGTAGAATATGTGCACTGGTGGAGGGATGAGTGTTTGATCATTGTATGATTGAAACTGAAACATAAAAGCTTTGTAACTATCTAACAGTGATTCAATTTTTTTAAAAAATGGCAATGCTACCCAAATCGCAGTCAGCAGAGTGAGGTGGTTCTGAGGCTTGAATTGATGCAAGGCAACACTTTGTCATGGCCTGATTTCCACAGCCCTCCATGCCTGTTGTCATTCCCACACGGGGCCATGCTGCCCTGGCATGGTGGTGATGGTGGTGAGGTGCTGGAGTGATCCAGGGGAGGGGAGCATAGCACACAGCCTTGTGTGCACTTGGGGACCCCTCCCACTTCTGCTTGTTTGTCTAAAGAATTTGGGGAACCTCCAACCCCCCACCTCTTTGTTTGTCTAAAGATGGTAGAGTTCCAAAGGAGGACTGGTGGAGGTTCAAATGAGTTTGGGAACTTCTGTAAGGGGTTTTCAAAGCTGCCGAGATGCCCCTTTGCTAAACAAAAACGGAGTTGCCCTTGATGAATCTAAAATAACTCTGGTCATTAGATGGATCTGCCACTGGTGTTTACAGAAGTCTCATATATAATTAGTCTAATGTATGGGTCTCCATGTCTGTTAGAATGTTAGAATGTGGGACAGTACCTGTCTAGCAAGTTGAGCCAAATGGGAGCCTTTTCACTCAAAATGACAGGAACTGTGGCCTGAAATCAGAGAGAGTGTGGAGAAGTCTGACGAGTGACAGGCCTCACATAGATGGGGGCTGGAGATGTTGGGGCAGCAGGCAGGCATGAAGGCAGAAGTGAGACTGAAGCCGGGGATGGGGGTTACTGAGGGGGAACAGCAAGAAGAAGAAGAAGAAGGAGGAGGAGGAGGAGGAGGAGGAGGAGGAGGAGGAGAAAAGAAGGAGAAGAAGAAGGAGAAGGAGAAGGAAAAGAAGAAGAGGAAGAGGAGCAGTTGTTTCAGACACTACTCTTTTTTGTTTTTGGTATCTCCTTTTTTCTTTTCTTTTTTCTTTTTTTTTTTTTTAGATTGGTGTTTTATTTATTTATTTTTTTATTTATTTTTTTTTATTTATTTTTTATTTATTTATTGAATCACTGTGGGAAAGGTTACAAAGCTTTCAGGTTTATGTCTCAGTCATGCAAATATCAAACACATTTCCCTTTACCAATACTTATTTTTTACCATGAAGAACCCCAATAAAACCCCACCCCCCACCCCTCCCCGTCCCTGTGAGGCAGATGAATTCTAGTTAACACTCTATCTGCTTTGATTAGATTCATTGTTTCAATAAAAGATTCACCACTATTATTTAGAGTTTACCCCCCCCCCCCCCCAAATCAGCCATGCTGAAAAAGCATTGTGAAGTGATTTGCTTTCTACGGCTGGGTTCAAGAATTAAATGTTGGTTTTGGATTTCTGCTCTTTTACCTATTGACCCTGGAAGTATTTCTACTGAAAGTCAGATAGTTAAGAAATTGGTTTCTGTGTTCTGGAGTCCTGGCCGTGCTGGAGAGCCGCTCGCGGGGGGCAACTGGTGGCCTCGGTAGGGCGTGAAGGGCGGAGCGAAACGCCCCCCTTCCCATGAGGTTTTAGTCGCCCCCACACTCCCGGCTCATACCTGCTGTCCACAAGGCTCCCATGTGGCCGCCATCTTTCTTTCCAGAGAGGAGAGGGCGAATGGGGCAACACCCTTTCCCCTCCGGCAGACTTGATGGCCTGGATCAATGCATAGTCCGTTCACTTTTCTGCTCCAAGCTGCTGGGTTCTGCATTAAGTCCTTGTGCTTCTGGGGCCGTGGCCGTGCTGGAGAGCCGCTCGCGGGGGGCAACTGGTGACCTCGGTAGGGCGTGAAGGACGGACTGGAACGCCCCCCTTCCCATGAGGTTTTAGTCGCCCCCACACCCCCGGCTCATACCTGCTGTCCACAAGGCTCCCATGTGGCCGCCATCTTTCTTTCCAGAGGGAGGAGGGCGGAAGGGAGCAACACCCTTTCCCCTCTGGGCAGAAATGATTGCCTGGATTAACGCATAGTCCTTTCACTTTTCTGCTCCAAGCTGCTGGGTTCTGCATTAGGTCATTGTGCTTCTGGGGCTGTGGCCGTGCTGGAGAGCCGCTCGTGGGGGCAACTGGTGGCCTCGGTAGGGCGTGAAGGGCGGACCGAAACGCCCCCCTTCCCATGAGGTTTTAGTCGCCCCCACACTCCCGGCTCATACCTGCTGTCCACAAGGCTCCCATGCGGCCGCCATCCTTCTTTCCAGAGAAGAGAGGGCGAATGGGGCAACACCCTTTCCCCTCCGGCAGACTTGATGGCCTGGATTAACGCATAGTCCTTTCACTTTTCTGCTCCAAGCTGCCGGGTTCTGCATTAAGTCCTTGTGCTTCTGGGACTGTGGCCGTGCTGGGGAGCCGCTCGTGGGGGGCGACTGGTGACCTCGGTAGGGCGTGAAGGACGGACCGGAATGCCCCCCTTCTCGTGAAGTTTTAGTCGCCCCCCACACCCCCGGCTCATACCTGCTGTCCACAAGGCTCCCATGCGGCCGCCATCCTTCTTTCCAGAGAAGAGAGGGCGAATGGGGCAACACCCTTTCCCCTCTGGGCAGAAATGATGGCCTGGGTTAACTCATCGTCCGTTCACTTTTCTGCTCTAAGCTGCTGGTTTCTGCATTAAGTCCTTGTGTTTCTGGGGCTGTGGCCATGCTCCAAACTTAACTCTGATTTTCAGGGAGAAAGATTGGGTGGTTTACTTCTCATTGATCACTTTGTATATAGAGAGATGTCGCTTACGCGGCCGCGCGGTTTTGAGAAAAAGTCCTCGTTCCCGCATACTCGAGCTGTGTTTGTAGAGGCTTCTGGTCACCAGGGTTCCATCTGGGGGAGGCAGGATGCGGCGCCTACTCCATCTGGAACTTGCCGGTGCTCTCGGCTCTTTTTGGAACCTGTTTTTTCTTTTTTCTTTTCCTCCGGGATCCCGCACCCTCCATGTGTTCCTTCTCTTATTCTGAACGCTTCCGAAATTGGTGTTTTAAAATACCAATTACCAACCATCTTCATCAGGATGAGAGAAATAGTCCAGGAGTTATTGGTGGGCGTGCCTTGCATGTGCCCACCCTGGTTCTACCCCCACTACCACATGGTCTCCAGATGATCCTGGAGATCCCAGAGCACCTCTGGGGAGGCCCTGGTGGTCCCCAGGACACAGTGCCTGCGCAAGGTCACACCCTCGAGCCCTTGCACTCAATTGAGAGGCTGAGAATCACAAGGAGTGGGTGACCCCTAGTCCCCCTTCTGAGTACCCCTTGGGAGCCCTTCCCCACTGCTGCAAAAATGGGGAAATTATCCTATTTGACCGTTCACTCATCTTCCCTTCCCTGACAGTTGGGCTCAGTAAATTCGTGTGTGGGGCCTCAGATGCTGAGATTGGCCACAAGGGTTCCCTCGGGGATCCTGTACTCGGAGCCATGGACAGAGTAGATGAGGAGCTGCGGATGGGGCTGTGTCTGGGGCTGCTCCCTCCTCCTCTCTATCCTCCTGCCTGAGCACGCCTTGCAGACGAGGGCTCTGGGCCAGGGTGCCTGCACGCTTCCCAGGGGCCTCCTGGCAGGCCAGAGACTGAGAACAGGAATATCAGGCCCAGGCAGGGGCGTGTGTGGAGGCTGCCAGGAGACCGGCCAGCTCTGGCAAGATTCAAGTTGCCCAGATGACCCTGCTGAATCACGCCCAGCCTTGGGGCCCTCCCTGGGAGGCGTGTGCCGACCTGCTATAGTTAGGGACTTGACTTCTCGTCCTTCTCTCTCCACGCTGACTGCCGCTGTGGCCGGCCTGGCCTATTCACTGGGACGCCTTTGTTCCCAGCAGCCAGGCCGGCCAGCGGCCAGCGGGATCTGGAGCCCAGCCCGGGGAAGATGAGACTCCAGCGGCATCACAAAGCATCGCTGTGTGGCCCTGACAGGAGGGTTTGTCCTTGGCTGGGTGACGGTCCCTGGCAGATCCTGGCGTGTGGGGAGCAGACTGCTCTGCGCCCACTGCATCTCATTTGAAAGAGACTCCGAAGAGAAGTTGCAGCAGGAGGGGGCAGGAGGGAGGGACGCAGGACAGGGAAGGGACAAAGGATCCCAGTGGAGAAGAGGGTGTTTGCTCCTGGGGTCCATACTTCACACTCGGGAGGGAGTGGCAAGGAGACAATCCCCCTCCCCCTTTATTTTAATTGAATCACCATGAGATGGGCTGGAGCAATAGCACAGCAGGTAGGTCGTTTGCCTTGCTCACGGCCAACATGGCTGACCCGAGTTCAATTCCACTGCTCCTTTCAGAGAGCCCGGCAAGCTACCAAGAGTATTTCACTTGCACAGCAAAGCCTGGCAAGATACCCGTGGCGTGTTCGATATGCTAAACACAGTAACAACAAGTCTCACAATGGAGACGTTACTGGGCCTTCTTGAGCAAATCAATGAACAACGGGAGGACAGTGCTACACCATGAGATACACAGTTATAAAGCTTTTATGACTGGATGTCAGTCATACAATGTTCCAACATCCATTCCTCCACCAGTGTACATTTTTCACAACCAATGTCCCCAGTATATCCCTCCCGCCACCCCACCATTCCAGCCTGCCTCTGTGGCAGGTACTTTCTCTCTCTCTCTCTCTCTCTCTCTCTCTCTCTCTCTCTCTCTCTCTGTCTCTCTGTCTGTCTGTCTGTCTCTCTCTCTCTCTCTCTCTTTCTCTCTCTCTCTCTCCTTTTGGGCATTATGGTTTGCAATACAGATACTGAGGGACCATCATGCCTGGTCCTTTACCCAGTATCAGCACAAATCTCCCATCCAGAGCTATCCCTTCCAACCATCATTGGCAGAATGGTGCCTTCTCTATCCCAACTTCCTTTTCCCTCAGCTCTTGGGGCAGGCTTCCAACGGTGGACCAATCCTCCTGGCTGGTGTTTCGACTGTCCTTGGGTGTTAGTCTCATTCTGTGTGTGTGTTTTTTTAAATCCCACAAATGAGTTGCAGTCATTCTGTGTCTGTCCCTCTCCTGACTTATTTCCTTTAGCATGATACTCTGCATCTCCAAAGGAGACAATCACTTGAGGAGAAAAACAGACAGGTATATGCCCGGAAACCAAACACCAGGGCCAAGTCCATCTGGGTAGATTTGGAAAACACCAGGAAAATGCCCCCATTGTGTAAGGCCGAACGAGCAGAGGACCTTCTGCTCTGAGGAGTGCTTTGGGGCTGATTCTGACCAGGCCTGGGCCTTTCTCTGGGGAACAGGGTCTCGGCTGGTCTTTCTCCTCAAGCGTCCCCCCACTCAGAGCGTGAGCTGGACCCCTGCCCCTTGCCTTCCTGTCCCCAGTTGTCTCCACACTCCAGACTCCCCTCAGTCCCTGGTGTCCAGGTCTCTGTCTGACCCACAGGGCTTTCAGAACCATTTTTTCCAACAGAAAAGCCCATTAGGTTCACTTCCAAAGCCCTGTGTTGGGAGTATTCTAGGGGAGAGAGGATTTGACCAGGTAGAAGAGTTGACAACTCATTCCTCCAGACTCTCTCCAGAACCAAACTCCTTCGGGCCACAGCGGTCTGCCCTCGGCCTTGGCAGAAGACACATGTGACTCTGAGTCTGCAAGCGGGGCTCCTTAAAGGGAGCCTCCATGGCCTGCTCCCAGCACACTTTCATCCTTGGAAAATTCTTATCATCCATCAAGAATTCAACAGGCCATAAGAAGAGCAACCTACGGTGACCGGCCCAGGCAGGGAACCAGGCCCAGTGCCCCTTTCTCCAGACTGAACTTCTACAGGAATTACACACTCAGCAACTGCCAAACAAAAGCAAGGGGACTTGGGAGCCACTTCCAAACCTCTGTTCTCAGGAACTTGGGACGCTGTAGTCAGACGGTGCCTAAGGGACCCTATGGCCTGATCCCCCCTGCCCTCCCCACCCCTGAAACCTCCAAAGACACAACCTCTCCGAATGTGTCTGCGGTTCTGTACTATGCCGCAGCATTTGTGTGATGGGGTTGGGGGGTGGGTGTATTCCTTTTCTCTTCCCTCTTCTCCTTCTTCTACTCCACGAATGGTGCTTTCATTCTGCACAGTCTTAGGGCTGGGAGGGCTGGGGGCTGAGTGAGGGGGGGGATATCAGTAAACAAAATCAGTGTCAAGTTCCTGCTGGGGGAGTTTTGGTGAGGAGGAAGGAAATAGGAAGTGAGAGCCAGGCAGTGCAGAGAGATGCTCCCCCGCTGCTGTGCACTGAGTAACAGGAAAAGCGAATGGCCTCCACCCCCGGGAGACACACGCTTGAGTGAGTGCCTGTAACTTGCTTGCTGTGTGTGAAGTCCTAGGCTCCATGCCTGGCGCTGCACACAGCAAAGCGGACAGGGCCTACATTGCACAGTAACCCTCGTGGTAGATGCTTCCAGTATCCCCTGTTTCCAGATGAGAAAACAGGCATGCAGGCGTCTGCCTGAGATCACCCAATTGCTGAAAGAAGGGGGTCGGGATTTGAGTGTTTTTAAGTCGGACTGGACTTTACCCAGCACTTGGCAACCTCCAGACGGCACCAGAGTGAAGAGGTCCTCTCTGGATCTCAAATGCAATGAGGTGTATGTGCGTGCATGTGTAAGCTTGTGTGTGTGAGTGTGTGTGTGTATATGAGTGTGTGTGAGAGTGATTGTATGTTAATGTGTGTGTGAGTGTGTGTGAGAGTGAGTGTGTGTGAGTGTGAGTGTGTGTGTGAGAGTGTGTGTGTGAGACAGTGTGTGTGAGAGAGAGAGTTGTGTGTGTGTGTGTGTGTGTGTGTGTGTGTGTGTGTACTGGGGAGAGAGGGAGGGGGAGTCTTGGCTCTGACACTGTCCGTGATCTCAGGTGTATTTGAACTCACCACTTTTCTTCTGCCACAGGTTCTGGTCCAGCCAAGGGACTGCTGCCCTCCAGCCCCTCAGGGCCTGGGCGAGCACTGGGAAGAGGAGATTCCTGGATTTCATGGCCCTGAACCTCAACAAAGCTAACCCTGAGAGAGAGCCAGAGTGAGGGGAGCTCTGTGGAACAGCTTGTGTGTGCTCAGAGCGAGGCTGAGGGTGGTGCGATTCCACAGGAGATGCCCCTTGAGTAGCCTGTCAACTATTCCCAAACAAGGGTCTGTCATAGGGAAGGTCACTGTCCCTGTCCATAGGGATAGGAAGCAGAACCTAAAAAAGAGCAGGATAGACACTGGGATCCAGCCCTTAGTGGCAAATAAGCTGTGTGGTCCTGAGCAAGTGGCTTAACCTCTCTGGGACTCAATAGGGTGATGATCCCTTGTCCCTGCCTGTCTCCTGCATCTGTGGTGAGGATCACAGGGCAAAAATAAGCCTACTGTCAGAACCCTCCATGACATTGAAGCTAAAAGCATCTTTTTTTTAAATTTGCACATGGTAGAATTTATTTATTCACAATAATATATATTTTTTCCATTTCTATATGTCTTTATAGTTCACATATGAGAGATTTTTTTTTGTAGATTTACAATTTTTTGTGCTTGGGTTTCGATTATACAATGATCAGATACCCATCCCTCCACCAGTGCCCATTTTCCACCACCATGGATAATATCCCCCCCACCCCCATCCCCCCCCTGCCTCTGTGGCAGGGCAATCCCCTGTGTTCTCTCTGCTAAAAGTATCTTTAAGGATGAAACACCATTTACCAAGCAAGTGGAATCAAACATAAACAAATGGGACTACATCTAACTAAGAAGCTTCTACACCTCAAAAGAAACAGTGACCAAAATACAGAGAGAGCCCACAGAATGGGAAAGAATATTTACCCAATGACCATCTGATAAGGAGTTAATATCTAGAATATACAAAACACTAGTAGAATTGTACAAGAAAAAAAACCTCCAACCCTATCAAAAAATGGGGAGAAGAAATGAACAGAAGTTTCTTCAAAAAAGAAATACAAATGGCCAAAAGGCACATGAAAAAATGCTCTACATCGCTAATCATCAGGGAGATGCAAATCAAAACAACAATGAGGTATCATCTCACACTACAGAGACTGGAACACATTCAAAAGAACAAAAGCAACCAGTGCTGATGTGGATGTGCAGAAAAAGGGACGCTCTTTCACTGTTGGTGGGAATGCTGACTAGTTCAGCCATTCTGGAAAACAATATGGGCATTCCTTCAAAAACTAGAAACTGAGTTTCCATATGTCCCCACAATACCACTTCTGGAAATATAATCTGAGGGTGCAAAAAAAGCATAATAGAAATGACATCTGCACCTATATGTTCATTGCATCACTATTCACAATAGTCAGAATCTGGAAACAACCCGAGTGCCTGAGAACAGACAACTGGTTAAAGAAACTTTGGTACATCTACACAACGGAATACTATGCAGGTGTTAGGAGAGATGAAGTCATGAAATTTGCTTATAAGTGGATGGACATGTAGAGTATCATGTTGAGTGAAATGAGTCAGAAAGAGAGGAGAAGACATAGAAGGACTGCACTCATTTATGGAATATAAAGTGATATAATATCACTCAGACTCCCAAGGACAGTAGACACAAGGGCCAGGAATATTGCCCCATAGTTGGAAGCCTGTCTCATGCATGAGCTGGGGCAGCTGGAATAAAGACGAGATCACTAAGTCAATGATGATTGGAGGGATCTTTTGGGATGGGAGATGTGTGCTGAAAGTAGATAAAGGACCAAACATGATAACCTCTCAGTATCTGTATTGAGACCATAATGCCCAAAAGTAAAGAGAGAGTATGGGGAAAATTGTCTGCCATAGAGGCAGGGGGAGGGTTGGAAAGGAGGGGTACACTGGGGACATTGGCGGTGGAGAATGTGCACTGGTGGAGGGATGGGTGATTGATCATTGTATGACTGAAACTCAAACATGAAAGTTTGTAAGTGTATCTCATGGTGATTCGGTCCCGGTCCCGGTCCTCCCGTTGTTCATCGATTTGCTCAAGCGGGCCCAGTAACGTCTCCATCATGAGACTTGTTGTTACTGTGTTTGGCATATCCAATACGTCACGGGGAGCTTGCCAGGCTCTGCCGTTCGGGCGAGATACTCTCGATAGCTTGGTGGGCTCTCCGAGAGGGGCGGAGGAATTGAACTCAGGTTGGCCATGTTGGCCGCTTGTAAGGCAAATGCCCTAATTCAATAATTAAATAAATAAACAAAAAACAAATAAATAAATAAATAAAAATAAGCCTATGGGGTAAATGGCCTCTCCAGTATCTCTAGCATGACCAGAAGGAGGGAAACCCTCCAGAGAAAATCACCAACGTGAGCCTTAATTTAGATTCGAGGTGCTCAGTCAGTGTCTCCTGTTCCCCTCCCAAAGGGCCGCATGGACTCCAATCCCTCCCCTGTACCCTAAAACTGATCCCAGTGGGCACAGCAGCTGGGACCCAGATGTCTGAAGGACTCGGGTGGGGGCAGAGCTGATGTGCTGCCATCCTTGTATACACAGGGCCCTGATGGGCACTTCACCCCATCACCACCATCCTGGTGGGGGCAAGAGCCGCAGCTCACCTCCAGCTACCTTGACCCGGTCCCCACAGGCGCCACACCTGCCTCTGTTTCTCAGTAAAGGCCCTAGGATCCCAGTGACACAGGAAGGGGCGGGGAGAAGGGAGTGTGCTTACACATTCTGGGCTCCCTCTCATATGCCATCTGTTCCTTAGTTTAACCCCCCAGCGGCTCCAGGAAGTATCAGCTATGTTAGAGTGGGAGGATTGGTTGGTCTGGGCTACACCTGGACTTGTGCCCCTCCCCCCCCCCGCCCTCCCCCTCCACACCCACAGAGGGTTCTTTATGGCCAGGTAATAAATGGATCCCTAGGACCTGCTTGTCACCCCACCCCACCCCACCCCTGTCCCCCTGACCCCTCAGAGGGGTACAAAAGGCAAAAGGCACAGGCCCAGGGCACTACAGTGCAATTGGGGAACTTTGGTGCTTTCTTCATGGAGATGGCGCCTTGGGCAGGGCCCTGGAATGGTGTCTGGGGCTGGGAGCCTCTGAGTGCTCTGTGTGCCTAAGGGAGGTGGTTTCCAGCAGCAGCACTGAGGGATTTTTTTTTTTTTACCTGCAGGAAGCAATAGGCCAAATCATTCCCCACCACCCGCCCCCCCCCCCCAACCGAATTGGAGACTAACACCCAAGAGTAGTAAAGATAAGGACCAGGAGGTCTGCTCCACGACTTGGAAGCCGGCCTCACATGTTGGGGGAAAAGGCAGCTCAGATAGAGAAGGGAACACCAAGTAAAAAAGATGTTGGGAGGACCCATTCGGATTGAAAGATGCGTGCCGAAAGTAGACTATAGACCTAACACGATGGCCACTCAATACCTCTATTGCAAACCACAACACCCAAAGGGAGAGAGAGAGAATAAAAGGGAATGCCCTGCCACAGCGGGGTGGGGTGGTAAGGGATGGGGTGGGGGTGGTGGGAGGGATACAGGGATCATTGGCGGTGGAGAATGGGCACTGGTGGAGGGATGGGTAAACAGTCATTGTATGACTGAAATGCAAACACAAAAGTTCGTAAGTTTGTAACTGTACCTCACGGTGATTCAATAATAAAAAATAAATTTAAAAGAAAGTAAATATATAAACTAAAAAAAAAAATCAGTCTCCCTACACCCTGTATGGAGGGTTTGGGCCACACCCATCTCTGATCAGGGACCTACTCTTGTCTTTGTGCTCAGGTCAAATCACTTTGGGTGGCTCTTGCAGAATAATGCTGAGCCCTCAGGATGTGTCCACACTGCAGATGATACAAGGCACAGGGCAGGAGGGCCTGAGGATGGCTGGGACCTGGGAGTTGTCCTACTGGTCTCCTGGGCAAGGTTGGCAACCTCCGGAACCTTGGGCTCTCGCTCATAGGAAGATGCTCTTAGGGGTCCCCGTCCAGTGCTCCTTCTCCCCCAGCACCCTGAACATGACCTGGAGGGCTGGAGTGTGGCTGAGCAGGCAGAGCTGGGCAGCCTGACTAGCTGTTTGCATTTCTGCAGCCGGCCGGGAGCTCAGCCAGGACTGGAGTTTGGCTTTTCCTCCTTGTCAAGGGAAGCTTCTCATGGCGCCAGAGAGGAGTGGCTTGTTCGGGAGCACTGCCCACCTCCCACCTGCTGGCACAGAGGGTTCCCCCCCCACAAGGCCTCAGGGGAACCCCACCTCCCCTCACTCTTTTCGCCTTTCAGCCTTGAGCTCTTGCAGCAGCTGGAGCAAGACTGTCCTGTCCCACTGTCCAGCCACCTTTCATCATAGTGGCTGTGGCCATTTCCACTACAGTATGGCCAAGGGATTCCCCTCCTCCCTCCCGACACAGCACGATAGATGACATAGAGGCCACTTGACTTAGAGACACTTGAACAATCTGAAGGAGGCATTGTCCTCAGGGCCCCTCCAGGTTTGGCTGTTCCTGTCTACAAGCCAGTGTTTGCGGATGGGTTGGATTCCTTCCCCGAATGGCTTGCTCCAACGTGCTTCTCCCAACCCCAGAGTATTTCAGAATTCTTCCGCACAACAGACGCCACTGAATGTTCGTTTATCAATCTCTTGTTTCTTTGTTGTCGTTTTTTTCCCCCTCCGGCTTGGCAAAGCATCTACCAGGCACGTGTGAGGTTTCAAGTTTGATCCCATGCAAAGGCTGTGCTGGTAACAGCATAAGAACCAAGCACAAGCAACCAGCAACCCTTGGTCAAAACAGTGATGGAAGGGTAAAAGAAATACATAGCTAAATAGAATTTTTTAAAAAAAATCTGTTTTTCTGTTGTTTGTTTGTTGAGGGGGCCACACCTGGCAGCACGCAAGGCAAAGTCCCTGCCCATGGTACTATCTCTCCTGTCCCCCAAATCTCTTGTTTTCTGAAAGGATTTTTTTCATGACTCTCCCTAGAGATATTTATCTACATAAATTCTCTTAGGCAAATAGGAGGGGAGACTGATTTAACATACTCCGAAACCAGGAAGCATGGAATTGTTCAGGGTTGAGCTGAGGGCAACGGGTAGCAGGGACTCCAAAGAGGTAGGGGCGTGAGAAGGTGGGAGATAGCCTGGGGTCCCCAACGATGGGCAGAGCGTGCCCGGCTGGACTATGCATCTCAGCTCCTTCTGCGAAAGTCTCCCGGCCCCACAATCCCAGTTCCCCCCCTCCTGTGACAGCCCCTTTAAGAGCTCCTGCTTTGGGAGAAATGCCAGCCCCCCCCCCCGCTCCCCCCCCACACACAACTTTCCACCACCACCAAGACTCGCTTCCTCTGCTGAGAACATGCCCTGAATTTCACCCGCCCACAGTCCCCCGCCCACCCCCTTACCTGCTGCCTCGATTTTGGAAGCAGCGTTACGAAAAGAGTCCTCCCTGGTCAGGACAGTGCAGAAGCCCCCCCCCCCCCCACACACACACCATCACCAAAATCTGCCCCATCCCCACCCTGACATCCCTTCTTCTTCACATCCCCTGACCCCCAGGGCTGTCTTTAGTTCTGGGTGTCTGGAAGAGGAAGACACATCCCCACACAGAGCCAGAGTGATAGTACAGCAGGTAGGGCGTTTGCCTTGCCCCTGGCTGACCTGGGTTCGATCCCCAGCATCCCATATGGTCCCTCGAGCACCTCCAGGAGTAATTCCTGAGTGCAGAGCCAGGAGTAGTCCCTGAGATTGCCAGGTGTGACCCTCAAAAGCCAAAAATAGAAAAGACACATCTCTGAGCCACCCCAAAGCACCTCCAACGCACAAAGGGTCAGTTCTACCAGTTCTACAGAGGTTTGGGGAGTGTGTGTGTGGAGTATGTATATGGGGTGTGCAAGTGTGTACATGTGGGGTGTGCATATGTGTGTATTTGTGTGTGTGTCTGCATGTGGGGAGTGTGTGTGTGTGTGTGTGTGTGTGTGTTAAAGTCTAATCTGATTCTCTTCACTCACTCCCTTCCAGGCTGGGCATCTCCCTCCCTCTCTTTTTTTACTTCTGCCTTTTTTTGGGATCACACCCAGCGATGCTCAGGGATTACTCCTTGTTCTGCACTCAGGAATTAACTCCTGGCTGTGCTTGTGGGACCAAATGGGATGCCAGGGATCGAACCCAAGTGGGCTGTGTGCAAGGCAAATGTCCTCCCTGCTGTACTATTTCTCTGACCCCCATCTCCCTTCCTCTCACCCCACCATCTTTCTCTCTCCTCTCTCTCTCTCTCTCTCTCATTTTCTCTCTCCTTCTCTCCCTCTCCTCTCTCCTCTATCTCCTTCTCTCCCTCTCCTCTCCCTCTCTTTCTCACTCTCTTCTCTCCTTCTCTCTCTTCTTCTCTCCTCTCTCTCTCTCTCTCTCTTTCTCTCTCTCTCTCCTCTCTCCAGTCTCTCCTTCTCTCTCTCTCTCAGTCTGTCTCCTGCTTGGTTGGGTGGGTGCTGTTCTACCTCCTCGGTGACTGCTCTGAGGCTCCCACCCCGCTCTGGCCCCTAGCAGAGCCCCTCCGTGGGCGCCTGGAGGAGGAGACCTGGGCGTCGAGGGACTGCACAGGAACTGCTGCTGATTGTTTGCTTGTGCTTTTTCTTCTTTTCTTTTTAAAGCAAATTTATTACAGTTCAGATGAGTCCATTGACACGGTTCTGACCTCTGTAGTCTTGGTGTACACTGTCATTTCCCCTCACTGCCACCAAAGTGCCCGAGAGCCCCAAGCCATGACGCAGAAGCAGTACATCATGAGGGTCATCTCCACGAAAGACGTGGCATGTTGGGGCTAGAGAGAGTCCGGGCTGTGGTGCACAGGCATGACCCTGGCGTGATCCCTGCCACTTCATGGCCAGGAGTGGCCCTGCTGGCCCCCAGCATGGCAGGGCTCGAGGCATAACTTCCTCTGACTCTAACCACTGAACTGCAGGCCAAGCCCACTGAGAACTGCCTGGTGGGGCCCCAGCGCCTGCCCAACACTGCCCGGGGAACTCCTCTCCCTAAAAATAGGAGAATAAAAGAAAGGCAATGAGTTTAGTTTGTTTTATTTTGGGGCCAAACCTGGCGCTGCTCAGGGGCCCACATGGGATGCCGGGGATCAAACCCAGGTCTGCCGCATGCAAGGCAGGCACCCTACCTGCTGGAAAAGCAGAAGTTTAAAACACTTAAACTTGGAGGTGGAGAGATAGTACATAGGTACCTTGCTGTGCATCAGCCCCGACACTGCGCAAAGTCCCCCGAGCTCCTCCAAGCATGATCCCTGAGCACCGACCGAGCCGGGAATAAGTTCCAAGCACAGTTGGATGTGGCCCAACCATCCCACCTCCCCGCTTTATCCTCACACACACAGAAAACTCAGACCCCCTCTCCTCCAAACTTCAGCGTTCCTTTCCAAATCTTTGATAGAATTGAGAACATGATTATGGCAGTTTGATTTTGTGGTTCCTCTTATCAGCAATCCCCCACCCCTCCAGCTTTCTACAGCCCTCCTGCCCCAGTTTTAAAACGGCAGGATTTGTTGCAGCTGGGATCACCGAGGACCTCATCACTCGCTGTGGGTCTTTGTCTCTCAGTCCTCAGGTGAGGCCACGAAGGCAAAGAAGGAGGAAGTAAGAAGCTTGCAGCGGGGTGGGGAGCAGGAAGGAGAGAAACTGGCTCAGGCCCACTTCACTCCCCAGCCCGCCCCCGCTCTGCCTGTGGGGTGCAGTTTCTGACGGAGATAGGAGTCTTGCTTTTCCAGATGTGGGGAGAGAAAGCTTCCCAGGGAAGCAGGAAGGGCGTAGAGGAAGGGGTCAAGCCCCAACCATACTGCCAACACTGTCCCTTTTTCAGGGCTTCCATTTTGCTCTGAGCCTTATAACGACTGTTGTAAGCGCTGCAGGAAAAAGGAAACTTGGTTGAATGGACATGGACATCCGCTAAAGACCAGCCGAGCGGGCCTGCACAGCTAGAGTTGTGAGCTGGAGACTGTGCATGGGGGGGTGGGGGGGGGAAGAGGGGGGTGATTCTAGCAGAGAGCTCTTGTACCAGAGTCCTACCATGTAGACACTTTCCAGCCGCTTAGGAAATGACCTTTGCAGGCATCAGCCTCTTAGGAAATGACCTTTGCAGGCGTCAGAGGCCAAGGAAAAAATACCTCAAATTCCCTTCCTGAGCTTCGTTAGGCAACAAGAAAAATTAAAGTCATTGGCTTGGGGTTTTGCCCCATGAAAGGCCACTTGCCATGCCCCACCTGGCCGGGAGACAGGGGGCTCTCGTCTGTGGCAGATGCAGCATTCAAGTCCCAACAGGGAAAGGACCCTTTTCTTTCCTGCTGATAAGAGACAGGAGTGTTGGCTCCAGGCCCAAACGTCTTATCCTTGAAAAACACATTTTAGATTGCTGGCGACAACCGCCAACCAGATGAAGCAGACAAGACTAGACCTAACTATTTCAGATTCTTGTTCCTACCCCTCTTGGAAACACATGAGATAAAGATTTTCAGACCCTGGTCTTCCCTGGAAGATGGTGTGGGCAGCCGAGGAATGCCCAGAGGCTCTGCGAGGGGGAGCGGGTCGCTGTCTTCTAGAAAGTCAAACTTGAGGCCAACTCCGTAACCAAGGAGAGTCTTGGCGTTTCTGAGGCATTCTTCAGTTTCTAATCAAATTCCCTCAAAAGAGAGACTGCTGAGGACATCTAAGGATTTATTTACAGACTGTTCACTTTCTCCTCAGAGAAGCTGAAGAAGGTGGAGAAAAATTTGAGAATTGGAAATTCCCATTTGGGCAAAGTGAGGGGTAAAGCAGAAAGAGAAAACGCTTTTAAAGTGGTTGTGAAGAGGAACGGGGGCAGGAAAGGCTTGAGGACTGCAATTTTTTTTTTTTTTTGAGATCATACCTGGATGTATTCCTGGTGTATTCAGGAGTTACTTCTGGCTCTATGCTCACTTTTGGCAGTGCTCAGGAAATAACTGTATGCAGAGCTAGGGACTGAGGCCTGAGTGAGGCTGCATGCAAATCAAGTGCTTTAAAAACTGCACTATCACTCTGGCCCCTGCATTGTATTGTTAAGCATGAGTAGATGTTTGTAAATTCGGAGTTACATTCCTGATAAAGGTTTCGCCATCAGACAGGCACGATTTCTGCAATCTGCAAATTGCAGTTTGCAGAAACCTAGTTCTTGGTGATCCAATCAATGGATTTCTTTCTTTCTTTCTTTCTTTCTTTCTTTCTTTCTTTCTTTCTTTCTTTCTTTCGGTCACCTTGTGGTGCTCAGGACTTACTCTTGGCTCCGTGCTCAAGGATCACTCCTGGTGGCGTTCGGGGGGACAATATGTGGTGCTGGGGATTAGACCCCAGTTAGTTACATGCGAGGCACGAACCTTATTTACTGTATTATCTCTCTGGTCACTGATTTTATCTGTTACTGTCTTCCCGTTGTTCATCGATTTGCTCGAGCAGGTCCAGTAACATTGTGAGACTTGTTACTGTGTTTGGCATGTCCAATACGTCACGGGGAGCTTGCCAGGCTTTGCTGTGCAGGTGAGATACTCTCGGTAGCTTGCCAGGCTCTCTGAGAGGGGCAAAGGAATCGAACTCAGGTTGGCCCTGTTGGCTGCGTGCAAGGCTAACGCCCTACCTGCTGTGCTGATTTTATATTTGTGAGAAATGCAAAGGTGAAATGACTCTAAGCAACATAGTTCATGCCCCAAGGCCTGTCCAAGAGGCAGTGGTATTGTCCAGGCTTGCTGTAGGGCAGGGCGCAAAGCACCTCCCCACCCCTGCCCCCAAGCCAATACTCAAGTTGTCAAACCAGCATCAGGCTCTAGTGTGGAACAACAAATTGGATTTGTTTGGACAATTCATCCACGGAGATTGTGGAGTAAATGAGTCAAAACCTGGGTCTTTGTACCCGGAGACAAGGAATAGGAGGGGTGGGAGTGGTTGCCAGGAGAGAAGAAGGGGAGCCCCGTGACAAGAGGATGATGGTAGAGTGTTTGCTCTGCTGTAGAGACAGATTTCTCTGACAAACACATGACTGTAAGCATCCTAATTCTGAAAAACACGCCCCCTTCACTTTCATTCTTTTTTAAGAATGCATTTCTATCTATCCCTAAACCCCCCTCCCATCTTTGCTGTTGTGATGACCAGGGTATAGTACACGTCTAGCCGCGGTGCTCACTGCAGGGGCACACATCAGGGTGTGGTGCTCACTCTGGGCTATGGTGCTCCCTGTGGCCCTGATTTCTTTAGCTGCGGTGCTCACCATGTGTTTGCCTGGGCATGTACCTTGGTTGAGCATGTCAGTTATGCTTTTGGTGCTCATACATGGGGGCTTTCCATAGGTTGTGTTCCCTAGCCAGGGTGCTCGTGAATCTTTTAAATTATTTTTATCATCACCATTATCATTAGGGCTGGAGCGATAGCACAGCGGTAGGGTGTTTGCCTTGCACGCAGCCAACATGGCCGACCCGAGTTCGGTTCCTCCGCCCCTCTCGGAGAGCCCGGCAAGCTACCGAGAGTATCTCGCCCGCACGGCAGAGCCTGGCAAACTCCCTGTGACGTATTTGATATGCCAAACACAGTAACAACAAAGTCTCCAATGGAGACGTTACTGGGCCCGCTCGAGCAAAATCGATGATCAACAGGAGGGCCTTTACCTTTGCCTTATTATCATTATGGTGTGGGGGTAGCACCCAGGTGTGTTCATGGCTTACTCCTGGCATGGTGCTCAGTGATTCCTCCTGGAAGTTCTTGAGGGGACCATATGTGGAGCTGGGGATCGAACTGGGATTGGCAGCATGCAAGGCAAGCACTTAAGCTCTAGTACTATTTCTCCAGCCCACACATCTTTTTTTCAGTTGTGGCATGTGCCGGGGGCCACACTCCTTTTTGAAGTATTTACACACACCTGGCTGCAGTACAGCTGGAAATTGCTGTGGTGCCAGGAACCATAGACAGTAGGGTTGCCAGGTTCAAATAGCAGAGCTGCCTGGTTTGTGCTAGGTGCATGTAGTACACCTGGGATTTGCACTCATGACCATACGCTTGCAAAGCAAGTATTCTAGGTCACTACGTTATTCTTCTGGACCCCCAATTTCTTATTCTCCTAGGTGGTTTAAGAGAGTGAGAAAATGTTTTTTTGTCAGCCTGCAGAGTCTTAAATATACTTAACTCAAAATAATCCACTTGCCCAAGGAGCACTTTTTAGGTGGGTCTACCCTCAACCTCTTGATGAGGGCTTCCTTCCCATCGGCTCTCTCACCCTTGATTCTTGCTTCACTACCGACCCCATGATCCATTAGATTAAAGTAAGGTAAGGAAAGCCAGTACTGGACCCTGAGTTCAACAGATGAGGAAACTGAGGTTCACAAGTGTACAGCTCCTTGGAACCCCAGCAGGGATCGAGTGTCTGGGAAGACCAGTCATTTTTCACCTTGGCATAATCTCCCCCTTTAAGCCATGCCTGCCAGTGATGAACAGTGTATATTTTCCTGTCTGACATATCAGGGATGCTGCTTCAAATGCACAGACATTCTAACCCCCAGACTCCCTCTATAAAGTTCATTTGCTATTTACAAACCAAAAATACAATTCTGGGGACTAGAGAGAGAGTAGAGTGGGCAGGGTGCTTGCCTTGCACTCAGCCAACCCTAGTTTGATCCTCAGCACCCCTAGAGTGGCCTGGTGATAGTAACCTACTTTGGGGTCCGGATACATTTCTGCCAAAAGCCACTGGGTTCCGAGATTTATTTCTAAGTCTATAAAGAAAAATTTAATATCACATAGAATAAATGTGCAAAGCTATCTGCAATTAAATTATGACCCCCAAACACTGACACAATAAACATTTTTCCACGTAGTTAGATGTGACTTTGGGAGCCAGATTTTTTTTTCCTTTTTTCTTTTTTAAAAAATTTTTAATAGTGAGACATCATGAGGTACAGTTGCAGACTTACACATTTTTGTGCTTGGGTTTCAATTATACAATGATCAAATACCCATCCCTCCACCGGTGCCCATTTCCCACCACCACGGATTCCAGTATCCCTCCAACCCCCCATCCCCCACCCCACCCTGCCTCTGTGGCAGGGCATTCCCTTCTGTTCTGTCTCTCTTATTGGGTGTTGTGGTTTGCAAAAGAGGCAATGGGTGACAATCATGTTTAGTCTATAGTCTACTTTCAGCATGCTTCTCCCATCCTGGGAGGATACTCCCAACACCTTTATTTGGTGCTCCCTTCTCTATCTAAGCTGCCTTTTCCCCTAGTATGTGTGGTTGGCCTCCAAGCCATGGAGTAAAATTCCTGGTACTAATCTCGGCCATTCTTGGGTGTTAGTCTCCTATTTTGTTACTTTATGTTCCCCAGATGAATGCAATCTTTCTATGTCTATCCCTTTCTGTCTGACTCATTTCGCTTAGCATGATACTTTCCATGTAGTACCACTTGTATGTAAATTTCGTGACTTCATCTTTTCTAACAGCTACATAGTACTCCATTGTGTAAATGTACCAAAGTTTCTTTAACCAGTCATCTGTTCTCGGGCACTCAGGTTTTTTCCAGATTCTGGCTATTGTAAATAGTGCTGCAATAAACAGATAATTGCAGATGTCATTTCGACTATACTTTTTTGCCTCTCTGGGATATATTCCCAGGAGTGGTATTGCTGGATCAAATGGGAGCTCAATTTCTAATTTTTGGAGAAGCGTCCATACTGTTTTCCAAAAGAGCTGAACCAGTCGGCATTCCCACCAACAGTGAAGGAGTGTCCCTTTCTCACCACATCCTCGCCAGCACCAGTTGCTTTTGTTCTGGTGGATATGGGCCAGTCTCTGTGGTGTGAAGTGGTATCTCATTGTGGTTTTGATCTGCATCTCCCTGATGATTAATGATGTGGAGCATTTTCTCATGTGCCTTTTAGCCATTCAGATTTCTTCTTTGTGAAAGTTTCTATTCATTTCATCTCCTCACTTTTTGATGGGGTTGGATGTTTTCTTCTTGTGGAGTTCAACCAGTACTTTGTATATCCTTGATATCAACCCCTTGTTGGATGTGTATTCGCAAATATCCTTTCCCATTCTCTAGACTGTCTTTGTATTTTGGTCACTGTTTCTTTTGAGGTGCAGAAGCTTCTTAGTTTAAGATAGTCCCATTTGTCTCTCTCTGTTTTCACTTGCATGGCCAGCAGTGTGACATCTTTGAAGACACCATTAGCTTCTATGTCATGGAAGGTTTTGCCAACTTTTTCCTCAATGTACCTTATAGATTCCGGTCTGATGTTGAGTTCTTTAATCCACTTAGATCTTACTTTTGTACATGGAGTTAGGCAGAGATCTGAGCCCATTTTTTTGCATGTAGCCATCCAGTTTTGCCAGCATAATTTGTTAAAGAGGCTTTCCCTGCTCCACTTCACTTTTCTTGCCCCCTTATCGAAGATTAGATGCTCGTATGCTTGAGGGGAGATGTCAGTATATTCAAAGCTGTTCCATTGGTCTGCAGCTCTGCCTTTGTTCCAGTACCATGCTGTTTCAATTATTACTGCCTTGTAGTAGAGTTTGAAGTTAGGGAGTTTGATTCCTCCCATTTTCTTTTTCGCATATGATATGATACTATACTTAGAAAACCCTAAAACCTCTACCAAGTAACTCCTAGAAACAATAGGCTTGTATAGTAAAGTTGCAGGCTATAAAATCAATACCCAAAAGTCCATGGATTTCCTATATGCAAATAGTGAAAGAGAAGAAAGTGACATGAAGAAAACAATCCCGTTCACAATTGTGCCCCAGAAAATCAAGTACCTGGGAATCAGCTTAACTAAGGAAGTAAAGGACCTGTACAAAAAAAAACTACAAAACGCTACTTCAGGAAATAAAAGAGGATATGAGGAAATGGAAAAATATCCCTTGTTCATGGATTGGGAGCCAGATTTTTTAAACTAAAAACTGTCACTTAGGAGCCTTTGCTGACACCTTCCCCCACTCCTTCCCACGCCCACCAGTTTTTCTAAAGTTCCCAGCCAAGGTTTTCAAAACTAATCCCCTTGACCTTAGAGTTGTTGGAAGTGGCTCAGTGCTCACAGCTTGTTGACAAGAAGAGCAACACTTCACACATCACTGGGAAGCAGAAAAGCAAGTTCCAGGTCATTAACCCAAACTTTCAGGAGGAGTCTTTGCTGCATTAGAGCAAACAATTTGAGGAGAGAGAGAGAGAGAGAGAGAGAGAGAGAGAGAGAGAGAGAGAGAGAGAGAGAGAGAGAGAGAGAGAGAGAGAGAAGAAGGAGGAGGAGGAGGAGGAGGAGAAAAAAGAGATAGAAGTATACAGAAATATGAAATGCATTGATTTTTGGCACCCTATCAACATCATTGGTCCATGCAGTACCTTATTTTATGTTCTTTTATTTGCTACTGAATACCTGCGGAAACAAAAGCCCAACAAGAACTAGACTAGCACCACGTTTTCCTCCCTAATCCTGCTCTCTGCTCTCCTGTAGCTCAGCTCTCTCTTAAATTTGAACATGTCATTTCTTTGGTTCTTCAAAAATATATAAATATATATAAAAATATAAAGGCCCTCCCGTTGATCATCGATTTGCTCAAGCGGGCCCAGTAACGTCTCCATTGGAGACTTTGTTGTTACTGTGTCTGGCATATCAAATACGTCACAGGGAGCTTGCCAGGCTCTGCCGTGCGGGCGAGATACTCTCGGTAGCTTGCCAGGCTCTCCAAGAGGGGCGGAGGAATCGAACTCGGGTCGACCATGTTGGCTGCGTGCAAGGCAAACGCCCTACCCACTGTGCTATCGCTCCACCAAATAGGGTCATACACTTAAATAATATATAGGTGGGTATTTTGAGTCAGTAAATTTGTATTTTCTGTAGCCTGTTCTTTTCCATCAACATTGTTCCTGAAACAGCCGTGTTAATTAATTTATGCCTTTGTCCATCGAGTGACTTTCTCACATTTTATTTATAATTTCTCCTACCAAAAGATACTTGTGTCTATCTCTTTTTCCTTACAATCTTTCCTGCTATGAACATTTTCTTATTCCATATTATACAGGTGCTAATGTTTCTTTTGGATACGTACCAAGATGTGGAATTACTGTCTTAAAGCATGAACAAGAAAATGATCATTTATTTTATTTATTTTCCCCAAGCCTCTAATTTAGCAATGTGATTGCATTGCTCCTCATCCCCTTTGAATGTGATGTTGTCAGATTTCTTCATGTTTCTCAGTACTAGTAGATGGTGTCTACTGCAGTTCTGAATCACCTTTCCTTGAGAATTGGGTGTCAGCCAGTATCATGATTATTGACTCCATCTATTTCCTTCGCCATTTTTTAAAAAATTTTAGTAGTCTTCTCAAGCGGGCCCAGTAACGTGTCCATTGTGAGACTTGTTGTTACTGTGTTTGGCATATTGAATACGTCATGGGTAGCTTGCCAGGCTTTGCCGTGCAGTTGAGATTCGGTAGCTTGCTGGGCTCTCCGAGAGGGGTAGAGGAATCAAACCTGGGCCGACCAGGTTGGCTGCGTGAAAGGCAAATGCCCTACTTGCTGTGCTATCGCTCCAGCCGGCCCAGTCGAGCAAATCAATGAACAACGGAAGGATAGTGATAGTGACAGTGACACTAGTTTTCTGTTAGGTTCTTGTTCTTTCTGCTTGGTTGTTTGTAGGAAACATTATTTATTCTGACTGTTAGCCTTTGTGCTGTTCTAAATCTTCTAATAACTTTTATTTTCTTAAAGTATCTGTTGACTTGTTTTTGTTGTTGACTTGTTTTGGTTAATGTTTTTGGTTTGGGGGCTCTTACCCAGAGGTTTGGGGAGCTTACTTCCGGTTTGAAACTCAGAGATCACTCGCGGCAGTGCTCAGGGGACCATATGTGGTGCCAGGGATGGAGCTACCGCTCACATACCTGATGCAAGTTCCTGGTGACTTTGCCACCTGGATCCCCCAGCAACGAAACTTGAAGTTGGGGCCCCTGATGAGCACCTTGACCAGAATGTGACCCCAGGACACACTAGAGCCAGAATGTGTCCAATCTTCACAGCTGAGTGAGTGCTCCCTGGGAGACTGCAGCCTGCCACTGCAACCGTAGCAGCAAAGGGAAAGAATGGGGTGAGACGTGGAGACACAGATGTACTGAACCACACCTTGGAAAGACTTTTCTCTCCCTGTCAATGTTTCTTGGGGGTTATCATCTTACCTTCCCAGCTAGGCAGCAGGCAAAAGTCAACTGCAACCTACACCTCATGGATACATACAAGTGATTTCCTTTTCTTCTCCAAAGTGAAGTAGAATGTGTGAGGTTGGTTTTTGCAAGGACAAAAGGAGGGAAGGAGGGAGGGTTGGGAACAGGAGAGCTAGGTTCTACTGCACAGACAGAATATAATCTGCAGAGAAGGGAATGAGATTTTTTTTTGGGGGGGTCGGGAGTGCAGAGTGGAGGGATCTGGGGCCACCTGATCAGTGTTTAGAGTCTATTTCTGGCTCTGCTCAGGAAAGACCTTGCTAGGGTTCAGGATCTGTGGTGCAAAGGATCAAACCACGAATGGTGGGTTGCAAGGTTATGCCTTACCCTCAGCGCTCTCTCTACAGCCCTAACATGAGTGGGTTTTTTTTTTTTTTTTTGCTTTTTTGGGTCACACCCGGTGATGTACTCCTGGATCATGCACTCAGGAATTACCTCAGGAATTACTCCTGGTGGTGCTCGGGGGACCATATGGGATGCTGGAACTCGAACCTAGGTTGGCCACATGCAAGGCAAACACCCTACCTGTTGTGCTATTGCTGTAGCCCCAACATGAGTGTTTCTGAAGGAGGGTAGGAAGAGCTAAATTCCTGAGCTCTCTAAACTAGTCTGAGAATAACAGCTGTTCAATCGGAAGAACATGGACAGGAATGGTTTGGGTGTACTGGGAGGCTGGGGAAGCAGAGGGAGAGAAGAAAGGAGACAGATGGAGGATGGTGCCTGGGAAAGGAAGTAGGAGTAGAAAGGCAGCGGGAGGGCACGACTGACAAGTGGGAAGGCTGATCTGGCAAATGAGTGAAGGGAGAAGGGCCAGAGGTGGGGCATTACCTCCATTCACAGCAGTTACCCAAAAGTTCTATTTGACATGTTACCATGTATTCTTATTTTGTTTCCCCCCAAACGGTCTTATTATGTGATATCTGACATACCCCCAAACCTTTATACAGCATCTTTAATTATGAAGGAATAACAATAAAACAAGCACACATGAACCTACCACCCACAATATGAGCTAGAACACGATCAGAGCTCTGGAAAATCCCAGGTCCTGTGGTCCATGGCCCTCCTCCCAGGGGAAGCGGACTTTGAGTTTTATGTTTCCTTCCCTTGCTTTGTAGGGAAGAGAAATGAATCAAATATCTACACAAATATTGCCCTTCTTCTTTTTTGAGCTAAATATAAATAATATCACATTATATTAGCCTTCTGTAATGTGTTCATGTCACGTAGCACTGCTTCTGCTGTGGGTGTTGGTGCATGCATTGATGATTCATCTTTGCTGCAGCGGAACGCCTAACTACCTTGGTCAAGTTTGCCAGGATGTCTTTTGTAGTGAGCACATTTTGCGTTTAAGAAATTCTTCCCTTGGGGCTGGAGTGATAGTAGAGCAGGTAGGGCATTTGCCTTGCACGCGGCCGACCTGGGTTCAATTCTGAACATCCCATATGGTCCCCTGAGCACCGCCAGGAATAATTCCTAAGTGCAAAGCCAGGAGTATTCCCTGTGCACCACCGGGTGTAACCCAAAAAGCAAGAAAGCAAGAAAGCAAGAAAGCAAGAAAGCAAGAAAGCAAGCAAGCAAGCAAGAAAGAAAGAAAGAAAGAAAGAAAGAAAGAAAGAAAGAGAAAAGAAATTCTTCTCTATTTTGGGGAAGAGCATGGGGATATCCTGGAGAAAGAGTACAGGGGATAAGGTGCTCACCTTGCATGTGGCTTACCTGGTTTGGCACCGCATATGGTGTCCAAGCACTGAGCAGAGCCAGGAGAAGCCCCTCAGCACCTCTGGGTATAGCCCAAGCCCAGCCTCCCCAAAGAAATTCCTAGTCTGAAAGTCCATACTTTACTTAAACATCATACGAGTCTTTTCTATAATTATTACCCTTAAATTAAGGTGTTTTCTTTTAAGTTAAGTTTTTAATATCTAATTTTGGTTTAGAATAGGGGATAGGGCTTTAGGGCTGGAGCACATGCTTTGTATGAGGCAATCCTGGGTTTTATCCCTAGCACTACATGTTTTTCTGAACACTGCTGGGCATGGCTCAACAAAAAATAACCAAAATATTTAATTTATGTATGTTGGAGAGAATGATATAATTTTTTTAAATATAGGGGTCTGGAGTGAAAGCACAGAGAGTAAGGTGTTTGTCTTGCACGTGGCCCGGGTTTGATTTTCAGCATCCCATATGGCCTCTGAGCATTACTAGAAGTAATTCCTGAGTGCATGAGCCAGGAGTAACCCCTGTGCATCGCCGGGTATGGCACAAAAAGCAAAAAAATATATTATGTATATAAAATTTATATATAGACAGCCAATTATATCAACATGAAGTATGAAAGAGTTCATACTGCTCATTTATCCAAACATTAATTCAACAAATATATACTGAACAGTTTATTATGTGCTAGATACATTCTAGGCATTCAATTTTTAATATAATCAACACCACAGAACAAACACATATTTACTTAGTTTTCTTCTTAATATTCCCTTTTCCCATGGGAAAGTCTGTTTTTCTTTAAAATAGCAAATATATTTAATTATTGCTTTATAGTGTCACTATTTAGTAGGACTAATCCCTCTACCATCTCTTTAAGTGTCTTTGTTACTTGAGAATATTTTCTCTATAATAAACTATAACAAAACAGCTTGTCAAGATTTCCCAAAACTTTGGAATTTTATTGGAATATCATCAAATATGTAAGGCACAATTTCCTAGTTTTCTTAGTAACATTCTCACATATTTACATATTTTATTGGCCTTACCTCATTTCCTAATCTTCATTTTTCAGATATTTATTTTATTTTAGTGAGGGTTGATTTTTTTTGAAGGCCACAACCAGCAGTGCTTGGGAGCTATTCCTGGCTCAGTATTTGGGCATTGCTCCTAGGGGTGCTGGGGTTTGAATCTTGGATTCCAGTATGCAAAGCATACATCCCAGTCTTTTGAGCTGTGCCCTGGCCCATGTATCTCTATATAATTTGAGGTGGGGCTGGTTTATACTCAGCAATGATCAGGGCTTAATTCTAGTTCTTTCTAGTTCTGCACTCAGGATCAGTCCTGGTGGGACTGGGTGGCCATATGAGGTGTCGGGGATTGAACCTGGGTTGGTCATGTGCAATGCCAATGTCTCACTCTACTCTTCTTCAGCTCCCCTTCAGATTTTTTTTTCTTTTTGGGTCACACCCGGTGATACACAGAGGTTACTCCTGGCTCATACACTCAGGGATTATGGTACTCAGGGGAACCATATGGGATGCTGGGAATCAAACCCAGGTCAACCATGTGCAAGGCAAATGCCCTACCCGCTGTACTATTGCTCCAGCCCCTCCCCTTCAGATTTTTAAAAAAATATTTTTTACCTATTCTTATTTAGAATTAGTTTTTGTTTATTGGCCTTATACTTTTTTTTTCTCAAAAAACAAACAAAAGAATTAATACCCCCATCTTCCTTTGAGACCTCTATATATCCCTCTTACCTTCCATCCTTCCCTTTTAGAAATGTAACTTTTATTGTCAAACCCGCCAGTCTCCTATTAACCCTGATTTATGGGCTTGATGCTTTGGCATTTGGGCCCACCTTCTGCTTTTGGTGCTCTCTCTCCAGTGGCTACCTCTCTATTTTGTGTCTTATTGAGTTCGATTAGGATGTTATTTCCCTCTTTTTGTATTCCATTTCACACATTCTCCTCTCCTGTCCCAACCACTATTCCTCTTATTGACTCATTCTCAGCTGGTGACATTGGAGCTTCATGAGAAAACAGCTGCAATGCAAGATAAGCCCTCAGTCTCACTACAACCGCATCTACAAAGAAACCTTTCAAAACTTTATTTTCTTTTTTTTTTCTTTTTTTTCTTTTTTTTTTTTATTTTTTATTTTTTTCAAAACTTTATTTTCTTTTCTGAGAACAAATGTGCAGAATACAATGATTGGTGAGATTATTATTTTTTTTAAACTAAGAACAGTTCTATTTCCCTCCTAATATCATCATTGAACTGCATTTATTCTCAAAAAGATCATCCTTTCTCTTTAGGCACCAGATGACTTTCCTGGCTCATCTTGCCCAGGTCTCCACTACCAAATCTCTCTCCTATCATTCCAGCTTTCTGTTCTAGCATGTGTCAGTTTTCTCAGCGTAAACACATGGTGGAATAGCTAAGTCCAACAGAGGCAGAGTGCCTCCCTTGCTCCTACATCCTCCATCAACTCTTCCAATTCTACTCTCCTTTGTCGCAAGACAGCTCAAGAGGCACTCACATCATTTCCCCACACCTCACCTCAAATTTCATTTCCTCTGTGTGATTTTTATGTTCACTGAGTTCCACTGAAATAGTCTTGGTCAGGACATACCCCTGACCTTGTCACTCCTCAATCTCTAATCAGTACTTCACACAGCTGATTGTGTGTGTGTGTGTGTGTGTGTGTGTGTGTGTGTGTGAAAGGTGGGAGGCTGGGAGTGTATTCATGAGGTGCATTTAGTCATTTAGTCAAGGTTACTTTTTTCAGATAAGAAAAGCATTTGACTTGGACTACCCAGGCAGTATCTATATAAACCACTAATAAAATATTTTTGTGTTTTGCCATCCTTGATGATTTACCATCCTTGATGATTTACACAGTATGATCGTTATAATTCCAACAAGAAACTCTGTATAAGAATCACCAGAGTAATGGGGAAAGTCTGAGCCGAGAACCTGGTTGAGTTCCCCTTTGTTTCAGTAGATGTTACTCTGAGGCTTGCTACACGTCTCGCCCTGTGTCAGCACCGAGTGCTTCTTTTCAAAACTTCTAATTTCCTTCTCAAAAATCATGGCTAAAATCAAAGACAAGCTCTCATTTAAAATGAAATGATGTGCGAAATTTTTGGGTCTGAGCATTTGGCGGGGGGAAAAAAAGGGAAGACTGTCAAACCTATTTCCACTCTTAAGATGACTGTCCTAGCACTACGGACATTGCATCAGTAGGAGTGGAACAACTGAAACAGAGTAATAGTACATTTTCTCTTCTCAGTCTTCCTTCTCCTTATCAACTAAAAACATGTCTTTGTAATTAAGAAAATAAGGAGGAGTTCTACTTCTCCAAAGAGGGAGTTGATGTACTTCCCCTCCTCCCCCCACCCCCTGCCCCACACACACTTTTTTTTTTTAGATCACAACTGAATATAAAAGGAACATCATATATAGCACTGTAGCACTGTTGTCCCGTTGTTCAACGATTTGCTTAAGCAGGCACCAGTAACGTCTCTATTGTGAGACTTGTTACTGTTTTTGGCATATCGAACATGCCACAGGGAGCTTGCCAGGCTCTGCCGTGCAGGCGGGATACTCTTGGTAGCTTGCCGGGTTCTCCGAGAGGGACAGAGGAATCGAACCAGGGTCGGTCACGTGGAAGGCAAATGCCCTTCCCACTGTGCTATCGCTCCAACCCACTGGCTTATACATCATATATAAGCCAAATAAAAGAATTTTCTGGGAAATAGAAAAATGAAGACTGGTCAGGGACCTGGGGGAGGGGAGGCAAAGAAATACACAGCATAGTGGTGAGATCGCTTTATTTTCTTAAGAACCTGGCAATCTGAAAATGCCAACAAGTCCAGACTCCGCCCCAGGAAAGTGTCAATGAGAACTGCTTCTGTACTCAAAATAGGTATTTTCCTGTGGCAGAGAACACTGACAACAACCACTTTCCTCCAATCAAACACCACTGAGAAAGCTGGGGGCACATCCACAACTCCATTTGCTGTGGCTGACGGCCAGCCTAAACGTCCATCCAGGGGGCTAGCCAAAGCAGCTGTCTCCTCTCCGCTGGACTCAGTTCTGCTGAAACTGAGCAGCGGTCTGGAGAGAGAGCACAGGAGTAATATGCTTGCTTGTACACAGCCAGCCCCGGTTCAATACCTGGCACAGTATAACCCAAGCACTGCTAGGGATTACTTCTGAACAGAGAGCCAGAGAGTAGCTCCTAACTACTACGGGCTGTGGCCCAACTCTTCCTCCCTCACCACCAAAAACTAAAACAAAACAGGCCACTTAAGACAACTCCTGTATCTCATATCATAAAACCTACAATTTAAAAAAAAATCACTCATGGCACTGGAAACAGATATTCAAGTGAAAAAATGAAAATCAGTAGATGATAACATTGAGATGACAGAATAGAATCTAATATTCAGCAGAAATACATCACTAAGCAATTATAAAAAGCTTGAAACAAATGAGGAAAAGGAAAACCCAAAACCAAACTATAACAGAGTCTCAGTAAGTAAATGAAAGAAGACACAAATGAAAACTTTAGAACTGAAAAAGCCAATAACTAAAGCTCAGAGGATGGGATAAACTAGCATACAGAGAAATAATGTGTGGGCTGGAAGACAGAATATAAATTACTCTATTTCTAGAGAGAAAATAGACCACAAAGAAAAAGACCAATAGGAATGAACAAAAAAAGCTAAGGAAAAGTCCCTAAGGTGATTTTTTTTTCCCGGAGGGGAAAAGGGTGATGGATAAAATATTGCCAGGAGAAATAAGAATAGAAAACTGCATTTGGCTACAGATCTAAATTGACAGATTTCGGAAGTGGAGCAAACCCCAAACAGATAACCTGTTTTACCCGATATACCTTCCCCCCCACACTGTTTTATTTTTAACATGTTATTCTCCTTATTTACATAGGTTTCAGTTAATACAGATTCAGACAATGAAATCAACAGCTTGATGCATCAGATCAACAGAACTGCATACTCAAAGGAACAGATTTCTGTTGTCTATAGCAGTGTCCTTTATCACATTATCCTGAAGGGTCAGTGGCCACCTCAGAGAATCAATCAGAGGTGCGGGACTAGTAAGAACAATAAGGGCTAAAGGGAACCCCTTCCCCCAAATATTATAGATTAAAACCCCATCTTTCTTCCATTAGATGACCCATGGACACAGCTAATTTCTGAGAAAGAAAATACAAGTATTAGGAAATTGTTAGGGCAGAGAGAGCTAAAAGTGCTGAGTGACTAAGGATAACAAGATGACTCTGGATTGGAGACAGAGAGACAGAACAGGAATAGGGCACTTGTCTTGCATGCAGCCAACTCTTGATTTGATTCCTGGCACCATGTATGTTCCTGAGCAATACCCAGGAGAAATCCCTGAGCACAGTGTCTGGAGTAAGGCCTGAGCACAACTGGATGATCCTAACCCCTCTGTGCCCCCAACCAGAAAAAGAAAAAAAAAACACAAAACGATTATTCTGAATTATCCAGTTAGCCCTAGAAAGGGCATCACAATTTTCCTTTGCCAAGGCAGATACTCAAGAGGTGATGTGAATGTTAAAGCAGATTAGAGGGATGTGGTTACTCGTGAGCGAAGCTAACAACCACCAGAATCTGAATGAGGCAAGGAGTGGGTTCTCTCTAGGGACTCTAGCAGGAGTGTTGCTAAGGAGTCGTCGTCCTGCCCCCAAATGTCATGCATTTACAGTCATATTTACACAGTTGAATAGCTTTTCATTAATATTCTAAGGCATTAATGTACAACCAAAGGAAGCAGACAGAATGATGCAGTTGAGCTTATACAAGGCAAAAAAGCAGAGAATAAATATGAGCTTGGCAGTGACTATGCTGGGGGGGGGGGGGGCAGGGAAATGATGTCAAAAGAAAGTGTTAGAGAAAGTGAGGAGAAAAGGTACCAATCTCAACATCAGAGATGCAATGAGAATCAGTAAAACAAGATAACTGAAAGCAGGTCGGTTGTGATCAGGGAAAATTCAGGAGAAAGTTAAAGATAACTTTAGAGCAGCATTTTACAACAGAGCAGTCCTCTATGGCTACCCAGGACAGCCCACAGCAATCACGAGAAGAAAACAAGGTTAGAAAATGAGTGAGTTATGGAGTTCTGGGGCCGCGAATCGCAAAGGAGATGGGGATAGGCAGATCACTCTGCAGGTTCTGAGGATGACACTGTGATTTAGGTCTGTTCACGGATCTCCGATCTCTGTAGGATTGTGCTGCCTCTTTCTCAGTTCCAGAAAGAGACCTGAACTCAAGTAAATCAATTCTCAAAGCAACCTAGCCACAGTCAAAATTGCTTTTCTATTCTTCCTCGGGAACAATGACTTGAGGTTCCTTTCTATCAACTGTAAAGCTAGTTTTTAAGATATGTCAGAGTAAAGATCCAGGAGATACTTATTGTCAACAGGAAGTAATGCTGCTCAGATGTGAATAGATCTACACGTCACCCCAGGAATTTGTTAAAAGGCAGATTTAAGTGTTAAAATTTTGGAATTTCAAAATCGCGTGGCCACTACTGCAGCTATGCAACATCATATATTATTCTTAATCAGCAATAGAAAACAAATTGTTAACTGTTAACTGTTGCCTTTCCAGCAGATCTGAGTGTTGGGGTAAAATCTCAAATAATAATGGTGGGTCTGGTGTCAAAATATTGAATGTGATCAAAGTAGAGAGAGAGTAAAGTGGAAATCATCTGCCCCACAGGTAGGGGGAAGGTGTGGGATGGGAGTATACTGGGGTTTTTGGGGTGGAGAATGGGCACTGGTGAAGGTACAGGTGTTTCATTGTATGACCAAGACTTAAACCCAAAAGCTTTGTAACTGCTCTCACAGTGATTCAATAAATAAAATTATAAAAAATGGGGGGAAAAAAGGCAGGTCTGGTTCAGTAGATCTAAATGGAGACTGAAATACTATATTTCTACTACCTTCTAAGTCAGTGAAAATATCTGATGAAATATTTTCCTCTAAAAATGGTGACTCTTGTGGGGCTGAAAAGATAGTATAGGAGGTGAGGCACTTGCTTTGCATATGGCTCCACTGGCCACAATCCTGGTTTGATCCCTGGCACTGCATATAAACTCCTGGTCTCCACCAAAAGTGATTCCCGAGCAGAGAGCCAGGAGTAAGCCCTGAACACCACCAAGTGTGTCATTAAAAAAAAAAAAAACTTCAGAAAAAGCAAATTCGAAGGAATGAGCTACTGACACTTGCACCATGACTCCCCAAGTCATTGCTGAGGGAAAGAAATCATAAAGAGAATACGTATTATATGACTCCACTTACATACCACTTGGAAAATACAAATTAACAGGGACAAAGATCAGTGGTCTCTGGGAAACAGGTGGAATGGATGCATGAGAGAAATTGCCATAGATCATGAGAAAATTTGGAAGCTCATTCTTTTGCCATGATAACAATGTCACACATAAATATTATTCTTCTCAGACAAGCAAAATCCTAGTTTCATCAGTAAGAAACTTTTTATAGGAGCCAGAGTGATAGTACAGCGGATAAGGTATTTGCCTTGCATGCGGTTGACCCAGGTTCGATCCCTGGCATCCCATATACCCATATGGTTCCCTGAGCACCGCCAGGAGTAAATTCCTGAGTGTAAAGCTAGGAGTAACCCCTAAGCATTTCTGGGTGTGACCCAAAAAGAAAAATATCTCTTTGTAGAATTACTGAATGCATAATAGTTTTCTAAAGCGGTGCATGTGTGCCTAGACTAGAACCACTTCTGGTGAAAGCAGGCCAAGACATATGGCACTGATGTCTTGGTGCTGGGGCCAGGCCATGCATGGGGTCACACATTAGCACTGTAGCACTGTCCTCCTGTTGTTCATCATTTGCTAGATCAGTCACCAGTAACAATGTCTCAGAACAAATTGTGAGACTTGTTACTGTTTTTGGCATATCGAATTAGCCACAGGGAGCTTGCCAGGCTCTGCCATGTGGGTGAGATACTCTTGGTAGCTTGCTGGGCTCTCTGAGAGGGGCGGAGGAATCAAACTCGGGTGGGCCAGGTTGGCTGCGTACAAGGCAAACGCCCTACCCACTCATTCTTTGTGCTATCGCTCCAGTCCGAGAGGATCAAACTCAGGGCCTTCACATGTGAGGCACATAGTTCACCACTTGGAACACAAATCAAAAAGAATCATTTTGTCAAGCCTGTAAGATTTCAATGGTTCAGTAACAGCAAGTGTTGGGGAGAATGTTTGTATTCTTGAGTACTGGCAATCAGAACTCTCAGATAGTGGTGGGAGACTGAATTGGTGTAAACACTTGACGATTTTGGAACACCTACACTACAACCAAAGATGTGAATGCTCACATTCTAACATTCTAACATAATGCTCACATTCTCCTAGAGTAGCATTTGTGTTTCACAAAAATATTTTTTTTGGTACAACCCTTCCATGTATGGTCGTGGGGTAGTGATGGGGGTGGAGGGAAGAGGGAAATATATCTTAAGAAGAAGGCTGTATCTGTAATGTTTTATTTCTTAAAAAAAAGTGAAAAACCCCAGCTCTGACATGAAACAAAATGTTACCATCTGTTTAATCTAGTGGTGGGCATTTATTTGATTATATCTTTTTATACTTGTTTATTTGAAATACTAATTAAAATATTGTGTGAACATAATATGCATAACAGTATTGGCCTTGTTTACAGTTGAAAATTCTTTTTTTGACTGTTTTGGGGACAGACCTAGCTTGTTCAGGGCTTATTCCTGGCTCTGTGCTCAAGGATCATTCCTGGAGTTATGTGTTGCAAGATGTGAACCAGGGTCGCATAGGATATATTTTTGAGAGTTAAAGTTGCCTGGATAAAGAATTTTCAACTGTAGGGGCTGGAGACAGTACTGCAGGTAGAGTGCTTGCCTTGTACACAGCGACCCTGGTTCACATGCAAGGCAGGCACTTTACCTGCTGTATTATCTCTCTGGTCTATTTGCTTTTATTTTTATATTACTAATTGCACAATAAGAGTATTTTAAGCCTGCCTCATGAGCTGGGGGAGAAGGCAGCTGGAATAGAGAAGGGATCACTAAGTCAGTGATGGTTGGAGGGATCGTTTGGGATGGGAGATGTGTGCTGAAAGTAGATAAAGAAATAAACGTGATAGCCTCTCAGTATCTGTATTGCAACCATAATGCCCAAAAGTAGAGTATGGGGGAAATTGTCTGCCACAGAGGCTGGGGGAGGGGTAGGATGGGGGGGGATACTTGGGACATTAGTGGTGAAAAATGTGCACTGTGGAGGGATAGGTGCTCGATCATTGTATTACTGAAACTCAAGCACGAAAGCTTTGTAGCTGTATTTCAGAGTGATTCAATTAAAAAAAAAAGAGTAGTTTAAAAGAGGAAGAACTTTTGAACAATACCTTAAGATCAAACTTAGTATCACCAGTAATGGGACAAATTGGTATAACCATCTCCTGATGTGATAATCTGAAGATGTATCATTTATTATTATTCCTTCCAAAAACGCACTACCTGAATTATAAAAAAAAAATGGACAAATCCAAACTAAGTGAAATTCTGAAACACAATAAATTATACTCTTATAATTTGTCATGTCAATGTCATGAACAACAGAGCAAGAAACTATTCCAATTTAAAAGACGAAATTAACATGGCAGCCAAATAAATACAGTGTATGATTCTGGAATTGGAAGAAATAAAGGTTGCTCTTGGGAACTTAACCCCAATATGTTGAGACAGTTAAACAACTGCTGTCAGACTTTAGCTTTATGAACATCTGTTATGAAAGAAAAATACCCAAATATTTGGCACTCTACGGAATATAGTGAGACCCGTGCAATCCAGAGACTGCCTCTGAGTTGGCGGTATGGTGGTTAGCAGAGCTGCCTTCCAAAGCTCCCATCTTTCTGCCCAAGCCCCCTCTTCAGTCTGGGGACAGGTTTACAAATCTCTAGAAGCTACTGCACTAGTAACTAACATTTATAAAGTACCTGTTATGTGCTACATATTAAATACCATTTACTATAGATTAAGTAGTTACAGGATAAAACGTATGGTATCAGTGTACTTTATTCATACATAAATGAAATTTTACAACCAAAATGTCCGAAACTTCTACCACTGTCCCTACATCACCTTTGCTATGATCTTCTTTCCACACACCCTTCCAAACAGTGCTAGGTATTATTCTAGATATTCTATGACATTATGTTAAATCCCTTGCTCCTCATACACATTCTTTGAGATTAGTACTTTTACTTGTATTTCCTTTCTTTTTTTAACTTTGCATTTTCAGGTGAACAAATTGAGGCATTAAAGCTGGTAATTTGCCTCAAGTGAACTAAGTAATTTAATGCCAGGCAGTCTGGCCCACAGCAGATACTCTTAACAATCTTTGCTGTCTCTAAGATAGCCAACTAATTAGAAAAGGTTAACAGAAAATTTAATCTGAAAGTTACAAAAAAGCATTCTTTTAAATCAAAAAAGGACAGAATCAGGAGCTCTAAGTCATTTTTTCGTCTCTTATTCCTTGCCAAAAAAAAAAAACCTGGAGGGTGGGTGGGGCTGGAGGGGGTAGGCCCACACCAATTTAGGGCTAGATGAAGGGAAATGGGTATGAAATGGGGGGGTTCTCTTGGCTCAGTGTTCGGCAGTTGCTGCCAGTGGTATGTTAGGGGTGGGGGTTGGATAGGATCTTGGGTTCTCTCTTGCAAAGCAGAATGAGCTAACTTCCAGGCCACCTTATCAAAATAAGTTATAAAAATATTGTGATTATGTGTTTTTCGTTTTGGAAATCAATTCCATTTTGTACTTCTCATGCCTTAAGATTTTTTTTTTTGTAATACAACAATCAAAGCACTTTTTAAACTTTTTTATTAAGTTGTTGCATAAAAGATACACATTTTCATACTGACAATTCTTGTCATTAACAAAAGCAACAAAAATGAGGCAATAACAAGAGACGCTTCACATATAAACAACCATGTCTTAAGAACAGGAAATCTTGCCCTGTACAACAAAAAAAGCAAGTGAATAAGCCTACAATTCAGAATAAATCCAAATGTGTGTGCAAATACAGTGCACCCCAAATAGCTCACTGACGTTCCCCTTAACAATGCATAATTCCTTAATTATCCTTTAGTAAAGTAAGAATGAACATTAAGAAACAAAATTTGAATCTCATTTTCACAATATCAATGCTAACTAAAAATAGCAACGTCATTGAATTTAAATGCTGATTTATGTTCAAAAGTATAAGGCAATCATAATTTCTTTCTTCTCTCTCTTTTTTTTAGTGAAGCAAGAAGGTAGTTTTTATTGAATGAATTAGAAAGATGTGAGGGGAGAGAAAGAGGAATACATCTGCGTGCAAGAGCAAACATGGGCTTCTCCAGAGTGGAAACAAGAGGTGCTCAAGGTAGAACACAAGCTGGAAAGAACAAGCCTGTATTTTTTTTTTAACCCTACCAACAGGATCTAAAAACAAAAAAAGTCGGATCATTGTACTCTATCTGCAAGACCAGATTTCAGCCTGCATTTATGTAGCAAGAACAACACAGTATAGCAAACATCATTAAGAGTAATGCCCATACATATCAAAAGATCTACTTGGAACATGTTCTATTTATGCAGCAAAACCAACATAATGGAATCTCATGCAACAGAAGTACTAAATCAACTGTACATCTATTAGAAATTTCCAAACTCCGCTCCCCAAACAATTTTACTACACCATCGGTACTGTAGGTCATTTAGAAAAACAGCAATAAAACATACACCCAGTGTTTGCAATTGAAAAAAAAAATTGTAACATAAACAATGGTCAGATATAAGTTCCGAATTAAGCTTTTTTCCCCCCTAAATATGACTTCTGTAATTAAGGCTTTTTAAAACAAAGATAAGTTTTAAGTATATGATCTATACAAACTTACAGTAGTGTATATACCAAATAGCGATTTTCTTCCTATTACGATATGACAATATAATTCTGTTCTGAGCGAAGGTACATGTTAAGGCTTAGGGTGTAAACACTTTAGAAGGCAAACAACTCAGTGAAGAAATTACCATTCATTTAAAATTGTGTATCACCTCATAACAGACCCTGAATTTTACACGTGAGAATACATTTACATCTTTAATTTTTAGGAAAGGCACAGGCTTTATTTAAAAAAGCAGCAAAATTTTAACCCACCAATTTATTGAAAAAGCCATTACTTTATTAGAAACAAATAATGGTTTTCAAGATGTTGGCAACAGGTCAATAGTATAGACATATTTTTCATCCAGTGTATTTCTCCCTTGCATTAGACTCCGGTGGGAGGTGGGCCACCTCCTTGGCTTTGGGAAGCAGTTGCATCTGATGGACTGTGTAAGTTGGTCTCCTTGTACACAAACCATGCATTTCCTCCCCAAAGTATCAAATTCAGAAAGCCACAGATCTAAGAAATAGAAATTTAAACAAACAAAAAAAAATCTATTTAAAAATTCACATCCATGTTAGTTTTCCTTTGAAAGCTTGACATTTCTAGACAGTGTGCTACTACTTCATTTAAACTTAAAACTCCACAGAAAGGGAAGGCTTTCTATTTCACTGCCAATTCAGAGATTCCTAATGACATGAAGTTTCAATTTCCACATTTACAATATAAAATCATGACTAGAAGAAATCTTATATTCATATGCTCATTATTACCTAGAGAGTGTTATTAGAGAAATGTAACTAAATCCCTCTCTATTAGAATCCAACCCTACTGGGTTGAGGAATATTTGCATTTCTCCAATCTGAATGGTGACAAACTGCCACTATTTACCTTATTCTATTTTCCTACTTTCCCCCTTCCTTCTACCATGTCTCCTATTCCAAGAGCTGCAATCAGAAGAAAAAAAAAGGATCCACAAAAGAACTTTACTTCATATTCTGCATTAGTCAATGTTTGGTTTTCATAGATAGAAAACCTGACAAAATTTCTATCAGAGAAGGTGCTAAAGCAATAGTGCAGGGAATAGGGTATTTCCCTTGCACAGCTGACCTGGGTTTGATTCCTGGCATCCCACATGGACCCCCGAGTCCTGCCAGGAGTAAATACTCAGTGCAGAGCCAGGAGTAAGTCCTGAGCACCGCCAGCACTCCAAAACAACACAGACATACAAAATCTCAAAGATGACTAAACTAAGACTGATTTTCAAAGCTTCTTATAAATAAGCAAAAAAAAAAAAAAATAAGAAAGATGTATGAAAATATGGAGCAATAACACTTGAGTAATATTGCTAAAGGCCAAATACTTAAAATACAAAAACAACTGCTGAAACTTGCTTTCAGATCATTGTCAACATAAATACAAAACTGACCTTAACATTACAAAATTACTAAAATACCTAGCCAAGTTTCTGTATAAGATCAGGAGGGATCATCTTCAGCTAACCAAAATATTTTTCTTAAAAAGATATGACACCTCAGGGACCAGAGAGATAGTACAACAGGTAGTGTGCTTGTCTAGCCTATGGCCAACCTGGGTTCAATCCAAGGTACTCCATATGGTCCCCTGAGCACTTCAGGAGTGATTCCTGAGTGCAGAGCCAGCAGTAACTCCTGAGCATAACAAGGTGTGGCCCAAAAACCAAAATCAAAACCAAAATCAACAAAAGACATGACACCTCCCTAAAAAATCTATTCGACTTTCTCTCCTCCCCTTCCCCTACTCTGGACTAGGCCTATATTTAGTATATTAATAATAAAGAATGTTTATCAGTGCTTTGGAAAATTAGATATATATTTATACAAAAAACATTTCTTTAGAGTAGATTTTAGGAAACTGGAATGTAATGTTCTTACCATAATGCTTGCTCTAAAGTCTTAATAAATGTTAGTGACTATTAGTACCTTTCAGATTCCTGCCTGTCTAGCCAAATCTAATGAAAAGAAATAATCGAATATTATTGGCTCAAATCTGGTTACTAGTAATAATTTTCTAAACCAATTCTTAGTCATCATTAGAAAGGTAAGCACCGTGTGTGTGTGTGTGTGTGTGTGTGTGTGTGTGTGTGTGTGTGTCCCATTATATAGAACTGGGATTATGATGATGTAGTAAAAATAAACACCAATCTATTCATGCAGAGGCTTTATTAAAAGTTACTATTTTTCTAAATTACTGTAAGGTTTTTCTAATAAGTGATGAAATACTGTATACATACCACAGATACATTTAGGGATCCCATACTAGTCACAGAGTCAAAATTACACTTCACGTTATGACCAACACATTGGTCAAGCTCCCCGACTATATTGTGGCCAGTAGCAATTTTAATATCTGTAAGAGCTTTAGCCCAGGCTGACGTGCTCACCAGCCACAAAAAAGTTGCCACAAGAGTAATGATAAAGTCCTAAAGTAAAAACAGATAAGTATGAGTTAATAATGAACAATTTAAAAATATGAAATTTCACATTTATGATAAAAATGACATTGCATTCAACCCTAGGTTCTGAGGAATGGCATTCACAACATACTTAATTTTTTAAAAATAAAGGTCATAATCAACAGTTAACACTACTTTTACTTTTACTAGTCTAGTGGTCAAGATACAAAAGCAAGCTAGATTTAATTTAAAATGGAAGGAGTTTGAGAATTTTAGACTCTGCGTATTATAATTTTATGCAAACACCCCTTACCACACTCTCAGGACATCTTAGGTCTTACTGTTACCCATAAGCTCATCCCTCCATAATCAGGTTCAGTCGACCCACTCCCCAATTTCACTTCTATTTCCAGTTCCATTGGCACCCAACTCCCCATATCCTTTGAGCCCACGAATTATACAACCAAATATTTGCACTTTTTCACTGTTTCAACCTTGCTCATGTTCCCACGGACCCACCTTAGTCAATCTGACTTGTCATTTTTCACTTCATTTGAGGGGTGGGGGGTTGAGGGTTCTCTCAAGCAATGCTAAAGAGACCTGGGAATCACGTCAGGTGGTACTCAAGACAACTGGGCCAGAAGGTTCAATTGTGAAGGCCCTGGGATGACGCAAAGTAGTACAGGGCCCTGTAGAGCTGAAGACCACCAGGCCCACCCCTAATGGTGACCAGGGCCTCTAGGAACAACCCAGAAATACAAGGCAGGATGACATGCAGAGCCAGGGATTAGACTAGGGCCCTGACCTCTATGCCACCTCCTTGATTCCAATGCCTCTTTAAAAATTACTGACCACAATATTTTATCTATATCTTCATGTATATTATACACACACATGCGCGTGCACACACATGAATATATACAGTTTACATATTAAGGGAAAGTTTTTAGGGGGCAGAAAAATAGCATAGGGGTTAAGCCTTATATGTGACTGACCCTGGTCTGTTCCCCAGCATCATGAGTGGTCCCCCCCCAAACCAGTAGGAGTCAGTCCTGAACACAGAGCCAGGGTAAATCATGAGCATCACCACGTGTAGACACAAAACAAACCAAAACCATAACAAAATCCCTCCAAAATAACTCATATTCCCCCTGCTTAAAGTTTTTAAAAATCTCAAGATACTTTACTAGTAATTTCTACTCATTACATCCCAGTAACAGGACAAAGTTTTAAATATTCTAGAGAGTGATCCCTGAGTTTATAGCCAGCTGTAAGCCCTGAGCCCTTCCCCTGAGCACTTTTGGGTATTGCTACAAAACCAGAAAAAGAAAAAGAATTTAAGTTATAAAGGATATAATTATCTATTATCACAGTTTCCTTTAAATTCAGGCTGAATAGTCTGCACTAAGAAATTTGTTGACTACTGTAAATTTAAAAAGTTTTATATCTTTTTTGAAAGGCACCTAACAACCAAAAAATTCTATGAAAATGGTTTGACTCTTTTCTTAAAAGATAAATGGAGAAAGTATGATTGACAAAAGACTATTATGTTCCTTACTTACCATGTGCACTCCTAAGATCCAGGTAGCAAAAATAAAAATAAATAAGTAAATAAAACCTGCTATCTTATTTAATTATTTATCATAGTCTTTCCTTTAAAGTAATTTTAAAAACAACTAGTAGATGCCATTGGTTTTCCATAGATATAAATGACAAGTATCATTAAATACCCCGGTTTTCTTCACTAATACTGCCTTCATAGTTATTCTTTTATAGTGGAGTTCCAGGTTAAAACCATGGCTCATCTCTAGTTTTGCCAATAAAATACCAAGTTATACTGGTATCAGATCTCAGAGATCTTTATTTCTTAGCTCAGAAGAAGCCAGGTGTTAAGGCTTCAAATCCAATCAAAGATATAGAATCAGTTCATGACTGTCATGAATGCAGAGTACAAAATTACCTGGGTGAGGGGCCAGAGTAATAAACAATACAGGGTTGACCCAGGCTTGATCCCCAGCACCCTATATAATCCCCTAAACCCTGCTAGGTGTGATCCTGAGAGCAGAGCCAGGATTAAGTCCTGAGCACCACCAGTGTGGTACCACCCCCTCACCCCCTGCAAAAAAAGAAAAACAACATTATCTGGTTGAGATTTTAAATTAGAGAATTTGAGAACACAGCCCAGGAATGTGAAAGAACTTTACATTCCTGCAAATATATATATATATATATATATATATATATATATATATATATATTTTGCTTTTTGGGTCACACCCGGCAATGCACAGGGGTTATTCCTGGCTCTGCACTCAGGAATTACTCTTGGCGCCGCTCAGGGGACCATATGGGATGCTGAGAATCGAACTCAGCTCAGCCGTGTGCAAGGCAAACGCCCTATCCGCTGTGCAATTGCTCCAGCCCCAAAGATAGATATTTGTAATTTATTTCACAATTAAACACTGTATCGTAGCATAAACATATTCCTAAAACAGATAAATGACTTGATATGGCTGCATTCCAGAATAACTTTACTGTAAAAAGTGAGTCCAATTTGTTTTTTTTTTTTGGGGGGGGGTCAAAGACTGCTTATTACTGATTTTGACTATTAAGTTCAATGGACAGTATTGAGGCACAAAAAGATTCTTTTGAGAAAAGGTAGTGGGAAGGGTAAGAAATAGAAAAAACAGTTATGAAACTACATTATATTATATATAATATATTGTATCACGGTCCTCCCGTTGTTCATCGATTTGCTCGAGCGGGCCCAGTAATGTCTCCATCATGAGACTTGTTGTTACTGTGCTTGGCATATCGAATACATCACGGGGAGCTTGCCAGGCTTTGCCATGTGGGCGAGATACTCTCGGTAGCTTGCCGGGCTCTCCGAGAAGGGTGGAGGAATCGAACTCGGGTCGGCCATGTTGGCTGTGTGTAAGGCAAATGCCCTACCGCTGTGCTATCGCTCCAGCCCAATATATTGTATATATATTATGATTATATATATTATTTATGGTCACGGTCCGCCTGTTGTTCACATCGATTTGCTCGAGTGGGCACAGTAACATCTCCATACTGAGACTTGTTGTTACTGTGTTTGGCATATTGAATACGTCACGGGTAGCTTGCCAGGCTCTGCCGTGTGGGCGAGATACTCTCGGTAGCTTGCCGGGCTCTCCGAGAGGGGCGGAGGAATCGAACTCGGATCGGCCATGTTGGCTGCGTGCAAGGCAAACGTCTTACCCGCTATCGCTCCAGCCCATATATATTATGTATAATATAAACTACATTATATGAAACTATATTATATTAACAACAATACTTAAAGGCTAAGATACTAACTTCTATTTAATTTCCCATTACTTGCAACCTAGGATGTTCTATCATATGCTTGATTTTTTTTAAGTCAACATAGAGTTATAAACAAATCTCTGCAATCCCAAGACTTATATAGAAAATGCACAAAAGGGCTCAAAGAATTGAGTCAAACTTTCCCCCATGAGAAAGCTCAACTTCATGCCAAACAGTCAAAATGTGGCTCTGGGTTGTGATAAGAATTTCTATTTCCAGTATTTATTTCAACTATAACATATACTCACACAACTTACTTTTCTATAAACAATAATTACTTACAATCATGGGAAGTTTTCGATTATCCCGATACAAGTTTGTGTAACCGAGATAAAGCAGAAGAGCAGCAATGCAGTACAGGAAGACAAAGACTGCAAATGTAACATAGAACTGTGCAGAAGACGCATAATCTCCAATAAGGACATATTTACTCCAGTCTATGTCACACACATTATGTTGTGTAGATGACTGAAATGATGCCTGATTCAACCTATTAAAAGAAAGGTTCAAATAAATCCATAAATCATTGGACTTTCCCGTTAAGAAATAACACAGACTGGAATTGAAATACAATTTTGAAAGATATTTCCAAATACATTAAAATATTTTTCTTTTGAAAAATTTTTTTAAACATTTAAGTAAAATTTAATTTTATTAAATTAAAATTTATTCCTGCCTCCTGAGTGCAGAGGCAGGAATAATCCCTGAGCATAGCTGGGTGTGACCCAAAAAGGAAAAAAAAAAACCCAAACGTAAAAGGTAATTTTCTCACTTTATTCAACAACAACAACAACAAAATAAGTCCAGAGAGGTCAAGTAAATAAACAAACAAGAAGATTTACACAGTCTGCATGTAATAAACTTCCCAAAAAGTTCAACTGAGTTCAATGCAGTAATTCACAAAAATCATTTATGAGGAAGCAAACGGCATTTTAGGCCCACATATAAAACCTATGGGGCTGGAGCGATAGCAGAGCAGGTAGGACGTTTGTCTTGCATGCAGCCGACCCAGGTTCGATTCCTCTCTCCCTCTCGGAAAGCCCAGCAAGCTACCGAGAATATCCCGCCCGCATGGAAGAGCCTGGCAAGCTCCCTGTGGCATATTCGATATGCCAAAACCAGTAACAACGAGTCTCACAATGGAGATGCTACTGGTGCACACTCGAGCAAATTGATGAACAACGGGGGGACAGTGCTACAGTGCTATATAAAACCTAAGAACTTTTCACTTTATATACATACAACCTATACAAAGAGCACCATTACTGGGAACTGCAAATGCATAAGAAATCTGGATTATCAGGGTTCTCCTTGCTTCCACATAGCTAAGGTGAATAAACACCACCCTGTTTAATTTTGTTTAAAGATTCCCAATGGAATACACCAGAGGAACGTAATACAAGTGTTTCTAAGTGCTCACTCTCCTTTTCTGTACTTTCTTCATCCCAGAACATGGAAACAGTTTACAGACACTGGCCTATGTACCACACTTCGAGTAGCAATAATCACTACTTACTTGCAAAGAATATGCAACATGAAATTTTCTACCCCCACAAGATCAATAATGGTGGAAATATTAGTTAATAAGAAAGTGAGGTTTTGAATTTTAGGCGGGGTTGGGGGGCGAAGGGGTAGTCTGGGTCGCACCTGGCAGCGCTCAGGGGTTACTCCTAACCGAATTCAGGAAACACTCCTGGAGGGCTTGGGGAACCATGTGGGATGCTGGGATTGAATCTGGGTCAGCTGTGTGCAAGGCAAGAACCCATACCTATGGTGCTATCACTTTGGCCCCCAAAAGTGAAGTTGTTAAACCATAAAAGCAAACAAATAACTCACCTGAATGGATAAGCAAAAGCTGCTGAAACCGTTTGGTTTTCTTTAGCACAAGAAACTAGAATACTTGTTTTTCCCTTAAAACCTCCACATGTGGCAAAAGAAAAGATAGAAGCAACCTAAACAAAATGAGACAAAAAGTAAACAACGAGAAAGAATTACTGTACCCAAGACATGGATTAAACTTTTTAACATATTATCAAAAACCGGTTAAAACTCTAGAAAGACTAATTCAATGTCATCTACTTAAATTTCATTCTGAACAAGGTTTCATCGAAATCTTCATATACAGGGGCTATTTCTAGTTTCTAATGGTATTTTACCTCGTATTACAACAGCTTTTCTCAAGCATTTCTTGGGGAGTACCCAAGATTCTCAGAGAGGTCATGAATTTTAAAATATTTTCAAACTACAGCGGGTAGGGCGTTCGCCTTACAAGCGGCCAACATGGCTGACCCGAGTTCGATTCCTCGCCCCTCTCGGAGAGCTCGGCAAGCTACCAAGAGTATTCGATATGCCAGACACAGTAACAACAAAGTCTCCAATGGAGACGTTACTGGGCCCACTCGAGCAAATCGACGATCAACGGGAGGGCCTTTACCTTTACCTTTTACTAAACCTCTTACATTGTACTGGCATTTCCACTTACTCGAGCACAGGCATTTAATGAAGGGAAAATTAGTAGCATCAGTTATTTTACCTTCTTTGAACTCACGGTTCAAAGAAAAAGCCACTTTCCCTCGTGAATGATGTTGATGAACTGGGAAACCACCCAAGCACATGCTGTGCAAGGGGGTGCATCGCCCTGTCCCAAAAGAACGACTCAATGAGGCTGGGGATGTGGTTCTGTGGGAAAGCAAAAGCAATGCATTTGGGAAACGTAGGTTCAAATTCTCTCACAGCAAGAGAGAGAAAAAACTTTGATGAGGTAGTTATTAAAATTCCAGTTGTTATTGTATTCTGACTCTTGAATATTCGTAAATTCTGTATGATAAAATGGTATATGCAAATATACAGCCCCCCACTGCTGTTCAACATAAAATAGCATTTAAATATTCAGTACGATGAACTAGTCATATTTCCCACCTTTTGTTCTCATGGAATACCATTGTCACTTGAAAAAAATAATTAACAAACTATGGTTTTTCCAAAATGATTTTTGGCAGGTGCTGTTCTCCAAAAAAAAAAAAAAAAAAGCAAGCTTTCCTCTTCAAGACAAACTGGCATCATTTATTGCCACAGGTGTTATTCAAGCTTGCAAGTAATTTACTATGTTTATCTTAAAATAAATATTTTAAATGTTTCATCTTAAGTTCAATTATGGTAAATATCAATAAATACAATACACATAAACAGAAGTTCTTTTTTTTTTAATTTAATTGAATCACCGTGAGACAGTTACAAGCTTTCATGTTTAGGTTATAATCACACAATGATCAAACACCCATCCCTCCACCAGTGCACATTCCCCACCACCAATATCCCTGGTATCCCCCCCTTTCCCACCCTCCCCCTGTCTCCATGGCAGACATGATTCCCCATAATCTCTCTCTACTTTGGGGCATTATGGTTTGCAATATGGACCCTGAGACGTTATCATGTTTGGTCCTTTATCTACTTTCTGCACACATCTCCCATCCCTACCAATTCTTCCAGCCATCTTTTTCTTAGTGATTCCTTCTCTATTCCAGCTGCCTTCTCCCCTTTGTTCATGAGGCAGGCTTCCAGCTATAGAGCAATCTATCTGTCCCGTGTATCTCCTATCCTTAGATGTCAGCCTCATGTTATGTTATAAAGAGAAGTTCTTTGAGGTTCCCAATATTTAAGAACATAATGGTGGTGCTGGAACAAAAGCACAGCAGATAGGGTGTTTGCCTTGCACGTGGCCGATCCGGGTTCGATTCCCAGCATCCCATATGGTCTCCCGAGCACTGCCAGGAGTAATTACTGAGTGCATGAGCCAGGAGTGCATCGCTGGATGTGACCCAAAAATCAGAAAAAAAAAAGAACATAAAGGGGTTCTAAATCAGAGGTATTTGAGAACCATTGTATTAAAACACTGCTCTATTTTCTTAATTTTCCTTTCTGTATTTTATCAGAGACTGACATGTGAGTACATGCATTTGTGCATTTTGCAAGCACTTACTATAAGTCATCTATGAAAATCTGTTCTATCCAAGTGTTCATGGTAAATATTGAGAAAATTCCAAAACAAATATCATGTAGGTAAGCAAATAAATCTGTTTTCAAGCTTTACATGCACATCCAATCATGGTTAGCAAAATGCTATCTGAATTCCCTTTCAACTTTTTATACTTGGGGGAAACAAGTGAACACAAATGATAGCAGAGTTAAGGAAAGATAAATTTAATTGAAAGTCAGTGTCAGGCTTATAAACATTAAAAATATATGCCGCCTCTTCTACAACACAAATTGTTAGTACTTTCTGGAATGTTCCTCTGTGATTTATCATAAAACTACAAAATTAGAATAAAATACAGTCCCTTTGATAAAATCTCAATCTATTTGAGATTCTCCAACCCTATGTATTTTATAATGGAACAATGTATATTTTTTAAGTTTGCCGTTTAAACAAATGGATATGCATAATGTTCAAAGGGTCACAGTTTCACAATGATTTTCATGCATAATAGTTTATGCTGTGGAGGGATGAGTGTTGGAATATTGTATGACTGAAACCCAATCATGAAAGTTTTGTAACTGTGTATCTCACAGTGATTCAATAAAAATAAATTAATAAAATGCAGGCGCAAAAAATTATCCTGAAGAAACGTTTTTTGAAGTCCTTTTGAATTTTCTCATTTAGTATAAATAAAATCAGAAACATGGGCCAGGGATGTGACTCAGAGGTAAAACGGATGCCTGCATGCAGGAGACCTGGGTTCAATCTTTCGCACCACCCCCGTCCCATCTGAAATAATACTCAAATCTGATAAATGGCCCTACTGGACTCGTTCTTCAAGCCTGTGTCTTTGCTTGAACATGTATTTCTTCTCTTTCTCTCTTCTCTCACAGTTAAGTTTCATTCAATTAAAAAACTATCTTGATTCATACATACAAAATAGGTAAATGGCCCAATTTTTATTTAAGAATCTGGGGACCAGAGTAATAACAGAGTGGGGAGGGCACTTGTCTTGCACACGGCTGACCCAGGTTCAATTCCCCACATCCCATATGGTCCCCTGAGCCCACCAAGAGTGATTCCTGAGTGCAGAGCCAGAAGCAATCCCTGAGCACCACAGGAGGTTTGGCCCAAGAAACAAAAAACAACCCCAAAATCAAGTAACAATCATTAATATCAAGTCTAATTGCCAAACCTTGTATTATAAACATGCATCTTACTAGAGAGAAAAGTTACCTAAGATACTTCATTATTTTTTTAAGCTTAATTTTTGGGTAATTTTTAAATTGATTTACTAAAAATAAATTAATAATGGAAAGGTGAGTTACCAAAGTCACTAAGCACTAAAAAGAGTACTGGGTGTGCTAATCATAATCACAGGATCTGGGTAAATTAAATATTCTAAGCCTCAAGTATCATGGAGATAGCAGTGTTTATCCTCAAAACTGGTCAGAGAGAAATACAGGAGAAAGTAAAGGAAATGACCAAGACCCAGAACAAATGCCCAGCATAAACAAAGCCCACATCAGCTTCCCAGCACCACATGTCCTGTCCACCGCGGATGTTTTCCATGGGCCTGACTGTTCGGGGCTTAGCTCTGAACTCCTGGGGGTGACCTCTATTAAGAAATTTCCAGAAATGGTTAAGAACTCTAACATTCAACTTATTTAGCAGAAATCCTTATATTACTGTCCAAATAAATATTTTTCACGATTTTAGTGTGGAATTAGTAGAGCCAGTATTTAAGATTCATTCAGGGCTAAAGATTTGTCACTTGTGCATCCAACAAGAAACTGTCCAAGCAATGCGTAGACTAAGAGGAAATAAAATTTTCATGAAAAATTTTACCTAAATAATAGGAATACCTGACTATAAATTAAAAGCAAAATCAAAATTTACTAGAGACATGTTAAATATTGCTTTAATAACAAAAATATGTTTAAAAGCTGCTTTGATATATCTAGTTCAGGACTTTTACTTCTTTGTTATTAAGGAGCTATTCTTGCCTAAATTTTATAGTCATCTTGATAGGCTGCTAAAGGCAAAAAACATGCAGACAAACAGAAAGCACAAAACACACCTTTTTTAATTTTTTTTTTTTGAGTGGGGAGGGTGGGCCACACCCAGCAATGCTCAAGAGTTACTCCTGGCTCTGCATTCAGGTATTACTCCTGGCAGTGCCATATGGGATGCCAGAACTGAACCCAGGTCAGGTGTGTGCAAGGCAAGCACCTCACCCACTATATTATCACTCCAGCCACAACATCCCATTTCTTAAGTAGAAAATATGCGAACAGAAATCCCAGTGTTGTTGCCATACCACTAATTTATGTACATTGGTCATAAAGAACTCAGCTCTTCATTGCCTGGGTCTAGTCTTCCTAGAGACACAGCATCTAGTGCTGAAGAACCGAGAACCGCCCATGGGCACTAATCAACACTGATATATTTATGTGTCAATGAAATAATTCCAACACCTTTGTGACTATTGCTATTCCCAGGTAAGTACTACAAAAAGTCAACCTTTCATACACAAAGAGAAGCAAGTTATCACTGCTAGATTACAGTAACTAGATTAGATTTTTGTTTGGTTTTGTTTTTTGGGCCACACCTGTGCTCAGAGTTTTCTCCTGGCTGTGCACTCATGGATCATTCTGTGAGGGGCTTAATGGACCACATGCAGGGCCAGGGAACGAACCTAGGTCATCTGTGTGCAAGGCAACATAAATTTGGAGAGCTATTCTTTTAGTCATATAGTTGGCCTCTGTCCAGATTTTGGATATGTGCAAAATTATTTAATTTTTTTTTTTAGGTAATCAACACCTCAATCAGTACCTTACAAACCTATGGGAAAAACTATGAAAGTACAAGTCTACATCTCATCTCTGACACTGTTCTTTTTGTTTTGGGGGCCACACCAGGCTGTGCTCAGGGCTTACACCTTGCACTGCAGTCAGAGATCACTTCTGGCAGGCATGGGGGACCATAAAGAATTCCAGGAATCAAACCCAAATTAGTCATGTTCAAGGAAAGTGCTCTACACACTGTACTATCACTCCAGTCCTGCTTTTCTCTGTTCTTAATCTTTAATCTCTGGTAACTTTTCTCTTCTTACAACCCACATACACCCAGTTTTCCACACCATTAAGATGAGTTGCCCAACCTCTCCCATCTTCACAAACAGAGGTTTATTCTGTTTTCTTTCTGTCCATTTAGCTTCTTCATTTTACTGTCAGTATAGTGAGGAACTACACTTAACTAAAGCCACCACTACCTTCTTATTACCAAGAGACACATTTTAGTCCCAAGTGACACATTTACAGATACATTTACTTTAATGCCCCTATTGCAGCTGATACTGTCAAGTAGTATTTTATTTATTTATTTTATTAGTGAAACACCATGAGGTACAGTTGTAGACTTACAAACTTTGGTATTTGGGTTTCAATTATACAATGATCAAGTACCCATCCCTCCACCAGTACCCATTCTCCACCACCAATGAAAACGTCCTACCCGCAGTGCTATCACTCAAGCCCCCGCAAGTAGTATTTTCTTGAAATCCAATAAAGATGACAAAATGCTACTTCCTTCCAGCTTAACCATGCCTTGTCTCCTTCTCTGGCGGATATCTGTGAAATACTTTTCTTTCCATGAAAAGACTTTGAAGAGAACCATAGTTTTAAGAAGGCATTTTACAAAAATGATTCTATATTTTTAGTTATTGGGTTTGGGGCTACATCCAGCTGTACCAGGAGATAGTCACTGTTCTAAGGATGGAACCTAGGGTCTCTGCACTTGCAAAGAAAGTGTTGGTTCAAACACTGTGCCACATCCCTGCCCCATATTTTATTTTATATACGTTAACTTTCTGGGTTTGGGGGTCACATCCAGCTGTGCTCAGGGTTACTCCTGGTTCCAGCTAAGGGATCAGTCCTGGTGGGGTTCAGAGACAGAACCCGGATAGCGTCTGTGAGAGGCAGGCACTATACAAACTCTGATCCTGTCTTATTTTTCTTTTTAACTGTAGATTTATTTAGCTAATTGCTGACACACACCTTCACTTACATAATCTAAAGAGACCACAATCAGCACATCCCTAACTTACCTACATTCCATCGAAATTTTGTTCCTTAATGATTTATCTTACTACCAATCCAAATTAGAAATATAACAACAGGGGTCGAAGCAATAACATAGCAGGTAGGGTGCTTGCCTTGCACACGGCCGACCCATATCAATCTCTGGCATTTCATATGTCCCCTGAACATTGCTAGAAGTGATGCCTCAGTGCAGAGCCTGGAGTAACCCCTGAGCATCCCAGGTATGGTCCCAAAACCAAAAAAATGAAAGAAATAGAGCAACAGTCTGTCTTCATTCTCCGAATAAATTCTACTTTCTACGTTTCTAATGAGTTTACTTAAAGGCGCTTATCATTCTCAACCAACAGATATTCTTTCCTCCAAAGGGGACGTTTCCCAGTCATCCTCTATAATGGCGAAAAAAATTAAAATTTCTAAAAGCCAAACCTAACGATATGATTCACTTTTAAAATCCTTGAATAAGTAAAGTCCCCACGCTGCACAGTAGGAATTCTGGGCTTAAGTGGAAACTATTCCGCAAATGACATGAAACTCTGAGCCCTGCATTTTCCCATGGAATGAATCCAGACTTCATTAGGTTAACCCTAGAGGGTTAAGATTTCCCACAGGACAAACTCCAAACCTTTGAAACCTTTCAAAAGCATTCCAAACCTCACACTCCCTTTCCATTACATTCCAGTGCAGCACATAATTTAAATTCTCAAATAAGGATAAGGTGATGGTATTTCATGCCAATAAACCTAAGTTCTGCTTAAAAACAGGTGCCTGAAAAACAACTCCCCCACCCCCAACAGTACTAATCGTCAAGTGTTTTTGACCTATGAAGTCCTAACTCCCACCAAGCAACTGCTCTCTTCTGATCTGTTATTCATTGCCTATGCCTTTTATTTTTATGGATTTTCCTCTTTATTTTCATGTATTTTCAATAGGTCATAAGGAAAAGACCTTGTTTTATTCTAGTGCTGAGCACAAACACCGATATCTTGAAAAATTTAAATATCTGTTGAATATCCAATTATTAACAGTATGTAGTCTTTTCACAAACGGTTCTCCAATGTAGTAGATCATTCAAACAGACCAGTCTTTCCTTAAGAAGCTTAAAAAGGAGGGCCTCAGAAATAGTACAAGGGGTAGGGTGCTTGCCTTGCAAATGGTAAGCTATTCACCAGACTTCAATTATGGGCATCACATTAAGATCCCGGAGCACAGCTAAAAGCAGCTACTGAGCACAGAGCTAGGAGTAAGCTCTGAGCACAGCCTCGTGTGAACCAAAGAAGAAAAAGAAGTTTAAAAGGAGATTTTTTTTCAAAATATATCAAGCCTACCATCACCAGCAAATTTTAAGCATGAATCTTTTAAAATAGTAAGGGAAAAAATAAGTATGGTTTTAAAATTTGCATATAATGTAAGTACTTATAAACAAGTGCCTCTTCGCTTAAGTGAAAATTTAACTGCAATGCTCAACGAGATTAAATCTAAGCCTTCTTCTTCACCTTTATATTTAAATGTCCAAGTTAAAAACACGACTTTCCTCCTGCAATTTTGAAATCACATTTTCAATTTTCTTCGAAGTTAAAACTGGTGCAACCAGCCCTAAGTTTTACACATTCGCCAAGTTCTTAAAAGCAGACATTTGTGTGGAATCACGACTGCAACTTTCAGAAAATATCAAGCAAAGTTTTCAAGAAGGATGGTGGGAAACCTTGGGGGTGGAAGCAGAAAATCGGGACAGAATCTGTTTTTCTTCCCAACTTGATCATTAAAATACAAGATCAGAGAGTTTCAGGTGTTGCTGTAAACTCGTGGGGGCAAAAAAAAAAAATCGGCATTTACAGCATGCCTCGCACCCTGGCCAGTGGCCGCCTGTCAGCCCGGCCGTGAAAACCCAGCCCCGCAGCCTGCAGGGAATCAGGGAATCACGGGGGCCAGGGGCAGACCTCCTCCGTCCCACTGACCCTCACCATGAGTCGCAGGTGACTTCAAGTCCCCTTTGATACCAACCTGGGTGACTGTGCCAGAAAAGAATATAATAATAATAATAATAACTGTAATAATAATAATTATTATTATTTAAAGAATGTTTCCTGGGCAGACTGAAAACAAACATTGTTGATTCCTAGGGAATGGCACCGAAGGCCTTTTTTGTTTCAAAGAACAACACGCACCGGGGACTACTCCTGGCACCTTACTGTCCCTCCGGGCACCACCAGGAGTGATCGGCCGCGCACAGAAGCCAGGAGTCAGCCCTGGGCACCAGCGGGTGTGGCCAAAAATAAATAAATTTTAAAAACCCAAAAGTAAAATCAATAAAAGAACGACACGCAACGCAGGGCTTATTCCCTGGGTCCCTCTGAGCGCCATCAGGAGTCACTGCCGCGCACAGAAGCCAGAAATCAGTCCCGGGCCCCAGCGGTTGTGCCCCCTCCCAGAAAAATATCCCCCATAGTAAGTCAATAAAAGAACAACACGCACCGGGGACTATTCCCGGCACCCTGGGTCCCTCCGAGCACCACCAGGAGTGATCGCCGTGCACAGAAGCCAAGAGTTAGCCCTGGGCACCAGCGTGAGTGGCAAAAAAAAAAGGGGGGGGGGGGGAAGTAAATCAATAAAGGAACAACACGCGCCCCCACCCGCTTCCCAGACCCCACCCCAGCACCGAGCGCTCCAGCGCGCCCGGGGACACCGCTCCGGGCCCTGCGCTTTCGAGGCAGCGCGGCCTGGAGCCGGAGCCCGAGCCCGGCCGGGCGCAGAGAGGCCACTCACTGGCCCGGCCCGCCCGGTTCCGGTGAGCCCGCACAGCAGGAAGTGTCCCCGCCTCCCCTCTGCGGGAGGCCGAGGGGCCCCCACAGCCGACATCTGAACTCGACCCCCCGTGTGCGGGTGGGGCGCGCCGCGACGAGCTGCGGGGTGGGAGCGCGGCGCGCCCGGGTCCGGGGTGGTGGCGGCTGGTGGACGGGTTGGGGGGCGCGGGGGGAGGAGAGGTGTGTGGGGGGGGACACGCGTTGATTCCGACACCCGACCTCCAGTCCGAGTGCCCGGGCCCTCCCCCCCTCCCCTCCCGCGGCGCCCTGGCCGCGCACTGTCCCGTCCACCTCCCCGCGTCCGGGGCGCTGGCACTCACCCACTCGAGAACCTTGATGAAGCCCAGCGGCTCCTTGAGCGGGCTGAGGTTGAGCTGGAAGGAGGACATCCTCTGAAGGAAGGAGCGAGACACGGTCAGGGCGGCGGGGCGGAGGCGGAGGCGGCGGCGAAGAGGAGGAGGAGGAGGAGGAGGAAGAGGAGAAGGAGGAGGAGGAGGAGGGGGACCGTGGAGACCGGCAGCCCCGCGACGAGGAAGGGCAGGCGCGGCCGGAGGGCGGAGTCCGGCGGCCGCGGGGCGGGGCGAGGCGGGGCGGGGCGGGGCGGCGGCGGTTAGAGCCCCCGAGGGTTAGAGTAGCCGGGGAGGGGTGCGGGGGAGCTGGGCGGGGACCCGAGGGCGGCCCCGCTGGACGCTGGGGGCGCACGGTGAGGCTCTGGGCAGGGGCGGGGCCTGTCCCGGCCGCACCTGGCCGAGCCGGCTGATGCGCTGGCGGACTAAGTAGATGTTGGACGCCATGCTGCTGCTGCTGCGTGCGCCGCGCCCCCTTCCCTGAACGTCCGCCCCCCCCTCCACCCCCCCACCCCCACTCCCACCCCCACCCCCACCCCGGACGCCGTCCGCGCCGGCGCAAGTGCACGCGCCTCCTGGTGCCCTCCGCGCAGGCGCGTGCTCAGCGCCTCCCGCCGCTCTCGCCCTCTCCTTGTGCGCCTGCGCAGGCGTGACCAGCCACCTAACTGGACACGTTCCTCCTCCCCACTCCCCGGCACTCTCAATCTAATCAGCTCTTTTTTTTTCCTTTAAAGGTTCCTGATAGGTTTTTAATTTTTTTAGATCTGACTTGTTTCAGGCAGGGATATTTTTTTAAAATTTTATTTTTATAAAGTTGTTCACAGTCTTATTTATTACATTCAGTATTCTAGTAAGAATCCCACCACCATTACACCTGCCCACCACCATTATTTCGAATTGTCCCACCACCACCCAAGCCTGCCCCCAAAGCAGGATCTAAGTAATTTATTTTGTGTTGCTTGTTATGAACCATCTGGTAAAAATGACAAGCAGGGTTCTTTTATTAAGTGAGAACGAGTTCTTGCAGAAGAGACTTTTGAGTGATCTGGCTAGGTGGTCCAGAGTTCTCTTGGAAGCGAGGTACGTTCAAACGTTTTGCAGGGAAATTTATTGTAGAGGTTGTTACCCTTGGAGTCAGCTTTGGTGAATGAGGGGGGAAAGTTTGAAACCCAGTGGGAAAAGGTTTAGGACCAGGCTTCTGGCCAAATTACCTCCCTCCCTCCCTCCCTCTCCCACTCTGTGCAGAGTCCTTTGCTTACTGGCTCTTGGTGTCTTTCTGCAAAACACTTGATTCCTGCTTCCTGGTTAGCAATCCATTGTGGGAACACTTTCCTCTTTCCTCTTACCAGAGCCCCTGTGTAATGATCATGCTGGGGTCCCCCAATACCATGGGTGAGTGACAGCCTACTGGTGTGAATTGATAAGGTGGTTAACATCACATAACACTTTGTAAATCGGAAAGGAACTCAGAAAGAAAATCTCAGTTCCGATCTCCAAGGACTTAACTACATTTACCAACCTGCTTTCTAAGCACTTGTCTATGAAAGAGCAGGCTCCTTGCCAGTGCAGTGATTCCAAGGAGGGTTTGACACCTGTTACTGAGTGCTAACCCCCTCTTTTTTTTTTTTTTTTTGGAGATGCATTTACCTTCTTGTCTACTTCCCAGAGAGAGCAAAAACTGTGTTTCAATGTACTTGTCGATAGTTCATCTTGGCTCCAGTTTCACAGTTTTCAGCATGCAGCTTCCCACATGGTGGGCTCCGAGTGGCTGGCTTCCTCCTCTCATCACACAGGAAGGCATTAGTGACAATGCAGAAGGTGACCAGTCTTGGTACTCAGTGCTCATTTTTGGGAGGGGAGGGGGAATACCAGCACTTTCTACTTTCTCTGCCTTTTCTCCTAAAACCCAGATACTGGAGATCTAAAGCAGCAGATTTCTTGCTGAATCTTCAGTCTTTTTCTAAAGGTTCTCTATTCTGTTGGGGCTTTTGGGTTGGGCACTGAGGGGGGGAGGGGAGGAGTAGTCATGATATTTGGCTTGTGTTTCATGTTAGCATAGATTGATATTTTTGTTCTTCTCTTCCTCCCCCTCCACCCATTTTTTTAATGTTCTGTGTTGTTGCAGTGGCAGGGTGTGGCACCCTTAGGCTACTCTCACACTTGGTTAGGGTGCTGGCACTCATTTTGGTTGCAGTGCTCGCAACGGTTGAACATTTAGCTGCAACACACCAGAGGTGGGACACGGTGTTGTGGGAGCAGGGATCAGAATCTGTGGGGCCATGGCAGGAAGTCAGGTTATCAGGCTTGCAAAGCTGGTGCTCTATCACTGAACTATCCCAAGCTCTCAGGTCACTCCAAATGCTCTCTCCGAAGGAGCTGTGCATTGATAGATCAGAATCGTATTCACGTTGCAATTTTATTAACTTAAAAAAATCTAAACTAGGGGTCAGGAGATAGTACAGTAGTTAGAGCCCATGCCTAGCATGGGTCCAATCCAAGTTCCATTCCCAGCACCAAGTGGTGCTCCCATGCATCACTGGGTGCAGCCCTAGAGGTCCCAGAACATTACTAGGTGTGGCCTCCAGTGTCCATAGCACCATAGGGCTTCAGCAACCTCACATCCTTGGACTTTTCTATTCAACCAATGCAGTTGGCTGAGAATTGCTAGTAGAGTCCTGGGACTTCCTAGCACCCCCCCCCCCCCCCCGCCACACACACACACACACACAAATTTGAAACATACTGATGGTCAGCAATCTAGTTTGGGATTTTTTTTCCTCTTTTGTTTTTTTAAAATATCTTTGAAATTAGGTTTCTCAAATTCTAAGAAGCTTGATTTTCAATTGCCTCTCTTCCACATATCCTTACTTCTCTATTGTTTCTTATTCAGGCCCTTCCATTGAAACTTCGGTTATTGTTTAGTACAAGTGTCAAAATCCTTGAACTCTTTAAGAATTTTATATGCCACTAGTGTTTAACTTGGGTCTGCAGAAGACCAGACTCTGATCACTTGTCAGAACTCATTCGCCGGCTCTGTCTGGGGGAGCCAAGCCGAGGTGAGATGCTGCAGCCACAAATAGCCCAGCTCTGCTGCTGTCCGTCAGCTGAGCCCCGGCTGCACCTGCCTCTCTGGGAAGAAGCTGGCGGCGGTTGGCAGAGCAAGTGGGATCTGATGAGCAGCCAAAGAGCTGTGCATTTTCAAATCCTCAAAAAACAAGAGGGTTTAGAGAGTGGCTGTGTATTGATGGTGCACTTGTTCAAAATCTGAGATGACCATTCAGGTGATTGTATCACCTCGGCTACAACACTGGTCATTTTCTGATTTGTTCTTCAAGTCTGAAGAGCGAGCCAGAAGTTCTGTGTACAGCCTGTTCCATTCCTAGCCAGGGCTCTTACGGAAAGCAATACTTGTCATGCAAAATCATCCTATTAGAGGTAGTAGTATCGAATCCTGTTGTGCCAAACCATGACTAAGTAACCTACATAATTTACCACTGTTTTACTTTCTTTTTGCTGTTTATACAAGATGTGCCAGGTTATGATACTTGGAATTTAGGAATGTGTGAAAGGTCAGAAGGAAGGTTAGAAGGAAGCTATGTCAGGAAATCATGCCATTGGCTAACTATAACATACTGTGTTTCTCAATGGTAATACAAAGTTCTGGTCATTTATTTGGGAATATGAGACTTTATAACTCAGTCTCAATCAATATCTTTTCCTGAAAAGATAGTATTTGAGGGGCTGGAGAGATAGCACAGCGGGTAGGGCATTTCCTTGCACTCAGCTGACCTGGGTTTGATTCCCAGCATCCCACATATGGTCCCCCGAGCACCGCCAGAGTAATTCCTGAGTGTAGAGCTAGGAGTAACCCCTGTGCATCGCTGGGTGTGATCCCCCCAAAAAAATGCAAAAAAAAAAAAGAAAGATAGTGTTTGATACCAAGACTATAAAACTTTGATTTTTGCCTGCAACTCAAATGTTTCTTTTTACCGATAAGTTCAACAATCATTTTAGACAAATCTAAAAATCATTGTGAATTCACTTAAATTGTGTAAGGGATGGACTCAATGGTTCAAGTATATTAATCTCAAGATAAATAAACATATTTCCAAATTTACTTCACTTTTAAAAATTAGAAAAAAACATGAAAGTTCCTGTGTACATTCAGCCAATCCCCCACCCCAATCCTAACTTCTTCATATTCACTGATACATTTGTCAAAACAAATTCACATTGACTTCTTGCTATTAACTGAACTCTAGAATTTTTCAAGCTTCACTGCTTTTCTGCTAATGTCTTTTTCTGCTTTGGTATTCATTCCAGGATACCACGTTGAGTTTAACAAGGTCTGCTTTTGAAGGGGTGTTCAGGGGTGAAGGGAGATGTGAAAGACAGAACCATTTTTTTTTTCTGTTGAGTAGGTAACAGCATATGTGAGAGGGATTTGCTCTTGTACTTGGAAAATGATCCAGACCACCCTCTGTGCTCCGTGGTTGCTGCCTGGGCATCAGGACCTGCCTCAGCTCCCTGCAGTCTTGGGTGCTTCCAGAGTTATGGCTGTGACCCCCTGCTGACTGGAGGTGAGGGGCATGCCTGGAACCTGGCATCGGCTCCACAGCCGTATGCCCACCACTCACTACTCTACCTTTCTGGAGCATGAGGGAATCCCCTCCCAGCACTTTTGGACTCCCTTAGAGCTGTGGTGCAAGTCAGTGGTTGAGTGGGGCCCGGGGACCAGGGATCTGGCTCAGCCAGTAGAGCAGGTACATTGTAGTGTGACGCCCTGGGATTGCTCCCTGGCACCACATGCACTCCTGAACACCACGTGGTGTCACCCACTATAAGAGCACCCACAGCAGCTGCACCAACAAAAGCAAGACTGAGTTATCACATGCTTGGGGTTTAAATCCTGCCTTTACTTTGTGACCTTCAACAAGGGGGCTAATCTTCCTAAGTTTCCATGTTCTTATTTCCATCTGGAGAAAGGAAACAGGAGTAGTAGTGACATTTATGTTTTATTATCTTCAGAGATCAAAGGCAAGAGTACCTTGTATGGTACAAAGTTAGCATTTAGTTAACGTTACCTGTTTGTCCTGCAGAGTTCTGAAACCGTGGGAGGTTCAATCTCTAAGAAAATCTAATCTGGTGATAAAATGGGTAACATTAAAGAAAAAGAAACTTAGGCAACAGATTTCTAGAAAGCAGCAAAAATGCAATTTTCCCTTATTGAAATCCCGGGGACAAAGGTCACACTAATCTCTTCTGTATGGGTCCAATTTAATCCATTTGTGGTTTTAGTGATCATAATCCTCATGACCATTTTAAGCTTATCTACATTTAAGTAATGAATAAATGGGGAACATGCTCTAATTTGTGGAGGTTATTTTTATAACAATAATGGCAAATACTGTAATTTGATTTCTAAAGGGAAAAAGGCAGTTTGTATGATGTTTGACATTTTTCAAAGACCTTTCAGAATCTTTTGATCTTTCTTTCTTTCTCTCTCTTTGTTTATATGATGCTTGACTTCAGGGAGGGAGTAGGAATAATGATCCCAATTATTTGCTGAGAAGGAAACTCATAGGGAAGAAAGCATGTGAGCAGAACTTCCCTCTAGAAGAACATGAGTCAGCTTGAGAAAGGGTTGTGAAGGGGGTTCCTCCAGCTGATGGGGGGTCCACAACAGAAGCACAGAAGACAGCAGGGCATGGTAAGAGAGAAGAGGAGAGTATTCTGTGGAACCAAAAGCTAGGATAGATCTGAGGCTTTGGGTAAGGAAGACAGTGTAGAGACTGGGCCAAAGTAGGAGTTTGGGCTTTCTTATTCTACAAAGCAGTAGTAACTTGTTTTGAGGTGGAGGAGGGTAACGATGATATTTTAGGTTAGGAAGATCACTCTGGCACTGTAGTAGCTGGGAAGATTTTAAAACAGGTAGCCAATATTTTATATAGAGCCTGGAAAGCTACTGAGAGTATCCTGCCTGCATGGCAGAGCCTGGCAAGCTCCCTGTGGTGTATTTGATATGCCAAAAACAATAACAAGTTTATTATCAATGGAGATGTTACTGGTGCCCGTCGAGCAAATCAATGAAAAGCGAGGACAGTGCTACAGTGCTACAGTGTGTCATGAGGCTCTTTTAGGGTCAGGGGAATGAGACCTGTTAATCACTTAATCACTTAACTTCCCGTTAGTCGTCGATTTGCTCGAGCGGGCGCCAGTAACGTCTCCATTTGTCCCTGTCGCGTGCTAGTGTAGCCCAATGGCATCTCTTCGCTCCGGGAACATGGAGGGCCTCAAACCGATCGTTCATGATCTTGACAAAGAAGTCTGACCATCTGGTAGGTGGGCGGCCACGCGGTCTCTTGACATCCCGTGGAATCCAATCAGTAACAGCTCTAGTCCAACGGTCGTCTTTAAATCTCATTACGTGACCAGCCCATCTGATTTTCGACACCTTGGCAAATGAGACAGCGTCCCTGATCCTTGATCGTCGACGGATGTCAGAACTCCGGATTCGCTCTCTCATTTGAGTGAAACGTGATATTCCAAGCATAGCTCTTTCTATTCTTCTTTGGGAGACCTGAATGGCGTTCTCATCTTGTTTGCGTAGGGCCCAGGTCTCTGAGGCATATGTTAATGCAGGAAGAACAGTGGAATCAAAGAGATGTGCCCGGAGCCGGAGGTTCTTCGTCCTCTTAGCTATTTCTTCGACGTTCTTGAAGGCGTTCCAAGCCGCTCTCTTCCTCCTGCGCAGCTCGGGTGCCAGGTCATTTGTCATGTTGACCTCTCGACCTAGGTACACATAGCTGTTGCATTCGGAGATGGTCGTTCCATTGAGAGCGAATGGGGCGTCAGGAACAAGGCTGTTTCTCATAAACATTGTCTTCGTAAGATTCAGCTGTAGTCCTACCTTTCCACACTCACGGTCAAAGTCGGCCAGCATTTGTGCCGCTTGGCTGATGTTTGGTGTTATTAAAACAATGTCATCAGCAAAGCGGAGGTGGTGTAGTTGCCGACCATCTATCTTCACTCCCATTCCTTCCCATTCCAGTCGTCGCATGATGTTCTCGAGGGTGGCACTGAAGAGTTTTGGTGAAATGGTATCACCCTGCCGCACCCCTCTCTTGACATCAACGATCACTTCTTTGTAGAATGGTGAGATCCTGGTAGTGAATCCGCAATACAGCTCACGGAGGATCCTGATGTATTGGGCTTGAATGCCCTGATTGGCTAGGGCTTCAATGACCGCTTCCGTCTCAACAGAATCAAAGGCCTTCTTTAAATCAATGAACGTTAAGCAGAGCGGCATCTTGAACTCCCGAGAAACCTCAATGAGTTTGGTTATCGTGTGGATATGGTCGATGGTGCTGAATCCTTTGCGGAACCCTGCTTGCTCACATGGTTGTCCTTCATCTAGTGTTCTGCCAATCCTATTCAGGATGACTCGAGTGAACAACTTGTAGATGACAGACAATAGGCAGATCGGGCGATAGTTGCCAATGTCATGGATGTCTCCCTTCTTGAACAGTAGTACGTACGGTCCTGCTGGTTTTCCACTGGGACGGAACCTCGCATTCAGACAGGTAGCGAGTGAAGAGCCGAGCCAGTGTATTGATGAGTACTGACGGCAGGTTCTTCAGGTGTTCAGGTCTGACCTTGTCTGGGCCGGGTGCTGTTTGCTTCTTTACTGACGAAATGGCGTGTCGGATTTCGGAAGGGAGAACGTTGGGAACGACATACCCATCCTGTGGAATTTGGTATGTCGGCAAGTGGACATGGCTATCGAAGAGATTTGAGTAGAAGTCATGGATAATCTTCTCCATTGCCGTTCTGGAGGATGTGATGGATCCATCAGGACGTCGGAGGGCAGTCATCTTGGTCTTATAGTTGGCGAAGGACAGGCGGGCGTTACGAATACTTTTCCCGGCTTCTGCCGCATCTACCAGTACTTCTGCTCTTCTCTCTTTGAGGTCTTCCTTGATCGCATCTCTGCACTGCTTTGCAAGCTCGGACGTTAGCTTGCGGTTGCCTGAGGCATGCGCCAAACCACGCTGGCGAATTAGCTCAAGAGTTTTCGAAGATAGGCGACTTTTTGTGGCTATCTCTCTCTTGGCGTTCCTCGCACATTCATGGAGGTGCTGAACCAGTCGATCGTATTCCTCGTCAATGTTGTCAACAATGGCATCTTCCCATGTTGCCGCAATAGTACCAAAGAGTTCCCAGTTGGTGGTCGTTCTGGGAGTTCTCTTTTTGAACTTTGCAGCCCTTTCTCCCCGCTCTGTGAAGTAGAATTTTGCACGAAGGAGACGGTGGTCCGATCCCGTTCGAAATTTTGGGACAACAGCGACATCAGTCAGGCAAAACCGTCGATTGAATATGATGTGGTCTATTTCGTTGTGGAATCGTCCACCGGGAGACTCCCATGTCCATCGTTTAGATTCTGCCTTCTGGAACTGTGAGTTACCATGAATGGTCTTGGTCGACATGATGAACTCAGACAGTCTCTCACCCTGTTCGTTCCATTCTAGGCCATGGGTTCCGATGTGAAGTTCTTCAGCTGATCTTCTCGGTCCTATCTTGGCATTAAAATCACCCACAATGATCTTGTAGAAGGTGTGGTCTTCTTTATAGAACTTCTCTAGCTCCATGTAGAACTTCTCGATTTCTCTTTCATCATAATGAGATGTTGGTGCGTAGACAACGAAGATAGAAACTGCAGGCAGTGAGCCACATCTATTCAAATGTAAACGTCCGATTCAGGTTGTTAGGCATTCAAATGAATCAATGCTCTTGGCCAAGTTTGTGTTGACAAGGACACCGACGCCTCCAACACCTCTTTTATCGCATGTTCCGAGGAACAATTCTTCTCCAGTGTCGAAAACGGCATGGTGAGATTCGTGCCTTCTTGTCTCGGTCAGACCAATGATGTCGTACTTGATCATTCGCGCTTGTACCATCAGGTCCTCGATGGATGCATCTGATGCTAGCGTACGTGCATTGAAAGTACAGACGATCATTTTTGTCTTCCTTCGTTGTGGCAGCCTAGGTCGGCCTTGAGATTTTGTCGGCCTCTCCTTTCTCATCCTTCTCAGTGCTGCCATGTCGGTGAAGCCTTCAGGGTCAGGTGAATGAGACCAGTTGTAGTTACTGGTTTTGGCATATCGAATACACAGCGGATAGCTTGCCAGGCTCTTCCGTGCGGGCGGAATACTCTCGGTAGCTTGCCAGTCTTTCCGAGAGGTATAGAGGCTTTTGGGGTGACCTCTAATCACCCTTGTAGGTGTTACCATATTTGAACCCTATCAAATATGGTACGACAATTCCAGAAGACGGGTATTTAGTGTCTTATGATGTGTCGCGCGGCCGCTTGCGGCCGCGCGGGTCCAGAAAGCGTCCTGGAGTGTGGCGACGGCTGGGTAGTGGAAGTAGTGAGACCTGTTATTGTTACTGTTTTTGGCGTTTCGAATATGCCACGGGTAGTTTGCTGGGCTCTGCTATGTGGGTGGGATACTTTCGGTAGCTTGCCGGGCTCTCTGAGATTATATATATATATATATATATATATATATATAGATATATATATATATATCTATATATATATATATATCCCTCTATGATTTGTTGCCTACTGTCTGAGCCCCATCAAATATGGTGTGGTAATTATGGAAAATGGGTAGGGAGTGTCTTATGATATGTCGCATGGTCCAGGAATATGTTCACTCATATGTGAGGCTCAGCCCAAGCGTGTGGAAAGCGGCCTGGAGTGTAGCGGTTGTTGGGTAGTGGAGGTCCTCTGCTGGGGCTGGGTCCCTTGGGGTGAGGAGGGCTCTCACCCGGCCCCCTCTGGGATGCCCCGAGTGAAAACAGCCTGGCACAGTGTCCAGTGGCATGGTTATGGGGGCCCCATTTTATGCTCCCTTCCGGGAGAAGCAGCTGTGAGTTCTGGGAGAAGCAGTCGTCGTTGGGAAAGAGAGTAAGGAGAGGCTGCTAAAATCTCAGGGCTGGGATAAATGGATACATTACTAGCGCCCAGTTGAGTAAACCGATGAACAATGGGAAGACAGTGATACAGTGATGTGTCATGAGAGTGTAGGTTCCAGATATGGTGACAGTGAGCAAGAGCAGACAGTTGGCACATAGCAACACAGTGTTCTTTATAGCCAAAGCATGAGATTATGAAGCAAAAGTCAGTGAGTCCTGACTTGGCTTCACCAGGTCTATAAACTGTCCCAGAACATTGTTATTTAGGTTCCTATTAGGCTTCACTTCTGTGCAATGAGAATGCTTGGCACCAATTTGACCTGTGTTCATTCAATGTCCACAAACTGCATCCAACAATAAATCAGCTTTTGGGAGTAAGGACAAATCTGAATATATCGGAGGTTGGTGCCTCTGGAAAACAAGCAGGATGGAGGGTCTAGCAGGCTTTTTTTTTTTTTAATGTAGGAATACTGCTATTTATTCAACCACTAGCTTAGCTGATTGAATTAGGAATGAACTCCACCTTACTTTTTCTTTTTCATTTTTTATAATTTTATTTATTGAATCACCGTGAAAGCAGTTACAAAGCTTTTGGGTTTAAGTCTCGGTCATACAATGAAACACCATACCTTTACCAGTGCCCATTCTCCACCACCAAAAACCCTAGTATACCCCCATCCCACACCCTCCCCCTACCTGTGGGGCAGATGATTTCCACATTACTCTCTCTAATTTGATTACATTCAATATTCTGACACCAGATCCACCATTATTATTTGGGTTTTTACCCCAGCACTCAGATCTGCTGAAAAGGGAACAATGGAAAATTTGTGTTCTATTGCTGGTTATGAATAACATGGTGTTGCATGGCTGCAGTAGTGGCCACGCGATTTTGGAATTCCGAAGTTTTAACAGTTGAATCTGGAGGGATTTCTGCCAAAACCTGCTGGGTTCTGAGATTTGTTCCTGAGTCTCTTGGATCATGGCTGTTAAGCAGTTTGATCAGAAGCCAGAAAGGCCATTCATGAGCAGTGACTCGATGTCTCGTTGGGGTGGGGGGGGGGAGGGCCGGCTCCACCCCCACCCCGTGAGGCCCTGAGTGTCTCATCACTGCGGGCCCAAACCTGATTGTCCAGTGGCCTCTGGCAGATGGTGGCTACCAAGCCGCCAAGGGGGCGCAGGTGTTTAAGAAAATAGGGTGCATATGGAGATTGTAGCATTTGATTTTGAGCTCTCTGCACTGCAAGTAATGGTTTGAAGAACATCTCCGTTTTATGAACTCCCTGGAAGGCAGAATGCTCCACAAAAGATTTATGTAGAGATTTCAAGTTTAATATGGTATAATAACCAGTAGTCTCTCTCTCTCTCTTGAAATCAGGTGGAAAGCAAAACAGACTGTTCCTTGGATCTTTATGGCTGAATTGTTTATTCTATATCCAAGCATAGAAAACTGACTTCCTGCAGAGGAAGAACAGGCTGTGATAGTGCTGGGACAGTGAGCTGAGCAGATGGAGGGCTTTGCTTCTGGTTTGCTGGACAGAATTGCCTGAGGATCCAAACTTTCTGCATCTAGCTTCAGAAATACAATGTTTCCTGCATCTAGTAGAAGAAACATGGTAGCCCTGCCCTGCCCATCCTGGCCCTGAAGATTTTGTGTTAGAACCAAGTATTTACAGATACTTGATTAAGAGAAAACGACTCTCCAAGATGACCATTCCACTTATACAACTTTTGTTTTGTTTTTGTTTGATTTTTTTAAAATTTGTTTGCAGCAACAGGCTAGAACCCAGGGCTTCACATATGCAAGACATGTGCTCTACTATAGAGCCAGTGACTTAGTCAGATGTCTGTTTTAAATGAGGACCAGTCACATGCACAGAAAGTCTGTTATCTTTTGACAGCAAAAATCATTCCTCTAGCCTAGTACGGGGATTGATTTTCAATCCTCTAGAAAGAAAGGAGTAAAGAAATGCCTAAGAAGAAGTTGACCAGGAAAATCCAGAGGAAATGAGGGCAAAGTTTGTTACAACTTCTCTAGGAGGTAAAAGAAAGTTTTTTTTTTTTAATTAGTAGCCTAGTTAATTGGTTCTTTTGGAGAATCTTTTGTGATCATTAATTGCATCATATGCCTTTTTTTTTTTTAATGCATCAGAAGTTTGTAGTTTGGTGTTTTTTCTTTCTTTCTTTCTTTTTTAAATATAGTTTCCCATCCATCCCATTCTTTTTTGTTTTGTTTTTTGGGTGAGGGCAACATCCTGAGTTGCTCAGGCCTTATTCCTGGCTCTGCACTGAGGATCACTCCTGGTGGGGCTTGAAGATCATATACGTAGTGCTGGGGATCTAACCTGGATGGGTCCTGTACAAAGCAAGTGTCCTACCCACTGTACTATCGCTCCAGCCCCCACCCACTCTTTTAAATATAGTAATCAATTTGTAATTGTCTTTCAAAGTTTAATAAATCGGTCTTTGCATTCTAAAATGAATTATTCATGCTACTTGCCTTGCAGGAAAAATCTTTTTCCCTGTTTACTTGTTTCTCTCATTTAAAAAAATTTTTTGTTGTTGTTTCTAGCAGGACCTAATGATGAGAGGTCCAAAAATTTATTAACTTTGACTGTGCTATCAAGGCATAATCCTGAGAGAATGAGGAATCCCCCAACCTCTCCAATATTCACCCAAGGACAGATCCATTCACACATCTGTCATGCTGTGACATGGATCTAAAAATACCATCTTAATTCATTAGTACATAATTCATGACTGAGGGTATCAGCTTTATCATTTAAAATACATTCCCACTGGTGAATTACTGCCTACAGGGGTTTATTGCACCCTAACAACCTTAAGGAAGCTTATCTGATGATCATTTTTATCCTGGCCATAAGAAAAAAATAGGAGTCTTAATGGGAAGGTGGGAAAGAAGAGGACTGAATCTGAAGAACTGTCATACAAGGATAGGTAAAACGAAAAACTCTAGGCTGCCAGAAAAGTTGCTACAAGAATTAAAAAGTGCGACAGTGGGTGCTAGAGAGAGGATGGAGGAGAAAATAGGAACCAGAATTCAAGACATTGACACTTGGGAAGACTAAATTTTCTTAGCTTGTTTAATTTCTCAACAGTTACCTATTATTTGAGAAGGCAGATATAAAGGCACTCTTTTTCATATTTATTGATCAGCCATGTGGGCCATGATAAGAATTAATCATGCAGAGTAGAACAAGATATTCTTGTCCTTAAAGAAGAGAGACAGGAACAAAAGAGAAAGGCAATTGTGTTTCCTTTTCTTTTTCCCCCATTCCGTGTCTCTTCTGATGTTTTAGTGATGGGGCATGGTGAGTGGTGCCCACACACTTAGTTGTATCTGCTGGGGATGCTTTCCAGGGTCTTGTTCCCTACCTTCCTTGCCCTTGTGCTCCTAGAGCATTGTACCTTCTTAGTGGTGGCACTGTGTACATTCTAGTTGTAGACCTCACAAAGAGTCACTGTGATGCTCACATAGGTGCATCCTAGGGGCTCTTACTCCTGCTGCATTGCTACTCATCTTTTTTTTTTCTTTTTGGGTCACACCTGGTGATGCTCAGGGGTAACTTCTGTCTCTGCACTCAGGAATTTACTCCTGGCAGTGCTTGGGGGACCATATAGAATCGAACCCAGGTTGTCAGTGTGCAAAGCAAACATTCTACCCGCTGTACTACCACTCCGACCCCGCTACACATCTTTTTCAGTTACTATGCAACCAGGAAGCACTGACTGGAATGGGAATGACAGACGGAACTGTCAGGATCGCACTCAGCACAGGCAGTGGTACCTGTGATCCCACAGCAGCCTCATGATCATAAGGCAGATGCCTGAGCTACTGAGCCAGCTAGTTTCAGTTTCAGAGTCTTGAAATGCTCTTCTCAAGTTTTTGAGGCAATGGCAAAAAGAAAACACACACTTTTAATTTTTGTTGTTGTTGTTTTCTCTATAGTTGGATCTCCTGCAACACCTCTGGTGAAGGAGAAACGTGCCATCAGCAGTGACGGCAGTCTCTGTAATCTACATGCGTGAATGAGCACTCCTCACTTAGGGCTGCAGGGATGCACACCTGACTCTCTTGAGATTCTGTCAGCATTTCAAACATTGAAGGGTTCCTCAGAGCCGACTTTTGTGAGGTGAGATTAGTCTCTGTGGTCTGATTTTAATACCAACCTATTTTTATTTTTTTTTAAATGGAATCACAGTGAGATACAGAGTTACATTACAGAGTTGTTCATGATTGGGTTTCAGTAATATAATGTTCCAACACCTGTTTCACCACCAATGTAGTTTTCCTCTCTCTCCCCCTCTACTTCTCTGTGCCAGGCTATTCTCTCTCTCTCTCTCTCTCTCTCTCTCTCTCTCTCTCTCTCTCTCTCTCTCTTTCTGCATTATGGTTTGCAATACAGATGCTGAAAAGTTACCATATATGTCCCTTTACCTACTTTCAATACTCAGTTCTTGTTCAGAGTGATTGTTTCCAACTATTATTGTGATACTGGTCTCTTCTCTATCCTAACTCTATCAGTCAGTTTGTTAATGTTAATACTAGTCTTTTGTGTGTTATCCCCATCCCTGACACAGAGTTGTTCCTCCAGCTGCCTTTTCGGAATTCTGGCAGATGATTTGAATAGCCTAAGGAGAAGGAACAGAAAGGCAATTAGTTCTAGAACTGCTGATGACAAGGAGATGTCTAAGGAATATACTCAGAGCCCTAGGAGGAAAAGCTTACAGAAAAATACTGCCAGAAAATGTTTTAATGTTTCAGGCAGGAGAGTCAGCTCACAAGAGCTCCAGATAAGAAAACCCAGGAAAATAGCCTCTAAGAGAGCAGAATTAATTCCTCCTCAACTTGAAGGTAGAATGTGAAGAGTCACTTGATGTCTCTGCTTGCCCAGTAATCAGTCCCTCCAGTACGTTCTTCTCTGCATTTAGTTACTAAAGCCACTGGAAGGAGGAAGCTAGGAAGGTGATGTGGTGTTTTTTTTTTAATGTTGCAAGAATAATTTTGCTAATGTTATAAAATACTGAAGAACATAGAATTTTTCCCTGTTCTCATTAACTAGTAAAATGCTTCATACAAAAGCAATGAACCAGTGTGATCAGATAAAACTACTCTCTTCTCAAGTATTTCAGTAAGTGAACACTTTTCTTTCTTCCCAGCATCCCCACTGGGGAATATTCCCACTCTGATTGCAAAGGATGGGTTGGCCATCCGGACATAATCCTTAAGAAATGAGGCATTCCCCTGATCACAGCCATCAGTTCATGAAAGATTACACAATGTAAGTGGGATGCATCACTAGTTTCTGTGGCTATTTCTATAGCTCCCTTGAAAACTACTGTCTCTCTGGGCTCCCAGGCTGAGAATTCTAGAAGATGGGAAGCGAGGGTCCACCTTACTTCCAAGTGGCATTTGTGGTTTTTGTTTGTTTGGTTGGTTTTGCTGGTTTGTGTGCCATACCCAGCGACATTCAAGGGCTTATGCTTGCTCTGCACTCAGCAACTACTCCTGGTGATGCACAGGGGAACATAAGTGATGCTGGGAACAAGACAAATGCCCTATTCATTATATTATTGCTCTGCACCCCCCCCCATAGAGTTTTTTTGTTGTTGTTGCTTTTTGGGTCATACCCAGCGATGTACAGGGGTTACTCCTGGCTCATGCACTCAGGAATTACTCCTGCCAGTGCTCGGGGGGGATCATATGGGATGCTAGGAATCAAACCCTGATCCGCTGCGTGCAAGGCAAATGCCCTGCCTGCTGTGTTATCGCTCCAGCCCCCAAATGGAGTTTTAACTCACAGATGAAGCCAAGCGGAGGACACCTGTGGAGAGGGAATTGGGAAAGTGAGATCCTTATGCCATAGTTTCTCTTGGATAAAGCTGAGTACAAGGACAGATCTCTATCAGCTTCTGAGAATGGGGCAATCAGGTCTGTGACTCACTGTAGAAACAGTTGTCCTTGTGAGAAAAGGCCAGGTTCTCCCAGGAAATTTACCCTGGAAGGGGAGACACAACCAGATAACACACAACCAGGCAGGGGCAACTTGAAGTTGCTGGGACTTTAAGTAAACTGCCTGTGAAGTGCAGACTTGCCCATACTCCCAGCAGTCTCCTGTGTCTCCAGCCCACCCCCCCACCCCCACTCCAGGAGAAAAGAATGAAGTGGGAAGACTGAGATAGCACCCAGGACCCATATAATTGCCTTCTTGTCTTCTGACACATTAGGCTAACATTTAGATATCTGAAGGCAGGGCCATTGTCTCCCACTCCTGGATCTCCAAGCCCAGGTCAGTCCCTGAACACAGAGAGCAACTCAAGAACGCCTTGAATAAGTCAGAAATGCTGTAAAAAGATGGAAGCCAAGAAATAGTCAGCCTGCTTCGGATTAAAAAGCCTCATAAAAATGCAAATATCCAGAGAAGAGATAACATTGTTTCATAGCAAATCAGCGGCAATCATTCTTTGGCAACTATCAGAACAAGGAGAACTATTAAACTTGGATTTTGGAGCTTCAAAACAATCTCAAGGTAATAGGACACAAATCTCTGTAATTTATTTGGAAGAGTGAGCTCCTAAAAAGAAGCATTCTCTTACATCAGATGTAACTGTTCACTTCTGGAGGGGTGGGTCCCAAGGGAAATTAGGACAGATAACCAACAGGGGTCTATCCCAGCCACACCCATCACACAGGCCCTGGAAATCATATCAGCAGGAAAGTGATTTCATAGCTGGTACTATATTCATTACCCCTGGGATGTTATACAGCAATAAAAACAAATGAACTAATTCACATAACCATGTGGATATATCTTAGCAAAGAATCAAGATAGTAAATGAAGAGGGTGAATATTTAAAATGTACCTGACAAGGGTTTTTGTTTTTGTTTTTGTTTTTTTAGTTTTGTTTGGGGACCACATCCAGTGGTGTTCAGGGCTTCCTCTTGGCTCTGCATGTAGGGATCACTCCTGGTAGTACTCAGGGGATCATATGCTGTACTAGGGATTGAACTGGGGTTGGCTGCTTGCAATGCAAATGTCTTACCCACTGTTTTATGTCTCCAGCCTGATGAGAGATTTCACAGAGTTGAAAACAATCACTATAGAAATATAGATACATGTGTAGTTGCAATAAGAATAATATTTTATAAAGCAAAGGAATCCTGTTGGGGTTTTTTTGTTATTGTTATTGCTTGTTTCGGGATTTTGGGCCACACCCAGCAATTCTTCTTGGCTTGGGCTCGGGGATCTCTCCTGGAAGAATTCAGAGAACAATGTCAGGTGCTGGAAATGGAAACTTGCTTGGCCGCATGCAAAAGCAAATGGCCTACACACTGTGGTGTCTCTTCAGCCTAGCAAAGGAATTCTAGATGATGGTTCTCAATAGGAGCACGTAGATAGGAGAACGGAATACAGGACCACATGATTAGATAGTTATGTTCTTGTTTTATTTTGGATGGTGGGTTTGTAGGCATGTGTCATGTTATTAATAAAATAAATGAGTGAAAGCAAAATTAGGAGTCTGGGTTGCCTAGAGACAGCCATTAGGGGAATTTATCTTTGAAGAAAGTCATTACAGAACCATGAGTGAGGACTAAGGGAAGGGAGGCAGGGAAGTGGGGAGTGAATGAGAAAGGATGCTTGAGAGTTGCTTCACAAAGAACTCTGGGGAGACAGGGCTGGGAGGCGGCAGCCGCATATGTTCAGCCCTGGGCCAGTGTGTGTGGAGCATGTTCCAAGAGCCAGTGCCTCACAGAGGTCACTGGGTGGGAGAGGGAGAGGCCAGTCCTCAATCTGGACCTCCAACCAACAGGCAACTTTCTGGCCACCACTTCTGGCCCACATGCCAGCTTCCCTAGGTCAACAGCTCAAATCTGGTTCTTTTGTTCATGTTTTAATGTTTTGGGCCACACCTGGTGGTGCTCAGAGACTACTCCTGGCTCTGTGCTCAGGGATCACTTCTGGCAGGCTCAGGGGACCATATGGGGTGGTAATGACTCAACCCAGTTCTGAAGCATGCAAGATAAGCCTCCTACCCACTGTACTGTCGTTTTGGCTCCTTCAAGTCAGGTTTTAAGGGAAGACCTGGCATGTGAAGAGAAAGTCACAGTCTCAGGACATGCTGCCTCTTGGCAGCGAGGTCTTGGACTTCCCACAACCAAGGTAGAGAAAATTTCCTGCCTGTGGGATCTTGCCTCCGTGTCAGGGCTTATGGGTCCAAGGGTCCAGGATGGGTCAGAACGGCCCCAGAGGAATGTAACAGGGGCTTCTATGAGCAGCAGATGGAGCTCAGACCAGGTTGAGCACGTGTGACTGTGGAGAAGTTCCTTCATGCCTCTGAACTTCCTGTAGGAATGTGGAAATCTGCAGGGTCAGAGCGATAGTACATCAGGTAGGGCATTTGCCTTGCATGTAGCCGACCTGGGTTCGATCCCTGGCATCCCATATGCTCCCCCAAGCACCAATAGGTGTAACTCTTAAATGGAGAGCCAGGAGTAACCCCTGAGCATCCCTGAGTGTGACCCAAAAAATAAAGACACCGCCCCAACAACAAAAAGTACCTGCAAATACTGTTGAGCAAATTCAAGGGATCCTGTATATAATGCCACCACTACCCCTAATAAATCCTCAGAAAAGAAGTAGTCCTGTGTTCTAACCATCCCATAAAACATAATGCATTGATTGCTGAGTATTGGGAGAAGGAAGCTGGCTTCACTTCCCTTTTCTTTTCCTTATCTCACTCCTTCCTCTTCCTGTCCTCTGACAGTCCACACACAGGGGCTTTGTGTTAGCAAGTAGAAAGGAGGAGATATTTTTATTCACTTGGAGCCATCCTCCTCTGCTCTCAGTCTGAAGAGGGGTTTGGGGTTCAGAGAAGCAGTCCCAGGACAGAGGCTTCAAAGGGAATGATTTTCTACCCCTTCAGAAATGATGTGCACTGGGCAAGAGTGCCGTGTTATTTTCTCTGTGGGGGTGGGGGTGGGCAGAACTTCATCCCAGTAGGAAGGACAAAGGAACCTTGGACCTTGTATGTCAGGAGTGGTGTAGGGGGACTCACCATTTCGGAGAGTTCTCTCTCTCTCTCTCTCTCTCTCTCTCTCTCTCTCTCTCTCTCTCTCTCTCTCTCTCTCTCTCTTTCTCTCTCTCTCTGGATTATGGCTTGCAATACAGGTACTGAAAGGTTATCATTTATATCCCTTTATCTACTTTTAACACTCAGTTCTTGTTCAGAGTGATCATTTTCAACTAGTGGTCATTTCCAACTATTATTATCATTCTGGTCTCTTTAAGAGTCATGAGCCTCTCTCAGGGTAATGTGACTCTGTGGTAACCCAAAAACCAAAAAAGAAAAAAGAAAATCCATGTGGGGTCAGGAAGACAACTTGAAGGACTGGACTCCCAGTTCCAACCTCAGTGTTGTGTGGTTCCCTGAGCATCTCCAGGAGTGAATGCCACAGCCCCTGAGTGCAGCCAAGGGTGGCCTGAAAATATAGCAAAATTTAAAAAGGTGGGAGGGGGGCGGAGAGAGAGTATAGTGTTGACATGTGATTTAACCTGATTCGATCCCCTGAGCCCAGCCAGGAGTGAGTCCCGAGCGCAGAGCCATGAATAAACCCTGAGCACTGCCAGGTGTGACCCCCGAATCAAAATCAAAACTGAAACAAATGCATATCCACTTCTGGTTGTAGGCAACAAGCAAACCCTAGGTCCTATCCCCCAGCATTGCCCTGTGACCTTTCAGCACCACCAACAATGGGAGAACAAACAGAACCCCGTTCCCAGTGGTGCCTGCCTTGTGTACTCCCGTGCTGGGGCTGTGTCATTCCACCACCATGGGTCCTTGGGTTTGGCTAGTTGCCAGAAACTACAATTAATACCCATTGCTATTTTGTTGGTGAAATTTAAAATTGCCAAAGGGTAGGTTTTACTGGTGCAGGTTTGAAGAAAGGATTTAAAACTTTTCTTTCCCTGTTTTTGATTTATTTTCTAATATCTGGGGAAGTTAAGTTATCCGAAGGCATGAAAGTGCTCTCGAAGGGTCTTTCCCCATCATCACCAGTGCATTTATTTATTTATTTATTTATTTATATTGACTCGTGGTGAGATAGACCCTTACAAAGCTGTTTATGACTGGATTTTGGTCATACAGTGCTCCAACACTCACTTCTCTACCAATGCACATTTCCAAGCACCAGTGTCCCTAATTACCCTTCCCATCACCTTCACCCTTCCCCCAGCCTGCCTCTATGACAGGCACTTCTCCCCCTCTCTCTCTTTCTCTCTCTCTCTCTGTCTCTCCCCAAATGCTTTTTTTTTTTTTTTGGTACATGCTCCAGTTCCAAGAAATGCCTCCTCGATGCCTTGTCAAGAGAACATTTCTAGGGACTGGAGCTATAGTACAGCGAGTAGGGTGTTTGCCTTGCACATGATTCAGTCCCCAGCATCCCATATGGTTCCCTGAGCACCATCAGGAGTAATTCCTGAGTGCAGATCCAGGAGGAACTCCTGAGCACTGCTGGGTGTGACCCAAAAAGTAAAAATAATTAAAAAAAAAAGAACATTTCTAAAGATAAGGTGGCCCCTCTTCTTGTGGCATGGACATTGCCTCCACAAGCATGTGAAAATCTCAGAGCAGTGGCACTCCTGTACCTTCTTGGCATTTTTTTTTTGTCCTTTCCCTCCTAGCTCGCTTCCTTTGTCCACTGATTCTGTGGATTCAGCTTCTTCTTAGAGGGCAGTGGATAAAAGTAGGGCGTCCTTTACAGGCTTTAATTGGGACTGGAAAAATGATCTCCTGACGGTTCTTGTAACCCCTCTTGCCCCCCCCCACCCCGAAAATGAAGACTGGTTTCTATTACTGAAAGTTCTTTCACTAAATTTTGTTTCTGACATATCAGTCCACCGGTGAACTGGGATCTTAAGCCATCTGAATCTCTGTGTTTGATATAAATGGCACGCAGTGTGAGCCGGCAGGGGCTCTGCTGGCTGTAGGAGGAGAGCTTGTTAGATCATTCTGGAAGAGCCTGTTAGATCATTCTGGAAGACGAGCAGGAAGCGGGAGCTCCCACTTTGATAGGGACCTCCTGGGCCTGCTGACAGATGGCAAGTAAGTCACATTTGTCTTAGAATCCCTCCCTCTCTTGCTGGCAATGTTGCATCTGCTTTTACTAGTCAGAGACGTTTATTTTCAGCAGTAATGGAAAAGCAAGCATGGGAGGAAGGCAAAGTAGCAGAGGTTGGCGAACCCATAAAAAAAAGAAAATACCAGAAAGCTGTCCACTAAGAACACATATTTCTTTAACAAGTTAAACATTAAATAGACTCTGAGAGTCAAGAAAAATGAGTTCCTTGAGGGAAGAAATGGATACTATGATCTCTGCACCACCTCCTTCTTCACTTTTGCCCCACGATTTAAGGCCCTCTTAGATGAAGACCATCACTCATGAAAATCAGTCACTGCCATGGGTGATGGGGTGTCTCCGGAGGCAGTGTGCGGGTGTGCAGCAAATAAACAGCAGGCTGTTGTCGAAAAGTCAGGGTTGTTTGGGAGCACAATTAGCACGCATGGAGCTCCCTTTAATTAGACACTCCCTGTCTGTGCAGCTCCCAGTCTGCCCTGGACTTCCTGCTGCTGCTGGATGAAAGAGAGAAGCCTCGTTTCCTTTGATTTATAGTTGGAGAGAAATTAATTTATTCCTCTTATCACTGGTCAGGATCCATCCCTGAGAAGATTAAGTCTTGAGGGTTGGGGGGCGGGGGTGGGTTGTGTCTGGGAGAAACACAGTAGCTCAAGCACCTGCCTCACTGGGAGTCTAGTACCCTGTGTCACCTGTACGTGCGGGTGAGATTCTAACATCTCTTCTGCCTGGGATGCCCAGTGGCACAAGTCAGGTGTGTGAGCACAACTAAAGAGTGCAACCTTGGGGCTGGAGTAATAGCACAGCAGTCAGGGCGTTTGCCTTGCATGCGGCCAACCCGGGTTCGATTCCCAGCATCCCATATGGTTCCCCAAGCACCGCCAGGAGTAATTCTTGAGTGCATGAGCCAGGAGTAAACCCTGTGCATCGCGGTATGACCCAAAAGCCCCACCCCACCCCCAAAAAAGAGTGCAGTCTCGCAGCTGGAGCAATAGTACAGTGGGTTGGGCATCTTCCTTGTATGCAGCCACCAGGGTTCAACACCCAGCATCCCATATGGTGATTATTGAGTGCAGAGCCAGGAGTAACCTCTGAGCACTGCTGGGTATAGCCCCTGCCCCCAAACACAAAAGCAAACAAAAAGAATTTACAACTTTGCTAGAGCACCAGGACTAACAAGATGTTCAAATACCATGGCCAGGAGTGTGATCCCCAGGGGGCACTTGTGCAGTCCCACAACTAGAAGTGTTGGAAACTCAGTGGGCACTGTGGCTAAGTGTGTGAGCATGGCAGCCCTCCACCCCATCACACACCTGATCCACATATTGAAGGGGGAAATGCACCAGGTGTGAATAGTACTAACTAATCTCTATGGTTTCTTTGTAGCTTGAACAGCACATATGCATGCATTGGGACATTCACTCCTAATAATAATCCTTGAACATAGGCATTATCATATTAGTATTTTAATTTTGCAACCATGCAAAGTAAAGCTTAAAGAAGTAAGGGAACATGTTTAAAAGCATAGAGAGTTGTTAAGGGAGAGAAAGGAGAAAGAGAGGAATAAGGAAGAGTTTGAGACAGAACAAAAGCTTCTCCAGAGTGGGTAAAGGAAGCAAGGAAGCAAAGATACTTGTTCAAGGAAAAATATGAGCTTGAGGGAATAAGCACCGGATGACTTTCAGAAAAAGCTTTTATGCATTTTTTTCTGAAATTTCCCCCCCAAGAGTTTTGCAGGTAAAGTCTGAACACCACCAGATGTGGCCCCACAACAAAAACAAGTCATTAAGATGCAGAATATAATATTATTCCTATTAGTATTATATTAAACACTTTGCCATATATATGATTTTCCTCAAATAAGGTGGAAAACAAAAGGGCAAAAAAAAAATAAAGCATAGAAAGGTAATGGCTCTAATTTGGATTTTCTGGCTCTGTGTCCTTTGTTCCACTGACAACTCTGTAATGCCAGTTGCCCGCTGTGCTTCCTCCTTCATCCACATGCTCTGAGGTCATCTCCTGCACATCTGTCCTAGGACACACACCGGATAAGGAACCTGTTTTTACATTAGCATGAACAGAGGCTTGAAGAAGTTGCAGTGTGTCTTGGATACATTTTTTAGGCACTTAGTAAAGGACAGAGACACCTATTTAGCTCTCCAGCTTTTGACCATTCCCTTTTGACCATTTCTTGCTCCGTCCTTCAGTTTCTCTTTCAAGACTTCCAGGTCCTTCCAAATAATCATGGCTGGAGGGCATAGAGTGCTTTCTGAGGCAAAGGACCAAACTGCAGGCTGTAGGGAGTTCAAGAAGATGAGCAATGGGTCCAGGCTCTAGAGAGTTCAAGAAGATGAACAATGGGTCTTCCTGGGACTTAACAAGTGGGAAACACAATGGCTGGCAGAGCAAACCTGTGATTACAAAGGCATTCAGAGGAGGCTAGAGGGGGAACAGGGAATGAACCCCACAGACCAGTCCCAAGGGAGGCTGTGATCCCTCACTACTAGATTCACTGGGAGGTTCTTTTTATTGTTTGAAGATCACACTCAGCAATGCTCAGGACTTACTCCTGGCTCTGTGCTCAGAATTTATTCCTGGAAGTTCTTGGGGGACCATATGCCAGGAATTGAACTGGGGTTGGCAGAGTGCAAGGCAAACATTTTGCTAACTCCTGTACTATATCTCTCTGAGCATCCCCCTCCCCCCATACTAATTCTTGCCCCTGAATTTGCTTTGCATTTTGTAGGAGGAGAGTCTGGCTCCCACCAGGGCATCCCTCCCTAATAACCATCCACCATCTGAGGCACAGGGCAGAATGCAGTGCCCCCACTTGAAGGGCACAGCCAGTTCTGAACCCAGCAGTGCAGACAGTGAATTAGAAGGCCCTCAGTTTCAAATGCTCCAGTATTGAGTAGATCCTAAAAGATATACTTCATTGAAGTAAGACTCTAATTTATTTAGACGCTTCTTAGGATTCTGACACAATTAACAAACTAGAACAAGTCCCTGGTCACCTTGTAGAGATTTGTAGCGCCTGGTCTGGCTGATTACGGAGGAGAAAGGTGGGAGGAGTTAGTCAGAGGTGGTTTGGGAACAGGGTAACTTATGTTCCCCATGCAAGAAAACCCTTGGGAGGATGTGGTGAGTCCACCAGTCTCTCATCTCCCACTGTCCCCTGGGAGAGTCACCAAGTGATTCTTGGCATCGTAGCTCCCGGTTCTCAACTGGAAGGGCGTTAGCCTTATGGGGATGGGAGATGGGCTGCTTCTAAACTTCTACTTTGCTTGGGACCCATTACCCAACAGTCTTTTGGGTTGCAGCCCAGGGCCAATGATGTTTATAAGCTGCTCAGATAATGGCGAGGCACAAAGATGGTCATTGCTCCAGAATTTCAGAACCAGAATCCAAGAACTGAGGTATATGCCCAGAAGAACATTTTACCCATTTGGTGGGTTTGGAAGGGGGCAAGTACTGTGGGCAAGTCTGGAAGAGGAGCTGGAAGGCCCAGAGATGAGAAGCAGTTATCATGGCAGATGGCTGCCAAGGGTAGGTATGGGATAAAGGCAGACAGCAGCCTGTTTTGCTTTTTTTGTTCTCCCCCATCCTTAAAATAAAAATTTGCTAGTTGTTCTTGAAGGCATTAGTTGCTCTGGAAGCTTTACTTTCTAAGACACCAAGTATGAGATTTTTTTTTCTTTTTTGGTCACACCTGGCGATGAACAGGGGTTACTCCTGGCTCTGCACTCAGAAATTACTCCTGGCAGTGCTCAGAGGACCATATGGGATGCTGGGAATTGAACCACATGCAAGGCAAATGCCCTACCCCCTGTGCTATTGCTCCAGCCCCCAGATTTTTTTTTTTAATTTGGAATAACCTTTTCGATTATACCCACAGCACCCTTTAAATGTGTTTCATGGACTGGAATTCCCTTTCTTTTCTAATTTTCAGCTTTCTGAAGTGGGCCCTGAGCTGTGGGTCAATCATGGATGTGAGCCCCAAGACTGAGGCAACTATTTAGAAGAAGCCCAGGGCAACGCGTTGTGCCTTTTGTACACAGTTATAAAATGAGCCAGGCCGGGAAGACACATGGTCGGGGGAACTCAGTCTCAACTGTCAGTCCAGCAACGAAGCTGGCATGTTTGTGCCTGTGTACCCAACTGTTCATTCTTTAAAAAACAGGGCTGTACTCCTGCAATGGCCAGTCTTGGAAAGGCCCCAAGCTGCCATCCTTTATGGTACACATCTGTCTCTTGCTCTCACAGGCCGTTCGGGTTGACTGTTGCTGTGCTTTGATTTTGGACAGGGCTCAAGGCTGGCTCCAGGGTTGGCGCTTCCCAGAGAGGGTGGCTCGGATTGACTGGGGCAGCTGTTTGGGAACCTCCAAGAGACTGTGATTTCATTTGGTTGCTGTCCAGGCCTTGGGACTTAGGTATTGGTTGTTATGAGACCGAGTTCTATTTTTGAACACAAACATTATCTGTCCAACTGGAATCATGTTCTTCAGACTCTGCATTATGCAAGCTGGGCGCCAAAGTTTAGCTGCCACCATTGTCCCTGAAATGCTATGGGGGCCAATCAAACAGCATGCTGATGACTCCCTGCAAGATAGACTTCAGTTGGGCTCAGTAAGGCATTGGTGCTATCTGATGAGAAAGCCATGCCTGGTCACTTTGATCAGCTTCTCTCCTCTTGTCTTCTGTCTACTCCTGGAATAGATCCTGTGGATCGTTGAGGGAGGGCTTCTGGGAGGAGAGATTAAACTTGAAACAAGTCCTAATGAGGTAGCAATGGAATGCTCATTGCTAATGTCTCTTCTGGGTTGGAAGCAGGAGAGAGGAGCAGAGGGCTTAGATGGAGACAACCCATTAAGAAACGGCTTTGATGTCTGCAGTCCTGCAGAATCGGGCATATCCTAAAGTGAGGGCGCAGGAACTCGCTGGTGGGGCCTTGGGAGGTTTGGGGCGTAGACCTAGAAAAGTGGCTTTCAAGAATTGCACAGGGACAGGGATCATTTCCTTTCACTTTTTCCAGAGGACTGACATTGGGCGTATCCAACAAGACACAGAGGGCAAAAGGAGGTAGAAGTTTCTTAAGAATGTAAATTCTTGGTCAAGATTCTTTGGTGAAAAATGATGGGAATCAACTCTCAGAGTTAACTTATTTGTTCATGGCAGTGTCTCCAGTAGAAGCATGCTTGAACATGGGAGTTCCTTAATCAATTTTCATGAACAACAACAGAAGACTGAGGGCAGGTGAAAAACTTGGTAAGAATATTGGAAATGAGTTGTAGAAAAGAATAAGGCTGAATTTCTGGAAAACAGTAAGGACAGTCCTTCAAAAACTAGAAATTGAGCTTCCATATGACCCTGCAATACCACTTCTCGGAATATATCCCGAGGATGCAAAAAAGCACAGTTGAAATGACATCTGTACCTATGTGTTCATTGCAGCACTGTTCACAATAGCTAAAATATGGAAACAACCCAAGTGCCCTAGAACAGATGACTGGTTAAAGAAACTTTGGTACATCTACACAATGGTATACCATGCAGCTGTCAGGAGAGATGAAGTCATGAACTTTGCTTATAAATGGATAGATATGGAGAGTATCATGCTAAGTGAAATGAGTCAGAAAGAGAGGGACAGACATAGAAGGATTGCACTCATGTGTGGAGTATAAAACAACATAACATGAGGCTGACACCTAAAGATAGTAGATACATGTGACAGGTAGATTGCTCCATAGCTGGAAGCCTGCCTCATGAGCAAAGGGGAAAAGGCAGCTGGAATAGAGAAGAGATCATTAAGTCAATGATGGTTGGAGGGATCGTTTGGGATGGGAGATGTGTGCAGAAGGTAGATAAAGGACCAAACATGATAACCTCTCAGGGTCTATATTGCAAACCATAATGCCCAAAAGTAGAGAGAGATTATGGGGAATATTGTCTGCCATGGAGGCAGGGGGAGGGTGGGAAAGGGGGGTATACTGGGGATATTGGTGGTGGGGAATGTGCACTGGTGGAGGAATGGGTGTTTGATCATTGTGTGATTGTAACCCAAACATAAAAGCTTGTAACTATCTCACGGTGATTCAATAAAATTAAAAAAGAAAAAAAAGAAAAGAATAAGGCTGAGAGCACCTCTGGAGGGGTCTTAGAGCAGGCCCCTATTAGTCTCATTGAGACACCTGCTGAGATTAAACTCTTTTTTTTTTTTAAATAAATTTTAATTCAATACTATTTTTTTTTTTTGCTTTTTGGGTCATACCCAGCAATACACAGGAATTACTCCTGATGGTGCTCGGGGGACCATATGGGATGCTGGGAATTGAACCTGTGTCAGCCACGGCCGCATTAAAGGCAAGTGCTCTACCTGCTGTGCCCCTACGAGTATTCTTATTTGTGTGTGTGTGTCTCCACTCAATACAAAATACAGAAAAATATATCTGAGCTTTTAAATTTTTTTTAAAAGATAAAAACCAGAACCAGTAGTATATAGGCACACACACAGAGGTGTTTATTAGCAGGGATTGACTCACTGGATTCTATGGGCTGCCCTGGCAGGCCTTGTCTGCAGGGTGGGCAGGCAGGTTGGAATTCGAGACTACAAGAAAACACGTTCTAGTGCAAGGACTGTCAGTCAGAAGAGCAGATATTACAGATAAATCCCCAGAGTGCTATGCTGGGAAGTTCTCCCTCACCGCACTCTTAGTTGGTCTTTTAGTTCTGTTATGCCCGAGTTTCATATCCTCAATTGCGGAGAGACCAAGTCCACACATGATAATGAAAAAGCAAAGGAACTTTATTACTAGCCCAAGCCAGAGCTAGATCGAGCTAGGGTCCAAGTCACATCCAACACAGTGGAGTGTTGACAAGGACCCCAACTCCAAATCACAAGCGGTTTATATAGGGTTCAGAGGTAAGAAGCAATTTATATACTGGTCTATTTTTAGCCTTGGCCTTATTATGACAGTGATCAGCAATTAGACAATGGTTAGTAACAGTTTCTAAGGAGGATACAGTTGACCCCTCATGACCAGCCAGACCCAATTGCCCAATTCCTTATCCAGGCAAATTACTCAACTAGGAGTCTACCAGAAGCTGTAAGTTCTGCTTCAGGAAAACAGAAACCGAGGCCTACCTGAGACTTAATGTTGGCTGCAGCTTGTCATGGCATCAGTTTCACCCTCACAGTTCTATCCTGGCTTCCAAGTGTTGGGTGAGGATCACTCATGTAGGGAGAGCTGTTTGCCCTACCCATTCAAAATACTAATCCCATTCAAAAGTATGTTTTTGAGAAGACACATAATAATGTTTAACCATTATCTGGGCGCCCTGTGGCCCCATCAAACAGACACACAAAAAATGAGAGGAAACACACAGCTGGCCCTGCCTGAGTCAAATGTCCACCCCTTTGACCAGTAGAGGGTATTTCATTTGACAATTCCAGGGATTTGATGGAATAAGACCAAACTTATTTTACAAAAGGGAAATGGGGAGATGTTACCAGGAGAAAGGGAAATGTATCTCGGGTACTACAAGAACCCTGGCAATGCTGTAAAGGGTCTTGCTTCATCACTTGCTTCTGTCATGGTACCTCTGGCCAGTTGGGACTGGACATGAAAAGGAGTGGGTGTGGTCTCTAAGATATTCCTCCTACCACTGTAATTGGTGACAGTATTCCCAAGAGACTCAGAGTATGATTTATCTTATCGATCCATCAATCCATCTACCTCCCACATTGTCAGAAATAGGATTTCCATTTCTTACAGCAGAATTTTATTACTAAAGAAAGGAGAATAGACCCTGGGAAGACAATTGCCTTATGATGTCTAAAATTTCAATCTTGGGGTAGCAAAGTCCCTAATTTATAAGGCTTCCTGAGACTTTGGGATCAAGGTAGATTTGGGGGGAAAGGGGAAATATACACCCAAGAATTGTAGAGATGAGTACTAGGAGGATTGTTTCATGGCTTAGAAGCCGGCCTCACATGCTGGGGGAAAAGGAAGCTCAGATAGAGAAGGGACCACCAACTATGGGTGCTTGGAGGGCCCGCTCGGGATGAAAGATGTATGCTGAAAGTAGATTATAAACTGAATGATGGCAACTCAATACCTCACTTGCTAACCAAAACACCCAAAAGGAGTAAGAGAGAGCTAAAGGGAATGCCTTGCCACAGAGGCGGGGGTGGGGTGGGGAGGGGATAGGATGGGAGTGATGGGAGGGATACTGGGATCATTGGTGGTGGAGAATGGGCACTGGTGAAGGGATGGGTACTCTATCATTGTATGACTGAAATGTAAGCACGAAAGTTTGCAAATCTGTTAACTGTACCTCACGGTGATTCATTAAAGATAAAATAAAATAAAGACGAAGGAAAGAAAGGAAGGAAGGAAGGAAAGAAAGAAAGAAAGAAAGAAAGAAAGAAAGAAAGAAAGAAAGAAAGAAATTTGTGGTAAATGAATGAAAGCAGGAGTCATGAGCTGGTTGAGTGTTTGAAGCAGGCTGCTGCTCCGTTTCCTGCAGAGGTGTAGGACTGGAGCTTCTTCTCTGAGAGTTGCACAGTGCTCAGGAACTAGGGGAAAGGTTAAGGAGTGGCTGGGGGAAGCAGATGTTGCAACCTTTCATGTACAGACAGAAACCAAACAGGCTGCAGTCTGAGGGTCAGTGTGAGAAGCAATAAACTGATGGGCCACAGAGACTGCAAGGAGACTTTCCAAATTCAGCCATGACAATAGCTGGAAAGAAAGTAAAACTTTCCCTTGAGCATTCATGATGGCAGGTTGACTCCCTTCGAGCTGAGGTGCAAATATATGGTATTTGTGTGGTTGGGAAAACCAACAACAAAATCCTCAAGCAAAGCAATTAAATTTAGAGTGATTCTTGGTGGATAGTGATAAATGGGAGAAACCTGCTTAAACCCTTTCTGGAAGAACATGACCTCAGCAACAGCTTCTGAGATTGTTTATAAATAATTGCTTCACTTCCAAGTAAGCAAGCAGCTCAAGGTCAGAATTCAGTTCAAAAGGAAGATGACCAGTACATAAAAATTCTCTTGTCTACATGCTATCTTCATTACCAATCTTTAAATTTTTTTTCAGGGTAATAACCATCCTTAATAGGTGATAATAATATATTGTGGTTTTGTTTTGTATTTTCCTAGAAATAAAGTATTTCGAACATCTTTATTTTTCATTTTTTTGGTCACATCCGGCGATGCACAAGGGTTACTCCTGGCTCATGTACTCAAGAATTACTCCTGGCAATGCTCTGGGGACCATATGGGATGCTGGGAATCGAACCCGGGTCGGCCATGTGCAAGACAAATGGCTAACCACTGTGCTATTGCTCCAGCCCCTATCTTGAACATCTTTGGAAAAAAAAAAAGGGAAGATGGCAGAGTAAATGAGGGACTTGCCTGAGAGCCAGAGAATATTGGAGTGTTTAGGGGGGATTGATCAGTAAGGTCTTTTCTTTTGTTGGGGGCGGGGAGGGGAAGAGAGTTTGATGCTTTGGGCTATTCTTGGCTCTGTGCTCAGGAGTGATCCTACATGTGGTGCCAGGATTCAAACCAGAAACATGAAAGAAAGAAAAATTCAAACATGAAAGAAAGTACTTTATGCACTGTGCTATCTCTCCAGTCTGTTTTCGTGATGGTGGGGTGGTGACAGTTCACACATATAAAAACTTGATGCTAAATCCTAAAATTCTATCCTATATTATAAACCAGTGATAAATCCCAGGGGAAAGAAAATCAGCTAGATAATAGAAGCAGATCCTAAAGACTTTGGATATTGGAAGTATTGGGAATAAATTATGAAAGGCATATTGAAGTTGCTTAAATAAAAATCACATTGAAAATATGAATGGAAAAGAGATTGTAAGAAATCACCAAGTTAATCCAAAGGAAACAAATAGAATTTCTGACCATATAAAGGTAACAGTAATTGAAAATAAAAAATTCCGAGAAGGGCAAATTTTAAAAAAAACTATCCATAATGCAAATAAGAGGGGCAAAAAGACATATTCCCTGAGAGAGATAGCAAGATTTTGAAGAGAGAAACAATCTAACAGATGACCACCCAGAATTTCAGAAGGCAGTGCCAAGATGTTGAAAGAGACAGTGGCTGAGAATTTTCTACATCTGGTGAAAGCATCTGATGAAAACACTCAGTTCTCCTCCAGATGAAGCCCAGAATCTATAAGCATAAAATTCTAAACTATAGAGTTCCAAAGAGAAGAAGAGCTCTTTAAAAGAGCCATAATGAAAGAACCTGGTGAGTTCTTTCATTATAAGAAGAGAAGCCTGTCAAACAAGAGGCCAGAAGCCAATGACATTGATTCAGTGACAGTAGGAAATAACTCATAACTAAGTTCTGTGGTCAGATATTTCTCGAATATTGATATAAAATATTGATATAAAAATGTTTTTTTTCTTTTCTAGCTCCTGGTGGTTGACCCCAGGACTCTCACATGTAAAGCATGCACTTTACTTCCTAAAGACGTTTTTAGAGAAACAAAACAGACCTATGGTAGGGGCAAGTTAGGAAGTTAGGCAGTGTGTGTGTGTGTGTGTGTGTGTGTGTGTGTGTGTGTGTGTGTGCCTTGTTTCCTTTCTGTGGCCCTCTGTCCAACCACTTGTCCTCCCTAGTATTGTGCTATGGGTCCCCCCATTTCCTGTATGTGATTTTCACCTCTCGAGCCTTGGTATATCCTGGGAATCTAAGAGGGAACCATAGCACCTCTAACTGAGAAATGCTAAGTTAAAGGATAAACTTGAGGAAGATCGGGAAGTTTCCAGAGATGTGAAAAAGAATGATGAGCAAAGAGAATGTAACATTTTTTAAAATATAAAACTAACATCACTCCCTTAAAAGAATATTAATAAGTGAGTGCATGTTTGTAGAGGTAAAACTGAGTAGAATCATATGCTATAAGGGTGTGACTTGGTTTAACATACTCCGTTCTTGTATTCTTTGGAGTAAAGATATGAATATTAATTAACATTAGCCTTTGTACAATTGGGCTTCTTCAAATAGATCTTAAATCATCAGAGGGGGTAATCACTCAGCAGTGGGAGGGGAAGATGAGGAGCATGAGGATGGGAGATGATGGGGTGGGTAGAGGGGAGACGGGAGAAGTACACAGAACTGCAATCCAGTTAAATGATAAAAAAAAAAATAGACTGGATTAAAAATAAAACCATGCAGTTAAACGAGACTTAAAGATTCAAAGTCAAAGGACAGAAAAACTTGTTATTATATACTTGACTAGGAGATTTAACAATTCAAAACAATTGTAATCAGCTATATAACTGATAACACAGCATCACAATATTTAAAGCAAAATGACAAATTACTGAGAGAAAGTGACAAGTCCATAATTATGGTGCAAGATTTTTAGCACATCACTCTAAGTTTTAGATCAAGCAGACAAAAATGAGTCAGACAATATGAGATTTGAATAGGAAAATCAGCAAACATATAACCCAACATTTATAGCATATATGTTCATACATACCCTATGTGAACAATTGGAGAGCTCATCTTTTTTAGATCATGTAAAGTAAGTAAAGTAAAGGCCCTCCCGTTGATCATCGATTTGCTCGAGCAGGCCCAGTAACGTCTCCATTGGAGACTTTGTTGTTACTGTGTCTGGCATATCGAATCGGTAGCTTGCCAGGCTCTCCGAGAGGGGCGGAGGAATCAAACTCGAGTCGGCCATGTTGGCCGCGTGTAAGGTGGACGCCCTACCCGCTGTGCTATCGCTCCATGTAGGATTCAATAAAATGACTTTCTGGCTAAGTGGTTCTTAACGTTTTTTTTTTTTTTTACTGTGACTTCCTCTGACCTTGATTCCTTGCTGTGGCTCTCACTTCAGCCCTACTGGTTACCCCCATACTCTATTAGCTTGCCCTTCCCCCCGCCCCTGGTTTATGCCATCTGACCATATGGCCCCTTTGGAATATCCTGGGGGCCCACAGGTATGGCCCCAGTTGAGAAACACTGCTCTAGCTCTGTTTATGTAACTTCTACCATTTTCAAGGATTCACTGTACACAGAGCACATTCTCTGCTGGCAGGTCCAGTTGTGAGGTAGAAATAAGGAACCCTGACATACAGCCCCATGTCATGCAGATGCAGCTCTCTGAAGCTTGTCGTGTGCCTGGGTGGAAGGAACTTAGTACTGGGAATTCAGGTGTTTATGGGATGGACAGAAAGGGTGGGGAATGGACTGGTGGTGTTCATTTTCTCTTTGGGGTATCATTGCCCTGAGCTGGTTCCCAGGACAAAAGCCCCATGTGGAGCTACTCTACCTCTGACACAGGCTAGGAGGAGGGAACCAGGGGCCTCTGCAGGGACTCTGGGGCCAGTCAGTGGTGGCTGGGATTTGAGAATGGACCTTCATTCTTCAGGGAAAGCAACGGCTGCCGCCGCCACAGTCTCCCCATAACCCTAGGTCAGGGAGCAGGTATGACAACACTTCCTTGAGAGCTACCAGCCTCAAAACTTAGCCAGAACACTCAAAAAGATCAACACTGCACCAAGGCTATTGCTAATAAGCAAATAAACAAACGAACAAAAGTTCATTTTTTTCTTTGATCTAGCCTGTCAGCAGGAAGATGGATTCTTCTCGTCTCCTTTTTTTTTCCTTCTCCCCCCTCTTGCTCTCCTCCTCTTCCCTCTTCCTTCCTCTCTCCTCCCTCCTTACTCCTCTAGCTTAATTGAAGTGTAATACTGACAGACTGCATCTTTCAGGGTTCAGGTGTATGATGTGTTGCTTTCATTTATTTATGTGTTGCAAAATGATTTCCCCAGCTACAGCAGTGTTAACTCCTCCATCACATCTCATAATTATCATGCCTTTTTGGGTAGGAGAATATGTAAGATTTGCTGTCTAGCAATTTGAAATCAGAATGATTTTAATTAATTAAAATTTGAAAATTAAACATTATTGTTGTTATGGTTTAGGTAACATGGTGATAATAGTATTAACACTGCGGTACTGATGTACAAAGTTACTGCATCCCACTATAAACCGTACTAAATTTCTCACGATTCTCCACCACGGTCCCTATGTCCCTACTTTCTGGTTCACTCTTCTTTCCTTCCACCCCTCTCCCACTTCATAATAGCAGTTTTGCAACCCAAGGCCAAGAGTTCGTCATCATTTGATGCTGTCCATCCCCTTGTGTTGTTTCTCTTTATGGCGCAGATGAGCGAGGTCATTCAGTGTTTATCGTCCTCCTTTTGATTTATTTGCTTATCACGATGCTCTCCAGTTCCATCTGTGTTTCAGCAAACTGCACAATTTCCTCTTTTCTTATAGCTCCAGAGTATTCCATTGTGCATGTAGACCACAACTTCTCTGTCCATTCATTTGTTGTTGGACATTTGGGTTGTTTGATTATTAGCAACAATAATACTTGTGCTGCATATCCAGAATGTATCTATCTTACCAGTCGCAAGTTTATTGTACTTTTAACCAACATCTCCTCATTGCTTCTCAGCCCCTGATTAACATTGCTTCTCTACCTTCTTTGACATAAATTCAGCTTTTTAAGTATACATTGATATATATGTATATATCAATATCTATACATACATATACATATACATACATATATATATATACATATATATACACGCCTCTCGGAGAGCCTGGCAAGCTACCGAGAGTATCCCGTCCACATGGCAGAGCTTGGCAAGCTAGACATGGCATATTCAATATGCCAAAAACAGTAATAATAATGGGTCTCATTCCCCTGACCCTGAAATAGCCTCCAATACGTTGGGAAAGATAAGTAAGGAGAGGCTGCTAAAATTTTAGGGCTGGGACAGAGACATTACTGGTGCCTGCTTGAGTAAATCGAAGAACAACAGGATGATAAGTGATACAGTGACAGTGAAGTATACATATAAATGATATTATACTGTATTTCTCTCTCTTTCTCTCTCTCTCTCCAACTTACTTCCCTAAGCACAAGGCCTTAAAGTTTTATCCATGTGGTCACAAAAATCACGAATGAGTGGTGTGTGTGTGTGTGTGTGTGTGCATGCACGTGTGTGCACATGCATCCATGCATGCATGCATGTGTGCATGGGTGGATTTGTGGATGCATGCACACCACTTTATTATTCATCCATTGATGGACATTTCCATGTCTTGGCTATTGTGAATAATGCAACAGTGAATATGGGGGTGCACCTGTTGTTTCATAATCTTGTCTTTAGTTCTCTTGCATCCACAGCCAGAGCTAGGGTGCTGGAACTGACACTAGATCTACTTTTGATTCTTGAAGAAACTCCGTACTGTTTTTCCATAGTGACAAACCTTTCCATGTTCCTACCAGCACTGCAACAGTTTCCCTCCCTCTCACATCTCATGAATGCCTGTTATCCCTGCCCCTTTAACAAGAGCCATTTAAACAAGCGGGGGGAGGGGCTAGCTCACTGTGGTTTTTATATTTTTCCCTAATGAAGTAGTGATACTGAGCATTCCTTTATTTGTATTCCATTAAAAAGGGTCCTGGGAGGGAAGGAAACTGGGAAGATTGGTGTTGGGAAATGTACACTCGTGAAGGACCGGGTGTCGAAATATTTTATGACTAAAACCCAATCATGAACAACCTTGTAACTGTGTATCTCACTGTGATTTAATTTCAAAACATAGATAAAAATTTTAAAAAGGTCAGCTGTTCCTCCTGGAGGCCCAGTGGCCGCCATCCTCCAGAGGCCACTGGACAGTCAGGTTTGGAGTGACGAGACACGTGGGGCCTCATGGGATGGGGGTGGAGCGGGCCTTTTCCTACCCACCCCAAAGAGACCCTGAGTCGCCGCCCACAAAGGGCATCTCTGGCTCCTGATCAAGCTGCTTAACGGCCATGATCCCAGAGACTCAGAAACAAATCTCAGAACACAGTGGCTTTTGGCAGAAATGTGTCCGGACCCCGCAGCAGGTTACTGTCTCTGGGCCACTCCAGGGGAGAAAGGGTGTTGTCCCTCTGCCTGCTCCCCCTAGGCAGCTCGGTGGCCGCCAATGTCCAGAAACCATTGGGCAGTCAGGTTTGGGCCCCAAGTGACGAGATATGCGGGGCCTCACAGGATGAGGGTGGAGCTGGCCCTTTCCTCCCCCTCCCAACGAGACTCCAAGTTGCCGCCCATGAACAGCCTTTCTGGTTCCGATCAAGCTGCTTAACGACTATGATCCCAGAAACTCAGGAACAAATCTCGGAACCCAGCAGGTTTGGGCAGAAATCCCTCCAGATTTAAGTGTTAAAATTTTGGAATTTCAAAATCGCGGAGCCACTACTGCAGCCCTGTGACATCATATGTTATTCATAACCAGCATTAGAAAACAAATTGTCTACTGTTGCCTTTTCAGCAGATCTGAGTGTTGGGGTAAAATCCCAAATAATAATGGTGGGTCTGGTGTCAAAAAACTGAATGTGATCAAAGTAGAGAGAAAGTAATGTGGAAATCATCTGCCCCACAGGTAGGGGAGGGTGTGGGATGGGGGGTATACTGGGGTTTTTGGTGGTGGAGAATGGGCACTGATGAAGGTATGGGTGTTTCATTGTATGACCGAGACTTAAACCTGAAAGCTTTGTAACTGCTCTCACAGTGATTCAATAAATAAAATTATTAAAAAAAATTTTTAAAAAGTAAGGTGGAGTTCATGCCCAATTCAATCAGCTAGTCAGTGCCTGAATAAATAGCAGTACTCCTACATAAGAAAAAATTTAAGAAGATCTTTTCCGTTTCTTTGTCTTTTAAAAAAAAAAAGTGTCTCTCCTCTCTCCTCCCCTCTCCTTCTGCCATTGAGTTGAATTAAGTCTTTATATATTTTGGATATTAAACTCTTTTTTATTTTAATATTGAGACTTTATTATGTAATCAATTTTAATTCTGGAATTGTATCAACAGTTGTTGCTTTTTCCTACAATAAAATAATTTTAAAAAATTTTTATTAGTGAAACACCATGAGGTACAGTTGTAGACTTACAAATTTTTGTGCTTGGGTTTCAGTTATACAATGATCAAATACCCATCCCTCCACCAGTACCCATTTTCCATCACCACGGGTCCCAGTATCCCTCCCATCCCCTAACCCCCATTGGATGTTAAACTCTTATCAGATACATGATTTGCAAATAGTTTTTCCCATTTTGTAGATTATCTTTGTTTTGTTAAGGTTTTCTTTGAGTGAAAAATATTTCTTAGTTTTATATAGCCCCATTTGTTTATTTTTATATGTATTGCCCTTGATGTTGGTATTATACCCCAAAAAAGAAACACCAAGAACCTATCGAGGAACTTCTTCCTTCTGCTTTCTTCTAGGAGTTTTGTCGTATTCAGTCATATCCAGTCATTTGTGGTATCCGATCACATTAAATTTAACTGAACTTCTGTGAGTGGTCTGAGAAGAAGGCCTCAGTTTCATGTTTCCTCTCATGAATATTCAGGTTTCTCTGAATAATTGAAAAAAATTTTCCCTTTGACATTGAATATTGGTGACTCTCCTGTGCGATATTAGCTAATTATATATGTATAAGTTTACTTTGACTCTCAGTTCTATTCCTTTGGCTTGTTTATTTTTTAGGGACCTCCCAAGGGTTCTCAGAGGTCCCAGGAGCCATCTTGGTGCTACTCAGCCAGCATAGCTGGTGGTTCAGTGCTAGATCAGGAGGATGTAGAGGTGCTCAGACTCCTTATTGACGGGACTGCCAGGGCTATACAGTGCCTGGGGGTCTGTTGGCTGCCTCTGGTGATGCTCAGGAAGTCCTTATTATTTGAGAGATGGAACCTGGGCCAGGCACATGCCAAAGATGCACCCTACTCATGGTACTAGCTCCTGGCCCCTATTTTTTTGTGTGTTTTTTGATTTTTGGGTCACACCCAGCGATGCTCAGGGGTTATTCCTGGCTCTGCACTCAGGAATTATTAATGGCAGTGCTTGGGGGACCATATGAGATGCTGGGGATCAAACCCAGGTAGGCCGCGTGCAAGGCAAATGCCCTACCCACTGTGCTATTGCTCCGGCCCCTTATTTTTTTTTTTATGCCAGTTCTATACTTTGAAATTTGACAAACTTTGTGATTCAGTTTGAAATCAGGAAGTGAGATGTCTCTAGTTTTGTTCTTTGCCCAAGATTGTTTTAGTCTTTTGGGGCTCCATACAGATTTCAGGATTGTATTTTCTATTTCTACAAAAAAAAAAACACCATCAGAATTTTGATGAGAATTGCATTGAATCTATAGGTGGTTTTGGATTATATGGGCGTTTTCACAATCATAATTTCCTTAAATAACTTGTATCTGTGTTAAACACCATCTTAAAATAGAGCCCCAAGTGCAGAAGCTCCTCCTACCAGACTTTCAGAGACTTGATAATGCTGATGGTAAACAAGCACTTTCAGGGACATTATTACCACAAGAGCTTGATTTTCAAAAATGACTTTCTATTTTTAAATATTTGCACCTATTCAAACATGTTTGTCCGTGCAGACAAAACCAAATAGACCCAGAAGTTTGGGCCACCACCTGCCAGTTTGCACTCTTTGCTGTAGACATCGCAGAGGAGAGTGGATTTATGCCTCAGTTACATTGAAGATTTCTAGTCTAATTTTACAAAAACTTGCCAACAGGGTGAGTCACCGGCATGCACTTAGAGGTGGTTGTGGAAAGAAAAGGGGAAGCCTTGGCAACTGCTGTTGGCTCTAGTGCTCCTACCAAGGCCGAGGAACATCCTGCTAGGGGCAGAGGGATATACAGGGTGACCTTCCTGAGGTACCTTATGGTTTATTTATTTATTTATTTTCTGTTTGCTTCTGGTCCATACTTTCTGGGTTCTGTGCTCAGAGATCACTCCTGGTGGTGCTCAAGGGATCACAGGAAATGCCAGGGGTCAAATCAGGGTCAGCTCTGTGCAAGGCAGGTGCTTTACCCTCTCTACTATCTCTCTGGCTCCGCCTTGTGGATTCTTTAGATTTTCTAGCAAAACGGTTCCTTTTTTGTGTTACCTTTGGAACCAATAATAAACAGTGATTTGAAGCTTCCTGCAGACAGACACTCTATGTAGGGAAATGCGTGCTATCCTCTGTCTGGATCAGACTTAAATTGAGTCTTCCTGTAATATGAGATCTCTACTGAATCCTTTGTGTGTGTGTGTGTGGGGGGGGGGGTCACATCTGGCGATGCACAGGGGTTACTCCTGGCTCTGCACTCAGGAATTACTCCTGGTGGTGCTCAGGGGACCATGTGGGATGTTGGGAATCGAAGCCGGGTTGGCCGCGTGCAAGGCAAACGCCCTACATGCTGTGCTGTCGCTCCAACCACCTACTGAATCCTTCTGAATTAGCATCATCGCCTCCATTGAACTGATAAGGAAGCCAAGATGAAGATTTCATAGTCAATTGCTACTGTCTTGCAGATGACAGGCAGCATAGGGAGGTAGATCAATCCCAATTCCCTACAGCCTGCTCCCACCAGAAAATGCAGGAACAGTGACAGGTGGTAAGAATTCACCAACAGGACGTCCTGGCTCAAGCTTCAAGGAGCAGCCAGGTTCACTGACCACGTGCCCAGAGATTTCTTTTCTCAGAAGTTAGAAAGGCTGATGATTTATGATTGTGGTTTAGCACGGTCTTTGATGTTGCCAACCCTCTATTTAATGGTCTCAGTAGCCCTACAGCTCTCTGATCCCCGCCTCCCTCTCTGCTCTTGGCTTTCTGCCATCTCCATTTTCTTTGCAGCTTTGGGTTAATGTTTAAATTTTTCCCCAGCATTCTTGTCACTAGTTCTTTGGAACGATGTTCTCAACCGGGCCCTTGGACTCATGCAAACTAAGGCCTAACAAGGATTCCAGTACCTAATCTAGACTTCGTGGCGCTGCAATAAATTTCTGGCCCTTTGTTGCCCTCTAGTGGGCTCCTGACTTAACTGCTTCCCCTAGACGATAATGGTTCACCCTCTCTGCTGGCAGGGATGGTTGGAACCAACAGTTTTAACGGATGTGGTTAATTACTGCATTTCATCTCTGGCTGGCTGATGTGTTTAAAGAATTATATATTTAAAGAATTATAGCAATTTAAAATAAATATGAGAAGCTAATTGATGAAAATTGCTTCATAGAATCCAAGGAATGATCTAGTTGCTGTTGTTTTTTTTTTATACACTGAAGCCTTTTTTTTTTTGACTGCACACTTAATTTCCCTCATTTAGTCATGATGAATATGCAATTTTATATTTAGTCATTTGCGGGTTTTCTGACCTCCTGTTTAATTCCTGTTCCAGCAGATGCTTTTCCTCTTAATGTTAATGAGAAATCAATAAACAAGTCAGTCAGCATTGACTGAATATCCTCCACACCACAGATGACTCCACTCTTGGAAACAAAGTAAAATGAGAAAAAAAAACAGACTTATGTGACAAGGACAAAAATTCACTTTGCCTTTTCTCTCTTATTTTTTCGTTGTCGTTTTTTAATGTTTTGGGTTTCGGCTACACCCAGTGATGGTCCTGGCTCTGTGCTTAGGAATGACTCCTGGTGGTGCTTGAGGCGGTCATATGGGATGCAGGGGATTGAACCTGGGTCAGCCTTGTGCAAGGTAAATGTCCTGCCCACTATACTATCGCTCCAGTCCTTTACCTTACTTTTACTAATCATGCCTTTCTTTAGAGGAGAATGGAGTCTTCCAAGTGGTGCTCAGGAAGCTCAAGAATTCTCAGTCAATTGGGCTGGCAGTTCAGTGTCTGTCTGGATGTGGTGCCAGTTAGGCAACCTGGAGATGTCAGGGATCAATCCAGGGTCAGTCCCATGTAAGACTAGCGCCTTTACCCTGGTATTATCTCCTCAGTTCAACACCATTTCTGTTGGCTGTGTTAACCGTGTTAAGAGAGAGAGAGAGAGATTCACAGCAAATGACTTGTGGCAATCCACGCTTTCCGTAACAGAGTTACAGTGATGAAACCATCGCAAAGTGAAGCAAGTGTGTCAGAGTCTCTGGGCGAGGGTTAGGGAACAGCAAGTCATTGCAGGTAAAATAGACTTTCACAAGTTTGTGGGGGGTTGGAGTGATAGCACAGCGGGTAGGGTGTTTGCCTTGCACATGGCCGACCCGGGTTCGATTCCTTCGTCCCTCTTGGAGAGCCCGGCAAGCTACCGAGAGTATCCCCACCCACATGGCAGAGCCTGGTAAACTCCCCGTGCCGTATTCAATATGCCAAAAACAGTAACAACAAGTTTTACAAAGGAGATGTTACTGGTGCCCACTCGAGCGAATCAGTGAACAATGGGAGGATGGTGCCACAGTGCTACAGTGGAGAAGCCACATATCCAATTTCATGGTTTGGATTGAAGCTTAGCTAAGACTTTTGGTCTCTTGAAGGTGAGCTGGTAGTCTTGAAGCATTTGTGAGATGATATTGTCATTTTCTTAAAGTTTTTCAAGTGACATCCCATGATTGCCAGTAACAGACATTACCCTGAGGCTGGTGGAGAATAAATTAGATCTACAGAGGCACCTGGGACCAGGCATTGCTGAGCTGGGGTGGGAACCTGGGTTCAAAGATGTTTGCAGAAATGTTTGTGGAGAAGGTCTCCCTCACCGACCCCTCGGGTCCCCCACCTAACTCCAGACCACAGAACTTCATCCCTCCTTGTACCCAGAGGGCCAAAGTGGAGCCCAGCCCCTCTTCACTTCCTGGAGCAAAGCAAGGGGAGGAGGCAGGGGAGAAGCCCCCAGGAGGAGACTGAGGGTTAGACCCCCAGGGCACAGCAGGACAACATGGGGAGGGTCTGATCCCAGCCCTTCTGATGGCCTTGGTGAGATCTTCCTCCTAAGAGAAGCTCCTGTGGCTAGAGCGATAGCCCAGCAGGTAGGGTGTTTGTCTGGCATGCGGCTGACCCGGGTTCGATTCCCAGCATCTCATATGGTCCCTTGAGCATCACCAGGAGTAATTCCTGAGTGCAAAGCCAGGAGTAACTCCTGTGCATCGCCGGGTGTGACCCAAAAAGCAAAAAAAAAAAAAAAAAAAAAAAAGCTCCTGTTCTCCAGTTTAGGGAACACTAGCTGATGCCCACCTCCAAGGCCCTTGAGACCCCAATGTGTGGTTCAAGCTCAATGTCAGGTTCCTGCTGTTTCACACTGGCTGCCTGGAAATGCAGGATTTGCAGTTCCACAGGGTCCAGACAACTCCCAGCACATTGCTCCCAGCACAAATCCTGCTGCAGATTTGGGGGATTTTGAGAATGTGATTTTTTTTTTGTAGGAGTACTGCTATTTATTCAGCCACTGATTAGCTGATTGAATTGGGCATGAACTCCACCTTAATTTTTATTTATTTATTTATTTTTCTTTTTATATTTATTTATTGAATCACTGTGGAAAAAGTTACTAAGCTTTCAGGTTTAAATCTCCGTCACACAATGATCAAACACGTTTCCCTTCACCAGTACTCATTTTTCACCACCAAGAACCCCAGTATACCCCCCCACCCCTCCAAATGCCTGTGAGGCAGATGATTTCTACTTAACTCTTCTCTACATTGATTACATTCATTATTTCTACAAAAGATGCACCATTATTGTTTAGAATTTCCCCCCAAACAATCATAATTGCTGAAAAGGCATCGGGAAATACTTTGTTTTCTATAGTTGGTTATGAGAATCATATAATGTCAAGCAGCCACGATTTTGGATTTCTGCAAAGAGCCAGATAATTACGAGATTGGTTTCTGTGTGTCTGGTGTTATGGCTGTGCCGGAGAGCTGCTTGTAGGGGGTAACTCCTGACCTCTGTAGGGCGTGAAGGACGTGCCGGTACCGCCCCCCTTCCCATGAGACTACAGTTGCCTCGTCACCGCCGGCTCATACCTGGCTTTCCTATAAGCTCTGAGGTGGCGGCCACCCTGCTGCCAGGGGGGAAAAAGGCGGAAGGGAGCAACACCCTTTCCCTCCTGGGGAGGCATGGCGCCGCAGTTTAACATATGGTCCATTTACTTTTCTTCTGCAAGCTGCTGAGCTCTGGACTAAGACCTTTTGCCTCTGGAGCCATGGCCATGCCAGAGCGCCGCTTGTGGGGGGCAACTCATGACCTCAGTAGGGCGTGAAGGACCAGCCGGTACCGTCCACCTTCCCATGAGAATGCAGTTGCCCCTTCACCACCGGTTGATACCTGGCTTTCCAATAAGCTCTGAGGTGGCGGCCACCTTACTGCCAGGGGGGAAAAAGGCAGAAGGGAGCAATACCCTTTCCCTCCTGGGGAGGCATGGCACCATAGTTTAACGCATGGTCCATTCACTTTTCTGCTGCAAGCTTCCAGGCTCTGGATTAAGTCCTTTTGCTTCTGGAGCCATGGCTGTGCCAGAGAGCCGCTCGTGGGGGGCAACTCGTGACCTCGGTAGGGCATGAAGGACGAGCCGGTACTGCCCCCCTTCCCATGAGACTGCAGTTGCCCCGTCACCACCAGCTTATGCCTGGCTTTCCAATAAGCTCTAAGGTGGCGGCCACCTTGTATGCAGTCCAGATGCATTTCTGCCAAAAGCCGCTGGGTTTCAAGATTTGTTTCTGAGTCTCCGGTATCATGGCTATTAATCAGCTTGATCAGGAGCCAGAGAGGCCATTTGTAGGCGGCGACTGGGGGTCTCATTGGGATGGGGAGAAAGAGTCGGCTCCACCCCCATGTGGTGAGGCCCCGTGTGTCTTGTCACTACAGGCCCAAACCTGACTGTTCAGTGACCTCTGGAGGATGGTGGTCACCGGGCCACCAGGGGAACAGGCCAAGGCATGAAACCTATTTCCACCTGGAGTGGTCCAGCGCCAGTAACCTATTGCAGGAACAGGACGCATTTCTGCCAAAAGCCTTTGGGTTCTGAGATTCGTTTCTGAGACTCTGGGATCATGGCCATTAAGCAGTTCGATCAGGACCCAGAGAGGTCATGCCTCCAATTGTACAGCTGAGCCGGAAGTGGTTTGTGGGTGTGTCTCCCACATGCCTAACTTTTGGCTGTTTGCTTTCTTGGTAAACGTTGCCCCAAGTTTTTTGGGTCTGGCCAAAGGCACAGGCAGAAATTTTGGGGTATCTGAAAGTCCGATGTTGGCATCAGACTGCTGATGCACTCACCTCACAGGTACAGATTGACCTGCTGGTGGCACCATACCCCCGTGATTTTTTTTTTAAATATGGACCATATTCATCAGTGCCTGGGAACCATCAGGAATCATGCATGTCTAGGGATTGAGCCAAGGCCTCACACATGCTAGGAACATGCTCTACCTACCACTTGAACCATCTCTCCGGTCCACTCTTTAAAGCATTTCAACCATCATTCTGGGACGTATCTCCTCTTATATTAACTATAGTCTTTTTTCTTTCTTTTTTAAAAATTTTTATTGAATCACCGTGAGATAGTTACAAGCTTTCATGTTTGGATTACAATCACACAATGATCAAACACCCATCCCTCCACCAGTGCACATTCCCCACCACCAATATCCCCAGTATAACCAACGTTTTCCACCCTCCCCCTGCCTCCATGCCAGACAATATTCCCCATAATCTCTCTCTACTTTTGGGCGTTATGGTTTGCAATACAGACCCTGAGAGGTCATCATGTTTGGTCCTTTATCTACCTTCTGCACACATCTCCCATCCCAAACGATCCCTCCAACCATCATTGACTTAATGATCTCTTCTCTATTCCAGCTGCCTTCTCCCCTTTGCTCATGAGGCAGGCTTCCAGCTATGGAGTAATCTACCTGTCACATGTATCTACTATCCTTAGGTGTCAGCCTCATGTTATGTTGTTTTATACTCCACACATGAGTGCAATCCTTCTATGTCTTTCCCTCTCTTTCTGACTCATTTCACTTAGCATGATACTCTCCATGTCTATCCATTTATATGCAAAGTTCATGACTTTATCTCTCCTGACAGCTGCATAGTATTCTATTAACTATAGTCTTAACCGAGGCTGGAACAAGCTTCCGAAGCTTAAAGTTTTCTGTTTTCACATGACACTCTGCCAATAGTCTGAGTTGCTGGTCGCAGCAAGTGTACACACATGCAATTAGCATGACCTGGACGCCAGCAACGGTGTCCAGTTCAGATCCCATCAGTGGCCTTGGCTGACAGCTAGGCTTCTCCTGACCTCTCTTCCACAGGGGTGGAAATATCCTTGGTTCCCAACACTCCTGGGGGACCAGAGGCACACAAGCTCTCCTGACAACACTGGAGGGCCTGCAGCCTTCCCCTGGAGTTTGGCATTGAGGACACATTCTAGAAGATCAGAGACTCCCCCAGGGAGTTTCCTTCTGTCTGTTTAGGAGGAGTGACAGGGAGGAGGGCTCTAGAACCCTCTGGACACATGCTCTTCCATCACAAGTGCCCCCTCCTGCCACCCCAGCAGCAGCACAATTGTAGGAGCTCTGAGACCCAAATCCTGACTGAACCTGGCTGAGCCAGGTGTGGGCCCACAGCGACCCCAGCGAGCTCTGCCTAGTTCAAACACTACAGCTGAATAACTGTGAACCCCACCAAGCACCCCAAGCAAGTGTGCAGGAGCCCCAGTCATTCCAAAGAGAGCAACAGAGGGAGGGGCGGGGGAGCAACCAACAATGGAGAACCTTTTTTTTCCTAGTTGGAAATTTTTTTTTCGCTTTTTGGGTCACACCTGGCGATGCTCAAGAGTTACTCCTGGCTCTGCACTCAGGAATTATTCCTGGCAGTGCTTGGGGGGACCATATGGGATGATGGGAATCGAACCCGGGTCGGCCGTGTGCCAGGCAAACGCCCTCCCTGTTTGTGCTATCGCTCCAGCCCCACTAGTTGAAATTTTAAATTTTTCTATGAAATAAAGAGAATTCCTAGAGGTCTAACAAGGGATAAATAAATAAATAAATAAATAAATAAACCAAGTACAAAGAACTCTGAGGTTATGAAAGAAACCGGGCAGGGTAACATGTAACCTGGCAGGGGACAAGCTGTGTAACACATCTGCAACCTTATCAGGAGAGTATTTGTTCCCAGGAACCATCAATCTCTCTAGGATGATCTCGTTTCTTTAAACTCCAAGTTTCCAAAAATAAATAAATAAATAATCATTGTCAACTGAACAATAGAAAACGCACAGGTGTGCCAATTCACTTATGATTCCCTGAGCATTGACAGACATGATTTCTGAGTGCAGAGCCAGGAGTTAACTTTGAGCACTGTCAGATGTGGCCCGGGGACAGTAAATGATTTTACCCACTGCTGGCATCTCTACCAGCAATGACCATAGGGAATCTGTTGCATGTGGTCAGTGTTCACACTTGGTGTGGGTGGTGTGGGGTAGTAAGGAGCTTGTCCCTGGTGCTGGTAACTTTTACCCCAGGACTGTCTGAGCCACTGGCTGGCTGGATTTGGATTTCCCTTGGCTATCTCCAACTGCCATCTCCTTTCAAATGTCTGTTATAGGGCCTGAGGAATAGCACAGCAGGTAGAGCGTTTGCCTTGCACGTGGCTGACCCAGGTTCGATTCCCAGCATCCCATATGGTCCCCTAAGCACTGCCAGGAGTAATTCCTGAGCGCATGAGCCAGGAGTAACCCCTGAGCATCGCTGGGTGTGACCCAAAAAGCAAAAAAAAAAAAGTCTGTTATCTTGTAAGCCAATTGCCTGTTTCTTTGTCTCCCACCAGCGCTGCTCTTACACTCCTTGACAACTGGCGGGGTCTCAAGAGGGCATTTGATGTATTTCTGAAATTCTTGGTCCTCTTGTGGGAATCTTTTGGCAAACATCTCTTGGAAATTTCACACAGCCGGTCATCTGAATATTCTGAAGGGCCCGTCATTTGGATATTCTGAGGCCTCCACTCTTGGCTGTGCTGACAGAACCACACATTGTAGAATTTGTTTTGTTTTGGTTTTGTGTTTTGGGCCACATCTGACAGTGCTCAAGGTTTACTCTTGGCTCTGCACTCAGGAATCAGTTCTGTGGGTGCTCGGAGGACCATGTGGGGTACCAGAGATCAAGCGTGGGTTAGCTGCCTGCAAGGTAAGTGCCCTCTCTACCCACTATGCTATTGCTCTGGCCCACGACATAAAAATTTTAAAACTCACTCCACCATCCCCCATTTTCAGTTGAAGATAACTGCATTTTCCTTGACAAACAATTATAAAGTTGGAGAGTGTTTCTTAACTGTCACCTACTTGAAGTATATTTTCCCTGACTCTTTTTCTCCTCTCTGTACAAAAACAAATTGTTGGTACAAAGAGGGAAATATATTTAACTTAAAAAACAATTGTTGGGACTGGAGTGATAACATAGCGGGTAGGGCATTTGCCTTACCCACGGCCAACTCAGGTTTGATTGCCAGCATCCCATATGGTCCCCTGAGCACAGCCAGGAATGATCCCTGAGTGCAGAGCCAGGAGGAGCCTCTGAGCATCACCACCTCCAAAGAAAGAAACAAAAAAGTAAAAAAAATTGTCCTTGAACAGTGTTAAATATAATCTGAACCCCTTCCCCAACCACTTTCCCCCAAGATAATTGTTATGAATACATTAGTTGCACTAATACAGTATCTTTTTACGTGATAAAATTCTCTTTGACTATGCAACCAATGAACATTGCATTCTGTAACTAATATGTTGAACTCCAAGAGAATTTTAGTTCTGGTAGGGTTTCTCCCTAAGCAGGCTGCCAGGTGATACACCATCAACCTTTACCAGGGAAGCCTTAAAAGCTTTAAAAGCCTTAAAAGTGATCGGGAAATCCAGAGAGTTCTCTGAGGAAGTCAGTGACATGCTGAGCAGGCTTTTCCTGGATGCTAGGAGAAATCCTTAGAGTGAAAAGATTGTTGTGTACTGTAGTTAACCACATAATTGTCAGGGTCTGTATTTAAGCCATACCTATACACTTCAAACTCTTCACATGGGTGGTGCAGTGCGGCCAGCAGGTCAACCTGTACCCATGGGGTGACTCCGAGAGACTCCCAAATTGCCGCTGTACTTCTGGCCGGACCCCAATAACTTGGGAGACCAAGTTTCCCAAGAAATTAAAGGGCCAAAAATTAGGTATGTGGTAACCACACCCACAAACCACTTCCAGCTCAGCTATACAAGCTCATTTATTAGCCTTGCTTCAGAGACTCAAATAAATCTCTTAAAGATCAAGAGCCGCAGTTAATCTTGGACCTGCACAAGGCTGAACTGATCAGAGTAAATCAGGGGTGGGGGGGTCAGCCTGGTGCCTGCCGAAACAAAGCCCTCGGCAGCCACTTGCTCCCACAATACAAAATTGTTGCCATGACCTGGCTGGACTCCACTGTCTTTGGACAGACCTCACCGAGGAATAATCTGCTGAAAATTTGGGCATGCAATTTTTGTGACTGAAATCTTCAGGCTTTCTCGAAGTTAGGATGGCTACCTTCCCCCCAATTCCTATACTTCTGAAGTCTTGGCAGTCATGTCTACACCCCCAAGCTGCTACTCAGTTAAAGAAATCACTCCAGCCTTACCTTCCTGATATAAATACTGAATGCCCCCCAACAAACACGATGCTCTCTTAGTACCCGTATTGCAAAGCATATTGCACAAAAGAAGAGAAGCAAAGTACCAGCCACAGAGGCAGGCAGGAGGTAGAAGGGGGCGTTGGGGGATGGTGGGACGGGAACAGAGGGACATTGGTGGTGGGAAATGTACAATGGTGAGGGGGTGGGCGTTGGATCATTGTATGACTGAAATCCAATCATAAACAGCTTTGCAATGGTCTATCTCCCAGATATTCAATAAAAAATAAAAAAAAACCACATCCCACTTCTTGCTAAAAAAAATGGCATAAAGCCTGCAGCAATTACTGTTTGTTTGGTGTGTGTATAGAATTTAGAGAAAGGGATGAAGGGAGGGAAGGAGGGAGAAAGAGACGAGTGATGAAAGAGGGATGAGAGTTCTAGAGGCTTCTAGAGAGTTCTGGGAGCCAGGGATCTAAGGGGCGCTAGGGAGGACCTGGCTGCTGTTCTCTGAGTACCCCCCCTGTTCAGAGTGTGCTACCCGGTTGGCTGCAACATCACCGGGGAGCCTTCAAGAAATTCAGATCCTAAGCTCTCACCACAAATCACTGAATCTGAAACTCCGGGTATGGGGTGCACCCATTTCTGCACTGGGCCCTTCCCAATACTGCTCTGTGGCCTGGCTTCCAATTCTTTGTGACAGCCCATCTGTGCCAGGCTGACAGTTCAGTGCGCTACCAGGTGGGTGTATGGTGATGCTCAGACAAGGCAGTTCTCATAGGACCGTGGGGCGCAGTAAAGCTTTTTGTGCATGCCAGGTATCCAAGCTGTCTCCCCACAAGTTCCAACCACTTGTGTTGGAAGAGGCCCCCAGCTGATTTGGCCTCACGCACTCGTTCGACACCTGCTGACTCAGAGGCAAATGGAATGTCACTGTGAGTGTACAAACATGATCTGACAAACACAATTACTGCACGTTTCCCACTTTAGGCAGCTCTACACAGTTGACATATTTCTAAAGCAGCCCAATTGACCTGACTGTTCCACTCATGATCCTGGGGCAACCGAGCGACACCATCTGTCATGTTTGGGTGCTAAAGAGAATGCATTGAAAGGATGGGTAACCAACAGATGATTCCCAAATCTCATACATCCACAGTAGGTCCACAGGATAGTTCATTAGCCAAGGAAAGATGATAAATTATCTTTCTGCCAAAATTATGCAATGGTTTCAGATTTCCACACTATTTCCACATGGGTATTACTTTCATGTTATTGGCATTGCAACTAGCCCCCCCCCCCCAATTTTGGGTAGTAATTTTAATGCTTGCTATGAACTGAGCTAAACTTATTTTAACTTTCCATTTTGGGGGGGGTGTAAAGCTTTCCCTTCTGTGTTCATGATTGGGGTGCTAATAGCATGCCAAACTAATTGCACTCCTGATGGTCTAATGCGATTCACTGTCATTTTTGGCAGTAAAATCCTGAGTTTGGCATGCTTTCTCACTGACATAGCCATGTTAAATTAGCTGAGAAGATTCTCAGAATGCTAGAATAGATCCTGCAGAATCCAAAAATAGCCTTGAGAATCCGATGGAACATTTAAGCATTCTGCCTGGTTGCTGCACGCACTGCAGGGACAGCCCATTCCAGGACCTCACCCGCTGGTCTTAGTGATGGCAATGTTTGCTCTTGGTATGTGTAACAGCATCAAACCCCTGCCCCCACCTGGGATACCTATGAAGGTAAAGAAACCCAGCTTGAACTGATTTCAGCAGAGACTGTTATTTCTCCTAACTGAGAAGATCAGCATCAGGAATAGCTGGAGCTTATTCCATATCCAAAGAGCTTAAAATGGCACTTGTCAGGGCCTGAAAGATAGCACAGAGCACAGTCAAATGTGCCCCCAAAACTAACCTAAAGTGGCCTATGGTGATCCCTACCTCCCGGCATTCCAACCCTGTGCAATTCGCTTCTCTTGAACAGGAGTGTATCTAAAGACTTGTCGCTAGCAAAGAGATGTCAGAAGTAATGAGATGTTATTTTTAAGATGAGATCACAAGAGAACTGTGACTTATGCCTCGCCTGCCTTTGCCCACCCTTTCCAAGCTTTTCATGCCAGCGGGTAAAGCTACATGTCACCAGCAGCCCCAGTGGAGACCCAGGTGCCACTGGCCAGTAACCAGCAGGTGGCCGCGGCCAGCAACCACCACGAGAATGTGTTTGTGGGTAGGGGCGGGAGACCAACAGATAGCCCTGTGCAAGCGGCTCCTTCCCTCGGGGAGTTGGAGATGCAGATGGGCGCCCTGGTCCTCATCCTGACTGTCATCCACGAGAGACCCTGAGTCTGAGCCCTCCCCCAAGCTCATTGCCTCAGTTCCTGACTTACAGCTACTATAAGTGTTGCTTCAAATGGTCCTATTTGGGGGTGGTTTGTCACTTAGCGCTGGATGACCAGAGCAGAGTATTAGGGAAGAGATTGGGCCACACACTGCTGTGCTCAAGACTCATTCCCTTCAGGTACTCTGAGAGCCGTGTGAAGTGCTGGGGATCACACCAAGATTGGCTGCATCCTGGCACCTTCCCTGTACTCTAGGTCTCCAGTGATGCTCAGGGGGTACTCCTGGCTCTCCCAGCCCCATATTTCTGGGGTTCTTGCCTCTCCAGGTTAGCGGCTGGAAATCTTGGACTTATTTCCCACATGGCGGTGACACAGCTCAGATGTGTGCTTCCTTCCTTGCCCAGAGCCCCTAGTCTGTTTGCAGGGGGCAGAAGTGGCTTTAGCATTTGGGATGTCTGGGCAAGCCACGAGCTGGTGAGCCAGACCCCAGGGAGGTTATCCCAGAGATCTGGGGGAGGATTTCCTGCAGAAGTCAGCAGGGCCTGCACCCCTTTCAGGCCCCCAGGGTCCTCTTTCCCCGTCTCCCCACCCCTAGTCTTGAGGCGTCCTACCACAGTTATCTGGGTGCTGCTGGACAGAAATGGCCTCTGCAGAGTCCTGCATGGAGAAAGAACTGGAGCACTTAGCACTCACTCTTCTCCTGGAGTACTCATGCACTCACTCGTCTCTTGGGCTAGTCCCTGCTGAGCTCAGCCTTTCTAGGGTGTGGCCAATCCTGTGGTTGTTGGGTCTAACGTGGAGCTGAAATGTACTTGGGCAAGCTGGATTTCTACAGACTCTTGTCGTTGGGTCTCAGCAAATCTGCCCAGTTCCTCTCCAGGTTTTCCTTGACCACTGATGTGAGGCATTGGGGCAGATTTGCTGGTTCCTGCAGTGTTCGCAGCCTAGATCTGTCTGCCCATCACTGGAGACACAGGTTGGACCCATTGGTGCAGTATGGTGCTGCTGGGAAGATCTCAGGGAGGTTACCCTAAAACTCCCACAGAGACACTCTTGCTCCCATCTGGATGCTCATCGATGGTTTAAAGGGGTGTGGGTAGGGGGGCATCTGGCTGCTGTGATGCCCAGGTGAGCAGAGCCCCCCCCCCCAGGTCTTGTACCTCTCATGCCTCTACCTCTCTCCATGCAAACATACTGGACTTTCCGGTTTCACAGTCAGAGTCAGAGACAGCTGACCTGGCCTACATCTGCAGCCTTGAGCTGCACCCTAGGTGAGCAACCAATCAATGTGTGTTTTGAGTTATATCACTGAGATTTGGGGTTTGGATGGTTATACAGTGTTATGGCAATAATAGCTAACTAATGTAATGTCTTAAATATTATATATTTTAAAGTATCACTGTATCACTGTCATCCCATTGTTCATCAATTTACTCGAGCAGGAGCCAGTAATGTCGCCATTTGTCCCAGCCCTGAGATTTTAGCAGCCTCACCTTACTCATCTTTCCCAATGATTGGAGGGTCTTTCAGGGTCAGGGGAATGAGGAGAGCCCATTATTGTTACTGTTTTTGGCATATCGAATACACCACGGGGAGCTTGCCAGGCTCTGCCATGCGGGCAAGATACTCTAGGTGGCTTGCCAGATTCTCTGAAAGGTATATATATTTCTCTCATATATTTTGAAGTATGAGTATATAATAATATATAATAATATATAATTAAAGATAATATACAACCTATTTATCATAACAGATTTTACTGTCTTCATGTTTTCTTTTTCTTATTAGGTGGGCCACACCCTCTTTTCCTACTCTAGCCACAGAAATCCCTCTCCGTTCCCAGATAATCCATGTCCACAATCTAGTATCTATCCATCCCTACTCTTCTTCAGATTATTAGGTACATATATGCACTAGTGTTGTTGCCCGTGAGTAAGACTGATATTTAAATGATAAAGCAAACAGGGTGGCAAGTGCCACACATTGGGATGAACACTAGCTGAAGCATCACCCTAGCCCTCTCAGTCTGCACTGGCTGAACAAACACCTCAAGAAGGCAGTGCTGAAAAAGCACATGAGGACATGCTCTACATCATTAATCATCAGGGAGATGCAGATCAAAACCACAATGAGATACCATCTCACACCTCAGAGACTGGCCCACATCCAAAAGGACAAAAGCAACCGATGCTGGCGCGGATGTGGCGAGAAAGGGACACTCCTTCACTGTTGGTGGGAATGTCGACTGGTTCAGCCCTTCTGGAAAACAGTATGGATGATGCTCAAAAAATTAGAAATTGAGCTCCCATTTGACCCAGCAATACCACTCTTGGGAATATATCCCAGAGAGGCAAAAAAGTATAGTCGAAGTGACATCTGCACTTGTTTGTTCATTGCAGCACTCTTTACAATAGCCAGAAACTGGAAGAAACCGGAATGCCCAAGAACAGATGACTGGTTAAAGAAACTTTGGTACATCTACACAATGGAGTACTATGTAGCTCTTAGAAAAGATGAAGTCATGAAATTTACATACAAGTGGTACAATATGGAAAGTATCATGCTAAGCGAAATGAGTCAGAAAGAGAGGGATAGACATAGAAAGATTGCATTCATCTGGGGGATATAAAGTAACAAAGTATGAGATTAATACCCAAGAATAGCTGAGATCAGCACCAGGAGGATTACTCCATAACTTAGAGGCCAGCCAGGTATCCTAGAGGAAAGGGCAGCTCAGATAGAGAAGGGAGCACCAAATAAAGGATGTTTGGAGGATCCTCCCAGGAGGGAAGATGCATGTTGAAAGTAGACTATGGACTGAACATGTTTGCCACTCAAAGCCTCTTTTGCAGACCACAACGCCCAAAAGGAGAGAGAGAACACAAGGGATCGCCCTGCCACAGAGGCAGGGTGGGATGGGAGGGATGGGGGTGGGAGGGATATTATCCATGGTGGTGGAAAAATGGGCATTGGTGGAGGGATGGGTATTTGATCATTGTATAATCTAAACCCAAGCACAAAAAATTGTAAATCTACAACTGTACCTCATGGTGTTTAAAAAAAAAATTTCGAAATTTCAAAATCACATGACCCTACTTGCAGCCACGCGACATCATGTTATTCATAACCAGAAATAGAACACAAATTGTCTACTGTTGCCTTTTCAGCAGATCTGAGTGTTGGGGTAAAATATCAAATAATAATAGTGGGTTTGGTGTCAAAATATTGATTGTGATCAAAGTAGAGAGAGAGTAATGTGGAAATCATCTGCCCCACAGGTAGGGGGAGGGTGTGGGATGGGGGTATACTGGGGTTTTTGGTAGTGGAAAATGGGCACTGGTGAAGGTATGGGTGTTTCATTGTATGACCGAGACTTAGACCCGAAAGCTTTGTAACTGCTCTCACGGTGATTCAATAAATAAAATTATATATATATATATATAAAAGAAGGCAGTGCTGGTCTTTCTTTCGACTCTGGAGGAACTCGTGTTCTCTTTTGAACACCTTTCTTTCTCTATCACTGTCTCTGTCTGTCTCTCTTTCTCTTCTTCTCCTCTTATATCTCTAAATTCTTTTTCAGTGTTTCAATGTAAACAAAGAAGGGGAAGGGGGAGAGGGAGGGGGAGGGGGAGGGGGAGGAGGAGGAGGAGGAGGAGGAGGAGGAGGGGGAGGGGGAGGGGGAGGGGGAGGAGGAGGAGGAGGAGGAGAAGGAGGAGGAGGAGGAGGAGGAGGAGGAGGAGGAGGAGGAGAAGAAGAAGAAGAAGAAGAAGAAGAAGAAGAAGAAGAAGAAGAAGAAGAAGAAGAAGAAGAAGAGGAAGAAGAAGAAGAAGAAGAAGTAGTAGTGGTGTCCCTGATTGCCTAGGTGCCGCGGTTACAACAGTGCTAGTATTTACGGGTTTGATGAACAAAGTTGCTGCATCTTTACCACCAAGTGGCCCAGACTCTCCTCTACTGTCCTTATGTCACTTTAAGTCCACCTTTTCCTTTCCTTTCATCCAGTGGGGGAACTGCTTGGTCATCTCAGTTTTGTAATTCAAAGCCAAGGGTTTGTCATTGCTTGATACTATTTCCTTGCATCCCACTAACCTGGGTTTCAGATTCTGAAACACTTGATTCCCTGAGCATCATCAGGGGTCACTGGTGATCTCGGAGACAGGAAAACCCCTTGAGCACTTCTGGGTGCTCACCCCAACCCATTCCACAAAGAAAACCCCCAAACGAGAAAGTCGCAGTCATGAGAATGTGTCTTTCTTCCCACCTCTTCCATCTCTCTCCCCTCTCCTGTGTATGAATATACCTCATTTTTCAGTGCACAGACAGTCATATTTTAAAATAAGACCTTTTGGGAACAGACAGCTGGAAAAAGAAACTATGGTGCATCTACAGCTTGAAATACTACGCAACTGTCAGGAAAAATGAAGTCATGAAATTTATTTATAAATGGATGGACATGGAGAGTATTACGCTGAGTGAGAGTCAGAAAAAGAGGGACAGGCATAGAATGTGCTCATTTGTGGGATATATATATATAAAAAAAACATGTATGAGACTAACACAAGGACAGTAGAAACAAGGGCTGGGAGGACTGGTTCATGGTTGGAAGCCTGCCTCAAGTGGCCGGGGGTGACATGGGGGAAGGCAGTTAGATCAGAAGAGATCACTGTGGCAATGATAGTTGGAACTGATCATGATGAATAAGAACTAAGTGCTGAAAAGTGGTAAGGGCATATATATGATATCCTGTCAGTGCCTGTATTGCAAACCATAATATAATGCTCAAAAGGAGAAAGAGAAGAGAGATAGAGGAGAGGAGAGAGAGGAGAGAGAGAGAGGAGAGGAGAGAGAGAGAGAGAGGAGAGAGAGAGAGAGAGAGAGAGAGAGAGAGAGAGAGAGAGAGAGAGAGAGAGAGAGAGTCTCTGTCTCTGTAGAGGCAGGCTGCAGCAGCCAGGGAGTGGCAGGAGGGAAAATGGGGACTCTAGTGGTGGGAGATGTACACTGGTGAAGGGACCGGGTGTTGGAACATTGAATGACTGAAACTCAATCATGAACAACTTTGTAATTGTGTATCTTACCGTGAATCAACAACAACAACAACAATAACAAAATAATAGGGTACACACCCAGCAGTGCAGGAGGCCATGCTGTTTCAGGAATTGAACTTGGGGGCTAGGTATGTGCCCTATCACTTGCACCTAGCCCTTCCTTTTCCTCCTCTTCCTTTCCTTCTTCCTCCTCCTTTTTCCTTTCTCCGCCTCCTTTCTCTTTCCTTCCTGCCTTTCTCCTCCTCCCTCTCTCTTCCTCTCCTCCTCATCTTTCTCCTTCTGCTCCTATCACTTAAAAAAGTCAAGAAGGTCCTCAGAGATGCCTTGGACCACCCAATAGGAGGTTGCAGCAGAGTGTCTTCAAGATTGACCAAATTTGAGATCCTGAGTTTTTTTTATTTTCATAGAGATTCTCCAGGTTGCCCTCAGATGATGATCTGCATGTCTGGGTGGCAAGCAAAGGATCAGCGGGTGTTTGTTTAAAAATCCTTCAGTATGCTGGGGGATTCTAGTATGCCAGAACAATTGTCACTCTACGGACCCTTGAGGAATGACCAACAATGAGGGCAGTTCACCTGGGCCATTGCAGTTTCAAACATCTGCCCTTAGAAGTTACTCAGGTCATCACAAAGGAGTATGAAGGGCTAGCGTGCGGTTAAAATTCATGGTGAAGTAGGACTTAACAGGGTCCCACAGTTCTCTGAAATGGCAAGAGAAAAAGGGTGTGAGCGACAATTTAGCGGCAGTGCGACTGCATTTTGGTAAATGGCCACAAGAGGGCAGTCCAGTCCCACATGATCCCGAAGCCCCGCGAGTGAAAGCAGCACCCTCTGGTTCTGACAAAGAAGGTGTGTGTGTGTGTGTGTGTGTGTGTGTGTGTGTGTGTGTGTGTGTGTGTGTGTGTGTGTGTGTGTGTGTGTGTGTGTGTTGAAGGGCTCGCCCACCACCTTCCTCTCTTGCCCGTCCAAAAGAATCCGGTGACTCTCAGATGATTCAAGATCATGCCGCATTTATTTGAGCATGAATGATCTTATGTCAAACACTGGCCCGTGTTATTCCATTTTATCAGGGAAGTTAATTAATTTCCTGGTTGGTGGCAGAGCCACGATGATTTTGACCTACGCCTTTCAGACTTGGGGCCAAAGGTTCTCACTCACATCCTTTGTACAGGTAACATTACGTTGCTTCTCAATGGCATACTGATTCAACGATTCATCTAGTCACACATGCTGAGTTTCTTCTTTTTTTTCTTAACCCGAGGACTGGGCAGATTGGATGAATGCTTCAGGCTGAGCAGTGGGGCCATCCCACCCAAGCCTGCTGACCAAACGTGGAATTTGGGAGGACTAGACTGGGGTAACATATTAAAGCATCTACATGTCAATGGTTTCAGTTGTTTGCTACAGTTTATTCCTTTCTCTTTTATCTTATTCAGTTATTAATTTATTTTTAATTTTGCATACCACGATGGAGAGTACTGTGCATGAATGATAGGGTTGTAGGCATACAGTGTTCCACCCCACATCAGCATCCACCAGTGCCCACTCTCCTCCACAATTGTCTCCAGGTCCCCCTTCCTTCGGTAAGCTTAGTTCTATAACCCACATCTCAGGTTCTGATGCCTTGGACCTTCTGTTATTTCCATACTGTATCTTTATGTTTCACAAATGAGAAAGATAATTTTGTATATATCGCCATCTGGCTGACTTCACTTAGCATGATATGCCCCACTTTCATGCACAGGCAAATGGCATGATTTTTGTCTTTTTTGGTTGTTTGTTTGGGTGCCACACCTGACAGTGCTCAGGGGATACTCCTGGCTCTGCACTCAGTAATTACTCCTGGAGACGCTCAGAGGGTCATATGGGATGCTGGGGATAAAACCTAGGTCAGCCACATGCAAGACAAACACTCTACATGCAGTATTATTGCTCCGGCCTCGATTTTATCTTTTCTTATAACCTTAGTTTCTTTATCCAGTCATCTGTTCTTGGACACGCTAGATCTTGGTTATTCTGAAAATGACACAACCTAAGAGCACAGATGTCTTTTTGAAATAGTGTTTTGGAGGGGGCATTTTGTAGGTGGATAATGAGGAATGGAATTGTTGGATTGTATAGGAGTACAATTCTCAGGTTTTTGAGAAGTGTCTATATTCTTTTCCGAAGAGGTTGAATCAGGCAACTTTTCCACCAGCAGTGAATGAGGATTCCGCCCCCCTCCCAATCTGGTTGTTTTTCCTTCTTTTTCATGTGTGCCAGTCTTACTGATGTGAGGTGGTATCTCATTACTGTTTTGATTTGTATTTCCCTGATGATGAGTAATGCAGACCATTTCTTTTTCTTGTCTTTTTTTTGTTTTTGTGTTTAGGCCACACCTGGCGATGCTCAGGGGTTACTCTTGACTCTGCAACTCAGGAAATACTCCTGGAGGTGCTTGGGGGATCATCTGGGATGCCACGAATCAAACTGGGTCAGCTATGTGCAAGGCAAGAACCCAACCAACTGTAATATCTCTCCAGTCCCACCTTTTTTTTCTTCCATATACTGTTATCCTTCTGGAGCGATAGCACAATGAGTAGGGCATTTGCCTTGCACACAGCTGACCATGTTGACCTGAGTTCAATTCCTCCGCCCCTCTCAGATACTGAGAGTATTTCACCTACACGGCAAAGCCTGGCAAGCTACCCGTGACGTATTCAATATGCCAAACACAGTAACAAGTCTCACAATGTTACTGGGCCCGCTCGAGCAAATCGATGAACAACGGGAGGACAGTGACAGTGACTGTTATCCTTCTATATGTCTTCTTCTGTCTTGATGCTTTATTCTTCTCTGCTATATGCTGGGTATTTGCTGATTAGGACAAACTGATTAGGACAATGCCTTTGCACCTTAACTACACTTCACACCATCTTCCTCTACTCACTCTATCCACCACCTACCACCTCCACCCTCTGGCGGGCCTCCACATCATATTGACTGTGGTTGCTGTAGATCTCATACTTGTCACGGTCTACTCCATTGCTGGCAGCACTCAGCCCTGCACCAGGCTCGCCAGGTTTACCAGGACTAAATTTAACTGCAGCTGCTTTATCAGATGCTCCAGTATTTTCAGTCCTAGAAGCATCGGGTGGCCGAGCTGTCTGAGAGCTGTGGGCCAGGGATCACAGCCAATGTTTCAGGTTGATATTTCCATTCAGGTTGTACCCAGGGTTTGTCCTGACCTCTCCATTTAGGGGTGTAGGGGAGGTGGGGAGCGGAGTTGAGGTCACACCAGTGGGTGCTCAAGGCTTTCTCCTGTCCTTGTGTCCAGGGATCACTTCTATCAGAGCTGGGAGGATGTGGGGGGAGGGGGGTGGACCATATGAAGTGCTGGCGATTAGAGCGGGCTTGGCTACATTCAAGGTAATCACCTTAAGCCCTGTAACTAGTTTTCAGCCCCCGCTCCCCTTTTCTCTTATTTGAAGTTGGGGAGCATTGGAGAAGTCAGGCAGCCACAGAGTCAGATCACTAAGGACAGATCTCTGCGCTCTGCTAAACTGGTCCTTCCTTCCTTCCCCAGACTCAGTCACTGGGACGAGGTGGCTGGTGGCAAACCCCGCGAGGAGCTTCTCCTTCAGCCCCAGCAAGAGCCACCTTCTAACTGGTGGCCTGGAGAAGGGTGCGGTCGGCCTTGCACAATGCGACCTCTGATTGGAGGAGGATGCGGTCGGCCTTACACAATGCAGACCCCTGATTGGTGGCCTGGAGAAGGGTGCCTTGCACAATGCTGGCTGCCAAGCCTCTCTCCCCCAACCCACCCCACCGGCTGGCCTCTGAGTCACTGTCTGGGACAGCTGCCAGCCTTGCTCGGAACCCCAGCGTTCTTGTGTGTCACCCAGCGACCTTGGGCTGACGACATGTTCAGGGAGGGGCTGTGTCCCCAAAGCCTGGTCCCTGGCCCTCGGCCGGTGCCTGCCGTGGGGTAGCGCGCCCCAGCAGCAGGGAATGGGTGCAGAGTCGTGGGCTTTAGTAGTGGTTGGTTACATCCCCGAGAGGAATCAAGGGAAAAGCTTGATGACAAGGGAGCCGTCAGAGGACGCGGAGGAGGTCGCTGTTTCCTTTGCGGGTTTTAGGGTTCTGGGGGAGGAGAAGCCTGCGCCAGGCTGGGGGCCCCCTTGGTCTCTTTTCAGGAGGTCTGGGTGTCGAGTGAAGCAGAATACACTCCCTCTTGCCTGCATTTCTGGATGTCCAAGGCAGGAGCTGGTCTCCAGCCCCACTCCTTGTGCCCGAGTCTGGCACTCAGGGCAGGTGGAGCTGCCCACTGGATGGCACCGCCAGCCCACAGTTCCCGCGGGCAGCAGGAGCCTTGCCAGTCTCTCTTTGGCTTCGCTGCGGTGACAGCAGGCACGCTGCCTCTGTCCGTGTCCTTGACCTCTCCCCGAGTCCTCAGCTCCGTGCCCATGCTAACAGGGACAAGAAAGAACTGTCCCAGGCACTTAAGGTTTTTTTTTTCAATTTTAATGTTTTTAAATTTTTTATTTCTTATTTATTTATTTTTGATGGGTACACACCTGGTGGTGCTCAGGGCTTACCCCAGCCTCTGTGCTCAGGGATCATGATTGGCAGATGTGAGACTTCATTTGCAGTGTTCTGGATCAAATCAGGGTCGTCTGTGTGTGCAAGGCACCTGATGTACTATCTCTCCAACCCTTAAAATAATATTATCCCCCTCCCCCCAGTAAGATAGTTTTATCAGAGAAAGAAAGAGAGAGAAGGAGGGAAGGGGAAAAGGGAGTGTAACCGGTAGGGACTTTGGTGTCTCCAGAAAAAGCCCTCAGGCACCTTTGAACCTCCTTTTCCTTCTCAGCATCTGAGGTGTACCTATGCCCCATCCTCCCAGGTAGGATGGGGGAAGCCTTTTGTTGGTCTCAGGTCACACAGGGTTTGGGATTGTGTGTTTGGGCTCTAGGCTATTAAACTGGGGGACTGTATTTGGGTTGCTCTATTATGCTTTTTATGTTTCTTTGTATTTTTACTTTTTATTTTGCAGGGGGGAGGTTATGGGCTATCCTGTGGTGCAAAGAGGCCACTCCCCAGCCAGGCCAGTGCTCCTGGGGGGGTGGAACCTGGCTCCTCACTCTATGCCCAGCTTATGTTGTGAACCTTGGAACAAGCTCCCATCCCTAGGACATTCCAGGTCGGTTTCTTGTTCTGTTTTCACTTTGGCACCGTAATTTACAAAGCTGTTATGAACAGAGTTTCAGGCATAGAGTGTTTTAGCTCTACATCTACCATCAGTGTCAGGGCCACCAATGTTTCAGGGTTCCCTGCCATCACCAGCCCTTTCTTAGCAAAACTCATTAAAAAAATTTTTTTTAAGTATTGGGCCAGAAAGATAGTTACAGGAGTTGAGGCACTTGCTGGGCACACAGCTGACTCAGATTCTAGAGCTTCTACAAGGTGTCCCCAAAGGTGGCTAGTACTGCCAGGTGTGCCCCTCCCCCCCAATTAAATTAGTATAGTTTAGGAAGAAATTGTGTTTTGATCCCTTTGGGATCTCAGGATCTAACCCAGAGCCTGACAAGTCCAAGTAGATGTTTGTTGAGGGAATGAAACACAAACAAAACCGCCAGGTAACCCTTGCTCCTTGTGTACACGGGAGAAGTTCTGTCTTGGAGCGGTAACTCGGAGCCCAGGGCATCATCCTTGCTACTGGAAGAAAACTGGCAGTTTTCGTAGATCTGCAGATGAGAAAATCTTTCAGATTTTGGGTGTCTCAATGTCTCTATTTACATGTTTGATAGGTGTTTTCACAGGGCAGACAGTTTTTCTGTCAACACCTGGAAGCTGTTGCTTCTCTCTTGCCCACTTGCTCTACTATCAACAAACTTCTACATTTTCCTTGTCTTTAAGGGATCAGTATGGTTTTTCTTTTGTTTGTCTTTTGTTTTTATTTACTCCTGGCTCCGCTCAAGAATGGTGTTGAGGGACCACATGCGATGCCAGGAAAGTAACTCTTTTTCTTGTTTTTGGCTTGAAGATATTAATTTTGGCTTTCAGAACTTTAAGGATTTTGATAAGATTTTGGGCGGGGCTGGGGAGATGGAGGTCCCCAAGGAGCCCAGGATTCCCTTTGGAGAGATTTGGCCAACCAAACTGATGATCCAATGCTACTCAGGTCTCTGGTGCCCAGGATGCCACGGGTAACTGGTGACACTTGGGGGACAGTGTGGTGCAGGGTGGGGGATGGGTGTTGGAGCACTGTATGACTGAAACCTAATCATGAACAGCTTTGTAAGGGTCTATCTCACAGTGATTCAATTAAAAAATATTTTTAAAAATCTCTCAGAACTGAAGAGATATTGCAGTGGGTAGGGCACTTGCCTTGCAGTTGGCTGCCAAATGGAGTTAGTGCATCCAACATGTGCTCCTTACCTGCTGTGCTATTTCTCCAGCCCTCAAGAATTTTATTCATGTTTCTAGTGCTTAGAAGATGAGCTTCTTTGATCCATTTATAATTTATTAATTTTTGTTTTCTCTCACTTTGCCCCCTGCTTCATTTTGAGTCTTTGTCCTTCGGTGTTTTATTTGGGAGAGTTTCTGCTGCCATGCCTTTAAATTCAATTATTATTTTTTCTTTTCATTAATGTTTAATCTGCCTCAAATCCCATCTAGTGTAGGAGTTCATCTCAGATAGTATCATATTCATGTCTGTAAGTTCGAGGTGAGTCTTTAAAAAATATCTTGAGGAGAGAGAGAGAGAGAGAAAGAAAGAAAGAGAGAAGTGCCTGCCATAGAGGCAGGCTGAAGGTAGGGTGGAGGGGTGATGAGAGGGAAATTGGGGACACTGGTACTAGGAAATGTGCAATGGTGGAGGGATGGGTGTTGGAGCACTGTATGACTGAAACCTAATCATGAATGGCTTTGTAAGGGTCTATCTCACAGTGATTCAATTAAAAAATAACTTTAAAAATCTCTCAGAACTGGAGAGATATTGCAGTGGGTAGGGCACTTGCCTTGCAGTTGGCTGCCCTCGGTTTGACCCATATGGTCACCCAAAGGCATGACCAGGAGTAAGCCCTGAGTACTGCCAGATGTGGCTCATAAACCAAAACCGAAACCAAAACCAACCCCTAAACTCTCCCACAACTTTGTTTAATATGTTCATTATTTACTTTAACTTTCTGGATAGATGAAATATAGGAATAAGTTATCATTTTAATACCCTTTTCTGACAGTTCTGGTATATATTTATTATATTCTCTCTCTAAATGTATATATATATAATATATATATGGGCTGGAGCGATAGCACAACAGGTAGGGCATTTGTCTTGCATGTGGCCGACAGGGCTGACCCGAGTTCGATTCCTCCACCCCTCTCGGAGAGCCCGGCAAGCTACCGAGAGTATCTCGCCCACACGGCAAAGCCTGGCAAGCTACCCATGATGTATTCGATACGCCAAACACAGTAACAAGTCTCACGATGGAGACGTTACTGGGCCCACTTGAGCAAATCGATGAACAACGGGAGGACAGTGACAGTGACAGTGACAGCCCCTATAAATATTTTTGAGTTTTGTTTAGGCACAAAGTTCATGTAGTTGAGCAGTTTGACTTTTTCAGGGTTTACTTTTAAGATTTGTCAGAACACCCAAACACTCTTAGTTTGGAGTTAATTATTCTTCATTCCTGAGACAAGATGCTTTTGAGTATTGACCAAAGTATCCCATGACTTGAGGTGTTTTCCAGTCTGTTTTTCTGATTTCTAGTCTGTGGATTTCTCATTCCTTGCAGAAACAGGCACTGAACCTGGTCTGCTAGTGTTCTAGGTACTGCTTCTAGAACACTCTGCTGTGTGCTGTGGAATAGCTAAGGAATCACAGCTCACAATAGCTCACTGTGGGGGTTCTCCTGCATTCAAACTGTAGGAAGCTTAGCTGTGAGCTTCTTCACCTTTTAGCTGCATTTCTTTGACTCAGAAAAATCTGTCAATCTTCCTTCGGGTTAATTTCTTGTTGCAAAGGGATCACTGTGTTGTTTGTTTGCTTACTCCTGGCTCTTCTCAAGGATGGAGTTGAACGACCATATGCAATGCCAGGGATTGAACCATACGCCCAGTGCAAGGCAAATGCCGAAAGGCCTGGACTGCTTCTCTGGCTCAGGAAGACTCTTCTAAGATTAAATAGATCTTAAGCACTTATCCCCTGAGTAATGAAACCTTTGAAAATCTCTAACAACTTGGGGATGTGGCTCAGTTGGAGAGCACATGCCTCACATTACAAGGCCCTGGGTTGATCAAACACACACACACACACACACACACACACACACACACACACACACCCTTCTTTGTTTTTTTTTTTCTTTTAAGTATTTTTTTATTTGGTGAGAAAGATATTTAACATCAACTAATGATTTAGGAATATACTTATGCAAATAGCTCCTGCTGATAACACATATTGGAGACAAAGTTAAATTTGATATTTAACACATTTCCTTCTTTTAATTATTTATTTTTAAAAATTTTTATTGGTGAAACACCATGAGGTACAGTTGTAGACTTACAAATTTTTGTGCTTGGGTTTCAATTATACAATGATCAAATACCCATCCCTCCACCAGTGCCCATTTTCCACCACCAATGATCCCAGTATCCCTCCCACCCCCTATTCCCCCCATCCCACCTTGCCTCTGTGGCAGGGCATTCCCCTTTGTTCTCTCTCTCCTTTTGGTTGTTGTGGTTTGCAAAAGAGGCATTGAGTGGCAATCATGTTTGGTCTATAGTCTACTTTCAGCATGCTTCTCCCATCCTGGGAGAATCCTCCCAACAACGTTTATTTGGTGCTCCCTTCTCTATCTGAGCTGCCTTTTCCGCTAGCATGTGCGGCTGGCCTCCAAGCCATGGAGTAAACCTCCTGGTACCTATCTTGGCTATTCTTGGGTGTTACTCTCCTATCTTGTTACTTGATGTTACCCAGATAAATGCAATCTTTCTATGTCTGTCCCTTTCTTTCTGACTCATTTCGCTTAGCATGATACTTCCCATGTAGTACCACTTGTATGTAAATTTCATGACTTCATCTTTTCTAACAGCTACATAGTACTCCATTGTGTAGATGTACCAAAGTTTCTTTAACCAGTCATTTGTTCTTGGGCACTCCAGTTTTTTCCAGATTCTGGCTATTGTAAACAATGCTGCAGTGAATAAACAAGTGTAGATGTCACTTTGACTATACTTTTTTGCCTCTCTGGGATATATTCCCAGGAGTGGTATTTCTGGGTCAAATAGGAGCTCAATTTCTAATTTTTTGAGAATCGTCCATACTGTTTTCCAGAAGGGCTGAACCAGTAGGCATTCCCACCAGCAGTAAAGGAGGGTCCCTTTCTCTCCACATCCGCGCCAACACAGGTTGCTTTTATTCTTTTGGATGTGGGATAAAATCCTTTCAAAACCAAAACTGCACACACACACACACACACACACACACACACATCCTTCTTTGGAAGATACAATCCTTTCAAAACCAAAACTGCACACACACACACACACACACACACACACACACACACACACCCTTCTTTGGAGAAGGATATAATCCTTTCAAAAGTAAAACCAAAACCACCTCTAAAGCTCTTTTTGGTCTCTGGATATAGTGGTGTTCAAATTGAGAGCTGTTGTTTCAGAAGCCTCATAAATGATCATATTTCTTTCTCAGACAAAAAATCCTTAAGGAGTCTACATTTGTATTATCTCTGCTTATGTCTCAAGCCAGATACATCAATAAATATGACAAATTCTTTGCCTTCTAGAAAGTTTTTAGACTTTTATTATTGACAAGAGCAAAAATAAAATAATGCCTCTGAAGCATCATATTCCACGGTTCAAGGCAAAGTATAGAACAAATTAAACAGAGGACATGGATTTGGATCACAGGACCAAAGGTTGTTCAGTTTCTAGAACTGGAAGGACATATGCCTCTTGAAGGTAAATATCAGAGTGTTAGGAGGCTGGGAGCCAAGGATAAACATATATTTGGGAGAAGGTCAATACTATTTTTGATAAAAACCTAAAATCATTGAAATAAAAATATAAATTATAATGTACAATGCTAATTTTTGCTAAACTCTTTTTGGTTTCTCTTGTTCTGGGGCCATGTGGAATGGTGCTCAACAGGGATCCCTGACAGTATTCATGAGGTCCCCCTAAGGGGCAAGAATTGGTGGTCTTAGTAAATTATCACAACTTGAGTTATTTTTTTATAGCTTGGGTGACTATATGGGGTGCCAGGGACAGAATCAGCCCCACTCACCATACTATCACTCCAGCCCCACACCTTGAGTTATTTTTATTTAAAAAAATTTTTTTTATTAGTGAAACACCATGAGGTACAGTTATAGACTTACAAGTTTTAGTGCTTGGGTTTCAGTTATACAGTGATCAAGTATTTTTGATCGCTTTTCTTAGAATCTGAGAGAAAGACCAAGTTCTAAGCATTGTCTGTAATGAATAGGGATTCGTTTGAGGAAAACAAAAATTGAGACACCTTACTTTAAAACTATGGCACCCTGAAGAGAGAAGCCTCTTGTGGGAAGCCTACAGTTGCTTGAACCTCCAGCATGCTACAGCCCAGCTCTCTCTAGGACGTCGAGATTTCTGAGAGCTGGGGGCCAGGGGACCCCTGTTACACCCCTCCCCAGGCATCTTTTGCTGCCTTAATCCCCTCAATATCCCTGAGATGAGGGCAGCCCTCTAGCCTCCTCCCTGCCCCTACCTAAACCTCCTTGTTTTGTATACAACTTATCTTTTCTTTTTTTAAAAAAATGGTGTGGGTGGGTGGGTGCCCAGAAACAGGGTGGTTGTCTCTGTCCCTGGGTTTCTAAGCTGGGGGAGACAAAGTAGTAGGGGTAGAAGGGGAGGGAGAGATCAAGGGGACCCCTCCATTCTGGAGAATTTACATTAAACCTTAGCTCCGACCTCAATGCCCAGAAATTTTTAAAATTACAATCTCTTAGGAAGTAAAGCCTTGTTTCCCTTCTTGGTCCTCTCCCTTCCACCCCTTCCCTCCCCAATTCTTTCTTGTCCATCATCAACCTACTGCATCTTGTCTTCCCTGCCCCTCCTGCCTGGATTTCTCATAACCCACAAGGTCACAGCAGGGGAGTGGGGAGAGAGTGATTGAAAAATCCCATGCAGGTACCTTTGAGAGCTGCCAACCACCCACTATATATCTATATATATATCTATCTTTCTCTCTATATATATTTGTAAACATACAAACACACATAGTATAAGCCTATATTGAGGCAGGCAGGTAGATAGGAGAGAGCCCATGGCAATGGAATTTCTGAGAAGTAATAAATCCAATAACACTAAAGCTGCAATAATTAAGGCCTTGGCCTAATAAGATCTTCCTGGTACCAGTGATGACCCTGAGGAGGTGGACCCCATAGAGACACAACTTTCAGCAGAGACAGACTGCAATTAAGGACCTGAAGGAGATTAAACAACACCAGAATCACCCCCACCTCTGCCACAGAAACTCCAGACCAAGGCAGCCTGAGAAATATCCATATAAAAGTTGACCTTAAAGGCCTTTCGAAGTTCTCTCATCTTTGGAGAAATCCCAGTTCTCTCTTGAATGTGTTTCTCTCTCTCTCTCTTTCTCTCTCTCTCTCTCTCTCTCTCTCTCTCTCTCTCTCTCTCTCTCTCTGCTTTCCCTCATCCCCTTCCTCAAAAACCCTTCAGATAAAATCTGTTTTACTTCACTGCTTGTATGCTCCTGAAATTACTTTCTAGAGATGGGACAAGAACCTGAGACACCCTGGATCAGGTCTAGGACTGATTATCCTTTCCTGCAGAGAGCACTTCCTAGCTCCAGGAAGGGATCTTTGGTTCCCCGAGAGAAATCTTGGGTGATGGGGATTAGCTCCTGTGCCCAGAAGGCCAAACGGATGTCAGATGTGGCTTGACGGCCACCTGGTGGAGCTGGCGGGGTTGTGGTCCATGCCATGCAGGGGCTTGTCCACAGACTTTATCAGTGCTAGCCTTCCCAGATGGCCTCAGAGTGGCAGAGGCAGATCGGAAGAAAGTGTCTCTCTCTACCCACCTCACACCACCCACCCTGGAGGCTCACTGACTTCAATATTACATGCTTCTTTTGTGGGGGGCACACCCAGTGATGCTTAAGAATAACTTCTGGTGGGTACCATTGCAAGGTATTGGGGATTGAACCTGGGTTGACCACATGCAAGGCAAGCATCCTCCCTGCTGTTGTATTACTTTGGCCCTAAATGTTTCTTAATATATAGGAAATAATAGATTATGACAACAAAAAATGGATAAGAAACTCCAGTATGGAGGCCGGAGTGATAGTACAGTGGGTAGGTCTAAACCTTGCACACTGCTGATCTGGGTTTGGTTCATGGAGCCTCATATGGTCCCCTGAGGACTGCCAGGAGTAATTCCTGAGTGCAAAGTCAGGAGTAACCCCTGAGTATTGCTGGATATGACCCAAAAATAAAAATTAAAAAAAAAGAAATTCCAATATCAAGGAATTTAATGTCTTAGTGCTGGAGTTCTCAATATTCTTCTTGCTCCAAAGTATGTAATTGCAAAAACATGTATTGACCCTTTGGGGCAGTGCTTGACACTTTTCAAAGTGATTTGCATGAAACAACTCGTTTAATCTTTATAAAGCCATATGTTACAGATACCATCACCATGAAATTGGTCAATTTTTCTCGAGTGGGTCCTTGAGGAGTACAAGGAAGATTTTCAGTGTGTATAAAGTTATGGTCATTTATTGAACAGCTTCAGAAGGTAGTTTGAACAGTAGGTGCTCCAATGCTCTGCGCTAGCCTTATGTGGTTCCTTGCTGCTTCACATTGGTCCTTGATCTGTGTTGGTCTCTTACAGGTTTTCTACCTTGTAGTCCATGCTAGTCTCTTACTGGTTCTGTCGCTTGAAATCCACTAATGGTCCCACTGGCCACATGGTCTGTCGCAGATGCTTTGGAGTGTGTCGCTGGGCCGTGGGTCTTGTTGTCCAGCGGTTTGTCCCTTTGACTTTCCTTATTTCTCTGGTCACAGGTGCATGTACCCTATTCTGTCTTTGACGACCTGAATGGTGGGAAAACATTATATTTAAATCGACCTCCTGTTAATTTTTTGAACACCTATTCTGTTTCCTAGGGCAACTTTTCTTAATGTTCTCTATATTAATAGACATTATATGAGGGGTTAATAAATGTGGGGGGACTGTCTAATATATATGGTAACAACTCTTCGTTCTGAGGAGGAGTTCTTGGGATCTTTTGTATGCTCACAAACTCTTAGGAAGGGGATTGTCTTGGTGACATTTTCCAAATCTCTTTCCTCACCCAAATCTTTTCTTGACAACCACATATCAGAACTCATTGAGGATGTCGTGTGAAGTGAGGCTCTGGTGTTCCTCAGTTAGAAGCAACATAGTCTTCCTTTTCTGTTCTCTGCTTCCAAATGTTTGTACTTGTTTTCCCGCTTGACACTAAACATCTCTGCAACTTTTGTGGTCATGTTTCTGATCTTGTTTCTCTGGCCAACCTTCTCTGGGAGGCTCTAGTTTGTCAACATGCCCTTCCTAAAATTTTCAGTGTGTATAAAGTGGGCTTCAGAACTAAGTATATTAGTGGTCTTTGGGTTGGTTCCTTTGGACACAATTGACATGGTTGGTACACAGTCATTCAGCCTCTTTCTGTTCAACTGACAGGGTGGGTTAACTGCCCCCCCACCAAGCCCAGAAATAACCTATGCCAGAAGAAAAAGAAACCTGGGGAAGCTTTGGAGTCGTTCAGAGAATGTGGAGGGTTGATTTTTTTTATCTGAAGGTTTGGAATAGAAGCAAACAGTTCTCTCTTCTTGCTTACCAGATGCAAGGCACAAAAGTAGAAGTACATGGTTGGTGGTTCACTCACTGAGCTGATCTTTTGAGCTTAGGGTATGGTTAAGGGGAAAGGCCAAAAAAAAAATGCAAGATAGGATCAACAAGTGCAAAGGATCCTGATGAACTAAGGTGGAAGGAATTCAGAGAGGATTTGTTGCCAGCCATTCTTATTATTCTCTCCTCAGAATCTAGTGCCCGTTCACTGAGGAAGAATCAGCATGGATAGGCCACGGGCAATGAAGAGTCTTTCTGTTCCCACAGAACTTGGTGGTGAAGTGAACTTCTGATCACTGAGTACCTTTCCCCTGTGACTTTTGTTAAATTAGTAACATGTTTTCTGGAAGAAAGTATTGTTTATTCCAAGTCAGAAATCATGTCCTGGGACTGGAGTCAACTTCTAAAAAAAGTTCATGTAAAAATGTCAAAACAGACAGGATTTTTTTAGGGTACAAAATATCATTTAGAATAGGTTAAATACAAATTTTTTATTCTCAAGGCAGCTCCCACATACGAGGCAGGGGGTGGTGTGGAGGGTAAGTTCATAGCACTGGTGTCACCCCCTTTATTTCCATCTCTGCTCTCCTGCCTACTGAGTGGTCCTGGTTGTGTCTTTAACTCATCAGTGCCTATTTTTAAATGGTGGTAGTTTTTCCTCTTTAATTTTCTCCTTTTTATTTTATTATTTGTTTTTTCATTGAGTTACTGTGAGATACACAGTTACAAAGCTGATCATGGTCAGGTTTCAGTCAAATAATGATCCAACACCCATCCCTCTACCAGTGTCCATTTCCCACCACCAATGACCCCAGTTTCCCTCCCACCACCACCCTTCTCCCTCAGCTTATCTCTATGCCTCTATGGCTTTTTAATCTTCTTAAGTTCATTAAAGAATTCTTATGTTATAGGATTGCTCCGAGTGCTAGAACACAAAGTACTGAGAACACTTGCAGTACCCCTTTTGTCCTTTATTTATTGCTGTTTAATAACCCCACTGCACAGTAGCTTAAAATAAAAATCATCATTATAAAAAAAATCTTTGACAGATTTAGGGGGGGTCTCGAATTTAAGAGCCACTTAAGTGGGTGATTCTGGCTCAAGAGTTTTCAGAAGTTGCAGTCGAAACTGCTTAGTCTGGCTTAGTTGGATATGTGAGAGCATTTGGTTCCTCTAAACACAACCATTGTTCACAGTAGTGAGGCATCTACCAGGATGATCCTATTTCCCAGGTTTACCATAATCCCTTTGTTTTCTTGTTACTCCCTTACTGCCAACCCCCACATTTCACAAAGGGATCAAAGCCCTGCAGCATTCTTTGGTTATGTCTGCCACACGGTAAATTATCATTTCATTTTAATGATAAATTCTCATCCATACATATTTTCAACCAGAGAGGGTTAGTTTTTCTCCTGGCACCCACTTACTCCTAAGTGGAGAGATTCTTTATTAATCAACATAGTCCAAAAAAAAAATCCACTCCAGTCCATGGGAAACTACCTTATGGTATTCTACTTATATTCTAATCAGTGTTTATAGAAAATGGCCCTCTATATATTTTTTTGTATTATTTTGTGGTTCTAGGGCATGTTCATCCATCACGCATGAACATCTTATTATTGTGTAAGGGAGAACATTTTATTTATTTATTTATTTATTTATTTATTTTTTAAATGTAGGAGTACTGCTATTTATTCAGCCACTAGCTTAGCTGATTAAATTGGGCATGAACTCCATCTTATTTTTTTTTTCATTTTTTATAATTTTATTTGTTGTTACTGTGTTTGGCATATCGAATACTCTCGGTAGCTTACCGGGCTCTCCGAGAGGGGCGGAGGAATCGAACTCGGGTCGGCCATGTTGGCCGCTTGTAAGGCGAACGCCCTACCGCTGTGCTATCGCTCCAGCCCTTTATTTATTGAATCACTGTGAGAGCAGTTACAAAGCTTTCAGGTTTAAGTCTCAGTCATACAATGAAACACCCATACCTTCACCAGTGCCCATTCTCCACCCCCAAAAACCCCAGTATACCCCCATCCTACACCCTCCCCCTACCTGTGGGGCAGATGATTTCCACATTACTCTCTCTCTACTTTGATCACATTTCAATATTTTGACACCAGGCCTACCATTATTATTTGGGATTTTACCCCAACACTCAGATCTGCTGAAAAGGCAACAGTAGACAATTTGTTTTCTATTGCTGGTTATGAATAACATATGATGTCATGTGGCTGCAGTAGTGGCTGCACGACTTTGAAATTCCAAAATTTTAACAATTAAATCTGGAGAGATTTCCACCCAAACCTGCTGGGTTCTGAGATTTGTTCCTGAGTCTCTGGAATCATGGCTGTTAAGCAGATTGATCAGGAGCCAGAAAGGCCATTCATGGGCAGCGACTCGGGGTCTCGTTGGGACGGGGAAGAAAGGGCTGGCTCCACCCCCATCCTGTGAGGCCTCTCCTATCTCATCACTGTGGGTCAAAACCTGACTGTCCAATGGCCTCTGGAGGATGGCAGCCACTGAGCCGCCTAGGGGGAGCAGGCAGAGGGACAGCACCCTTCCACCCCTGGGGTGGCTTGGCGATAGTAACGTTCTGTGGGTCTGGACACACTTCTGCCAAAAGCCACTGGGTTCCGAGATTTGTCTCTGAGTCTCTGGGATCATAACCATTAAATGGCTTGATCAGGAGCCAGAGAGGCTGTTTGTGGGTGGCAACTCAGAGTCTTGTTGGGGTGGGGAGGAAAGGGCCGGCTCCACCCCCATCCCATGAGGCCCCGCGTGTCTCATCACTGTGGGCACAAACCTGACTGTCCAGTGGCCTCTGGAGAATGATGGCCACCGAGCCGCCAGGGGGAACAGGCCAAGGCACGAAACCTGTTCTCACCTGGGGTAGCCTGACACCGGTAACCTACTGCAGGGAACGGATGCATTTCTGCCAAAATCCGTTGGATTTCAAGATTTGTTTCTGAGTCTCTGTGATCATGGCCATTAAGCACTTCGATCAGGAACCAGAGAGGCCATGCCTCCAATTATATAGCTGAGCTGGAGATGATTTGTGAGTGTATTTCCCACATACCTAACTTTTGGCCGTTTGCTTTCTTGGTAAACTTTGCCCCAAGTTTTTGGGGTCTGGCCAAAGGCACAGCAGCAATTTTGGGGTATTTGGAAGTCTGAAGGTGCCATCAGGCTGCTGATGCACTCGCCTCACAGGTACAGATTGACCTGCTGGCGGCACCATACCTCCAGGGAGAACATTTTAATCTTGAGTTTACAGTTAAATCTGGTGCCTGGTTTTTAATTTTTTTTATTTTATAAAGTGGTTCACAATATTTGATTACATTTAATATTAAAACACCAATACAATCACCATTACATTTTCCCACCACCATGTTTTGGGTGTTTCCATCCCGAACCTCAATCCCTGCCCCAAAGCAGAATCAAAATAATATAATATTTCCTTCTAAGGTTAGCTGCCTCCTACTTTGAACCCCATCAAATGTGATGCGGTACTCTTTATTTATTTATTTTTATTTTTTAATCTTTATTGAGGTACTGTGATTACAATAATGGTGATGCTAGTTTCATGCATACATTGTTCCAACACCACACGCAACACCAAGGTCCCATCACTCTCCACCAATGTCACAAGTACCCCTCCCATTGAGAACCCCTACCCCCACAAAATCAGTTCTGTGGAGCAACTCTCCAGTTCTGTCGCCCACAGCCATTTTTTGCTCTCCCACTGTGCATCTTTAAATCACATCGATGAGGAACCCATTTTGTGTCTGTCTCTTTCCTGCTAGCTGACTTCACTCAGCTTGATAGCCTCTAGTTACTGCCATACCCTGAAAACTTGCATGTAAATTAGGTATTTTGTAGTATGTCCCCCAATATTGGATGATCTGTTGCTTTCCTTATGATAAGACTGTGGTTGTTGGCTTGTGGGAAGTAAACCACAGAGATGAATGGCATCCTCTCTGCCGGGCCCCAGGAACTGCTGGGTCTATGCTGCTTACCTGATGGCAGAGAAGCTGGCCTTGTCCACTGGAAAGTTTCTATTTTTTTATTCTACACATTTTTTGAAACATATCCTGCTTACAGTCAACACTCTGAGCAATGCGGTACTCTTGGAGTGTCTTGTTCAAGTTCACACAGCTAGTCAGTGAATCTGAACCTAAATAACATCCAGCCCAGCATCTGGGTGCTCCTCATCTATCAAATGCTTCAGACAGTCTTTTCCCATCCTATTTTGGTTAGAGTCTGAAACTATTCATAAATCTTTATGATTGTCTGGGCTTTGGGGCATGTCAAATTAACCAACTTCAGAAACAAGTCGGTTATAATCTAACTTTTCCCACACACAGAGAGAAGAATTTAATATATCCTTCCTACAGGGATTTGGGTAGGAGGAGAGTTTGTCTGCAAATACCATATTATTGGAGCTGGAGCAGTAGATGTGCTTCAGGGATTGTCACGGGAAGGCAGGGATTCAGACAAGTTAGAAGTGTGCCTATTACCCTGAATCTGACAAGCAACAAGGTTAGCTTAAGTGGTTATTAGTAACAGAAGATGAAAAGGAAAAAAAAAACACCTCTGGGACTATGCTTGCCAAAATCTCTTAAAAACAAATCACCAGGCTACTACTTGCTGTGACTTGCTAATTCTTTTATTGGCATTGGTTCCAGGCACACAGAATTGAATTAATCATAATATTTTATTGGTCACTATCTGCATTGTGTGTTAATACTGTTTGTTTTTTTAAATCTAGTGTAGAGCATAACTAAGGACATATTCTTTTTTGTGTGTGTATTTAATTTTTACACTTTCATAAATTAAATCACTGAGAGATAAACAGTTATAAAGTCGTCCATGATTTGGTTTCAGTCATACAATGTTCCAACACCAATCCCTTCACAGTGTACCACTAGTCTATGTCCTCAATTTCCTACCACCAATCAATGTCCCCAATTTACCTCCTTCCACCCCCACCCCCAGTCTGTCTCTATAAAAGACACACTCTCTCCCTATCTCTCTCTTTTATTCTTTCTGGGCATTATAATTTGCTGTACAGGTACTGTAAGGTTATCATGTATATCCCTTCACCTACTTTCAGCACTCAATTCTTGTCCAGAGTAATCATTTCATAGTAGTCCCTTCTCTATCCTAACTGCCCTCTCCCTCTTCCCCCAGCTTGTGACAAGCTTCCAACTGTGGGTCAGTGCATATTCTAATATACACGTCTGTGTACCCTGTAGCCAGAGCTAAATTCTGGCAAATAGATATGTGTTCCACCACATTCTAGACATATAATATAGGATGCTTGGAAGCATTTGGTTTCTCTAAACACAGCTATTGTTCACTCTACTGAGGCGTCTGACAATTTCTCCACCCCTTATTCTCATCCATACGTGTTTCCAAGCCGGGAGGGTGAGTTTTTCTCCTAATATATACACAGCAAGGCTCCCAAGTAGAGAAATTCTTTACTAGTAAACATAGTAAAAAAAATCCACTCCAGTCCATGGGAAGCTACCTTATGATGTTCTATTTATATTCTAACAAGTTCTTAGGTAAAAAATGGTCTTGTGTATATTTTTGTGGTTGGGAGAATTTACCCTGAATTCCAGAAAACATGGAAGTGGTGACCACGGTGTTGTTGAGACGTGGCTCTCCTTTCTACCAGGAGTTAAGGTGTCAGGGCAGAGTCAAACGTGAGCTGGAGAGACATTGTATTCATGATATCCTCTCCAAATTCCAAGATCAAACAAACAAATGTTCTTTGCCAGGAAAATTGAAGCCATGTTTCCAGTGCCCCAAGAATCCTTATAATCACCATGCCTCTGTCAATTCAAAAAGCTGCTTGAGGCTTGGGAGGTAGCTGAGAGGCCTGAGTAGTATGCATGTATTTGTTTTTAATTTTTTTTATTGAATCACCATGAGATACAGTTACAAAGCTCTCATGATTGAGTTTCAGTAATACAATGATCGAACACCCATCCCTCCACCAGTGCTCATTTTCCACCACCAATATTCCTAGTATCCCTCCTGCCATACCCACCCCATCCTATACCATGCCTCTGTGGCAGGAACTTTCCTGCCACAGGAACCTCTGTGGCAGGAATCTCTCTCTCTACTTTGGGGCATTGGGGTTTGCAATACAGACACCAAGAGGCCATCATGTTTGGTCCTTAGTCTACTTTCAGCACACATCTCCCATCCTTAGTGATCCCTCCAACCATAACTGACTTAGAGGTCCCTCCTGCATCCCAACTGTCTTACCCCAGCACATGAGGCAGGCTTCCAAACCATGGAGTGATCTTCCTGGCCCTTGTCTCTACTGTACTTAGGTGTTAGTCTCATATGTTATTTTATATTCCATAAATGAGTGCAGTCACTCTATATCTGTCCCTCTCTTTCTGACTAGTTACACTTAGCATTGCACTGTGAGCCTCAGCATTCCCTGTCTCCCCACATAGCTCACTCCAGACCGAGCGTCACTGAGTGTTCCCTGAATCCTGCTCAGGCCTCAATGAAAAGCAAAATGATTAGGTGATCATGTGTTTGAGCGTCTGTGTCAGGTTATTTGACTCTGTTCAATTGATCTGCCAGTCTGTCTTTATTCCAGTACCATGCTGTTTTAATTACTACCATTTTGTCGAAATACAAATGGCCAAAAGACACATGAAGAAATGCTCTGCATCACTAATCATTAAGGAGATGCAAATCAAAACAACAATGAGATATCATCTCATACCACAGAGACTGGCACACATCCAAAAGAGTAAGAACAACCGATGCTGGCATGGATGTGGGGAGAAAGGGACTCTCCTTCATTGTTGGTGGGAATGCTGACTGGTTGAGCCTTTTTGGAAAACAATATGGCATCCTTCAAAAAGCTAGAAATTGAGCTTCCATATGACCCAGTAATACCACTTCTGGGAATATGTCCTGGGGGCCCCAAAACACACAGCAGTAATGCTATCTGCACTTCTATGTTCATTGCAGCACTATTCACAATAGCCAGAATCTGGAAACGTCCCGAGAATAGATGACTGGTTAAAGAAACTGTGGTACATGTACACAGTGGAAGATGCAGCTGATAGGGAAAAATGAAATTATGAAATTTGCTTATAAATGGATGGACATGGAGAGTATCAAGCTGAGTCAGAGGGAGAGGGATAGACATAGAATGATTAGACTATATTTATAGAATATAGAAAAATTAATATGAGACCAATACCCAAGGAGAGTAGAAACAAGGACTAGGAGGTTGTTCATATTTAGAAGCCCATCTCAAATGCTGGGGGATAAGGCAGTTGGGATAGAGAAGGGACCACCATGACAAAGATAGTTGGAAATAATCACTCTCACACACTTTCCTCTAAGGAAACATTTTAGGATCATTTTTATTATGATAAAAATTATTTATTTATAACAAAAAATACAAAAGAAATTATTTAGGTCTGCTTTGAGGGTAGGCTTTGGGGATTGGAGTGGAAAAATTCTAAATATGGTGCTGGGAAGGTGTAATGGTGGTGGGATTGGTGTTGGAATATTGAATGTAATAAATTATTGTGAACTACTTTACAAAAATAAAATAAAAAATATAAAAATAGACGGGTAAAGGAACAAACATGATAACCTCTCAGTACCTGTATTGCAAACCATAATGCCCCAAAGAAGAGAGAGAGAGAGAGAGAGAGACAGAGAGACAGAGAGAGGGAGAGAGGGAGACTGAGAGAGAAAGATAGAGAGAGGAAGAGAGGAGGGGGAGGGAGAGAGAAAGAGAGAGACAGAAAGAGACACAGAGAGACACAGAGAGGAAGAAAGTGCCTACTATAGAGATAGCCTGGGGGAAGGTGGTGAAACTCAATCGTAAACAGCTTTGTAACTGTATCTATGGTTATTTAATTAAAAAATAAATGAAAAAATATAGCAAAAGGAAAAAATATTGCTAATACCCTCAACTCTTTCTTTGGGGAGGTTTGGGAGGGGCTAGTCAGGGTGAGGGGGCAGAAATGCTGTAGGTAGGAACTTTGTCTTGTGACCCAGTTTTAAAATATCTTTTAATCAGGCATTACATAGAAAAGGTGAGATTGTCTTGCAGAAAAATCTGTTCCAAAGTTATCCATCCAGCAAACCTTTTAATACTTCTTTCTTTCTTCTTCTTGAGCTCATTCGCCAATGTGGTTTGGCGCATGCCTCAGGAAACTGCAAGTGAATGTCCAAGCTCGCAAAGCAGTGCAGAGAAGCAATCAAAGAAGAACTGAAAGAGAAGAGCAGCATTGCTGGTAGATGGGGCAGAACTGGGAAAAGCATTTGTAACGCCCGCCTGTCCTTCACCAACTACAAGACCAAGATGACTGTCCTCCGACGTCCTGATGGATCTATCACATCTTCCAGAAGGGCAATGGAGAAGATTATCCATCAATACACTGGCTCAGTACTCATCAATATACTGTCTCGGCTCTTCACACGTTACCTGTCTGAATGCAAGGTTCCTTCCCAGTGGAAAACCAGCAGGACTGTACTACTGTACAAGATGGGAGACATCCACGACATTGGCAACTATCGCCCGATCTGCCTTTTTTCTGTCGTCTACAATCTGTTCACTCAAGTCATCTTGAATAGGATTGGCAGAACACTAGATGAAGGACAACCATGTGAGCAAGATGGGTTCCAAAAAGGATTCAGCATGATCGACCATATCCACAAGATAACCAAGCTCATTGAGGTTTCTCAGGAGTTTAAGATGCTGCTTTGTTTAACGTTCATTGATTTAAAGAAGGCCTTTGATTCTGTTGAGACTGAAGTGGTCATCGAAGCCCTAGCCAAACACGGCATTCAAACTCAATACATCAGGATCCTTTGTGAGCTGTATTATGGATTCGCTACCTCACCATTCTATAAGGAAGTGATCATCCATGTCAAGAGAGGGGTTTGGCATGGTGATACAATTTCACTGAAACTCTTCAGTGCCACCCTCAAGAACATCATGCGATGACTGGAATGGGAAGGAATGGGGGTGAAGATAGACGGTCAGCAACTATACCACCTCCACTTCACTGATGACATTGTTCTAATAGCACCAAAGATTAGCCAAGCAGCACAAATGCTGGCCGACTTCGACTGTGAGTATGGAAAGGTCGGACTATAGCTGAATCTCAGAAGACAATGTTTATGAGAAACAGTCTCATTGCTGACGTTCCATTCGCTCTCAACAGAACGAACATCTTTGAATGCAACATTTATGTGTAACTAGGTTGAGAAGTCAACATGACGAATGACCTGGCACCTAGTGTGCAGGAGGAAGAGAGTGGCTTAGAATTCCTTCAAGAGTGTCTAAGAAATCGCTAAGAGGACAAAGAACCTTCGGCTCTGGGCACATCTCTTTGATTCCACTGTTTTTCCTGCATTAACGTATGCCTCAGAGACCTGGGCCCTACGAAAACAGGATGAGAACGCTATTTGGGTCTCCCAAAGAGGAATCCCAAGGCTTGGAGTATTACGCTTTACTCAAGTGAGAGAAAGAATCTGGAGTTCTGACCTCTGTTGACGATCAAGAATCAGGGACGCTGTCTCGTTTGCCAAGGCATTGAAAGTCAGATGGGCTGGACACGTAATGCAATTTGGAGATGGCCGCTGGACTAGAGCCATCACCGACTGGATTCCATGGGACGTCAAAAGATTGCATGGCCACTCACCTATGGAGATGGTCAGACTTCTTCGTCAAGATCCTGAACGATCAGGTTGAGGTTCTTCATGTTCCTAGAATGAGAAGATGCCATTGTGCTACACTAGCACCCGACAGGGGCGAATGGAGATATTACTGGCACCCACTCAAGCAAATCAATGAGTAGCAGGATGTCAAGTGATAAAGTGATCAAGTGATCTTTCTTCTTCATCACAACTTTCTTTCTATTTTTTAAAATTTTTTTAGGCGTTGTCTGGTGTGCTCAGGGCTTAGTCCTGGCTCTGTGCTCAGACATCACTTCTGGTGGGGCTCAGGGAACCATATGGGTTGCTGGGGAAAGAACCTGGTCTAGATGCGTACAAGGCCAGCGCCCTTCCCCCTGTCTTATCACACTGACCTCGTTTGTTCTATTTCTATAGAAAACTTGTGTTCTAAACCTTTCCTGCCAAAAGGGATTTTAGTAGATTCTACTTCAGTGGAATCAGGTTTTATCTGTTCCCAGGGATTGCGGCCATTGTTAAGATGCCCTTTATCACGGGCACTTGGGGGGTGGGGGATGGGTTTGGGTTGTTTGTCTCCAGTACTGCAGTGCATTGCAGAGTCTCAGAGTATGAACTTTGCCTTCACATCTGCTGATTTCAAAGTCCAGTTCCTTCCTACAGTGACCAACATGTTCTGAAAAAAACCTTTGGCAACACATTTAATTTTGCTAAATTAGCTATGTGGTAAGGGTGACTGTTTCAGTATTTCATCTTAGATGATTTTTTTGTGTGTTCCGGTTTACCTAACTCTTGGCAGTTAGTAAGGTAAAGGTAAAGATAAAGGCCCTCCCGTTGATCGTCGATTTGCTCCAGCGGGCCCAGTAACGTCTCCATTGGAGACTTTGTTGTTACTGTGTCTGGCATATCGAATACTCTCGGTAGCTTGCCGGGCTCTCCGAGAGGGGCGGAGGAATCGAACTCGGGTCGGCCATGTTGGCTGCTTGTAAGGCGAACACCCTACCGCTGTGCTATAGTTAGTAAATATGCAGTAAATGTTAATTACTGTTATTATGGTGAGACATGTCTTGATATACTCCTACGTGGCATTTCTTCTGGTTGAATGTGCTGAAGGAGGATTTCTGAGTGTAAGAACGTGTGTGTTGTACCTTTTAATACATGGTACTAGATTATTATCTGAAAAGTTTGCATCAATTTTTGGTCTTATTCTTCCCAAAATGAGAACTAGCAAAAATGAGAGACTAGAATAATTTTAATTTGGGTTAATATGACTGGGAGAAGTGATTTCTCATCATTTTAACTTGCATTATGTTATTTTCTGATTTCTGAGTTCGAGTTGGCTGTGCCAGTTCATAGCCTTTGTGGGATTTGAAAACATTACTATGCTGAATAAGTTCATTTATAGCTTATTAATTTGTAAGTACTTTCCATGAATTCAGGGTATTACCCATATTGAAGCTACTGAGAGTATCTCGCCCACACGGCAAAGCTTGGCAAGCTACCCGTGATGTACTCAATATGCCAAACACAGTAACAACAAGTCTCACAACGGAGATGTTACTGGCCTGCTTGAGCAAATCGATGAACAATGGGAGGACAGTGCTACAGTGCTACCCATATTGAAAATATTTTCTCTAATTGCTATTGTTTTTCCTTTTACACTTCTCATATCATCAGATGTAACTGTTTAGCTTTTATGTCTTTAATCTGATTATTTATAACTACACGTAAGTGCCACCATGTGTAATGTTGGAACTAAGATCCTGTTTTCATTTCATTATAGCAGTGCCCTCAATGTTCTGTGAGCACCAGAATCACTTGGAAAGCTATTTTGGGGGAGGAGGTTGGGTCACAACTGGCAGTGCTCAGGGCACTGGCTCCGGGCTCCTGGCTCTGTGCTCAGGGGTCACTCCTGGTGGTGCTTGGGAGACCATATTTGGCACTGGGAATTGAACCAGGACTGGTTTAGAGTTCAAGTTGGCTGTGCCCGTTCATAGCCTTTGTGGGATTTGAACCCCTGTACTATCTTTCTGGACCCCGGGAAGATTTTATTTTTTGATTTTGGGGCCAGATCTAGCGATGCTCATGGCTTACTCTTAGCTCTGCACTCAGGGATCACTAATGGCAGGCGTGGGGACCATAGGAGGTGCCAGGAATTAAACTCAGTTGACCACTTGCAGGGCAAGGACCCTACCTGCTGTCCTATTGCTCTGGCCCCAAAGCTTTTAAACATAGAATTTTCCTGTTTCCTTGGGCCTAAACATAGAATTTTCAGAGGTAGGACTGGGCATGTTTATGTAGAAGAGTCACCTTTTGAAAAATGAGTCCTACTTAAAAGTTGGGTTCTTCCATTGGCAAAGTTTTGATATAGCTGTTAAATTGGATGTTGCCTATTGAAAGTTTATATGTATCCCAAATTTGGATGTTGAAACCTTTTATTTTTAATTTTTAAATTATTATTATTATTTATTATCTCCTAGGTAATATGATTCAATAGGGCTAATGTTTATGGTTTTGAGGCATAAAGTTACTGCACAGTCACCAACACCAAGGTGCCCAGGACCCTCCACCACTGTCCTTATGTGACATCTAGTTTGTCTCTCTTCCATCTGTTTGCCTCTTACCTCAGATGGATGGTTTTAGGAGACTGAATCTGGGGGAGGGGGTTGGGTCAAAGGGTGTGGTCCTTCTGAAAGGGATTAGTGCTCTTATAAAGAGACTCCAGAAAGCTCCATCACCCTTTCCCTGCTGTGAGTGGATAGCTGAGATAATCATGTGAGAATTAGGAGGAGGGGTCATAGCAGAATTCAGTGATGCCTTAATCATGCTCTGAAGCCTCCAGAATGCTGGACAGCAACTCTCTCTCTCTCTCTCTCTCTCTCTCTCTCTCTCTCTCTCTCTCTCTCTCCTCCTATTTATTTTTGGTTTGGGGGAAATACCCAGCAATGTATTTTTGTACTCAGGGCTCACCTCTGGCAGCCTCAGGGGACCATATGGGATTCTGGGAATTTAACCTAGGTCTGCTGCATGCAAGGACAGTGTCCTACCTGCTGTACTCTTTCTCTTGCCCCTGGGCAGTACATCTCTGTGGTGTGTGCGGTGCTGTTTCAGCAGCCCAAACTCTCTTGCTTTTGAACCTATTTTATAATTTCTATAAGTAGTAAAGGAACAAATTTTGAGATCATGCAAAGCTCAAGGTTGTGGCCCTAATCAGAGCTGGCTGGGAAGCAGATGTTGGGTGTGAAATGAGCCCGCAAAGTCAGCTGGGCAGGGCCACTGTTTCCCTGAGGTGGTACTGAGTGGTGAGGCCACTGCCCAAGCAGCCAGACCCTTGCACCCCAACAAGGCCTTTCCTCTTCCCATGTGCATCACGGCCTCCCTCTCAGATCTGGGGGACTCTCGGAGAGGTAGGGAAAAAAGTCTTTATTTCTTGGGGAGACAAGTCACAAAAGGAAATAAGTCCTTAAGTCTCTCGAGAAGGGAGCAGACAGTGGCACTAGTGACGGAGCCTCCGGCCACAGATGTTCCCATTTCCCTATGACTACCCTACACCTTCCCTTAACCTTCCTATTTTATTGCTCTCATTTTTACCTCACCCTGGCCATTGTTCTACTCTTATTAACATCCTTGTTTTGACCGTGGTATGCTTTCTTCTGCCTCTGCCCTAAACGCTGGACACTCCAGTCCACACTGGCTTTGATGAGGCCCTCACCCATCTTCCTGGTCCCTATCCTCACTACTCAGAACATCTCTCGGCTGCAGCCCAGGGCAATGACTTGACCTTTGCAACATGTAAAGACAAGATAACCATGAAGTTCAGGAAACCATCGGTCAAGGAGATCAAGCATGAACAAACAAGACAAGGGAACCCTAGAGAAAACAGAGAATGTAAGAAGGTTTGAGGGAAGATCTACAGGAGTGAAGGCACTTGCCATGCATGTCACTGACTGATTCAATCCCTAGCACCATGTGTGGTTTCCAGAACAACACCAGAGAGACCCTTGAGTACAGAATCAGGAGCAGCCCATGAGTACTCTACCCTCCCCCACTCCCTCAAAATACCCCTTAAGCCTGGGGTGATGGTTCTGAGGACTGGAGGACATGCTTTTTTTGTGGGCGGTTGGGGTTCAATTTCCAGAACATCGTGGTTCTTATCATTGTACTGGGGATAATCTCTGAACCAATATATATTGACACATGTAAAGAGTTATAAGTGCATTCTACCCCAGATATCCTTGAAAATAATCATTAGGGGCTTTGGAGAGATAGTACAGCAGGTAGGGTGCTTTCTTTGCATGAAGCTGACCTGGGTTCGATCCCAGGCATTCCATGTGGTCCCTTGACATCACCAGGAGTAATTTCTGAGTGCAAAGCCCTAATCATCACTGGATGTGACTCTTCCCATTCTTCACACTGGGGAGGTGGCCCAGGAGGTTTACAGGCCTCAAATGTGTGAGGTTGTGAGGCCCTGGTTTGTTCTATCCCCAGAACCCTACACGCACACTCAAAAAAAAAAAAAAAACAAAACCTGCTAAAGTCTAAAAAAATACCACCAGTTATAGCAAAGACTGAGTTAGTAATCTGGAAGTTAAAAAAAGACATCTTCCAAAATTTAGAGACAGGACCTCATCAGAGATGAAGAGCTGAGAAGTAGGTGATTCTCCTCATCTCTGAGAAAAAAAAAAAACTCAGGACAGAAGAGTTGGGAGCAGATCCCCCTGTTTTTCAGGGGCATTCTTGGGTCTTCAGATTTTTGTCAAAGAGCCCCCCTAAGTTCCAATGTTTTTGCTCTCAAGGATACTCAGATTATCCTTCACATTTTCAGAAAAAAAAACAAAAACGATGGTCTGTGAAGGGATACAAGTCTGGTTTACATGAGGGCAAACTCATATCAGTAACACCGGGTGTTGGAGACAGGAGACAGTGAGTCCCAGATTCTGTGGGCTGGGATGTGAATGTGAAATCACTCACCAGACTGAGCGTCAATGTAGCCCCTGATGCATGGGAAGACTCAGTGGCCTTCTCTTTCCTTTGTCCAGGCCAGTCTCTCAGAATTGTAGCAAAGTTGGACAGGATCCACTCTCGGACCATGAGTCAGGCAGAGGGAATTGGGTCTAAACTTCAGTTTCCTTTCTTTGCCCTTCCTCCAATATTTTCATTATTTTTATCTTTCCTTTTTTTTTTTTTGTCCGTAGGTCCTGTTGGTAGCATTATTTTTTCTTTTCTGCAGAGCTGGGGATCAAACCCAGGGCCTCACATGTTCAAGGAAAGTGCTACTGCTGAGTTACATTTATGCCCTAAGTTCACCTTTATTCTGAAAACATAGGCCATTGGAGATATCACCCTACACCCAGCATGCTGATGGATGGGCAAACATCTTATAGCATGTTATAACAAGCTCATGTTAAACAGAACTTGAGGGTAAGTATTTCTGACAGGAGAGGAATTGCCAACTTTTAAGATGAAAGAATTAAGCACAATGTCATGATTCACTTGAATAATAATATTGCGTTTGGAATTATTTGCCTGCAAGGGATATATTCAATTGACTATCATTTCTCAGTAGCCATTTATGTAAAATGAGAAATTTAAGCCTACAGATGGTTAATAGACATAATGACACATTAAGTGTTTGATACCATAAAAACAGCAGCTGATGGAATTGACAAATTGATCCTTTCTAATTGGAGGAGCCAAAGCCCTTCATTGATTTTTTGTTTTGGAGTCGTCGCAGGTTGGCTCTGAAAGTATTGGGCTCTGAATAGACCATTAGCATCGAGGAGGTAGAGGGTCAGAGAGAGAGAGAGAGAGAGAGTCTAGCAATAGGGCATTTGCCCTGGACACAGCTGACTTGGGTTCGATCCCCGGCATCCCATATAGTTAGTGCCTGAGCCCTCCAGGAGTGATTCCTGAGTTCAGAGCTAGAAGTAATCCTGAATATCACTGGATGTGGCCTAAAAACCAAAACAAACAAGACAAACAAATGAACAACAAAACCAAACAAGAAAAGAATACAAAGGCAGAATCAGGGAGCTGTGAATTAACAACCCAAGCTCAGGTGGATAAGCCAAACTGGACAAAAGGAGCTGGGTTGTACATCACCACTGCTGGCTTCAGTGACCCCAGAGCAAGGTTGACCTTGGGGCACCTGACCTTGGGTGCAGCTTTTCCAAGAGGGACATTCTGGAGACTCTGGAGCCATGGTGGTACAGCCAGTGTATTACTTGGGAACAGATCCTGCAGACCTGATGTAGGCCGGGAGGTCTGGGGGTTGTGGGAGACAAGAGGAGCTTGGAACCTTCAAATGGAGTCTAAGGCGACTTCTAGGGAGACTAAAGGTTGTTAGAGGGACTTTAGAGCAAGTAGCTGTGACTTGTTGGCAGAGGGGAAGGTACAAAGAGTGATTGACTCTCTGGTCAGATTAAGTTGGTCTGGTAGGAAGTCTTGGTGGTCATACTAGGGGAAGGGAGAGTCGGAGCCCAGCACTTCCCTCTCTGATCACCAGAGCATGGACTCAAGCCCTGGGACTCTCTTTAGAGACCCCAAACTGGGGCAAATCTGAGTAATGAACTCACCTGGTACACCTGGTACCTGGGTGATCCCTGTGCCTCACTTGAAGAGTGAGGAGTAAGCCCTAAGGCAAAAACATGAGAGAGAGAGAGAGAGAGAGAGAGAGAGAGAGAGAGAGAGAGAGAGAGAGAGAGAGAGAGAGAACAACTGAAATTTGATATGGGTCTGTGTAAACTCACACAAAAGGGGGGCACGGCACACTGCCACACTGCGTGGTGGCTCTATCTCTCCCGCCGCCCGCCGCCCGCGTTTGGTAGTCTCACATTTGGTAGTCTCACCCTTCTCCCACCCCGGGGAGGTCAATGGCAATGGTCAGGTGGAGGAAGGAAATGAGGGCAGGCTGGTTGGTATTAGTCGCAGTTTATTCTGATTCTCTCTCCATCTACACCAGTCTTCCTTCTCTGCCTCTGCCCTCTTTTGGCCATTCTACAGTCTCATTATATCTCTCTCTATGAGGAATTGGGGGAACAATTACACATAGGTGCAGTCACAATCAATAGGGGTAGAAATCTTAGTCTCAGGGAAAGCCGCTCCTAGGACAGATCCTTTCTCAGCAGGACCCACCCTAGAGGGAATCCCAAGGGTGTGTCTTTCCTCTCCTTGTCCAACAAGTGTATAAGCATATATAATATAAATCATTTTGTATGAATACAGTAAGAAATATCTTAAACTTATAGAATTGCTCTCCTAGGGCCATCTCGATCTCAGACTACAGTGCTCAGGCCAGATAGTCTTTCCCACCCCTAGCAGGATCCTAGTCTCGTCGTTACCTTTGGATCATGACAGTAGTTGTCTATGATCAAACTCTTAACTTATAGTTAAGAATCATGGCACCTTGGCCTGGCCCATTTCGCTGCCAGGGTAGCTCACCGCTTGCCCTGGGTCCATTCAGTCCCTCGTCGGGACTCTGCTTTTGGGGTGTTAGGAACTAAGGGCAACTGAGGCTTAAGTCGAGAAAGCAGATGTCCAGGAGTGAATAATATTCAAAGCCAATCAAATCCTAAGTTACAAAGCATAATGTTAACGGTCTTCTTGTATCTATACAAAAAGGATATTGCTTTAAAGTAAACTGTTCATTAGGCATAAGGAGAGGAGAAAGGCAATATTTCACTTATACATATAAAATCATAGATTTCTGGGAAACTGGCCTTACAAATTAACAGTCTGATTAAGGGGAAAGCTGATTAACTGGGTGGGGAGGAGAGCATAGGGAAGACTGTTTACAGATAAACACAATGGAATGGAAGTGCCTCAGGAGTACTGTGATGGGTTATTCGTCGATTGCCTCGAGCAGGCCCCAGTAATGTCTCCTTCATCCTAGCCCTGAGATTATATTCAAGGCTCTTTAGGAGAATGAGACCCATCATTGTTACTGGTATTTGGCATATTGGGTACGCCAAGGGGAGTTTGCCAGACTCTGCCCTGTGGGCAGGCTACATTCGGTAACCTGCCAGTTTGTCCAAAGTAGGAATGAGATAATAAGACGTTATAATAAGATGTGTGCGGAGAGTGGTCTCAGCATGGTGGTGGCTGGTCCTGGAGGTCTTTGGCTGCCGGAGCCCTGGTCGGGGCGGGGAGGAAAGCTCAACCCGCTCCCCTCCAAGGGATCCCGGCGAGCGAGGACAGTCAGGCGCGGGGGCAGAAGACTGCACTCTTCTCTTCTGGGATCTGATTTTTATAGTCTCCGAGTCTTGGCCATTGATGGGATTACACGGCGCCAGGGGGCCAGTTGGTGGGTGTGACCCCGCCTACTGGAATTTGGAGGATCTGGGTGGAGGATGCTCGGCCCAAATCTGGGTAGGCTTGGAGATCTCGGCCCCAGAACCCGCGTGACTTTGCCCCTCTGCCAGTACCTTCATGTGTGCGGAGAGTGGTCTCAGCATGGTGGTGGCTGGTCCTGGAGGTCTTTGGCTGCCGGAGCCCTGATCGGGGCGGGGAGGAAAGCTCAACCCACTCCCCTCCAAGGGGTCCCGGCGAGCGAGGACAGTCAGGCACGGGGGCCTGACTGTGATGGGTGTGACCAGATAAACCTAAGCTTCTTGTGGAAGAAGGACAAAGCAATGTCACCCTACAGGGTCGTCTTAAATTTCTCCCTATTTCTGTGCTCAGTTTCTGGGGCACTGGAGGAAGCAGAAAAAAAGAGGAGATCCAAACCAGGTGGTCTCCTAAAGAATCACTTTAGGGCTGGTCTAAAAGCTTGTAGCTATTCTGGAAGCTACAAGGCCAAGGTTAGATCATATGTATGTGCTTTACATGTAGGAACCCCAGGTTTGATTGCTGATACCACATGGTTCCCCCAGCACTGCTTGGAGTGGCCCCTGAGATGTCCCCTGTCCTACCCCACAAAGTCTGATTATTTCTTCTTCTTGCTCCTGAACAGTCACCTGTATGACTAGGATAGTCCAGTTCATTACTGGGTGGTGGGTAACAGGTCACAGAAGGAAATGAGAGAGGAAAGTGGGAGCAGGGTTGAGAACTAGGAAATGGGTTTCTTACCCGTCTGAGTCCCACTATAAAGGTTTTGACATGCGAATCCTCCAGAACTTGGTTTTCTTGGTAAAAAACAAGATTTGTGCTCGGCTCTGGTTACTTTTTGCTCCTGTCCTTCCTTGCTCTTGAGCACAATTTTCGAGCAGGGACACACTAGGACTGAGCAGAGAGTGTGTCTGGGAAAGGTAAAGCCCAGATGAGCCAACTGTGTTGGTTTCCTAGCAAAGCACCACGAACCATGACAGAAATGTATTGCCTCACTGGCTATTCTGGAAGCTACAAGGCCAAGATCAAGAGGCCTGCAGGATTGGTGCTTCCCAAGGTCATTACAGGAGATCAGTTCCATTTCTGGTAGTTCATTGGCAGTCTTCGACTTTTCATGGCTTGGAGATGCATCACCCTGGTTACTGTTTCATCTCCCTCTGGCCTCCCTGTGACTCTCTCTATGTTCATATTTCCTTTGGAGTGAAAACTACTCATCATTCTGCATTAGGTCCCACCCCACTGACTTCATTTTCACTTGATTCTTTCTTTCCAGATCTTATTTCCATATAAGGTCGCCTTTCTGAGATCCTTCCAAATGACTTAGCACTTCTACAGCTCTCTTTTGGAAAACACAATTTAGTCTCTACCCTGTCATAATGCCTAGTTCAATATTTCTGCATGGAATAAGTAAAGAACAAAATAATTGTTTTTTTTTTACTGTTTTGTTTTTGTTTTGTTAGTTTCTCTCTTTCTCTTATTTTAATGGACTTGTTGGAGTTGAGTTAGGAGGATATCCAGTTGGAGATGTAGTATCCTGTGTAATCAAAAAACAAATACGAAGGGCTGTGGTGGCTCTCTCTCACCACCTGTGTTTGGTGGTCTCCAGCTGCTTCCCCCACCCTGGGATGGCCGATGGCGACGGGAAGATGAAGGAGGGAATAAGGGCCAGGCTGGTTGGTATCAATTGCAGTTTATTCCATTCTCATCTGCATTCTCCTCTGATTCTCTTTCGGATCTTTCCTGTTCCCCCTCATCCTTTTCTTCCATCCTGCTCCTTCAGACTTCTCCTTCCTTCTTCTGCCTCCCCCAGCCCACTCTTTTTTTTTTTTTTTTTGGTTTTTGGGTCACACCTGGCGATGCACAGGGGTTACTCTTGGCCTTACACTCAGGAATTACTTACTCCTGGTGGTGCTCAGGGAACCATATGGGATGCTGGGAATCAAACCCTACCCACTGTACTATCACTCCAGCCCCTTCCTCAAGCCCACTCTTTCAGACTTAGTTAAGTCCCAAATCATGATGGGTTGGGGTAATAACTATACGTAGGTGTGGTCATACAATCAACAGAGGTAAAGTCCTTCCCTCAGGGGAAGGTTCTTTAAGACAAAGTCTCATTCAGCAGGACCACCCACCCAAGAGCAGAATTCCATCTATGGGTGTGTTTCTCCTTTCCTAGTCCAAGAAACATATAAACATTCATAACATTAGTCATTTTGTATGGACACAGTAAGAGATACATTAAGCTTATAGGATTATTCTCCTGGGGCCATCTTGCTATAGATCTCAGACTATAGTGCTCAGGCCAGATTAGTCTTTCCTAACCCTATCAGGGTCCTAATTCAGTTGTTATTTTTTGGATCATGACAGAATTTGTCCATGATTATGCTCTTATAGTTAAGTATTATGGTGCTTTGGCCTGGCCCATTTTGATGCCAGGGTAGCTCACAGCTCGCCCTGGGACCATCTAGTCCCTTATTGAGACCCTGCTTTTGAGATGCTAGGAAGTAAGGGCAACTGAGGCTTAAGTCGAAAAAGCAGATGCCCAGGAATGAATAATATTCAGATTCAATTAACTCCCAAGTTACAAAAGCGTATTATTAACTGTCTTCCTGTGTCTATAAAAAAAAGACATTGCTTTAGAGTAAACTATGCAAAAGGACATAATAGAAGGAGAAAAGCAATATTTCACTTATGAATACAAGTCAAGTGTCCTTAGAAGGATCTCACCTACACGTTAACACAGTATGATTAGAGGACACAGGTGATTGACCGGTTGGGGAAGCAGAGCACAAAAAAAAAAAGAGATTACAGATAAGCAAAGGAAAGAGAGTGACTCAGGAGCACTGTGATGGGTATAACCCGATAAACCTAAGCTCCCTGTGGCAAGGGAGAAAGGACAAATCAATGTTATCCAACAGTATCTTATCAAATAGTTCTCTCAAAGGAAACATAACGTGACATTCTGTGTTTATTTCCCTTTCTGCCCTCCTTGCTTCTCCCATTCACTGGTCTCCAACTCCAGTTGGTTTAATTTTCACTCCATCCCTCTTGAATCTCCCTACATGGATCTTGGAAAATAAAGAAATAGCTGTTGCATATTCTCTGATTTACCTACCACTAAGGCAAAAGTGTATCTGCCATCCCACTGAATGCTTTCAAAGCCTCTTAGCCTCCTCCCATTTTCCAGAAACACTTGGACATCTTGGGGAGTGGGGAGAGGAGGAGGGACCCTCTGAAGAGATGCCCTTTGATTCCCTAAGGGACTTGGTCTCCTATTCAATATTGCCCTATGTTTGAAGCCATCTCTGCATGGCTTCATACTTCTCTAATTTTGCATATATGATTGTTGACCCTAAGCATGGAGTCTCTCTTCACATCCACCGTCCCGATCTCTCCTCTATGAGTGAGTTGTCTGTGTCAGTGTTACTAAACCTTTTCCCATCTGAGGCCCCCTTCTGACCTTGTTTCCTTCCTGTGCCATCCAGTCCTACTTGTTGGCCCCCTAATTTCATGCCACGGTTCCCCCATTTATATGATTTTACCTCTCATCCCCTTAGAACTGGAGAATCCCTGCTGGAGAAATGCTTCTTTGGGCAGTGGCCTTCTGCAGTTTTTTTTTTTTTCTGCCTGTGGACCAGTGTCGGCTGGTTACTGAAACCACTGCACAAAGGCCCCATCAAGCAAAACCGTTTCATCTGTGGTGGAAACGCTGGCAAGCCAGAGCAGCATTTCGGGTTCAGACACCCTGAACAGATGAGAGGCAGGCTTCTCTGGCTTCACTGTCTGATTCCCTAAGCAGCTTCAGGACCTGTGACTAAGTGGTGAGGTCACTTGTGCAGCTGAGGTTCCCTATTTGAGGTTGACAGTCTTGAACAGAGGCATATCTAAAAGACTCAAATGATAAGGGCCTGCTCTCTCAACTGTCAACTCTTGGAACATCTGTTTACATGCAGAGAGAAGACCCAGAACTCAGTTGCCCTTGTTGGCTGGCTGGAGAATCTGCGGGATCCTGATGTCAGAGTGCCATGTTGCCTGCTTCTGTTGTTCTTGAAGGCCTTGGCCCTCAAGAGATAAATAATCTGAGGAGATAAATAATCTTAGGAGAGATAAATAAGAGATAGATAAATAAATAAATAAATAAGAGATAAATAGAGATAAATAATCTTAGGAGACAAATCATCTCAGGAAGAGACAGGTGGTTTGTTTCTTGCTGGTCAATTCCCTTATGCAAGTCTCTCCTGACATGATACACAATTGCAGCAGCCGTCAGTGGACAATTCCCGTGTAGGTATCAATAAAACTGGTACCAAGTCTCCCTCTGGACTGGGGGCCCAGACTAGGACGCTCCCCCGTGGCTGCACTCCTCACTAGTCCTTGCAGAGAAGCACAGGGCCTTCTTTTTTTCTTTTCTGGGTTTGCTTGGTCAGTCTGCCACCATCCTGGCCTCATACCACCATGGTTTCAGGCCTTGAAACCATGATTTCAAGAGCAGTCAGTGCTAGTCTCCTAGCCTCTCCAGTGAAGAGAGAAAAGGAGGTCGCTTTCCAGAGCCGGAGGGCTTGGCATCTGTCATGGGTACACATGAATGACTTTAGTATCCAGAGAATCACGTCGGGAGCTAATTAAAGTTGGTCCTAAATTATTTATCTGGGTCATATTTTTCTTTCCGCTCTTGTTTAGGATCAAGAGACTGCTGTGCTGATGCTATCAAAAATGAGCCAAATGGATCCTAAGTGTTCACTATATGCTTTTCTGATAGCTTTTTGTTGTCATTTGTTTGTTTTTTTGGGGGTGGGTGGGTGGGTGTTTGACCTTGGTATAAGAGCTACAAAATTTACCCAGCTCCTTGTTCCCAGTAGATACAACCAACGGAAATCATGCTGTGTGGTTTTGGTGAAACAATCTGGTAATGGAAAGGGCTTTGGTCTTACTATTTTTAAAAAACAAACAAACAAAATAGAAACCCCCACACAATTTGTCTTTTGAAGCAAAAATGTTTTATTAGAGAATTGTGGGAGAGAAAAGAGCCTGTAAAAATATTATGTGCTCCAATTGGAATGTGTGGGTGACTCCAAAGTGGAGGGTATAAAGTAAAATAACCTGGCCCTATCAGTATTACAAATCATGGTTCCTAAAATTAAAGAAAGAAAGAAATTATGAACCCAAAGGTGGGAGGTGGGTGGCCCCCAGATGAAGTGTGCCTATACATGCTTTTCTAAAGTTTCTGGTGGTCAGATTAGAGTAGTGGTTTGCAAGCTTTTCTGTTTATCATGCTGTAGGTACTTGGTGCAGTTTCAGGCATATTATTTGAAAATGTGAGAATTCAGAAAATATTTTAAACATGTTTTCTGAGAAACCTATTAAAGAGCAATTTTCATAAAATAAAAGGAGAAGACTACTGACAAGACTAATGGAAAGCGTTACATATCCATGACACTAGCTCTTAGTGAAGGTCATACTGGTAGACAAAGGAATGAAAGACTACAGTCATCTAATTGTGGCAAGAACAGGGTCAGTGTAGGAAAAAACAGAGTAAACTCATAGGTTGCCTTGTTCATGTTAGCTAGGACTAAAACTTAATGTTCAATAGTTCAAGTTAGATGCTAAAGGAGAAGAGAGAGAGGAGACAAAGGAATTTACTAGCCAATTTCAAAATTGCTCATGGTTGAAACTAACAGACACAGTGAGAACACTAAGGGTATTAATAAGTAGAAGTATTATTATAAGGGCAGTGAATAGAACAAAATATAGACCTTCCTATATAACCCCCCAAAATAAACCTATTTAAGTTTTTTTTTACTTTGGGACCACACCCAACAATACTCAGGGGTCACTCTTGTCTCTGCACTCAAGAATTACTCCTGGCAGTGCTCAGGGATGCCAGGGATTGAATCTGGGTCAGCTGCATGCAAGGCAAGCCCCTTACCCACTGTACTATCTCCCTGGCCCCCAAAACCATTTTCCATGGTGAATGATGAGATATGACAGTATAGAAATAAGGTACAGTTATAAATTTCTATGCTTGGAAGATGAACAAATAGAATAGAGGGGAAAGGAATAGCATTTATAGTTCTTTACATAGACTTCCTTTAATGGACTTGACTTTGGAATGATTTAAATATTTTACATAATTATAAATAAAATTAGCTTTAAAAATCATTTGCAATTAAACAAAAAAGTAAGGCTAAACAAGTAAATCCTATTTTCTATCCAAGTAAAAAGAAAATTTTCTAATTTATTCTAAAATATAGTAATTTGTCTCTATATCTTTCTCCTTATCCTAAAGTTGGGATAAACTCCATGAATAGAGAAAACTACAAAATACCATAGACTATTCCAAAAATTGTATTGCGGCAGTAATATTCTTTTAGTTGTTTGAAGTGGTGTTTCAAAGGTGAGATACTGCCAAAATTATTTTTGTATAATTTTGTATAATTGAGAAATGAGTATAAATGAGAAACATAATTTTTGATGAGAAAGGAAGTTAGATGAAATCAAGGGTTTGGTATCTTTCAGCAAAGTAAACCTCTGTTGTTTTAAGCATCAGTGTGAGTTCATTATTTTTTAAAAATTAAAAAAAAACATTTCTGGAATCCCAACTTTTGGGCTGGTAGAGCAAGATTCTTCAAAATTTTGTTTCATAAAAGCAATGAGGAAAATAACAATAACTCTCAAGCTAAATTTCTACAGAACTCTAAATACAAAAGGCTTGTAACAACCTATAAAAAATGATGATACTGGAGAGATAGTATAGAGGGAAGGCATCTGCTTTGCCTGCTGCCCACCTGGCCTCAATCCCTGGCACCATATGTTAACTCCTCACCTTCTAGAGCACTGCCAGGTGTGACTCAAAATGCACACCCCTACGCCCCTCCCCCCACCACCACCACCAAAATAAGAAAAAACCGGACTGACTTTTTGTTAAATCCGTGGATTTGCAGGCATTTTATTTTCCCTAATTTCATCCTTCTAACTAGCCCGAGGGTACCAAGCAACCTGGAGCACTTTCAAGGACAGATCAAAGAGGAGGGTCCCGGAGGAAAGACTCTGGTTCTTCTCCCTGGCTTGCTCTGAGGGGCCCTTTAGTGCCTGATTGTTCCAGTTGGCTGACAAGGACCCTCACATCCTTCCTGTTCTTTGCTCTCTTTGCTCCTGCAGTGTTTCTTGTTGGAGTGCAGCCTGGCCTGGCCTGCTTTTTACGTCCACGCCTAGAAAGTGCGACACAGCTGATGTCTTATTTTCAGTCATTGCCCCAGAACTGCAGGCAGTTGTTAGCTGCCCGAGAAACCGTTTTTGCTGAGGCCGAAACAACCCTTTCCAGCTCCTACTACCTCCTGGTGTACAGCCTAGGTCAGCGTGGGAAGGAATTAAAAATAGCAGCACAGGTTCTAGCCAGTCATTCTAAAGAAGCTGCTAGGTCCAAGGAGGCACTGGAATGCAAACAGCAGAGAGAGTCTGCAGGATAGTTCCAAGCACTGTGAACACCAATGCATGGAGCCCACGAGTGCTTCTGGCAGTGTAGACCCACAGCTTGCATTCTCTCCCTCTCTCCCCCCCCCTCACACACACACAAATGCACACACACAAACACACATGTGCACACACACATACGTACGCATGCATATTGAGCACCTCATGCTGAGCATTCACAAAGAAATGAATTTGAACTCCCAGAGGCTAACAGTATCCAAGACCAGGTCCACCGTGAAGGATGTTTTGGACACATGCAAGGGGAAAGGAGGCCAGACTCCTGTGGTCAGTGCTCTCCACTGAGGACAAGGAGGTGGGCGGCGGGCAGAGTCCCACAGCCACTGTTCTGAATGTTACTGGGTCTGTCCACATTGGTTTCCTGTCTTTCAAGAGGGGCTGAGGAACACCTTGGAGAGCTGTTGGGAGACTGAAGAAGGACTATCAGGGCTGGAGCCATGTCTCAAAGGACTGGAGCACACATTTGACTTGCGGGAGTCCTGAGTTAAATCTCCAGTCCTAAATTAAATCTGAGCACTACTGAGCTGAGAGTAGCCCTGGAACACTGCTGGGTGAGATCCCCCAATCAAACCCCAAGGCGAATAAACAGTCAAAGAAAGATCAGATATGTAGAGCACCTGAACCACTTGGCAATGAGTTGACAAGGGCATGAACTACTACTTTCCCCTCAAATCTGTTTACTTATTACCTTTCTGAAGCCCCACCTCATGGGCTCAAGGACACATGGGACATGGTCTGGCTGATGTTATGCTGTGGGGTGTTTGGGTTAGTGTTACTCAATGATAGATCATAACAGTTTGAGGCTCCAGAAATCAGTTGTCAACTAGAACTAGCATTAAAAATGATTTTAAATTAGAATGCAGAATTAGAATAGAACCAGATAGAACCACAGCACCATCTCTGAGAGAGCCTCACACATGATTTTGGTAGCATGTGTGTATATGTGTGGTTTTGTATACATGTGCGGGTGTGTGTGTGTAACAGGACTGAAAATATAAATGGCTGTGGTCAAAGCACAATAGCAAGAAGTGTAGTCTGAAAGACTGAACATTTCGTTTGGGGAGATATGATACCCCAGGGGTTCAGAGCTTCTGGATAGTGAGCTCTTTTTTATTTTTTTAAGTATTTAATTGAATCACAATAAGATACATGTTACAAAATTTTTTTATGACAGAGTTTCATTCATACCATGTTTGAACACTCATTCCTTCACCAGTGCACATTTACCACAGCCAAGTAGATAGTGAGTTCTCGAGACAGTTTCAAACTCTCGTGGCAGTTTTTTTGGGGCGTCTATTGGGCAGTGATCAAATATGTTTCCAGGGTAAGGCATGTGTGAGTGCCAGTCTGAGATTCTCACAAGTAGCAGAGGGTTACTGGAATGGTTGATTCATTTCCACTGAGCATTTCTCTCTAAAAGCACCAGCTCGAACCACAGGGAATGACAAGACAGTGGGTAGGGTGTTTTCCTTGTATGTGTCCAGCCCAGGTTTAATCCTCAGCACCCCATATCGTCCCCTGAGGAAACCAGGTGTAATTTCCGAGCACTCTTGGGTATAGACCAACTTCCTCCCCCGAATAAAAGCATCAGCTCTCAGCACTGGGAAATGAGGATCTGGGCATCTGGCGTAGGAGGAGCAGCTGGAGGCTGAGAGGCGAATTGACTGTGTTGTCATGAGGAAGAAGTGAATTGTAGGATAAAGTTTCATTGGTTCCACATGCAGAGGACAAAATGTCTTTCTAGATCGGGCCTGAGTTTAGGCCTTAGTTTGGTTGGTGAGGGTTGGTCCTTGTTTTCTCACAGAGCATATAATCTGGGCACAGAAAAGGCCCTGCCAAAGAAAGCATTTTACCCAGTGAGTCACAGTTGGATGACCAAGATTTAAAGTGACCCTGTCCTGGGTATAATATGGTATTTTCATTTGTTTATGTATTTATTGTTTGGGCTCCGAAGTGGTACTTAGGAAGTGCTGGGGCCCCTCCTGGCAATATTGGTCCAGCCAGGTGGTGGTTCACTGCAAGGGCCTGAGGATGTGGGGCTGCTTGATCCTTTCGGTGATGGGGATCTCTGGGCAAACCCAGGGATGCAGAGGGCTGCTCCTAGTGATGCTGGGGAACTATCCAGGATGGAACCAGGGTCAGCCATGTTCAAGATAACTACCTTAACTCTCTGGGCTAGTTCTCTAGCCTCATAATAGGGCCCACTTAACACCATTTTGTGATAGTGGTACCTTCTCTATCCTCACTGCCTTCTCCCCCAGCACTTGAGACACTTCCAACTGTGGACCAATCTTCCTGGCCCTTATTTCTACTGTCCTTAATTGGAAATGACCATCTGCATAAGAACTGTGTGTTGAAAGGAGGAAAAGAACCAAACATAATAACCTCTCAGTGCCTCTCATTGGGCAAATCACAATGCCCAAGAGGAGGGAGAAGGAGAGAGGAGAGATGAAGAGAGGAAGAGTGGGGGGGAGAGGGAGAGAGAGAGAGAGAGAGAGAGAGAGAGAGAGAGAGAGAGAGAGAGAGAGAGAGAGAAAGGGAAGGGGGAGAGGGGAGAAGGGAGAGGGAGAAAGAGAAAGTGTCTGCCCTAGAGGTGTGGTGGCAGGAGGGATTCTAGGGACAGTGGTGGTGGGAAATGTACACTGGTGGAGGGATGGGTGTTGGAACATTGTGTGACTGAAATTCGATCATGAACCGCTTTGTAACAGTGTATCTCACAGCGATTCAATAAGGTAAAGGTAAAGGTAAAGGCCCTCCCGTTGATCGTCGATTTGCTCGAGCGGGCCCAGTAACGTCTCCATTGGAGACTTTGTTGTTACTGTGTCTGGCATATCGAATACTCTCGGTAGCTTGCCGGGCTCTCCGAGAGGGGCGGAGGAATCGAACTCGGGTCTGCCATGTTGGCCGCTTGTAAGGCGAACGCCCTACCCGCTGTGCTACTGCTCCAGCCCGGCCGGTTAGCGATTCAATTAAAAATAATTAAAAGCATTTATGATATGTGCATTATTGTATTTTCTGTTCAGATTTTAAACTAGTTGAGACTGGGAGGAATGTGAATATTTTCTAATATATCTTCATCTTTATATATCTGTCCATGTACATGTATGTCCACGTATGTATGCTTGCACATATATATCCATGTGTAGGTATACACACACATACAACATACAATGCTAATGTAAATTACTTAGGTAGTTTTGAGGCCCATACTAGCAGAAAGCTCTTGTCCCCTACTGAAAACAGTTGGAAACACTCTATTTTGAGGCACAGAGGGCCTCCAGTGGCTTCTGGAGATCAGCTCTGGAATGCCCCTTAGCCAAAATGCTTGCTGTCCTTTTTGGCTAGCAAAAGTAATAGTACTCCCAAGGCTGGAGAGATAGTATAGCAGGTAGGGTGCTTGCCTTGCACATGGCTGACCCAGGTTCAATCCCCAGCATCCCATATAGTCCCCTGAGCACCACCAGGAGTAATTCCCGAGCTTCAGAGCCAGGAGTAACTACTGACCATTACCGGGTGTGGTTCAGAAACAAAGAAAAAATAACAATATTCCCACTTGCAGATAACAGAAAAATGAATATACTCAGGACTCCATTGTATATACCTGAAAATTGTTAGAAGCTTCTTTGTTGGGCGATTATTTTCCCAGGATATTATATGTAAAGAAGAGTGAAAAGGCCATGAGCTGGAAGAATCTGGAATGACTCACAATGTGCCCTTCATCATTCTCCTCTTGGCCGCCTGTAGGAAAAATCCAGTGACCTTTCCTTCCTCAGGCTGGGCGGCCACAGGACCACCCCAGTACATTCCTGGTCTTCATCCACTGTGTCTTGCTGGCAGAGCAGGAGAGGGGAGACTTTGGATTAAGGCTCAGGTGGAGGGGCTGTGGTTTACAAAGCCCCGAGGAATAAGGATGTTTAGGTGGTGGCTTAGCGGGCATGGGGCCTCTAACAGCTGAATGGAGAGGATGAGTTTCAGGATTCTCTGGTGGCTCGTCTCAACGACCCAGCCCTTTCCATTAACCTTGCCATTTCCAGGCACCGGTTCCAGGCAGAGTAGATGTGCGTGACTCAGGGAAGTTCACAGGTCATTCTGACCTTGTCCCTCTCTTCCTTGCCTGCAGTTACCAAGTGAGGGTGCACGAACCAAGCTAAAGATAGAGAACAGAGAGGAAAATATGTAGCACCATGTGTCGGAATGTTCATTCCCTGCACCGCATGTCCTCTGGCTTCCTGCTGTCACCCTCCTCAACATGAGACAGAATGCTCCAGGTCAGAGGCTCAGATTAGCCTCCAGCTGGGCACATGAAGCAATGAGCACAGAGATGGGAGGCTGCCTGTGTGGGTCACACTTAGCTGGCCCCATCTGCAGCCAGGTGATGTAATGAGCTGGTTCTGCATCCTACTTGAGGGATCCTGAGCAAGCAAGGGATCTGATTAAGAGGAAAATGCAACCATTTTCAGTAAATTGACAGTTTACAAATGTTTTCAACCTTTTTGTATAATTTATTATATTATTAGTGTGTGAGTTTGAGTGGGGGGAGGTGGTTGAAACACTCCTGGCGATGTGCAGGGGATGCTGCTTCTGACTCTGCTCGGGAGTGACCCCTGCATGCAACAAAAATGTCTTTCTTACCTTTTTACTCTCTTTCGGACACTATCTCCTGTTTAACCTGCTTCTTCCCTAGGATGGAGTAATGGTTGGATTTCAATCCTATAACTGTGTGGCATGTATGTAGGTATTTGTTCACATGGCAAATACATAGCATCCTTCATGTTACCCCCTCATTTTTGAACCTCCTTTGAAAAACTTGAATCTGTTTGAAGGGAACACACTTTGTTGCTAGCAGTTCAATAAACAGTCTGAAATTAGTCAATAAGTTTATTGTCCTCCTGGCAATTCCAGCATCTTTGGACATTTTAATTCCTTTTGTTTTGAGGTCACACCAACCAGTACTTGGGAGTTCTCCTGGATCCTTGCTTGGGGGTCGCTCCCAGGGGTACTCAGGGGACACTGTGGCACTGAGGACTGAATCCTGGCCTCCTGCATGCAAAGCACATGCTCAACTAATGAATGCTTTCTCTGTCACTCACCTTTTATTGCCCTTGGCCCTGCTCTGTGCTTGGGCTAGACTGTTAATTTTAAGTTTGGAAAACATCATGAAACATTGTGATTGTATCATATAGTCAGTTCTATTCAGTTTACTTATATACATTTACTAATTTCAGTGAGATCTACCTATCTATATCTATATAAACAAATGGGTATGTTCAGAGCTTACTTGGCAGTGCTCAGGGAATTCCCAGGGCCTGAATCCAGGCCAGCCACATGCCAGGCAAGCACCTTACCCTCTGTACTCTCTCCAGTCCACTGAAAATATATTTGCACACTTGAAAAACAATTTTTTCTTTTTGGGTTACACCTGGCTATGTTCAGGGGTTACTCCTGGCTTTGCACTCAGGAATTACTGCTGGGGGTGCTCGGGGGACCATATGGGATGCTGAGAATTGAATCTGGATCGGCCGCGTGCAAGGCAAATGGCCTACCCACTGTGCTATCGCTCCAGTTCCAAAAAACAATTTTTTAGTGGGGTAAGCTCTATGTTGGAATTCTCCTTTTTGGGTGTCACATTGGCCCAACTTCCACGGTTATCATTCTTTTTCCTTAAAATATTAAATTTTGATTCATTTAATTAAAAAAAAATATTCCCTCCATCCCTTCCCTTTCTTGTTTCGATGACTAGAGTCGAACATACATTGGTTGTGCTTCCCAGAACTGTACAAGTTGTGTGGGTACACATCTGATTGGGCTAGAGATTGACTGCCCTGATGTAAGCCTGGGGATATCCACTGATACCTTGTTGACTCTTGCTTGCAAAGCAACCACTGTTGCTTTTCAGTTGCTTTTAAGATACTTGCTTCACTATTGTCGATTTTCAGTTTTACTACAAATGTCTGGATTTTTAAAAGTTCATCCTGCTTGTGAGTCAGTGATTTATTTTTTATATCCTGGAACCTCATACATGTTAAGTATGTGTTTTACCACACAGCCAAACTTCTTGAAGAGCTAGTTTTTTTTTTCCTTAAATTTTTTTTAGTGAAACACCATGAGGTAGTTGTAGACTTACAAATTTTTGTGTTTGGGTTTCAGTTATACAATGATTGAATACCCGTCCCTCCACCAGTGCCCATTCTCCACCACTACCAGTCCCAGTATCCCTTGCACCCCTCCTTCCCCCCATCCCACCCTACCTCTGTGGCAGGGCAATCCCTTTTGTTACCTCTTTCCTTTTGAGTGCTGTGGTTGGCAAAAGAGACATTGAGTGGCAATCTTGTTCGGAATATAGTCTACTCTCATCTCGCATTTCCCATCCTGAGAGGAACCTCCCAACACCCTTTATTTGGTGCTCCCTTCTCTATCTGAGCTGCCTTTTCCCCTAGCATGTGCGGCTGTCCTCAAAGCCATGGAGTAATCCTCCTGGTACTTATCTTGGCTATTCTTGGGTGTTAGTCTCCTATTTTGTTACTTTATGTTCCCCAGATGAATGCAATTTTTCTGTCTGTCCCTCTCTTTCTGACTCATTTCGCTTTGCACGATACTTTCCATGTAGTACCTTTGTATATAAATTTCATGACTTCATCCTTTTTGACAGCTACATAGTATTTCATTCTGTAGATGTACCAAAGCTTCTTTAACCAGTCATCTGTTCTTGGGCACTCAGGTTTTTTCCAGATTCTAGCTATTGTAAACAGTGCTGCAATAAAAAGACAACTGCAGATGTCGCTTCGACTATACTTTTTTGCCTCTCTGGGATATATTCCCAGGAGTGGAATTGCTGGGTCAAATGGGAGCTCAATTTCTAGTTTTTTGAAAATCGTCCTTACTGTTTTCCAGAAGGGCTGAACCAGTCGGCATTCCCACCAGCAATGAAGGAGGGTCCCTTTCTTGCCACATCCACGCCAGCACCGGTTGTTTTTGTTCTTTTGGATGTGGGCCAGTCTCTGTGGTGTGAAATGATATCTCATTGTTGTTTTGATCTGCATCTCCCTGATGATTAATGATGTAGAGCATTTTCTCATGTGTCTTTTAGCCATTTGGATTTCATCTTTGAGGGAGTTTCTGTTCATTTCGTTACTCCATTTTCTGATAGGGTTGGATGTTTTCTTCTCGTGGAGTTCAACCAGTACTTTGTATATCCTTGATGTCAACCCCTTGTCGGATGTGTATTTGGCAAATATCCTTTCCCATTCTGTGGACTGTCTTTGTATTTTGGTCACTGTTTCTTTTGAGGTGCAGAAGCTTCTTAGTTTAAGATAGTCCCATTTGTCTACCGAAGAGCTAGTTTTTAAGAATGCTTTTTGTGAGTCTAGATAAATCCTGAGCTTCTAACCTTTTAAATACAGTTCCTTACCCCATTTTCTCATTTTCCTTTTACTCTTCTAAGTTGCTTCATGTTTGCATTTTGTTCAATTGTCTTGCGCAATCATATCCAGACTAGTTCCTTCTAATCTATCTTTCCTTTGGTCTGTTCTACAGCTGATTGACTTGACTACATATTTTATTTTCACAAACTCCATTAATCCCTTTTTAAATTGGTTAGGTCATTTAAAAATATTTCCTATTACATGGAGATGTTATCAAGTTTATTTTTATAAACCTATCAAGTATAGTTATTTTTTATTCCCTTACAACCTCAATGTGTAAGCCTTTCATGAATCTTTTATTTGCCTCTCTTACAGTCATTTTGTGATTATTTGCTGTTTTGGAGTTATAACTGGTAGTGCTCAGGGGCAAGTCTCACAGCGGTGCTTGGATGCTCAGGGGCTATGTGGTGCTGGGGATCAAACCCGGGCCTTCTGCATGCAAAACCTCTGCTATATAGTCCATTGCTAAATCTCTTGAAGTCTGCTTACTTTAAATCTGGTCTGCTCATTTCCTTAGAAAATCACTTTGGGAATTCTTTCAGGTATAGGATCAAAGATTATTCTTACAGAAAGAACTTGCATTTACTTTATCAAACATTTAGGGAACTCTAGTAGGCCAGTTTTAGTCCACATTTATAGCCTGAAGTTTTATAGTATGTGTGGATGGGAATTTGGACAGCATTTGGGTGCCAAGGCTAGTTCACAATGGTCCTTAGACATCGAACTTGCAGCTTCTGAGTGCTATGGTGGGTGGTGAGGGTCACTACTTACCCCAAGACTGAAGTATATTTGCTTTTGAGAAGGTTTTTCCTTACCAGAAACCATGTCCGACTACAACCTAAAAACTGGAGCTCATGTCCCCAGATTTGGTAAATGACCAGCACAAAGCCCCTTCAGGACTTGGTTCTCTCTCCAGGATTCATTTTACTACTATGACCTACTAATTAATTCCATTGTCCTGTTATTTCAATACCCTAAAAAGTGATCAGTATATTTTGTGATTGAGTGGGATGGTAATCAGAACTACCTAGTCTGTTTACATACTTAGTTACAGAATCTTCTACTTACAGTGTTGTTGGTGTTGGTCCACACTGAAGATTCCTGGGTTTTCTTCTTAATCTTCCCACAGCATGTGGTCAAATCAAATTAATTTTATTTCTTAAACTTATGCTTTTCCATTTGTAAAAAAACGCATTAGAAATACCCACCAATTTTAGAATCCACATTAGTGAAGTCCGCAGAAATCCTAGAGTTAAATTAAAATCATGTTTATTTGCTTGCCTTATTTAAAAAACAATTTAAATGATTAAAATAATTAAATTCTTCTTTAAAAAAAAACACTCTTCACCTCGCAAAATCTTTAAATTCATAAGATCACAAGGGATTCATAAGGAATTAAAATGGAGGTGGCAGGCACTGGGTAGAGTCAGCACTGAATTCTAATTTCAACTCCACGATTAACAGGGGTTCTTAATGTAACCCCTTAAATTATGTGTTTATTTGCAAATGTGAATTCCTTCCCTTCCTGGGAAGAGAAGACACAGCTCTCAGCAGCCTGTGAGATTCTAAATCCAAGGAAAGCCAGGAACCATGGAGACGAAAGATAATCTTAGGTAAATAACATCCTGTTCATTCTTTAGTTTTCTAGTCTTATTTTGATTTTAAGAGTCTTCATATATTTACTGTAGGATTTGTTAAAACACAGTATTTGAACATAATATGAAAAGGCTACCCATCTTAAAAATAACACAAACAGTAAAATATCCCACTTTATAAAAAAATTATTAGAATGTTTAGGGTATTAGTATTACAGATTACAGTATTATTAAAAAATGTGTTTACCTCAATGAAATTTACTCTACAAAATATTTGTCTATTTGTGTGCTGAATACAGATTAGCAGAGATGAATAAACCACCACATGGTATGTCTCAGATAGGGCATACCCATGGATATCAAGTGAAAATATTTTAGAAATAAAATCCTTATGGAAGCAAAAGGAAGGCAGGGGGCAAGGATGACTAATGAGTTGTTGAATGCTTCCTGGGAAGTGTTAACCTCCACTCACATAAAAGAAATTAGTCAAAGGAAGGTGACTTTGACTGAGGGGTCAGCATAAGCAAAGGCAAGGAAAAGGAGAAAATGGAGTAACACATATGTAGGTCATGTGTGTGTGTGAGGCAGGATAACTCGGTAATGCTGGTCCAAGAAAGTGAAGAGTAAGTCATAAGGTTCTCTGGGTGGCACAGGGCAGTCCAGGGAGGTTTGGTGGGTTAGGCTGGATTGATTTTATCTGGTAGGCCAAAGTGAGTGGCCTAAATTCTTTAATCAGGGGACTGCAATTATTACATTTCTGTTAGAATACTGAGGTAGCAGAGTGGGAAGGAAGGGTGCTAAAGTTAGGGAACTGTTAATTTTTCTTATAATTTCAAGGAAGAGATTTGCTAGTCTACAATAGGAGTTGATAAAAAAAAAAAGCAACACAGGATACATTTACTAGGTAAATCAACAGGACTGTGGGGTTGGTTGCTTGCAGGGAAATGGAAAGGCAAGTCTCACCTGGTTGCCGGCTGAAATTTTCAGGTATGTTAGGCAACCAGGAGACATGTTTTTGTTTTAGGGCAACACCTGGAAGTTGCCCTAAAGATTTTTTAATAATACTGTAATCTGTAATACTAATACCCTAAATGTTCAAATTATTTTTTTATAAAGTGGGATACTTTACTGTGTTATTTTTAAGGCAAATTTGCCCTAAAGAAGCTCAGGGACTACTCCTGGCGGTGCCCAGGAGTAATGTGGAGCTGGGGATAGAAATGGGGTCAATTGCACGCAAGGCTTGTGCCTTACAAATTGTACTCTCTGGCCTGAGAATCAGAAGTTTGATCAAGTTTAAACTTGGTTCATGTGAGTTGGTATCCAGATGGAAATGCTGCAGAATGGTAAAGAAATTCAGAGGTCTGGGCCAGAGATACACATGCTCTGAGGCTTTAGATCAGTGACAGTCAAACAGGGTGTGGCTATGATCAGCCACAACAAATGAGATATACAGGGTATGCTAACAGGAAAAAGGTATGTGAAGAGCCTCAGAGAGAAGGACCCCTAAGACATAGCAGGAACACAGAAGAATTTTTTTCAAGGAATGAATTACTAGCAGTGGCTAGTAATCAGGAGAGATCCTTCAGTGAAGTAAGGCTATGCAATTTTATTTGCTAATGGAGAGGTCCTAGTTTTGCTTACTAAGGGATAAGCAGCAGCTGGGAAGTGAATAGGAAGTGAGACTATTGGAGAGAACAGGTATAAAGCTTGAAAAGTCTGGATATGAACGGGAGCAGAGAGACTAGGAATAGGATTAGTCATAGGATTAGCTTTTCTTTTCTTTCTTTTTTTTTTTTTTTAAGGATGGGAAAAACAGAAAAAAGTTTGTTGGCTGAGGAGGAAAGAACAGACAGGGAGAGGTTGAAGACAAGTTGTTTTCTTCCTGGCTCTGACATCTGGTAGAAATCTCTAGGCTACTCAGGAAGAGCTAATCAGAATTAAATTTGTAGCCAGTTCATCAGAGAACACAGAGGCACAGGGCTAACCCATTTTAATAAAAACTACAGAAAAATAGGCCCCAGCCAACAGTCCAGTAGCCAATTAAATAATTAAAGGGTCAGAGTGATAGTACAGGGATTAGGGTACACCTGGTTGGATCTGTAGCACCCCGTCCCCCACCCCTCAACATCACAAGAGGCTCTGAGCACTACCAGGTGTGCTTGGAGGCCCCTGGCATCATTGGGCCCACTGAGAGGTGTTCTTGAGGCCTGTTACTCAAATGAATAGCCAGATTGGCTGAGAATCACAAGGAGGGGCCCTGGGCACCCTGAGAACTACTTGGTTGCCCCCTCCCAAAATAATTTTTTAAAAGAGGGTGCTAGAGAGATAGTACAGTGGGTAAGGCACTTGCCTTACACATGGCTGGCCTGGGTTACGATCCCAGCATCCCATATGACCCCTGAGCACCATCAGGAGTGATCCCTAAGCAGAGAGCCAGTAAGCCTGAGCACTGCTGGTGTGGTCCAAAAACTAAAGAGAGAAAAAGAGTGGAGCATTATGTATTCTCTCTCCCGCGCTCGATATCTCCCTCCCTATCATTTTTGCCTCCAAAGGAATGCTTAAGCGGCTGGGGGAAAGGGGTGTGTGTGGGCTCTCCACTGGTGATCCTTGGCCAACTTTGCTTGGCAGTTTAATGCAAAGGCCTGCGGAATGCTTGTCCTTGGGACTGAGGATACCTGAGCGACTCAGTGGGGGGAGGAGGGGATCGAGTCACACTGGTGATGCTCAGTGGCCTCGAGGGCTGTGCAGAGCAATGCTAAGGGGACCAAGTGGTTTTGAAAATCAAAGTGGGGTCAGGCATATGCCGTAACTGCTGCACTCTCTCACTAGGCCAGTATCTGTATTTTTTAATTAAATTTTCTTGCTAATCAAAGTATGCTTTCTGCATTTTTCTAATGGGAAGAAATTCCAATGGGCAACCTATGCTACTCACCAAGAGATGAGCGGTGTTTTGTAAAAGCCTCATGCCTCTCGCGAATGCATTTGTTCAGTTACAAGAGACCTGCACGCCAGTAAGGTCAGCCCATGTGATAGCATGCAGGCAAAATTTCTAATCATGGATCTACACATACATGCTAGGATTTTTTTCCTGTGAAATCAGTATGTTAGGAATTTTTTGTGTGTGAAATCATTTTATTATTCATTTTAAGGATTCTAAAATTTCCTTCAAGAATAAATTACTTCTGCATAAACAAGTCAAATAAGTAAGTTTCAGTGAAATAAACTATGAACCACTGAGCTGTCCCTGGGGATGAGAAAACAATGAGTAACTCTTAGTGAAACTAAAGGATAATTTAAAATAAGGTGTTGGTGCAGAATGCTTTGGCTGGTCACTCTTAAGTAAGTGTAAGTCTTAAAACGCTGTAAACAATATTAAAAAATATAAGCACTTGATGTCTCGGGGCTGTGTTAGTGAAAAGTTTATGGCAAGAGAAAAAAACCAAGGCATTTAAATCTAGACTGTGCCTTCCCTCCATCTGTTTATTAATACGACTAATGTTTGAAGGAAGGACCTCAGACTTCTGTCAATAGAGAAAGCACTTGCTAATCAGTTTGTACTTATCCACATGTGCCTGGTTCCTTCTAAGAGGCTGAGCTCCATCTCTTGAACCTTTCCTGGCTTAAGGTCTCCCCTACCTGATGCGTATATCCCTTCTAGTCCCTTCCCTTCACTCATTTAATCCTTTGGAGCCTGATTCAGCTTTCTGCCCTCTACGAGTCCTCCAAGCACTTTTCTTAAGTCAGATCATTACTCCAAGTATCCTGGTTTCAGTTTAGCACTACCTGTCCTTCCAAACCTGCTTGTTCAACAACTCCCAAGAGATGAGACGCATCATCAGACTGTCCAGTGGGCTCTTCTCTTAAAGCTTTAAGAGCCTTTCTGTCCTTTACCGATCAAGTTGATCTTTCCATGAAGCAGCATTTCAACAGCTCAATTATTCAATTATCATCCCTTGGTCCTATCAAAACATCTGGCAAAACCTGAGTGACATCTCCATTTCCCAAGTTTCTGTAGCCAGGTTACATAATGGGGAACAATAACAAAAAAATCACAAGGGGCAAATTTTCACTTAAATTCTCAATTACCAAGTAGTTAGATTCTTTGCATTGTTCTGCCGCCCTACTATAACTCAGGTCATTCTGTTCTCCACAACAATGATCTAAAAATCCTAAATGTTTGAAGTCCAGTCCTCTCCCTGATGCTGGGATCTGTCTCTGCTTTTACAAAGAAAACCAAAGCCTGTTAAACACGCCTATACCCTCCTCCTCTCCTCCAATGTATTTCCTTACTGTTGTCTCCCCCTTTTGTATTTTCACCTGAGGAGGGCCCATAGGATGTTAGGTAGTTGACTGAGAAATACTGCTCTAAAAAAAAACTTTCCTTCATCATCTTTAGAACCCGACACAACCATGGAGACCTTTTAGCTCTTCTGAAATTGTCTCTTTCCTGAATTGTTTTGAGAGAGAAAGCTCTAGCTTTAGAACACACTACTGACACATTCTATTCCTCCTTTTCACAGCTAAAACTTTGAAGTTGGTATAATAGCTTCTCTCTCTACATGTGGAAGGCAGTATTTCAAGGTCATCAATTATTTCCAGGATGTTAAATTCAGTAAGATTTAGTTTGTATTTCTGCACTCTATTTGATCTCTCGGCAACATTCACTACCCAAGCATACTTCCTTACTTTGGGTTTTTAGGATGGCAAATCCTGACACTATTCTCATCTCTTTAGCTTTCATGTCTCATTACTTTCTTTTCATAAAAGGAGTTCCTGAAATTTTGTGGCCTATATCCTCTTCTCTTTCCATTCAATTCAGATATGGGCACACTCCCCCTTCCCACCCACCCCCGCTCAAGGGCTACTGATGGCTCTATGTTAGCTCTCCCAGTGCTCATTATTGAACATGGGGCTCCTACATGCAAAGTCTGCACTCCAGCCCACTGAGTCATCTCCTGGACCCCATACTGTTTTTAGAAGTCCACATTATAAATTATTTCAGGATTTTCATTTTCAGACCATAATGTCTCAGTCGTAACTCCTCAGTACCATTGCTGAAGCACGAAGGCAGTCATAGACAATAAAGTAACGGGCATGTGATTTTTCAGTAAAACTATACTTAGAAAACTGATGGTGAGCTGAATTTGGCCTATGCCTGTGGTTTGTCTGATGTACTTCCTACTTACAAAATTACCTTCTGTGCTTTCAGTGGCCACCTATGTATATCAAATTCATCTTCAGATCCTTTATCACCTGATCATGTCATCCAACTACCTACATAATGTTCACATCAAAATGTCTCCAAGGTAACTCAAATCTTAACACAGGAATTATGCTCTTCTCCCAGAACTATTCTCCTGCCAGTGTTCTTTCTTAGTTAAGAGGCACTGCCATCCAGATTGCTAAACCTCTCCCATCTCACTTCTTAGTCTTGGAACTGGAGGCATGCCTAACGAAGTCTAGAAATGTCAGTACTTCAAGCACAGAGTCAAATGTAACACTCCACTAATATAGCTAAACTTTATTTTTGTGTTTATTACATGTTTATCTTTGATGTGAATACATATTAGAATTAATTTAACATACAACTTGGGAGAAACGCTGACATTCTCCACTGAATGGGTTTAAAAGGAATGTAAAAATGGCAAACAGAACAATACCTTGCCATTTTTACCTTTCTAATTTTCCAAGATGGAATTCATTATAAAAATTTGTTTAAAAACAATCTAATCATGAAAACCATTTTACTTATGTATAGAGCACAGAGAAATTAAGAATCTCACCACAGCTATCTCCTAGTTAAAATGCAAATACTTCAAGGTTTTATAAACTGAAGGGGATATAATTGATGTCAACTGCAAATACAATGAGTTAAGCAAACCTATACATGCCACTTGCTTTTGTAGGGAAGATATAGGCTTACTTAAATAGAACACAGCAATTTTATTTAATATGCTTGTCTGTTAACCAGTTTGCTGCTACTCAGAATGGGGAGAGCCAAATAAGCGTGTAATGGTAGAAATCGAGGTTAGTTCCAAGTGGCTAAGAGCTAATGATTACTCCGCCTATAATCTATTGTGATATGCAAATATATAGATACTGTAAAAGCTTTTACAGAAAGTTTTAAAATAAAACTCTGATAGTGTGAAATGGCTGAAATTCAGTGTATGAAGAACATTGTCTAAAATATAATCCCAGTATTTCTAAAACAAATCAAGATTATGGGTGTTTATTAAAGTTGTACTGCTAATATAATTTTTAAAAATTAGCACATTTTATGAAAGGCATGCTCTTAATACACTAGCCTTTACTCAAATACCTTAAAAATCAGCTTTAAAAGTGTTTTCTAGCAGAGATCACGGGATGAAAAATTACTGAAAGTGATTAATAAATATTTGTCATTAAACAAATGTTTAGGATCAGCTGCAAAAACCTATTTTCTTTTTTTTTGGCCCATACCTGGCAGTGCTCAGGGTTTACTCCTGGCTCAGCACTCAGGGATCAAATCCAGGTCAGCCATGTGCAAGGCAAGTGCCCTACCTGCTATATGATTGCTCAGGCCCAAACCTATCTTCTTTTAGTGATGCTTATAAAAGACATTGAACAAATTCATTCTAGATTATTTTACGGATCTGAAACTCTCACATGTCACTGTTTAGGATGAATGACATGGCTTTTTATTTTTAAAAACTTCACATTCACACCATGTTGTCAGAGCTTTTCTAAACCAGTCCTCCAATATCAGTTTCTTAAATGAGAAGAAACTTTTTGTCAACCTATCCTCTTCCCTTCTCTGGAAATCAACCCTGCCCACAAACTTAAAGCATATGTCTTTTCTTAGAATAAGATTGACAAAATTTTTTTCTGTATATGGCCTGATAATAGCTTGGGTTGTGGACTAGTGGTTGCTACTAGAACTACTCAATTTCTATTGCTGGTGTGAGTAAAACAGCCATAGACAAAGTTATTTAAAAAAAAAAGTGATAGTCTGTAGTCTGAATTTTGATTACAGGCCATAGTTGGCTAACGCCTTGTCTTAGAAGAAATAACCTACCAAAAATACAAAACAAAAAATCCTGATTTTGGCAAATGTGATAACTGACTCAAGAACACAAAGACTCATTACTCTTCTGATGTTGAACACTTTGAACTTCACCAACTTTCTGTTTCTGGTTAAAATTCTTTCATGTGATGGTTAATTGGGCAAAATTTATCTTGATTTAAGAAACTGCTCGAGTTTCATTTATTGAGGGACTCAGTTTAAAATTAATAAATGATGTCCATACAATTTAATATTCAATTTAATTTTTAAAAAACTTAATGAAAAATATAACAGAATCAAAACAATTAAAGTAAATACACTCACTACCCATTCCAGTAAGTCATTTAAGTCATATCAACTATAGAATAGGAAAAATAAATTCAGGACTGTAATTACTTTAAAATACACTACTTCCACTATTGTCAATATTTTACATTTATGTATATACTCTGTAGTGGAAGCAGAAATTCTCTCTAAAAACATTGTCTCCTTAAAATCTTGAGGTGCATATTAGAGCCACAGGCAATATCTGACATACAAAACTGCAGTACAGGCCTTTCAAATTTGGCATTTCACTGGTACAATACAATGACCGAAGTATATCATCACTGTACAGTGCCTAGACATTCCAGTAAGAACTATCAATTCTTTAATGTAGAATGATTAATACATATTCTACAAGGGGCAGTGAGGTTAGTTAATTCTATAGGATATATCCTGACATAATTTTCAAACTGTACAACAACACAAAAAACTTTGTTAAGGCCATGTTTTATTTGCTGATTAATGGACAAAAGGCAATGTAATTTATTTTTCAAGTATTTTCTTGAAATTCTGTGCTCATAAAAATCATGAAAAGTTGGAAAGACCGTTAGTTAAATCACTGAAACTTTAAATATATCTTACACAATCTTGTTTGTACAAAAATACAAGTTAAATATAAACATAAAGCAATCATGATAATTTTATGCAAATCTGTGTTATGTGATCTTCAGTAATATATAAAAGTTTCTCAGTTCTGTTATTTGCGAAAAGATCAATACCATATTGAATTACTATCTATTGGCAAAGGGCCCTAAAAAGCTTGCTTCAGCATTAATCTTTTACATAGTTAAGTGTATTTCCTAATTTGAAATCACCTAAACACAGGGAAAAAATGGAAGGGCAGTATGTCCATAAACCAACAAATAATTTGGCTGTAATGTATCGATAACACAAAGAAACCCCACACACATCTTTACAATTAACATTACGTATTACATACACACAGGTATACGTGCATACATGCACGTAAACACATACATACGCACACACACATACCCAGTCATAAAACAAAATCTAATGAGGTGCTGCTTCCAGTTCAATATTCAGCTTTGCATTTGTTCTTACTTCATCAAATGAATAGCTTTTTGTCACTTTTCCATTCTTGAAGACAGTATGGAGAAGATCCTGAATGGATACAGATAGCAACAGTAAAAATAATTATATTATTCAGCAAGTATGTAAATAATTTTTACCTTTGATGAAAATGCAGACTAATTGGATACACAGAGATGTTAGTGGTCAAAGGGTGAAATAATTTCATTCAAAGAAGTCTGGTGAGGGGTGGGAGCAGTAATGCAGCGGGTAGGATTCTTGCCTTGCATGAGGCGAACCTGGATTCAAACCCCAGACTCCCTTATGGTCCCCTGAATGCAGAGACAGGAATAAGCCCTGAGCAAGTGTGGCCCCCAAACAAATAAACAAAAAACCCAGAAGGCTAGTGCAAAAGGCAGAGAAAAATTCTGTTTAAAATGGCTACACTAAAAAAAAAAGGCTATGTACGAAACATTTCACTTTTATAAAAAGAAACGACCAAAATAGCAAGTTCTTAAAAGTTTACTTTAAAGGAAAACAAAAAAGAAACTTAAGTCCATTTATTTGCCTTTAATTTTTCAAGCTGGAATAAGTTTACTGTTTGACTTCTCAGAAAAATTATGGCAGTCACAGATAATTGTGATTGACTGTGCAGTAAGATATGCCTTCCAGATCTTTCCTAGACAAGACTCATCACAAATTAAACTTTACTCATCTGAAATTATACCAATTTACGAAGTCACTGAATTCTAGCTATAAACAAAAATTTTCAAAACAGAAATAAAGTATTAGTTTGTTAACTTGTGATGGAGTTAAAAACTTGATTTATAATGGTGACTTCTGAAATGTTAATAATTCTTTAGTAAGATAGATGGCATTCTATCTTACTGAAGAATTATTGGCCTCTAATTTCTTTTTCTTTGTCTGCACTCAGGGGCCCTTATGGGGTTCTGGGAATCAAACTCAGGTCAGTTGCATGCAAGGCAAGCACCCAAACAGGGATTCCAGCCCTAGTTTCCTTCTTGAAAATATCTAAAAGATATTGTGCCCAAGTTTTCTATCCAGTTTGAACACTGAGGCGTATGTAACATTTTCTAAAACTTTTGTTGTCATGATGTTTCAAATTACACTGCCATAGCTTTAGTGTCTTCTTTCAAAAAGTTAAATATAATCAAAGAATGGCTATTCTTATAAACCAACTACTCCTCAAGTGTTCTAAGGGCACCAGACATATACCCTTTTAAAGTTTTTTTTTTTTTTAACCTGTAGTTTATCCTGGATGAACTAAAGACATTTTAGAGAAGTCTAATAAAGTCTTGGTAAGTAAGAGAGTTAAGTGAAGATTACTTAAAGAACTGTACATTGGCTATGTAAAGGGATCTAAAAGTTTAAGAATTTACATAATTTTCACTAATAATTATCATTAAGAATTTTTTCATTAATTTTGGTTTAAAATAATTAAAAGAACATAACAAAGGTATATTAAAAGCAGTAAATTAATATGGTAGTATCAAACTTAGTTTTAACTTTTCTCTCTAAAAATGAGAGGCATTTTCAGTCTAGGGGCCTTACAACCCAGAAATTCTATTCAGTTCACAAATACAAGTGCACTTTTTTGTTATAAAAGACGAGTTCATACAGACTAGTATACTACGTATTTTTAATTTGAATTAGATGTGGTTAGTCTAGACTTCACTATCACTTACGTCGTCTGAATCAAGTTACATCATTTTCACCACATACACAACTAGGATACCATACTTTGCTTTCCTTAGCACATAGAATTTGTGAGACTCAAATAAGGTTATAGGAAACAATCTGAACTGGATTCTATTATGTTTTAAACAAGATAATTACCTTTAATAATATTTAACAATCTGAATAACCCTTTTAAGTCACCAAAACTGTATTAATGGTATTCTTTAAGTATTCTTACTACGCCTCTTCAGAAATGATTCACTGCTAACTGGTTAAGAGTGTGATCTAACATACATCTGTTGAACTTCAATTATTACCCATTAAGTTGTTAGTATCAAAAAATTTGTATTTCTTTTCAAATGTTATGAAATATATTACCTACTGCATTTTTACTATTCTGTTACAACTGAAAATTACCTGAATTCAACTTGGTAGGCCAATAATTAATAAAATTACTTTGTTCTTCCCCCCCCAAAATCATGAAAATAAAAATACGTACATGACCATATTCTTCAAAGTCTCCTTTTCCTTCCTCAAGTGTAACAAAATTTCCTGCTGGTGTCCTATGTAAAGATAACCGCCCCTTTTTTGATCTTTTGTTGGGATCAGCAACTGGGTCCTTGAAGACATTAATCTGGAATCCAAATGAAGAAAGAGAAACACAAGATTAATGATTAATCATCAGAAATATTCAGTTACTCCTTTTAAAAAGAATAAGTTTAAATTTTAAACTTAAATTTAAGTTTAAATTTTAAGGCAATTTATAGGTGTAACTAACCCAATCGTCATCTGGCTTTTTGAAACCTACCTCTAGTTTGTTACAGAGCACTTATAAAAAAATCAAAACATTGAATAGCTTTTCTTATAATGACAGAATGCATAAAATTACATTTGTAAGGCTTGAGGCTAACAGGTATAAGCCTTGTGTTTATCTCCTTTTATATTACAAATTGCCTTTAAAATGATGTTAAATATGGCATATACATGATATAATTAAAAAGCCCTTGTCATGGAGATAGTATAAGGGGTTTGAAGGCTCATGCCTTGCATGTGGCCAAACCTGAGTTTGATCCCAGGCAACACATGGTCCCTTGAATATCGCTGGGTACAGTTTTTGAGGCCCCCCAGCACCACGGAATCTGAGTAGAGGAGCACAGCACTGGCCTACACATTGAACACCTGCCCTGTTAGCCAAGGCTTGCTGTAGGTGCCAAACCCATCGCAAAAAAAAAAAAGGCCAACAACAAGAATCCCTTAGTTAATTAATACCTTAACTACTATATAAGCCTTGGCAAGGAAACTGGTTATTATTAAGGTAAAGGCTATCCTTACAAATCCGTCTCTCCAATACTCCACCTGCCAGTTCAAAAACAAAACAATGCAAAACAAAACCAACCTCATGACCCCTGCAAGAAGAAAGACGGATTTTAAACCAACTCAGGTGATTTTAGTTCTAGTATTCTCCTCACCTCCAGCAGAATCCTAAAGGCCTATGAAGAATGAGAGGGGATCTCTATTCTGTTATCTAGGAACTTGCATATATTCCAATTTTTGGTCATTAGAAAATGTTTTTAGTTTCTGTTTGGGTTTTTGGACCACATCCAGCAGTGTTCAGGACTTATTCCTGGCTTTGTACTCAGGGATCAAACTTGGCAGTGATAGGGGTTGGGAGTGATAGGGGGCTCTATGGGGTGTCAGGGGTGGATGCAGCAGTGTGCAAGGCAAGCGCCTTATTCATGGTACTCTCTCTCAATCTCCCTCGAATATGATTCTGATAAGACTCCAAACTCAATCCACGTTCCTAAAACACTTCTGACAGTGTTTCCCTCTCATGCTTAATAAAAATTTCCCTCCTTCCTTCAAGTCTTTTTATCCTCAAAGTGAACTGACAACATAGTGCAAGTTCAGTAACATATAATCCTTTGATTGCTGCATTAAATAACTGCATTCTACTTAGACAGAGAGAAGGTACTAACAAAGGAGTAAAGATTGAAAGACATACCCCAAGGCCATTAGTTACAACATAACTACACTTGAAGGAACAATTCAAGAGATCTCTTGTTAACTTCTGTAGCAAAGCTCCACCAGAACCGAAGGAAACATTTTCAATACTCCATTTTTTCTGCTTCATGCCTTCTACAATCTAGAAGATTAAAAATAACGACGACAACAACAACAACATTAAAAAAGTGCTCAGTAGTTTGAAAGAGGAAGGCAGTTAATCTTCCATGGGCAATACTGATGAATAAATTATACTAGAATTGTAAATAATAAGATAAGAATAAGGCCTACATTTTTGTATTCCACATTTAAAAAAAAGAAAACCACCATCTACCCAGCATAAAAAAAGGCAGTCTGAGGGGTAAATGTCAAAAGAAGATTTCATGCAAAGTTCTGGATTTGTGGCAGTAGGAATTGTTTTGGTTAGGGTTAGGAGAAAGTGAGAAGGAGTTAAAAAAAACTACAGGTTATTTGAGTAGACTTATTATTGCTCAGATGCCAGAAGCACTAGCACTGAGGTCTAGACATTTGCACCCCAAATCACTAGGCTCTACAAATGACCAACAATTATAAATATATTTCAAAACATGCTTATTAGATGTTGTAGTAAAGTGCATATATGACAATAAGTAAAAATGATAATAAGCATAGAATTAACATTCCCAATCTGAAAAATGCACATAATATTCTTAAAGTTTATTTAGAAAAACAAAGCTTTGGTTTGAAAAGCCAAGTTTAAATACCTAATCGAACAATTCAACTCATACTGAGTTTTTTGAAATTGGTACAAATAACCTGCCCATGTTTTCTCATTTGAGAGAGAGGAAGAGTGTCTGTGCACCTGCTAAGCTGCATAAAATTTAGGTAAAGGTAAATAACAGATGAATGGATAAAGAATCTGGTGTTTAGAACAGACACACAGCTACAAGATAAACTCTAGTTGGCTGCAACTTGGTTGGACCTGAAGGGCACCTTATTAAGCAATGTATGTCAGAGGGAGAACAAATACCAGAAAAACAGCACAAGGGACGAGACAAACAAAAACAAACAGTCCTCCCGTTATTCATCAATCTGCTCAAGCGGGTCCAGTAACGTCTCCATTTTGAGACTTGTTGTTACTGTGTTTGGCATACTGAATATGTCATGGGTAGCTTGCCAGGCTGTGCCGTGCGGGCGAGATACTCTCAGTAGCTTGCCGGGCTCTTCTGAGAGGGGCAGAGGAATCGAACCCGGCTCGGCTGGGCTGGCTGCGCGCAAGGCAAACGCCCAAGGGATGAGACAATATCAAATAATGACAAGCCCTTTGTCTCTTATTACGAAACTGAGATTCAGAGCAGTCAGGGGAGGTATAGTGTGAGTAGAAGAGGAGAGCTAGAAGTGACCAAAGGGCAGCAGTACAGGATCTTTGGTGGTGATGAAGGGTCAACAATTTGTGACTTCTACCACAAACTATCCATGAACATGAACACCAGGGAATCTAACACCACATTAACCATGTTACCCAAACTATAATAAATTATAAAAATTAAAAACAAATGTAGGTATGATTAATAGTTCTAAACGAATAACTTTTAATTTATTTGAGATAAGGAGACGGACAGTGAACATGCCAACTGGGCTTTCTTTATTCAAGGCCCTTCCCTATCTTCGTTGTTTTTATTAATAATCAAAACCAAAAAGACTTGGGCATATGAAATGTGGCTAGGTTGGCTTTAAGTTATGGTCACTTAGACATATTAGGCAAAAGAAAAAGACATAAGCCATCATAAATACATATAAAAAGTGCATGATAAAATAATAAAAATGACAGTATGCCCTATTTGTGTGCCTTTTTTGATTGTGGTGTCCAAAGATGGAACCCAGGCATGCATGTGTGCAAGGAGTGAACTGTACCAATGAACCACATCCCAGGAGAAGGACTGCCTTATTGAAATTTTCAGTATCAAATACATACCTCTTGTAAAGTATTAATGTCTACTCCATCCCCTTGAATAACTCTAAGATAAGGTGGCAGCAACTTGTAGCCCTTTGAGTTCTCAGTAACAGGGAACTTCTTGCCTAAAATGTCCAAAACCTGTATGGAAAAATACAGCCAACAGAAAATAACTGAAACTGTAAAAGCGTTCCAAAGTTAAAAAAACTGAGCACTCCCAAGAACATAAAATTTAATCAAGTCATCTGATTTTTGTAACACTATGACTTTAAAAACTTACTCCAAGTTTTTTTTTGGACTAAGTTAGAAATGCTATTTCCTATTAAGCCAATTTATACTATAAAATGGCTTGAGACAAAAACTTTTCCCCTTAGATCATTCAAATTATACAGATTAGAGAGAAATTTTAATACTGAGTATATATGAGTATATATGTTTAAGTATGTAAGGTATCATTTAACAAACTCATGATTATACTTTTGACTTGATTAGTTGTGCTTGTGTTTTGACAGTTTGGTTTGGTGAATGTGATATAACTTAGATATAAATTCAGAAAAATTAAGATATGTAGAGAAAAGATATGACTTAAAATTTCTCTTAGGTTCACCTACTTACCTTAAAGATGACACCCATTTTTCAATCACTAACTACATATACCACTAATTTATTAACTATTAAAAAACTTTACCTGGTGAAATACTGTAAGCACAAGATTTTACTTGGTCAGTGTTATTAAAAACTTACAAGATACATTTTCTCACAAAATTATTCTTTTTTTCCTAAGTAAACCAATTAAAGATTCTGGCAGCAAGAAAATTTCATACTCAAGACTTTGTTTATTCTTATAACTAAGCCTGTACCTTTTTATTAGGTAGTAAGAACACAACAAAAACCCATTAACTTTGCTAAAAATGAAGCCTGTTACTATTCCAGTTAAGACAGGCATCCTTATTGTTTTATTAACAGTACAGCAAAAATCTTGATTCTTTATCTCCCTTTACTAAGGACTATGTAATTAATCAACAAATCATTTGCTGATAAAATATGGAAAGATAATAAAAAGATTACAGTGAACAAAGTATCTAGTTAACTTACATGTTGTGTAATCCTGAGTAAGTTACTTTAATATTATTATAAAAAAGAGTAATCACAGGATTTTCGCAGAGATTAAATGTAACAGCTAAAGAAGAATAAAATATTTTTCTTTCTTTTTTTTTTAAAGTAAAATATTTCTTACAGAGCTTTAAAACAAACACACACACACACACACACACACACACACACACACACACACACACACACACAAAACCCCCCAAACCAACCAAATCTTAAACACTAAAATAATGCAGCCTTACTGTATGGGAGGGGGGAGCGAATCAATGAAATCTCTAATAATTAGTACTTGAAAAGTTTTTTCTAAATTACTTTTATTTCACGTTACCACTTGCATGTATTTTTGTGCTTTATAAACTTCAAAGGCACAGTGCTAACTTGCAATAAAGGAAAACCAAATCTGGTAAGCAATTCATAGTATTCTGAGACAAAGCCATTAATAGGGAAGAAAGTATCTGTCCAATAGTCACTTAACTGTATGTGGTAACATATAAGTAATCCGTAACTCTGAGCATCCCTTTTCTTATTGTGATCTTGAAAAAAAATCTATTAATCTCTCATAACTACAACTCTGAACAACATCTTTGAATAGTACGTAGTTTAAAGCAGTGCTGATATAGCTTAGGTACTTTAATAATCAAATTATATATTAAAATTTACCTTTAACACAGTGTCAAGAGGATTTCCAGAATCAGGTCTGATTATAAGTGGTGCCTCTGTACTTCTTGAAACTATTAAATGTCTTAGATCTTCACCCCATATTTTCTCACATGCATTATAAATGTCATAGCTATCGCTGACCACAGATACAGGCACTGATGAAAACTGTGTTACTATATGTTCAAAAGCATCTTTTTCATGATCTTTCCCCCAAGCTGTTATAGTACTAGAAAAAAAAATGAAAATACAGATTTAGGCATACATTATCTCTTATTGAATCACCTATTATTTGTATTTCATGTTTATTACTAACCACACCATCAAAACTGCAGAGAAGGCAAATGATTTAATGAATGAATAAAACATAGGTAATTGTTTGAGCCAAGCCATTCCTTAGTCAAATCTTTTAAGACTGTCTAAGACTTATTCCTCTTCAATAGCTATTTTAGCTTTTAACTGATATTCAAGCAATTATATACTAGGTTTTACTTTTCTACTCCTGAATCTTCTCAACTAAAAAAAGCACTTGCTGTATGTTATGCCAAGATGTTAAAAAGGAACATTATAATCCCATTATTTTGACAAATAATACATTCATTAGACTCCATTCTGTGGACTTTCAAAACCACATACCAATAAATAGCAGGAACGTACACCTGATCTTTTTACCCCTCAAAATCTTACACTTAAGAGCAATTACTTAGGCAATTATTTATACTGTATCTTACTGAATCAACTACTTATCTTCAAGTAGCTGGTGACAGGTAGTCATTATTTCATTTACAGATTATCTACTATTAATATGCCCAGGGAATAAGAATTTTAATATTTTGTTTGAGCAAAACATAAAATGGGAAATTGTGAAAGTTTCTATTAGTAAGAATGATTATAGTGATTTTTTACAGTGCCCTGAATAATGGCTCTTCTTATTGAATAGATTAACACTTAATATGTACCTTAAGTACTTGGTGGCTAATTAACATGGTATATAAATAATTTTTCAAATGAATAAATGGGATTTAATAATGAACTGAAACCTGTGGCGATTTTCTCATGCTAAGCCATTTTTGCTTCTCCCTAATTTTCTAGCTTTTGCCTCTACCCCATTTTCCTAAGTCAATTAAATGGAAAATAATGGTAACGACCCATTCTATTTTTCCTAAAAAAAAAAAAAAAGGTGTAGGTAACTTTTCTCATGCTGTTAAGTGGTATGCTTGAAAGAGCAGAGTATTTACAGTTTAGGGTTGTAAGCACTAGCTAACCAAAAACGACTTTTGTCTGAGACTGAGATATTGCCTATTTGTATGAGGTTTTTAATAATAAACAGTCCTCCCAACAACAGGGGCTCCTAGTAACAATGACACCCACTCTCTTACTTCATAAAAGAATCTACAGGTGAAGAGAAAATTAACACATGAAGAGAGGGTGGTTCAACTTCTATTAAGAATCAGAATTTGCTCTTTAAAGAGCAAATTTTGCTCAAAGACCATCAACACTAGGAGGTTTGCAATACAAGAATACCGACTACAACTTGAGGTCTTATGCATTTTTTATGCATTTTTTTTCTTTTTCTAGTGTTGTACTAATACAATTGTGTATACTAGCAAACTTAACTGTGCATTTTTAGTCTTTATCTTACTTGATTTCTCTATGGCATTTGAACTTTCCTGAAGTTTTCTTTCCAATGACTTCAATGACATCTCACACATTTTCAATCTTTTCTATTTCCATGGTTCCTCTTCAGTCTTCCCCAGATGCTGTATTCTCCTTCAATCTAACCAAGGGCTCTGAACCTGGGCACTTGTCTCCCTCTATACACCTACCTGTGTGAAAAACACTCAAAACTTTTCAATAAAACCCCTGTGATCAAGATTTCTAAAATCAGTATCTTAGCCAGGATTTTCTTCCATATAGACAGCTTCACCTCATCTACCCACAGAGACATTTTCTACTGCATTATCTAAATAAACCCATCATAACACCTATTCTAGTTTTAGTTTTAAGTATGTGAAAGTCATAAACATTTATTCAATAAATTCTACTCAGGCTCATTTATACTAATGCTAGAAATCGAGAAAACCCAATTATGTACACAGAAATCTCAATTTCTAGGATCAGGTTAAATTTGATACCTCATCATAATTTGTGGGAAAATTTACCTAATATTTCTCATAACAAATTCAAATATTCTTTAAGAAGGTATTTTAACAGAAATGGCAATGCTCTAAAATATTTCAAGGCTATTTTTAGGTTGTGGTTCATTTATCCTCAATGACCTTGATATTGAAATTTTTAATTTATTCTTTTTGGTTTTGGGGCCACACGAGGTGGTGCTCAGAACTTACTCCTGGCTCTATACTCAGGGATCACCCCTGGTGGGTTCAGGGGATCCTAGGGGGTGCTGGGGATCAAACTTGGGTTGGCTGCGTGCAAGGCAAGTGCTCTGCCACTGTATTACTGCTCCAGCCCTGACAGTGAAATTTAAAAAATTTTGCTTCTTCTTTTGTACGGTTGAAGTAACTAAATAACAGAGATAAGTGACTTGCTCAAGACAAACCAGAATGTCAATACTCTGTCCCCCACATTTTAGTTCAAAGAACATCTGAAATACTTTATATGTAAGGAAGTCAAGTATAGTACTATGAGGTAATAAAAATAAAATGGATTTTCATTCTGTTTTTAACACAAAAGCCTTAAGATTTTACCTTGTTTTCAGGTTTATAATTATCACACTGACATTATTACTTTGAAAAAGAAGCCATAAGTGAAGACTTTAATTTATAAACAATAAATTAAGCTTTAAAACTAATTTTAACATCTTAAATTCAAAATGTTGTCTAATCTCAATGAAGATATTGGTGACATGGCTATTTTGCAAGATTCATTGATCCTGAAACTCATCTACGAAGGCATTCTAGAAGGGTAAGCCTAATGCAATGCTTATAATTTCAACTGAGCCCATTATCTACTAACCTTCACCAAATTTAAACTTCAAATTTAGCACTTTCATCTGCCAAGCCACTGATCATTCTTACTTCTTCCCATTCATTTAGTCACTTGGACCTGGACCTGTCATTTCTTGACCTGATAACAATAGTTTCCTACAAAGCCTAATTTCTCAATTTTTAAAAAAATTTTTAAGTTATCCTATATCAAAATGGAGGACAGCAAAGCTTCATAGATTTTCTGTATAAAGATAATCTTTAGAAACACTTCTCTGATATTGCTTCTTTGTTCAAGCTTCAATGCTCACCTCCATTTGAAAATAGAATGACAAAAAAAATAGCATGTTCTACACCCGTATTTAACAGTCAATGTTAAAACAAACCTGAGGGGCTTTACTAATCTGCCTTCCTAGTTTACCCTATGTTCTTTACAAAATCTGTTTCAGCTCTTATTTTTTTTTTTATTAGTGAAACGACATGATTTTTTTTTTTTATTAGTGAAACATGATTTTTTTTTTTTTATTAGTGAAACGACATGAAGTTTCAGCTCTTATTACCTAAAAACACATTCATAATCTCCTCTTTTGTTCTGGCTCTTTGAGCGTAATATGCTTGATATACAGTAGGCACAAAATAAATATTACCCATAGAACAAATGTTTCCAAAATATTACTAATAATTTTTACTGTCTTCAAGAGTCATAATTTCATAAACTATTCTCTCGAATGTTTATTAATTCTACTAGAACATGATCCTTCCTGTCCTTCCATTGCCCCACTATAACATTTTATTATACAACATTCTTAACCAACAGAGCAGAATACTGCTAGTGCTACTATTTAATCCTATACTTAACCCCGAAGACAGGACCAGGTGTTGTAGTTGTTGTCGTTTTTGAAACTATCTTTACATTCCTAATATTACTTAGTAGATTATCCTTCCATAAAAAGCTCAGCTTAATTTTAACCTCACATCTGGTTTTAGAATGTCACAATATTCAGAATACATTTTAATAAATATACCCAAACTGGTAATGGGAATAACCTTTGTATTAAGAACCAGAAAAAGGTTGGTATGATTTTAAAAACTTTACCATCTTTTAATAAAGTTAACTCTAGGACTAGTGAAGCTGGTTACATTAGATTACAATTTCCTTGTACTTTTAACTTTAGATGGTTTAGTAAAATCATAAGGAAGCATAAAAATGTGAACATCACTCCTTCATATAAAGGGTTTACTTGATCATTTATCATTGAGGTTCTGGATCCAGATGACAACTTCTAGGGCAATGACATAAGGTGATAAAGAAGTATAGGGGAAAAGTAAATATGATCAGGTTTTACATACTTCTAACTTTAATGACCAAAAAACTACTCTGCATATAAAAATATGATGGCTTTATGTCAGTATGAGCTGGAAAAATGTTCTCAAGTTGATTTTTAGAATGGCTAAGAGTTTTCTACCTTACCTCATTAAAATATTAATACAAAAATAAATTCTGAATTTATACTTAAATTTATGAGGATTTATTTTGGTACCTGGCTCGTTATATAAGCAAAACACCTCTGAATTATGAGAAAATAAAAATACAGCTTTAGAGAACAAAAATGTTTAGATAATAGGAGAATTAAAACAGAATTTTACCTGTGTTCTGCCGCTGGCACAGAATAACCTGGAACAGGATCTTTTGTTCCATAGTATTTTTTAATTAAAGCAATTCCAGCTACTGTATCTGTTCCTTTGAAGTTAACCAAATGAGCAGATGCTCCTATACCAGCAGTCTGGAAAATAAACCACAAACTAAAATCCAAAAAAAAAAGAGAAAAAGACTCATACTTGAGATGTAAGCATAGCTCCCAAAACATCTACTGGTCTTATCTTTAAAGATATACTGAACTACTGTTAAAGGTGGCAGTTTCTTATGACAAAGATCCAATATTTCCTAACTAGTCAAACTTTAACTATGTGATTCTCAAAGAGAATCTAACAGTGACCCACCCATATTTTAGCATTGCCATCTTCCCACCCTTACTTTTAACCTGTGCTTCTCTGTTTATCTGAGATCTGTTAGATTTATTGTGTCTATCAGTCCACGCAGCCATCACCCATCCAGACAGCTAATACGTAAAGAACAAGGACATTTGTTAAAGCCAATATTATGTATACTTTGAACCAAGATCCACCTATTGTAGGTACTTAATACAAATCTGCTGATTTAATTTCAGGAATTAAACAATATGGCCTTCTTAAACCATTATCAATTTCATTAATGTCCCAAAAATCTAATCAACAATTACATTTCATACAATGGTTCACTTCAGTTTCTTACCTCCTGGGAAGAGACTCCTCTATAGCCAAAATCATGTAACTTGTATTCTAGGCCATCTAAGTTACCAGATGTCTCTAACAAGTATTTGGCCAATATTTTCTTCTGCTCTCTAGAATTTGTGGCCACTGTGATTGGGTACCAGGATTGAACAAGAATAGTCTGTAGTAACAAAGTTAATAACAAAAATATTATATAAAATACTGAATTCTAAGAAAAACCCTAGCTTTATCTGACATGTGCTGGACTTTCCTCCCGTACTATCAGAAATATCAATCAGACCTTTCAACTGTAATGCAGGAAGGCAAATATGTGTTTCAAAAATACAGCACATAGCTCATTCTGCAAATGAATACCACAAAGGATAAACATACCAGGTCCTTAAATAATTGAGAACACCAAATTAATAGTTTCTATCTAAAGTTCCAAAGAAGCAGTAATAGTTTTAAAACTAGGTGTGATGAAGAATTGTGAAAAACATTTTCAATCTATCATGGACTTAAAGTTTAAAAAAACAACATGACTAATAATTTTTATGTGCTTAGAACTGCTATAAAAGTTGCTGAAGAGATTTCTATTAAAGTTTATAAATGTCTATCCTTATTTGCATATGGAATGTCAACCTGTATCAAGAAGGTCATAAACTAATACTAGGTTTAAAGACTACAAATTTTAAAAAAAGCATTAGTTTTTAAAAAGCTATACATTTATTCTTTTATGAAGTCTTGGCCCTAATTTTTCCCTGGATCTAATAGACTTAGATTATATACTTGGAACAATTTTGCTTAATACTGGAGATAGTATCCTATCCACTAGTTATGCTTGATGACCTTGGCTATTGTCAAGCATTACTAAAAGCAATTCTCAAAGAGCATTTCTAAATATAAAAATTGTCAGGTTGGCACCAAAGACTTATATTATGAGGCTTTTATCTGGTATGCCCTACTTTTAAATTTGTGAGAGGTCACTGTTTATGTTTACAATTCAATACTTATTATATATACATTCTTAAATGAAGAAACAGGAGAATGCTAGGTATGTTTCTTAGTTTTGAAAAGAACTGTCCCGTGGTTTCCCCTTTTTCATTTTGGCTGCCAGGAAAAGTTCAAAAGACACCTGACACTTAATCACAGCCTGGCAAACATTTCTTACAATTTTTTAAATCAAATTGATGGTTATCAGAGGAAGCTTAAAATTTGTTTTAGAAACAACTGCTAAGATGATGACAATATCTGAGCCCTTTCAAAAGGTATTTAATTTTCTAATAAAAATGAACAAAATAAGCTTCTGTTCAACACTAGCTTAGCAATCAATAAGGTAACTAAAAACTGTTACGGGAATTCTACTCCCATTTTTTTGAGAAATCTCTATATTGCTTTCCATAGAGGTTACTAGACAACATTTCTCCCAACAGTGGATGAGAGTTCCCTTTGCACCACAATCCCGTAAACACTGGCTATTTCCAGATTTTTTGATGTGTTATTCTCACAGGGGTGAGATGGAATCTCATTATTGTTTTGATTTGTATTTCTCTAATTATGAATGGCAATAAGCACTTTTCCCTATTCCCATTGGCCATCTATATGTCTTCTTTGGGGAAATGTGTGTTCATCTCCTCACTCCATTTATAGAAGGGTTATATTTTTTTGGTAAATTTAGTGAGGGCTTTGAGTGGTCAGAATGAAAGAGACAGACAGAAAATTCTTTGGGGAAATGTGTGTTCATCTCTTCACTCCATTTATAGAAGGGTTATATATTTTTTGGTAAGTTTAGTGAGTGCTTTGAGTGGTCAGAATGAAAGAGACAGACAGAAAATGATCTAGCTCATATGTGGTACTTTACAGACATACAGCAAGGTAGCAACAAAGCTCCAAAGGCAACATAATGAGGGAACTGATGGACATCACGTGAGGGTGGTACAGAAAGAGGGGGCTGGGGTTCTTTGGGAGAGAGATGGGTACAATGGTGAAGGATTTGGTGTTGGAATTATGTCCAGGAGAAACCATTATTAATAATATGGTACTGTAGCACTGTCCTCCCATTGTTCATCAATTTGCTCGAGCGAGCACCAGTAATGTCTCCACTGTGAGACTTGTTACTGTTTTTGGCATATGGAATAAGCCAGAGGGAGCTTGCCAGGCTTTGCCGTGCGGGCAGGATACTCTTGGTAGCTTGCTAGGCTCTTCGAGCGGGGTGGAGGAATCGAACCTGGGTTGGTCGCATACAAGGCAAACGCCCTACCCACTATGCTATCGCTCCAGCCCAATAATATTGTAAATATCCCCCCCCCAAAAAAAAGTTAGAACCCAAATGTTATTATTTAACCTTAGATTTTCCAACTACATTATTTAAAGAAGAAGAAAAAAACCTATAGTGTGAAACTTCTACTGATTATCGCTATAGATGAAATCATTAAGCTTCTCTCAAGAAATGAAACTCTAAGTTATAGAGGCTCTGTAATTCCACTAATGGGAATGTGGTCATTTTCACCTGTCCTGTCCTAATAGACCTTCAGAGATGAATCTAGAAATGTTAAGTCCAAGGAAACAATCTAAAAATCATGAGAAGTAATAGCTATTTTTTAGTAAAAAGCACATAACTCTGCATGTGTCAGGTTAGGCTTGGGTATGATACCCAATACTTGCAAAAAAATAAAACACACCCTTAATGAGCCCTACATTTAGGGTGTGTGTGCGTGGGGGGAGGGGGAGCAGGCAGTAAATTCCATACATGTGTTCCATACATGTAATTTGTTATAGAATCATAGAAAATCTTGCAAACTCCTGAATTACATAACCAAACACCTCTATTCTACTTCTGAAACTGGGATTTACAAAGTTACTGATAGTTAAGTTTTAAGCATATAACATTTTAACACCAATCCTAACGCTAGTGTCCACTTCTTTGAAACTACTCTTTTGATTCCTACCTCTATATTCTTGGCCTCTCTGAGTTCTCAATTTTGCCACCAGTTATTCAAATGCAAGAATTTTGTTTAGAATGAACTATTCTTAAAAACCATAATGGGAGCTCAATTGACCCAGCAATACCACTCCTGGAAATATATCCCAGAGATGCAAAAAAGTATAGTCGAAGTGACATCTGCACTTGTTTGTTCATTGCAGCACTGTTTACAATAGCCAGAACCTGGAAAAAATCCGAGTGCCCAAGAACAGATGACTGGTTAAAGAAACTTTGGTACATCTATACAATGGAATACTATGCAGCTGTTAGAAAAGATGAAGTCATGAAATTTACATACAAGTGGTTCTACATGGAAAGTATCATGATAAGTGGAATGAGTCAGAAAGAGAGGGACAGACATAGAAAGATTGCATTCATCTGTGGAATATAAAGCAACAGAATAGGAGACTAACACCCAAGAATAGTTGAGATAAGTACCAGGAGGTTCGCTCCATGGCTTGGAGGCCAGCCACACATGCTAGGGGAAAAGGCAGCTCAGATGGAGAAGGGAACACCAAGTAAAGGGTGTTGGAAGGATCTGCCCAGGATGGGAGATGCATGCTGAAAGTAGACTATAGACCAAACATGACTGCCACTCAATACCTCTATTGCAAACCACAACACCCAAAGGAGAGTGAGAACAAAAGGGAATGCCCTGCCACAGAGGTGGGGTGGGATGGGGGGATGGGGGTGGTGGTGGGAGGGATACTTGGTGGTGGAGAATGGGCACTGGTGGAGGGATGGGTACTTGATCATTGTATAACTGAAACCCAAGCACAAAAATTTGTAAGTCTACAACTGTACCTCATGGTGTTTCACTAATAAAAACTTAAAAAAAAAACACCCACCATAATGGGAGTTGGGGATGTAGTTCAGTGGTAAAGCACATAACTCTGCATGTGTCAGGTTAGGCTTGAGTATGATACCCAATACTTGCAAAAAAATAAAACACACCCTTAATGAGCCCTACATTTAGGTGTGTGTGCGTGGGGAGAGGGGGAACAGGCAGTAAATTACATACATGTGTTCACATAGGGCAATTTGTTACTACAGAAATAGTTAGATAAAAGAGAACTTCTATTCAATAACCTTATTTTCTATTTAATTATTCCTTATAATTGTTTTTCTGCTACCAATTCAGCATTCTCACTAATTATTATTATTTTTTTGTTTGTTGTTGGGTCACATCTGGCAGTGCTCAGGGGACCACATGGAGTGTTAGGGACAGTCTGGATTGTTTCTATATTCTGGCTATTCTACTTAAGGGCTGCAATGAATACAGGTATGTACATATCTTTTCTTTTTTCTTTTTTTTTTTTTGCTTTTTGGGTCACACCCAGTGATACAAAGGGTTACTCCTGGCTCATGCACTCAGGAATTACTCCTGGCGGTGCTCGGGGGACCATATGCGATGCTGGGAATCGAACTCGGGTCAGCCGTGTGCAAGGCAAACGCCCTACCCGCTGTGCTATATTGCTCCAGCCCCATGTACATATCTTTTCAAATTAACGTTTGTTATGTTTTGGGGGTAACTGCCAAGAAATAAAATTGTTGGGTCATGTGGAATTCTGAAGATTCTAAATTTTTTGAGAAGACTCTATACTGTTTCCCATAAAGGATGAGGCAGATCAGTGTCCTTCAACCACTGGTCTGGTGGTATAAAAAGGTTGAAAACCACTGATAAACTGCCTTGCTTATAACTGCTGATTCATGAATTGGCATGCCAATTCTCCCTCAAGTGTAAAAAGACTAAAGCATATTATGTTAGAAGACATTCTCACCAACTGTGAATGAGGGTGCCTTTTTTTTTTATTATTGTATACTCTCCAGCACTGGTGATTTCCAGTTTTTTTTTTTTTGATATATGCCATACTCAGAGGTGATATTTCTATTGTTTTGATTTGCATATTTCCCTGATAGTAAATGACCATGAACACTTTTTCATATGCCTACTCTCTGTCCGTATATCTTCTTTCAGGAAGCATCTATTCACTTCCTTTCCTCCTTCTTTGCTGGGGTTATTGGTTTTTGTGCTATTGGACTTTGTGACTCTTTTATATATCCTGGATATTAGCCCTTTACCTGATGAATGGTGTGTAAATATTTTTGCCTGTTCAGTATGGTGTCTTTTAATTTCAGCCTGAGTGTTCTTTGCCATACAAAGCTTATTAGTTTGATGTATACCAATGTATTTCTACTTTTCTTTGACAATGGAATCAAGTCATTGAAGGTTCATATCCTGGAGAGTTCTGCCTGTAATTCCTCAATTTTATCAATTCTAGCCTAATATATTTTGATTAACTATTATGTATGGTGTGATAAAGATCATTTCATTTTTTTGCATGTGGCTATCCAGTTTCCCCAACATCATTTGTTGATGAGACTTTCCTTGCTCTACTTCATGCTCCCAGCTCCTTTGTCACAATTTAACTGTCCATTTATCTGAGGATTTCTCTCTGGACTCCTAACTCTATTTGATTGTTCTGACAGTATGCCTTTATTTCAGTACCACACAATTTTGATTGCTTAAGTTTCTAGGAAATGTGATACTTTCCATCCTTTGTCACCCCACCTGCAGGAAAGCTTTAGCAATTTAGGGAGCTTTATGATTATTATATGTAAAAAAAAAATAAGTGAATCTTGACTGTACAGAGATAAGAAATATATATATCTATGGTAATAAGGTCAAGCTCCAAACTGATAAGATTATGAAGTAGTTACTAAAATTTAAAAAATTCCTTTAGTCTCACTAGAACATACTTTCCATAAAATGTCTGTTGCTACTAGAAATGTACCTGTGCTATTTATTCAATTTTTTTTTCTAAATTTATATACATATAGAAAGGGGGAAGTCAACCAAACTTTTAACAATAATTATCAATAATTTTATTTGGCTAACATCTAGCATGGGCTGGAATGAAAGCACAGTGGGTAGGGCATCTGCCTTGCATGCGGCTGACCCAGGTTTGATTCCTCCGCCCCTCTCAGAGAGCCGGCAAGCTTCTGAGTATCTCACCCGGATGGCAAAAGCCTGGCAAGCTACCCGTGACGTATTTGATATGCCAAAAACAGTTAATAGTTAACGTTATTGGTGTCCGCTCAAGCAAAGCGATGAACAATGGGAGGACAGTGCTACAGTGCAACATCTAGCATATTAATTTTACTAGAAGGAAACATATTTAGTCTTTCATTTTATAGGTGCGGAAACTGAGGCCTGATAAAGTTAAATAAGTTACAGAGATCACTTAGCTTTATTAATAGTAACCTTTTTTCCCTGTCATGTTGGGGAATTGAACTCAGGCCTCACACCATAGTAATTCACACGCAAAAATCCCAGTTGAATGGGTTTTACATCTTCAACTAATGTGCAAGAATTACCAAAAAAAAAAAAAAATAACAAGTCACCTCAATCCAATTTGTGAGCCAGTAACACTCTGGATCTGTGTTTTCCACTGTAAAGAGAACATTTCCTCTGGGAATGACAGAACCCTCAGGAACAGCTTTTACTTCTATTGGAAGATGTCCATCATATTTCTGGTAAGAGACAATAATAAATATATTGTTCAACGAATTTTCTATTTTAATAAGGTTCTTTACAATTTACACAAGTTAGATTTACTGTCAAAGAAACTTCAATTATAGACAAAAATTGCTAGTAATTTTGTCAGAATACCCTTATCTGGAGCAGGAGTGTAGTACAGAAGACAGGGACTTGCTTTGCATTTGGCCGCCCAGGTTTGATCCCTGGTACCTCATATGGTCCCCAGAGCCCACCAGGAGTGATCCCTTAGTACACAGCAAGGAGTAAGCCCTGACAAACTAAGGAACTACTTAAAAAAAAAAAAAAAGCAAACACACATAATAGAAAAGGAAAGAACACTTCTCTGTCAGTAGAAGAAACTTTAATAGGTTTCTAATAGGTTTTCTCCTTATTCTGGTAGATGTGAAACCAATCATTTTGGTAGTGGAAAGACCAATCATTACATTTTAGAGCTTTGGCGATCAATAGCCAACTTCAACAATTACTTTCAAAGTCAAGGAGAATGTATTTGTACATGGTAAGTTAATATTTAAATTACTCTTCCCCTTTAGGTTTCAGTCTGTGTGTAAAATGGATAAGATAAAACTACAGATCAATACCCCATGAATACCTGAGTCTCTGAACATATAAATCAAAGATTACCCTATCTATGGAAATTACATTAATAAGCATTCAAAGGCCCATAAGTTTCAAATAGCAAAGCAGTATTACAACGTGAGTACAATACTGCACTTCTAATTATTTAATATTTGATAGTCCACAATGAAATTGTTTTGCATATAGGGGCTACTCTTCATGGTGCTTAGGAATCAGTCCTGGTGGTATATGGGGATTGAACCAGGATTGCCTGCATGCAAAAATAAAAACCCATCTTAACTCCAGTGTTATCTCTCTGGCCTCCTGTACTGCATGTTTTTCGTTTGTTTGTTTTTTTCTTTTTGGGTCACACCCAGCAATGCTCAGGGGTTACTCCTGGCTCATGCACTCAGGAATTACTCCTGGTGGTGCTCGGGGGACCATATGGGATGCTGGGAATCGAACCTGGGTTGGCCATGTTGGCTGTGTGAAAGGCAAACGCCCTACCTGCTGTGCTATCGCTCCAGCCCCTGCATGTTTTTTAAGACATAAATTAACACTTAACATCACAAGATGCCAACAGATCAACAGGGCCCATCCCAGTCTATTTTCATAATAAAAGAAAACCAACCACCAGAGAAAATATTTCTGATAGCTCCACTGCCATGCCTCTAGATGGCAAAAACTTTAAGCAATGGAACTAAAAATGCTTGACATGATTATTACAGTACAACAAATAATAAGATGAGTTTTATTTATTTATTTATTTTTTTGCTTTTTGGGTCACACCCAGCGATGCACAGGGGTTACTCTTGGCTCTGCACTCAGGAATTACTCCTGGCGGTGCTCAGGGGACCAGATGGGATGCTGGGAATCGAACCCGGATCGGCTGCGTGCAAGGCAAACGCCCTCCCTGTTGTGCTATCGCTCCAGCCCCAAGATGAGTTTTATTTACCTGTAACAAACCACTCTAAATAGTAAAGGAAATTTCCCAGAATTATTAGTGATTAAATTCACATCATCTATTAAATCACTTTTATGAAAAGTGATGGTTATTTAAATTTTAATTCACTAATATTTTGACAGATTATGTACGACCATAAATACTAAATGCTAACGATTTGCCAACAGAAAAAAAAATACTAGGGATCAGAGTTATAGTACAGTGGATAGGGCTTTTGTCTTGCACACAGCCAACTTGGGTTTGATTGCTAGCACACCATGCGGTCCCTCAAGCTCACACGCTCTGAGCACTGCTGGGTGCGCCCAAAAGACAAAACAAAACAATTAAATACTATCCTTCATTTTTAATAAGAATGCCTAAAACAGCCATTATATTTTGTTCATAAACAATAAAGTGCTATAATTACAGTTCTATTCAAACACTTCTGAAATTCTGAACTAAAAGCAAACCAAAGTAAATCAATATCAATCACTTTTTACCTCAAGAATGTAGTTCCATCCCTTTTCATTAAAGACATCATCTTGAAAATGTTCTTTGTACACCTCTTTGGCTTCCTGGATCTTCTCTTTGGTCACTACTTTACCTATAAGGATAAACAGCTCCAATTTACACTGTCATAGGCATACATTGTCATCATAGGATTAGAACTCTAATTATTTCAGTGTTGTACAGAATAGGAAAAAATATTAACCTTGGGAGATTCACCCAAAGTCCACAGCAGAGTCAAAAGGAAAAACTTACAGTTCCAACCATTGTAAGCCTAAGTGATAAATTCTTTAAAAACATTTTTATTTGATTTACAATCCCATTAATGGTAGGGAGGATAGGCTGTTTTAACACCACACCCTTCATTAGAATGTCCACTTCCTTCCACCACTGTCTCAGTGGTAAACTCAGTTTTGAAGATAAGTTCTGCTGCCTTTGGCCATTAGTTATTCCCTTGCTATGTAAATTCTTATATGTAACCACATGGTCCCGGAAGCCGGGAGTAGCCCCTAACAGATCTTCTGTGGCTTCATAAAAAATTTTTTTTGGGGAGGCTGGAGCAATAGCACAGCAGGTAGGGCGTTTGCCTTGCACACAGCTGACCTAGGTTCGATTCCCAGCATCCCATCTGGTCCCCTGAGCACTGCCAGGGGTAATTCCTGAGTGCAGAGCCAGGAGAAACCCCTGTGCATCACCAGGTGTGACTCAAAAAAAAAAAAAAAACCAAACTTTTTTTCTGAAGTTGAAAAACAAAAGCAAATATGCAGTTGAAAAAATTATTTTATATATAGCATTAGTGAACATCTTTGTGGATTTAAATACTCTTCACATTTAGGAGTAGTCACTTAAAAAGTCAGATGACTTCTCACTTGGGGACTAGGTAATTCAGTAATGTTTCCAATTACTAATTTTAGTTTTTTAAGTACACTTTCATGAATCAGTGAAATGAAGACAATAGAAGTAGAATATCTACTTATGGTTTTTGAAGGGTAAATGAGTTAAGACAGAAATATGGTCTGACAACAGGCAATCACTATATTTTATTCTAATTTTCTATGTATTTGGGAGCCATACTGGCACTGCTTATGGGATCATGTAAAGCCAGGGACTGAACCTAGGTCTCCTTCATACAAAGCACACCCTTGGAGCTATCTCTTCAGCCTCTCCATTTTAAATGCAAATAAAAATAAATGATATTTTACAAAGATTTTAAACAGTGAAACTGAAGTTTTTGACACCTTCAGATAAACTCACTAGTTAACTCATTTAAATCCACATGTCCAACAACAAATAGATGAATAAAGAAAGCTGCAGTATACATATACAATTGAATACTCCTCATCTATAAGAAAAGATGAAATCTTGAACTGAAGGTTATCAGGTCAAGAGAATCAAGTTAGAGGAAGGAGAACAACTATAGAATGATCTCATTCATCTGCGGTATATAGAACAACAGAATAAGGGGATAAACAGTATTGAATAATGACAAACCTTGACCATGAACTACAAAAGTGAAATCAGCAAGCAAATGGGGGGATGGGGGAAAGGGGAGAAAGAAGCAAAACTAGAAGTGTTAATGTAAGGACAGTTGGTGGAGAGTCTTGAGCACTCTGGTGGTAGTGACGGTGCAGTAGCTTTGTACATCAAAACCATAAACATTAACACTATTATAACCATACTGCACTGTCACTGTGCAGTGCAGCTACAATCAATCAATCAATAAAATGCCTGGGTAAGTTTTTGCTACACAATAGAACTTGTTATATCTAAGTAGGTTTCCAATGTTCCTGAAATTATTATCTCATTTCTCAGTCAACTCAATTTATATTAACTCTTGAGTTGTTTTTTTTTTTCTGAGTTGGGGGGGGGGCAAAGAAATAGTACAGTGGGTAAGGCACTTGCTTTATACAAAACTGACCTGGGTTCAATCACCAGCCTCACATATGGTTCCCCGAGCACTGCCAGGAGTTATCCCTGAACATCGCTAAGTATGGCTCAAACAACAGCAAAAACCCATAGTTGAAAATTTCTCAGATGCATAAAATATTTGGGAACTGTTTCTCCCCTATCAACCTCATTGCAAAATAGACTAGAAACAGATTTTGAAATAATGAATCACAGAAATTATTTTGGAAATTTTTCCACTTTAAAATAAATCTGAGGGTTAAGTCCACAGTTACTAGGTAGTGTCAAAACATATCTTTAAGGTGAAAATGGAATAAAAGTAATCTAATTGTAACCATAATTTAAAATGAGTCCTCACATCAATTAACTCTTTTTATTTCATAAGCAAACTACATTAACTTCAGAAAATGGACTTTTCTACACTTACCCCCAAACTTATTTTAGAACATTAAACACTGATATCAAATTATAAGATTTAATATATGAGCACATTTTAAAAATTTACTAGATTTTCACAAATGCCAGGTAAGACTAGAAAATATTTGAATATCAAGACCAGCTACTCCATACATTGCTTCAATTAACAGAATATAAAAGCAGTGTTTTAACCGTACTATGAAAAATAGTACCTTTTAAGTACTTATTAAGAATGTACTGCAATCCATAAAATACTGTTTCCTCATATTTCACCTTCCTTATTTTGGAATTTTCTGTCTTCTTTTCACGGCATTCAAAGTAAGAATAAACTTTGCTTGTGTTGGGTGGATACTGTTTATAGTGAGTAACCTATATGAGAGATAAAACACTTGAGTTAAAAAGCATAAGAGATTATAAATCACAAAGGGCTTAAAATGATTTAAAATCAGAGAAACTTTATTTTTCATTTGTGACTAATGGACTTTTTTCTGGCTTTAAGAAATATACTAATGGAGCTGGAGAAATAATACAGCAGGTAGGGCATTTCCCTTGCATGCGACTGACCGAACTCCTAGGAGGGCTTGGGAGACCATGAACCTGGGTTGGCCAATGGCACATGCAAGGCAAGCATCCTACCAGCTTTACTATCACTCTAGCCCCTTACTAAGATATGTTTAATAGGTCAGTATCTTAAATTCAAAATCATGGAAGAGTACTAAATTTTATAAGCAGACTGAATATAATGAAGTACAAGGTTTCTAAGCTGGACATATGAAATAAAAGTACAAAGAACCTCATCTGGTCTTTGGGAACAGCCTAATTCAGAGCAAGAAAGAAGCTGCTTGGGAGACATATACATGATATAAAAGAATAAGGTGAAAGAAAAATTTGGTCATCACTATCTAAATATGGTAAGTTTGCTAAGTCAGTAGAGCCAATGACATCCACTGACTCTACTTCTTTACTGATAGAGTGCTGACAATGATCCCCTTTGTTCTTCACAATGATAGCATAAAAACTTGGATGAAAGAAACAGAAGCTAGAAGGTATAATAAAACTTTTCTAATAGTCTTCTCTAAAAACCTCCGAATTGGAAAATAAATACCAATACAATAAAATAGGAAATCCTTACGATTTTATAAATATGAAAACTTATCAGATTCACTTTTCATGGTTTTAGCTAAGTCACCATTGAAAAATTTCTACTTTTGTTTTAAGGAAAGGTATAGGGTCATTGTAATATGACTATAGTCTATATGTAGTAAAAACTTGAGTTTAAAATAGGTTTTCTCTCCAATGAAATCAACTTGTGACATTATAAAAATAGAACTCTTTTATTTTTTAAATTAAATCACCGTGAGATATACTTACAAAGTTTTCATGTTTGAGTTTTGGTAATACAATGATCGAACATCCATCCCTCTACAAATGCACATTTTCCACCACCAATGTCCCCAGTATCCCTCCCGTCCTTCCCAACCATTCCCCTGCCTCTATAGCAGACATTTTCCTCCACACTCTCTCTCTACTTTTGGGCATTATGGGTTGCAATATAGATACTGAGAGGCTATCATGTTTGGTCCTTTACCTACTTTCCCCATTCCGAACACATCTCTGATTCCGAATGATTCCTCCAATCATCATTGACTTGGTGATCCATTCTCTATTTCAGCTGCCTTCTCCCCCAGCTCATGAGACAGGCTTCCAACTATGGAGCTAGTGTCTACTGTCCTTGGGTGTCAGTCTCATATTATTTTATATTCCACAAATGAGTCCAGTCCTTCTATGTCTGCCCTCTTTCTGACTCATTTCACTTAGCGTGATACTCTCCATGAACATCTACTTCTAAGCAAATTTCATAACTTCATCTTTCTTAACAGCTGCACAGTATTCCATTATCTAGATATACCAAAGTTTCTTTAACCAGTTGTCTGTTCTTGGGCACTCGGGTTGTTTCCAGATTCTGGGTATTGTGAACAATGCTGCAATGAACATACTGGTGCAGATGTCATTTCTACTGTGCTAAAAATAGCACTCTTTGCTGTTCAAAACCAACCTTGGAGGTGAATCATATTAAAAGTATGATAGTCTATGTCAGAGTTGAAGCTTTCTATTTTACTTCTAAACAAGAGGTATCCATATACAAAAAGGTATAAGGAGGCCTTATCAAGTCCTAGAAGTTCATGTTAGGTTTTTTTTACTTTTGACTTTTATCTGCAGTTCTTTGATAACATGGAAACTGATACCACCATAGCACTGTCCTCCGTTGTTCATCGATTTGCTCGAGTGGGCAACAGTAACGTCTCTATTGTGAGACTTGTAGTTACTGTTATTGGCATATTGAATATGCCATGGGGAGCTTGCCAGGCTCTGCCGTGCAGGCGGGATACTCTCGGTAGCTTGCTGGGCTCTCCGAGAGGAATGGAGGAATCAAACCTGGGTTGGTCGCATGCAAAGCAAACACCCTACCCACTGTGCTATCACTCCAGCCCACTGTAAGTTTAAGAAAATTTAGGAGAGGAGGAGAACAGCTTTGGCATGTACAAGCCCCAGATTCAATCCTCGGCACCACATGGCTCCCTGGGTACTGCTGGGTATAGCCCTGGTGGCCCCTGAGTACTCTAAAATCTGGCCTCTGTAAACCCATGCAGTACTGCCATCTACAGGGCCTGATCATCTAATCATTAAGCCCAACACCATTGGACCAGGATCAAGGGTGACCCAGAGATTCCTCAGTATGCTGGGGAGGACCCCACCAAAATAGATTTGAGCAGCTAAATAAAATAGTTAATATAAAGTCTAGAGCAAATTCAAACTCATTAGCCAATTCAATAAAGTGTAAAAATAACACAAATAGATATATAATTATTTCAACTATTTAAGAACTGATTAGAAAATTATCATTTCCTGAAAACACATCCAACCTGTAAAAATGAAAAAAAAAAAATCAGTTTACAATCTAAATCAACTCCATCTCCTTTAATGGAAAGAGTGGTGAGATAGGAAAAATTTATCTGTGATGAAATAAAATTTGAATGTTTCAATGTCCTTCTACACATTTTTAAAACAGATTTATAGTTGTAACTCTCAAGTTATTCTGATCATCCTCATCAGTTCAGAACTTTAAAGGCACACCTTTATAAATCCATTTTCTCTATCAAACAGAAATAGAAATAGCTTAGAGTTCTGTAGTGCATACTTTCTTTGTACGTGGGAAAACGACTGTGAGACCTATCTGTATAAAAAAGATTGAAAGCCTGAAAACAACTTGTGTTGGTTAAGGTATAAAGAAAAAGGAACTGTCATTTTGTGTACACCAATATACCATAAAGTGTAAATTGATGTATTCTTTATGGAAAACACAGGATGGAGATTCTGCAAAAAAAATACATAGGAGCTGGAGTGACAGTACAGTGGGAAAAGCTTGTCTTGCACACAGCCAACCCAGGTTCAATCCCTGGTATGCCATATGGTCTGCTGAGCCTGCTAGAAGGCCTGCTAGAAGTAATTCCTGAGTGCAGAGTCAGGAGTGACCCCTGAGTACTACTGGGTATGGCCCAAACCACTCCCAAAAATGAATAAAAAATAAATTTTAAAAGCAGAATAGAAATACCATATAATCTAGCAGTTCTACTCCTATTTATTTAAAGAATAGGAAAACATTACTTCAAAAAGATACAGTACAATGATTTCACAGCAGCCTTATTCAAAATAACCAAAATCAAAATGCCCATCTACAGATGATTGGATAAAGAATCTGTGGTACATATACTCAGTGGACTACAAATATTCAACTATGAATAAAAGATGAAAAGGCAGTGTTTGCCAAAACTTAGAAACAAACTCAGGTCTTTATGCTAAAAAAAATGAATCAAAGTCGAAAACAATTACCAAATGGTTTCTAATTTGTGAAACAAAAAAAAAAAATGCAAATTAACAACCAAAAAACAGTCTTTAGGGAAAATGTAGCAGTTACTGAAGGGGAAGAAAAAGTGGGAGGAGAAGAAAGGAGAACTGATCAAATTGCTAGTGAGAATGACAAGTGTGGTGGCAGGTTTACTAAAGTACAAAGCCATATCACAGTCACAGTCACGGTCCTCCCGTTGTTCATCGATTTGCTCGCGTGGGCCCAGTAACATCTCCTTTGTGAGACTTATTACAATGTGAAAAATACTACGAAACTGCATATAGTATTGCAAATGGCGAATCAAAATTGTTTTTAATTCAAAAATAAATAAGGGTGATAGAAATGCTTCTCTGGGATGGTAACAGAGGAGCAAAGTTTAAATGACAAGTACATAAATAAATAAATAAAAAATACACTTGGACCTGAAAAACATAGTAGAACAAAGGCTGAGTTTAAAGAATGGCTGAAGTGGGTGAGTGTAGGTACATAATAAGGTCAGGTAAAGAGACTGGAACAAAATCACATAAAGCTCCCCCCTCCCCCGCCCCCTCCCATCCCTGGTCTTTTTTTGGTTCACACTCAGTGATGCTCAGGGGTTATTCCTGTCTCTGCATCAGGAATTACTCCTGCTGGTGCTCAGGGGACCATATGGAAAGCCGGGGATAAAACCCGGGTCAGCAGTGTGCAAGGCAAACACCCTACCCTCTGTACTCCGCTCCCAAGATCACAAAAAGCTTATAGGCTACTACAGGAGCTTGGATTTTATGTCTTTAGTGGGAAGTGAACACTAAGCTTGAGTGAATATGCTCTAATTCACACATTAGTCTGGTAGTGAGGCAGAAAAAGCACAGATTGGAGTAGAAGCATTACTGCCAAAGTGTAGGTTAGGTAAGAGAACTGACTCAGTATTTTTTGAGGTAAATGAGAGTTAGATTGCTAGATGAGATTGGAGGAAAGTGAGGGAATGAAATAAATGTAACAATGTCCTTAAATTTTTGGAATGAATGAGTGGGTAAAGAACTGTGCCATTTATTGAGATGGAGAAGGCTATGAAAGGACTATGTAGGGATATCATCAGTTCAGTTTAAGTAATACTAACAAAAACCTTCACAGCATTTAAAATTAAACTATATAATAGGCTGGAGCAATAGCACAGCGGGTAGGGCGTTCGCCTTACAAGCGGCCAACATGGCCGACCCGAGTTCGATTCCTCCGCCCGTCTCGGAGAGCCCGGCAAGCTACCGAGAGTATTCGATATGCCAGACACAGTAACAACAAAGTCTCCAATGGAGACGTTACTGGGCCTGCTCGAGCAAATCGACGATCAACGGGAGGGCCTTTACCTTTACCTTTTACCTTTATATAACAGAAGCTCTAAAATTATGTTAACTTTTCTTTTTCTTGAGCACTGCTCTGATTTTTATGTTCATATACAATGATTCTACAGTAAAAATCAAGTAATTCACAAGATGAAGAAAAAAATAGCAAATTTCATGTAACATCCACGGTAAATCTTAACTCTAAAGATGTTCATTTCATGGGGCCGGAAAAGATAGGCCCACAAACTGAGCCCATGCTTTGTATGCAGGAGGTATGGGCTTTGATTCTGAGTACCCTATGGTCCCTTCAAATACTGTCAGAAGTGATCCCAGAGCACAGAACTAGGAGAAGGCACCAGCACCACCGGGCATGACTCCCAAACAAAATTACTAAAATGGCAAGATTTTTCTTAGCTCAGAGAGCACTGGCAGTCATAAGGATATGTGGTAAAGAACAAAGGAACATGGGGGGGAAGCTCTCCTAACAGAACTTAATTTCACATTTATATGATGGAAATTTTACTTCACAAAACCATACTTTTCATACCTATAACTCCAAGGGCCAGAGCAGGCAGGGTGCCTGTCTTGCATGCTTCTAACTCAGGTTCAACCCCCGGCACCCCATATGGGCCCCTGGGCATCACCAGATGTGATCCCTGAGAACAGAGACAGGAGTAAGCCCTGAGCACTGCTGGGTATGATCCCAAAGCAAAAACAACAACAAAAATATAATCTCCAAGTAAATAATCCTTGTAATAATTTTGACAGTTAAGAGGGACAGTGCATGAAGCTAAGCAGTAAAGTATCAGCCTTGCATGGGAAAGGTCTTAGGCTAGATCTCTGGCACTGTAGCATTGTGGCACTGTCCTCCCATTGTTCATCGATTTGCTCGAGCAGGCCCAGTAACATCTCCATTGTGAGACTTGTTACTGTGTTTGGTATATTGAATACGACACCGGTAGCTTGCCAGGCTTTGCCATGAGGATGAGATACTCTCAGTAGCTTGCTGGGCTCTCCGAGAGGGGCAGAGGAATCGAACCTGGCTCTGGTGGGTCGGCTGTGTGCAAGGCAAACACCCTACCCCTGTGCTATCACTCCAGTCCTAGATCTCTGGCACTACCAGAAAATAAGAAATAAAGAGAAAATTATTTGTTTTTACAATGGTATGACTCTTTCTGTAAAAAGAAAATCTGTCGACTTTTCAACTGAGTTTCTTTAGATTTCCCCTCAGGCTGATACAATGTCTAAAAAGCTTTCCTTCCACAATAGGACCATATACGCAAAGACTAGTACTACTAACACACTTTTCCATTTATAATTTTATAACTGCTAAGAAATAATCACAAGTCAACTTTTAAAAAATACCTATTGTATTCAGGAGCACATGGAGTAACATGGTGACAGAGTGAGCTACCTTTTCTATGTAATATTTAAACTCAACAGGGTATTCACTGAGTCTCCAAGACTTTTGACCTCTTCAAAACTGAAGTGCTACAAACAGCAAAAATCACAACATTCTTTCTTCTTTACTATTATTTAAGACAATACTCATTACCATTTGTCTCTAAGAGAACTATAGAGTCTTAAATTATATTATAGTGGGCAGGGAAGAAAATATCCCTTCCACTTCCTGGCACTGAATTCTGGACATCCTGACAACCTGAACCTTTTTTTTTTTTTTTTTGCCAAACCTTCAAGAAGGATTTAATCAACCTATACAGACTAATTTTGGTACTTTGTTTTGCAAGGTACTAAATAATTCTTACAAAAGTTAATCTTCCTATAAAGTATACTCATGATTTACACCAAAAATCTTATCAACTTGCTCAAATCTTTTCTATAATTTAGAATGTTACCGTAAAAAAGCACCTAAAAATACACTAGATTCCAAGCTGCAGTAGGTTCTTACCTACTCAATCCTAAAAGGCTCAATCCTAATATAAAATAGTACTTAAGTGCTCATTCAGAAACAGTGAGAGAGAAGCTGAGATTATGAAAATCTTCCTGTGTCCTTTTATTTGTAATAAACATACCTTAAGTGGATTAAAAACAGAACTACATTAACTTATTTTCTCAGTTCTTTATTATTTATAGTAAGGAATGAGAATATACAAATGAGTATGTAATAGTTTAAATGTTTCTCCTCTGGCTCTAACAGTTCTGCACTCTCTTCAGAAGATATAAGAACACCTCCTCCACATGTATTTCGGTGCTTGGATACTATCCTGTCCATGTGAGAAACTGCTTTGTAGTTCTTAAGCAACCGATTATCCTTCCTTCAGATTTAGAGAGAAGAGATCAGCAATGTTGTTTCTTCTATGAATACCTCTAAAGCTACTAGTACTGACATTAACTGGTCAAGTACTTACAAGGAAGAATATGTAACATTCTCAGTAACTAAAAAAAAATCATTACTTCTAATTTCTAACTTCAGGATTATCACTTCTTTTTCCACCGGGGACAAAAAAGCAAAAGTAGAATACAGACTGTAAAGACCACTAAAAAGTAATGAATCTGAAAGAGGAAAATGTGAATATGGAACATAAACCTATTTTACTGTATTTTCTATAAATCACTGGCATAAAACATAACCTTTTTTTATTTTCCTGAAGGTATTTTAAAGGAGAAGAGCAAGACACTAGACTATAATCTTCAATATAAGGTTTCTTATCAGAAAGGGACCATAAAACACAAGCACAGGAATAAACATTTTTATTAACACGATACAAATTCTATTAGTGGAGTTAAGTATGCCTTACCAGGAGATGGAGGGGAAAAAAGGTCTTGTTTTGGGGTTATACCTGGAGATGCTCAAGATTTACTCCTGACTCTAATAAGTTCAGGGATTAGTACTGGTGATGCTCAGGGGAGACTATCTGGGGTCCCAATGATTGAACCCTGACCCGCCTTGCTATTCTATGACTCCAGCCTCCAAATGAGAACATTTTAAAGTAACTCAGTCACAATCGTTAAGTTAGCAGTATTCTCCTGAAAACAATGCCCAAACAACTTTACATTGGCTGGAGATACATAGTAGAGGGATTAAGATGTTTACATGCAGCCTACTAGGGTTCTATACCCACCTACCACATATTGTCCCCCAGCAGAGCTAGGAGTAAACCCTGAGCAAGCAAGGTGTTGCTCCCCCACAAAAGACAACTTCACATTACTTATGTATAATGGCTTGGGGAGATAAAACCTAATGGAACACTTGCTTTTTTTTTTTTTAAACCTGTACCCATCAGCTTCTGTTTACATTTCTCACTTGTAATTCAATCCTAAATTTATACATAAAAATCTAAAAATTATTCTAAAGCTATCAAGGAAAAAAACCCCCACAAAATTATAGTAAAAGTAATGAGACCTAAAATCACTGTCAAAGATACCTGTGACACTGACTGACATCAAAGAACAGAAGAGGAAGTTTTAGGGTCATGTAAACAATACTTGATTATGCTATGATCTTGTATTCCAACAGTCTAACTTCGAAACTCAACTAAAAAAGACCACTGAGCAACACTTGGTTCTACTTTAAATAAAAACCCGTCAAAATTATAAAGAGAAAATTAAGTGAACTTCTAAGAAGTGGACAAGAAATCACCTAGGCATAGTGAGATTCGAGAATTGTGAACCGAAACATACAAAATATACCAGGGATTTTAAGTTCAGAGATGGAAGAGATTTTAAATTCAGTGGTGATGAGCTGTGAGCATGTGCTCACCCTGGGTTTGAACCCCACACTGCAAAACAAACAAACAAATCACAACAAAACCCCAAAGGTGAGCCCATGAACCCTTCACCACCATATTCCAAGCTGCCCTGTTGTGCAAGTAGAAACAACAAACCCTAAAATATATTTTGCGCCAAGTGAAGTTTCTGGTCTAATGAGGTGCGTCTTTGCTAACAAAGTTTAGTGAACTGTAGTAAGGTTTCCTTGCACCTAGAGAAAAAAAAAAAAGGAACGAAACATTTGCCGGTGTTTCCCCTCTAAATTCTTTGCTTTATACTAACGCGCCTCCGATCAAATGAATGGGGCAGCCACGGAGGCGAGTGTCTCAAAGAAGCCTAAGCTTGTGTGTCCTCCCTCCCTCATTCTCCTTCCCGGTTCTGCAGCGTTAAAATAGTTCTTCTTCAACTCGTCGTGTTTCACTTTCCGTTTCCCCGAAATCCTACAGGGACCCGAAGGGGACTCAGGGCAATAACACAACACCAGCCTCTGCACCCGGGGATAAAGGGCACGGGTGACCCGCAAGGCGCGGGGTGGGGGGGGGGGGTGGGAGGAGGGAGCAGCAAAGGAGTTTTGGACGCAGCGCGCGACCCGGGGACAGTTAGGTGTGGGGGCACCGGAACGGGGCGGGCGGCTTCCAGCACCCCCTCGGAAGGACCCTTGCCCGCCGCGGGACGCGGCGTGTGCGGGAGAGGCGGGGAGCGGGGGGGGGGGGGGGGGGGAAGGGCGCGTAACCTGCTCGGTACCCAGAGCGCGCGGCCCGGGTACCTAACTGACCCCCCCGGGAGAAGCCTCGAGCCGGCCCCCCGCCCAGAGGGCGGTACGCGCTTCTGCTGCTGCTGCTGCTGCTGCCGCTGCCGCTGCCGAGAGGGCAGGCGACGGGGAGCTCCGGCCCCAGGGAGGGTCCAGAGGGCAGCCCGGGCAGCCCGGGCCGCCGCCGCCGCTGCCGCCGCGCCGCACGCCCCGCGCAGCCCGGGCAGGCCCCGCCTCCCGCTGCCGGCCGTCCTGACCGTCCATCCCCGCTCCCCTGCGGGGCCGGCTTCACCTGCCCGAGCGCCCGCCCGGCGGGCCACCCTCCCTCCCTCGGGGGCCCGCGCCCCCCGCCCCGGGACCCCCGCCGCGGCGCTCCCGTCCTCCAAGGCGCCCTCCCCAACGTCACCTGGCCCCCGAGCCGCGCCATCCCCCTCGCCCGCTCTTTTACCTTGTACGAGTCGGTGGCCAGGAGGATGTTGAACTCGGCTTCGGCCGCGGCGTTCATCTCGGAGCCGCGCGCGCCTGTGTGCGTGTGTGCGTGTGTGTGTGCGAGTGTGTATGTGTGGGTGGGGGGCCGCGCGCCGCGGGCTCGCCGGCGCGGCGCTGAGGCAGCAGGAGAAAAATGGGCTTCACCGCGCTCCGTTGCTTAAGTCACCGCCGCTCGGTCGGAGGAGGAGGAGGAGGAGGACAGAGAGGAGGGGGCAAACGGAGCGGGAAGGAGGAGCCAAGGGAGGGCGGGCCCCGGAGCCCCGTGACGCGACGAGGGTAGCAAAGGTGGTGGTGGTGGCGGCGACGGCGGCGGCGCCTCACGCGCCCGGACTGAGGCGGCTCAGGCGGTCTCCTCACCTCCGCGCCACGGCCCCGCCCCTCGCCCCAGCACTCCGGCCCGGATCGCGAGAAGAGGGAGGGGGGAGGGGAAGTGGGCGGGGCGACAGGCCCCGGAGGCGGGGCCGCGCGTGCGCAGCTCGCAGGGGGCGGGGCGGGGACGGACGTGAGGCACGCGCGGTCTCTCCGAGACGCCCACCCCGGGAAGCCGGTCGCCGCCGCTGGGCGGCCCCCGGCTCGTGACCCGGCCGCCCGCCGGGCTTTCATTTTCCCGCCCCGCCTGGCGCGGCGCGGGGCGGGGCCAGGGGGCAGGGCTGGGGGCGTTCCCCCAGCCTCGCCACTCCTGCCGCTCGCCGGTTCGCCCGCCCCGCTGGCACCTTTCCGTTGCTGCCCAGTCCTGGCCGGCTTTCTGGGCGCTCCTGAAGTCACGCCACCCGGCTGGGGGCCCCGAGGAGCCTCCCTCGGCCCGGTCCTCCTCCCCCTCCCCACGCCTCACCCCTCCCCACCTCTCTCGCGCACACTTCGGCTCACCTTTGTGTCTGGCCTAGAATTAAGGTCGGGCCTTGGGCCCGCATCCCTCCTCCGGATCTGCCCTCACCTTCTTCTTTTACCAAAAAAAAAAAAAAAGCCGAAGAGGATCATTGAGGAACGAGGGAGGGGTGGGGGTGGGTGGGATGCGAGGGGCCCTTTTCGCCTGCTCGCACCCGCAAACTCTGCGACTGAGCTCCCTGAGCCTTGGGTGAGCTGAGGATGGGTTTTTGACTTTCCGAGGGAAAACTGCACCCCAAGGGCGTGGGGTGGGGGGTGGGGGCTTGAATTTAGTCCGCGGATAACGAGTTGTGCAAGACCTCACTGAGTCTTAAGATTGCTAAGCAATAGACGATCTTAGTTTTTTTTCCCTTTTTTTTTCTCTTTTTTTGGATAGGGTGCGAAATCGACTTTGCTACATCATCACACTTCGTTAAAACCTTAGGAAATGAGTTTCTGGCCTTCTCCGAGTGATGACTTCTTCTAACCTGCATACCATTCACTTGGTGGCATTTGTTGATTGGTTTGTTTTTGCAAAACTATGATTCCCTATTGTGCACAAGTTCCATAGCATTTTAAGACTTCGTTTCGTGAAAGGACAACAAACTGTCCTTTAAGTGGAAAGACTCATGTTATCAGGGCGGGAGGTGGCGTGGGGGGGAGTAGGTTGGACTAAAGTGAGAGATTCATCCCCAGAAAACTCAGACTTCTTTAATTAAAAGCAACTTTGGTCCAGACTGTCATGGAGTCAGTACAATTTCTTGGCAATCAGTTCCATCTTAAGCTAGAATCAATGCAGGCAGAGATCACAGAAAAAGGGGAGTTACTTCTGTGGACTGTCCTAGGTAGTAAATAGAATAGAATACCTTTAGGATTATTTGCAGCAACAAGCTTTAAAACAAAAGAGGTTTTCTTTTTGGTCAGCCGATCATCCCTCGATTTACTTGGAAAGATTACTTTCTAAAAACAAATTGTAATAACTGGAAAGGGATCTAGTGTAGAGCTCTGCAACTATAAAATAATGACCCCATTACTTTTGTCAACTATAATACCTCAATTTAAAAACTTTAAAAAGATAAAGGGAATAGTGAGAAAAATTATAATAAGCTTTTTTGGGGGTAATTTTGGGGAAAGCATTACATTGTTCCATTTGCTCAAGCCCTACAAATCAAAGAATATGCTTTTCTTTTTTCTTGCCCCTTGTTTTCTAAAATTTCGATAATTTCTAAAATTACAGAAAGTTTAAAATTTCTCTAATCTGTTTAAGTAGATTATAAGCGAGTTCTTTTGCTTTGTTCCCCAGCATCCTTATATTAATAACTGACCATTGTTCCATGCTGCTCTATGCAGGGAGAAAAGTCCCATTCTATTACAAAGTAGGCTTTGTTTGTGGCAACATTGTTTGCTTTTTTTTTAAAGTAAGATGAAAAATTTGATCTTGCAGTCTTTGTGATGAATTGCAGTGTTAAGAGATAGTTTAATGGCAGTGCAAGTAAAGAATGTTAACATTGTATTAGCACGGTTTTATTTATGGCAGAATATAAGATTAGCACATAGATTAGCAATTTAAACCCATATAGCAATCCACAAAGAATGTCCTGTTTACCTTTAGAAAATGATCCTTTACCTAAGGTAGATATTCAACATAACTACATGCTTTAGCAGGACCCGTCTTGATGAACTCATTTGCTTTATCTCATCAGGGTTTTAGAACTATGAAAGTATCAATCTTTTGGTTGACTTTATATTGTTGGTCTAAATTTCACTGTGAAATGGCCTTCCTTTAAAGACAATAGCTTATAGACTTAGATGTATAGAGTAGCAGGTAAAAAAAAATGATCTGAGAAACTGTTTCTCTTGGGTCCAGAACTGTAAAATCTTATCACGCCGAAGGTTGTGTGTTCACGGGCTCACTGGATGGCACTGTCTCGCCGCCTGCGTTCCGTGCTCTTGAGCCGCTGTGTGTGGCCTGGATCAGAATGGCTGTTGGTCAAGGGCAGACGGAAGAAGAAACGAGGGCCAGGCCAGTCTATATCAATAGTAGTTTATTCCAATCCTCTTCACTCCTATCTTTCTCTGCCTCCTTCTCTCCTGGGCCCCAATCTTGGAACCTCTCTCCTTCTGGCTCTGACTCTGGATCTCTAGAGCCCGAGCTCTCTCGCTTCTGAGTCTCCTCCTCCAAGCTTACCGTCTTAGTTTATATAGCAGTCACATAAGGTGGTGACATAAAGGTGGGTTGAATATTGACGAATCAACAAAGAGAGGTAAGACCACTCCTCCAGGAGATTAACTCAAGGATAAAATCTCATCTACAGAGATTACTCCAGATTACTAGGAGATCTGCTCAAGGGTGGGATCCCAACAAGGGTATGTTCTTCCCTCAGTTAGTAATCTACTTAAATAGTTGTAATAAATGTACTTCTAATATTTCTAGCAATGTCATTCTGTATGAGCACAGTAAGAGATATAAATTTAGTTTGGTTCTTCCTGAGACCATCTCACTATACATTCTGCAGTCCTCAGGCCAGGTTAATCTTCCCAGCTCCAGCAAGGTCCTAATCTCGTTGTTACTTACTTTTGGATCATGATAGCATTTGTCCATGATCATGCCCTCAACTTATAGTTGAGTATCGTGGCTCTTTGACCTGGCCCATTTCGATGCCAGGGTAGCTCACTGCTTGCCCTGGGTCCATTCAGTCCCTCGTCGGGACTCTGATTTTGGGGTGCTAGGAACTAAGGGCAACTGAGTCAAGAAATCAGATGCCTAGGAGTAAATATTATTCGGAGTCAATCAACTCCCAAGTTACAAAGCATAATATTAACTGTCTTCCTGTGTCCACACAGAAAGGACATTGCTTACAATACAAGTTCAGTGTCCTTAGATGGGTGTGACCTGACAAACCTAAGCTACCTGAGGAAGGACAAAAGAGTGTTATCCTACACAGAACATAACATATAATAACTAATACAAAAATCAAACGGGTCCCTTCACTTAATTCAAAGTCTTGCATTAATCTACCATTAACCCAACAATCAGTTTTGGAAGGTGAACAAAGAGATCCAGCTCCCTATATTTGTATCTCCAAGTTCTGTGGAAGGCCTGAAGCTCATCCTTTTTATTAGGCAATGTGCAGGTCACTATCTTTCCTATTACTATACACCTTTTCAGTCAGCCTCTGGTATACTTTCATATTTTCATGTTGTCTCAGATATTCTAGACAAATCTGATTTCACTGAGAAGTAGCTGTGGGATTCACTAACCTGCAACTCCTAACTATTGTAATTCTACATTTCACCCTTCCTGGCTTTCTCTTACCGGTCAGCAATAATTTTCACATAAAAGAGTAGCCTTTAATTGAAAGGAGTTCTATTTCCTATTCAAACTTCCATGGACCTTTGGGAATCTCTCAGTTCTAATTTTCTAAGGGCAAAGCTTTATCTACCAAAAGACATTGGTCTTCATGGATCTGATATTCAGTGCTATCAACCCTTCAAGCACTCTTCAGTGGCTCAGTATCCTTGCTCCTCTCTAATCTTGCAGCAGACTCGGGCAGAGAGCTGTTGAGTCTAAGACTAATAAGGCAATGAGGAATTAGTAACTATAACCTACATCCAGGAAGAATCAGTGCAAGCACATCAACAGAAATCCCAATGCTAAGTGTTCTTGCATACTTTCTATGGTGTCCTTAAGGTCTGACTGTGCCATATTCCACTAATCAACAATTTGCTTGGGCTGTGCTGTGTTGATCATCTATTACTAAAACCTGAATCTCATATCTTATAGGAAGTATATTAATCTACGTAGACTGCAGAGCAAGTCTCAATTTCCCTATCCTTATTAGTTGTGTTTTTGTTTTCCATTATATCCAAATATTTCCCCTAAACAAATAAATGAGAAATAAATGTAGAAGGTAAGGGGCTGGAACAATATTACAGTGGGTAGGGTGCTTGCCTTGCATGTAGCCCATCCAGGTTGAATTCCGGGTACCCCACATGGTCTCTCAAGCTTGACCGGGAGTGATTCCTGAGCTCAGAGTCAGGAGTAATCCCTGAGCAAGCTGGATATGGCCCTAACTGCCCCCACCACACACATTTTTGAGTAGAAAGTAGGAAGGAAAGATTTGAAAGGGAAATGTGAATCTATTATGATGTGATGTGTGAGGATTTGCTGATGAATTTTTCTGATATTAATTTTCCTTAAGGTTCAATGATCAAAATCAGTGACTAAGATATTGGCATTATTAGAACTACAGAAGAATGTTAAGATCTTTCAATGTTGCATTTTCCTAGGCGAAGATTTGTTATAAAATATGCAGATTTGTATGTGAAATGGGTATCAATGTCACCCAGTGTTATATTTTTAATTTCAGTAGTAATGTTCTGTTTTTAATTGATTATTATTATTTGGTTACACTCAGCATTATTCAAGGTCCACTCTTGGCTCTGTGCCCAGGGATCACTTATGGGGCTGCTGGGGGAACAATATGGGGTCCCAGATTGAACTCGGATCGACCATGTGCTAGGGAAGCACCCTGTTCACTATACTAGCCTTCTAGCCCTTGTATTTGTTTTCAGTGAGGTTTTTTTTTTAAAATATAACTAGCACATAAAGCTTAACATTTCTTGGGAATTATTACTTAGAATGAAATTAAAGTATATAGTCACCCAGACTGGTGAACTTTTCTAGTTTTTTATTGATCTTTACCTAAAAGCCATTTTTATCTTCAACATAGGACTGGTTTTCTTAAAGAAGCAAAACATGAAAGGCTACATACTATATGATTTCACTTATATGAAATTCTATAAAGAAAAACTATGATCAACAAAAGCAAATTTGTGGCTGTCACAGCCTGTTAAGGGGAACAGACTGCATTAGGGATGAGGAAACTTTGTGGGAAAATGGAAATGGTGTCAGTGATCGTGCTGATATAACTATAAAACAGGCAACATTCATTAAATTCTACACCTAAAATTGCATTTATACTATCTCGATAAAACTAAACAAATACTGTTTCTTTCAAAATTGCTTTAAATATTTTCCCCTTATTATTGTTCTTATGCTTTCATTTACATACTTTTGTTTTCCTTCTTATTTTACATGACTTGGAGTTGAGCACCACTTTACCCTCAAAGGAAGGATAAAGATTGAAGCTTTAATATAGAACCTCGATGTTTAAAGGAGTTTCCTGCTATTGAGTTGGAAGCAGGAAAGAGAATCCCCAATTAATCTATTAAACAGGGATGTAAGAACACCTAGTGTATACATAATATGGTATAAAGAAGCATCAGAAAATTTTAAAAATAATGTAAGCATTGTTATGGAGGATCTTTGACATGCTAGAGAAGATGAGGTACAATAATTTTGTACATCAATATTATAAACTTCTTTGTATTTTATATTACTTATTTTTGGTTTGGGGGGTCACACCAGACAGTGCTCAGGACTAACTTCTGACTTTGCATTCAGGGATGACTCCTGGTGGGGTTCTAAGGATCAAATCTGATCCTTAGGTTTGGAGGATCAGATTTGGCAAGGCAAGCACTTTCCTCGTTATTTTTGCTCTGGCCCTATGTCATGAACTTTAACACTATGTAACTATATTGCCTAAACTACAATTAATTTTTTTAATTAAAAAGACACTTTAAACTCAATAAATCCTCAGTTATTTTCCAAAATTATGGAAGGAAAAAGAGATCTGGGGTGGGGGAGACAAAACAATCTGGGTGGTGAATTCAATATTTTCAGTCAGTCCAGCATTTGCTTGTGAAATAAAAATAAAACTCCATGTGGACACTACCCTAAGCTGCAGAGACAATTTCATGGAACCCTGGACCCTGGTCAAGATCAACCAGCTTTCACCAAACATTCACATCTTGGAATTGTTTTGTACCAAACATGGCATTTAGGTTTTTACCTGTGAAGCCTAAAATTGCAGATTTCATTCTTTGGTCTGTCCATCCTGCCTTTCTAGTTTAATCCCCTTGTATATGCAATCTTTGTTTTCAGGACTTTTGTTTGTTGCCCAATATTTGCCCATATGACTTTATTTTCTTCCTTATCTAGACATAGCCTACACCCTATTCCTTCATATTGTCAACATCATCTCTGGCTTCCTTGTCCCGTAGCAGGTGCTCGGAGCCTAGCCTCTTTTTGCTCTTGGAGTTCCTAGGTTACCAAGCACTGATAAACAACATCTCAGCCATGACTCTGCCATTCATAACAGGACATGCAGTGAGGCCTGGCAATTCCTTTACCTCCCCCACTCCACCCCTGTTAGCATTCTTTGTCATTTTGCTCAGCAGGCATTTGAAATGTTTATCTATCTTCTCAAACTTCACACTGACAAATAACCCTCTCATTCTCTGTTGTCAATAGAGTCTCATGTGTCTGTAAAAAAAAAGTCAAGGTCAGAGATAGTGCAGTGGGTGGTTGCGTGCCTTGCATGCGGCTAACCCAGGTTCGATCCTCAGTCCCCAAACAGTCCCCTGAGCACTGCCAAGAGAGATCCCTGAGCACAGAGCCAGGGGTAACCTCTGAGCATTGCAAAATGTGGCCCAAAAAAAAACAGAAAAAGAAACAACAAGGTCAGAGGGTAGGAATGCTATAATAGACACGAGTGTCTCTGAAATCTATCTTCTTTAGAGGTCTATTTCCTAAGTCAGGCACATAGTAGGAACAGAGTTAATGTTGAATGAATGAATGAAGGAACAACTTTTCTCCACTGCAGAGTCAGGATGGGTCTTGTGATAGATTGTATTGTTTTCTCATATCTTCGTTTCTTTTCTTTATCCTCAGGGTTCTACTAAACTCAGGCATGGAGTTCTTGGGAGTTCTTCAGCCAGGAAATGCACACTGAATTGATGGGTATCAATTACAGTGGAAGCTAAAGAACTCATATCTGGGAGTCAGAGAGATGGCTTGATGGACTAGAGTGTGCACTGCAGGTAGGGGGCTTGCGTTTGATCCCTGGCACCACCAGGGGCAATCCGTAAATGCTGAGGTGTGTGTAGTCTCTGAGCACTGTGGGGAATGGCCCTCAAATCTTTGTCCCAAAGAGATCAAAGTATTTTAGAAACGGTTTGTCTTCTTGCCTATGTCCTGAAATGTGGACAATACAGATCCGAACCAGAGTGAATGGGCACTGAATGTGGTAAGGAATACACTTTTAAACTTAAGCCATGGGAATTTTGGAAACTCTTACATCATAATCAGGTGTCCTGACAGGTACATATACCATACATGCTGCTTCTTTGTTTCTCCAGGGTCAGGAAAATTTCCCTGATTTCCCAGAAGATTTTCCTCATCTGGCCCAGGTCAAGCTCTTTTCACCTCTAGCAGGTTCCATCTTCACCAGTCTCCTTCATTATTCCATGAGTCACCCATCTCTCTTCCAACCCTCTTTTTTTTTAAATGTAAGAGTATTGATATTTATTCAGCCATTGATTAGGCTGATTGAATTGGGCATGAACTCCACCTTACTTTTTTTTTCTTTTTTCCTTTTTATAAATTTATTTATTGAATCACTGTGAGAGCAGTTACAAAGCTTTCGAGTCTAAGTCTTGGTCATAAAATGATGAAACCCCCATCCCTTCACCAGTGCCCATTTTCCACCCCAAAAACCCCAGTATAACTCCCATCCCACATCCTCCCCCTGCCTGTGGGGCAGATAATTTCCACATTATTCTCTCTCTACTTTTATTACATTCAATATTTCGACCCTAGACCCACCATTATTATTTGGGATTTTACCCCAACACTCAGATCTGCTGAAAAGGCAACATTAGACAATTTGTTTTCTATTTCTGATTCTGAATAACAAATGATGTTGTGCAGCTGCAGTAGTGGCTGCACGATTTTGGAATTCTGAAATTTTAACAAATCTGAAGGGATTTCTGCTAAAACCTGCTGGGTTCCAAGATCTGTTCCTGAGTTTCTGGGATCATGGCTGTTAAGCAGCTTGATCAGGAGCTAGAAAGGCCATTCATGGGCGATGACCCAGGGTCTCTTTGGGGCAGAGAAGAAAGGGCCGGTTCTACCCCCATCCTGTGAAGTCCCGCGTGTCTTGTCACTGCAGGCCCAAATCTGACTATTCAGTGGCCTCTGGAGGATGGCGGCCATCGAGCCGCCAGGGGGAACAGGCCAAGGCATGAAACCTATTCCCACCTGGGGTGGTCCGGTGCCAGTAAACTACAGTGGGGACTGAACGCATTTCTGCCAAAAGCACATGGGTTCCAAGATTTGTTTCTGAATCTCTGAGATCATGACCATTAAGCAGCTTGATCAGGAGCCAGAGAGGTCTCGGGGTCTTGTTGGGGCAGGAAGGAAAGAACCAGCTCCACCCCTATCCCTTGAGGGCCCGTATGTCTCATCACTGTGGGTCCAAACCTGACTGTCCAATGGCTTCTGGAGGATGGTGGCCACTGAGCCACCAAGGGGGAGCAGGTGGAGGGACAGCACACTTTCCCCCCCCTGCGGTAGCGTGGCGCTGGTAACCTACTGCAGGGAACGGATGCATTTCTGACAAAAGCCGCTGGGTTCCAAGATTTGTTTCTGAGTCTCTCGGATCATGGCCGTTAAGCAGTTTGATCAGGAACCAAAGAGGCCTTGCCTCCAATTATATAGCTGAGCCGGAGGTGGTTTGTGGGTTTGTCTCCCAAATACCTAACTTTTTGCTGTTTACTTTCTTGGTAAACTTCGCCCCAAGTTGTTGGGGTCTGGGCCAAAGGCACAGCAACAATTTGGGGGTATCTAGAAGTCTGAATGTATTATCAGGCTGCTGATGCACTCGCCTCACAGGTACAGATTGACCTGCTGACGGCACCATACCCCCTCGACCCTCTATTCATTTTTCCTAGGCATATAACCATATTTGAATCTCCTGTCTCAAAGAGAAATAACACAAATTTCTCTTTCCAGTTATCACAACTTTTTTTTTCAGAGAGAGAAAGATTAAAACAGAAAAAAGAAAAGTCATAGAGTGCTGGAGGCATAAGGGTACAGGTGTTAAAGTACTTGTCTTGTACACAGTTGAGCCTAGTTTGATCTCTGGCACAGCTAGGAATGACCCCTAAGAACATGGGCAGGAGTAAGTCCTGATCTTGCTGATTATGTCCTAAAACAGATGAGAGAGAATGAGAGACACACACACACACACACACACACACACATACAGAGACAGAGACACAGAGAGAGATATCCACCTCTCTGCAGCCTGCACTTCTTTTCCTCATCTTATCTGTTTTTTGTTTTTTTTTATGTGGCATCAAAGCTTGGGACATGTAGGATAACATTTGTTTGTCCTTTCTGCTTTGCTGCAAGGATCTTAGGTTTATTGGGTTACTCCCATCACAGTGCCCCCGTTCCTCTGTGTTTATACCTCTTTCTTTGTGCTCTGTTGACTTGTAAATATGTTTTTTCTTCTTCTTAAGTCCTTTGCATAATTAATTCAGAGCAATGTCCTTTTTGTATGGACACAAGAAGACAGTTAATGCTACGCTTTTGTAACCTGAGAGTTAATTGACTCCGAATGATATTTTCCTCCCAGGCATCTGCTGTCTCGACTTAAGCCTCAGTTGCCCTTAGTTCATAGCACCCCAAAAGCAGGGTCCCAACAAGGGACTGGAGGGACCCAGGGCAAGCTGTGAGCTATGAGCTACCCTGGCATAGAAATGGGCCTGGCCAAAGTGCCACAATACTTAACTATAAGTTAAGAACATGGTCATGGACAAATTCTGTCATGATCCAAAAAGTAATAACTAGATTTGGACCCTGCAGGAATGATTAATCTGGCCTGAGCACTGTAGTCTGAGTCTGTGGCAAGATGTCCCAGGGAGTCGCCCTATAAGACTCCATGTATCTCTTACTGTGTCCATTCAAAATAACTAATATTAAGAAGTAGAATTAAGATGATAATAAAGATGTTAATTGAGTTATTGGACTAAGAAGAGGCACACCCCTAGGTGGCATTTCCATCCTTGAGCCTGATTTGCCATCAAGAAGGGCTTTTGGGGGCTGGAGTGATAGCACCGCGAGTAAGGCATTTGCCTTGCACGCAGCCAACATGGCCAACACAGGTTCGATTCCCAGCATCCCATATGTTCCCCCGAGCACTGCCAGGAGCAATTCCTGAGTGCATGAGCCAGGAGTAACCCCTGAGCATCGCTGGGTGTGACCCAAAAAGAAAAAAAAAAAAGAAGAAGGGCTTTTGATATGTTGATTTGGCTGCCCAAAGGGGGACAGATGTAGTGGAGTAGTGGATACCCCCAATGCTAGAGAGTTAGGAAGAGGAAAGAGAGAGAGAGAGAGAGAGAGAGAGAGAGAGAGAGAGAGAGAGAGAGAGAGAGAGAGAGAGAATCTCATCGGGGCTTTCCCTAGCCACCTGAAGATTATACAGGGATATATAAACTGGGCTAACTCAATGGTTCTAAATCAGATATTGGTTAATAACTTCAGTAAAAAGAAAAACAGTATCTGCATTTTTTTTCATTCACCCATTCGCTCTCTTGTTTTGTTTTCCTGTGACACAGTGCCAGAGAGTATTTCTCTTGAGGAAGCTCCAGCCTGTTACATCAAAAGTTCATCTGCCAGGGAACTTGGTTGTAGGTCCAGTTAAACTTAGCTACCATTTACCTCAGCATTGATCTTCCTCCATACAGAAAATGTATTTGAGACCTGGGTCAGGACTGTCTCCTTTTCCCAGTGGTAACCTTCCTGTTCACTTACAGCAGCTGTTAACAAGAAGTGAGGGAATGGCTCACAGAACAAGAGTGTTAATCATATGATCCTGGGACCAATTCTCAGTCACAAGAGCTTTCCTCCACTTTCTAGAGGTGGACCAGAAACTCTTCATATTAAGAGAATTCCCTGGACCTGCTCAGAAATGTACAGTTTTAGGGCTAGAGACAACTGAATTCCCTGCAGATATTTCTTGCCACAAGCTCTTTAAATTCACCCAACCTCAGCAATAAAAATGGGCACTGCCTTGAAAACTGAGGAGCATGTTTGTATATACTACTTACTTGAAATAATCCAATTTTATGAGTCTTTGGCATTTGTCAAGGCTTTTTTAATGCTCTGTTCTATTGAATCAACCTTTGATTCTATAGATACCATACAAAACAAATCATTATTACAGATTTTCTTTTGTTTCTCCACATTGTACTAGTCTTGTAATATAAACAAAATGGTTTAAGTTATAGTCCTCCCTTTTCTTCTCAAATAAGCCCAGTGTCTTTCTTCCCAAAGTTTCTGTGAAACTGGGATTTGGGGATTATTCTTTCTGCTCTTTGCTCTGATACATGCTGACCTTAAAAAAATCCTTTTTCATTGAATCACTATGAGATACACATTTACAAAGTTGTTCATAATTGGGTTTCAATAATAAAATGTTCCAACACCCGTCTAGTCACCAATTTACATTTCCCACCACCAATGTCCCCAGTTTCCCTCCCACCACAACTCCCCTCCCCATCTGTCTTTATTGTAGGAACTTTTGTCATTTCTTCTCGTCTCTCTCTGTCTCTCCGTCTGTCTCTGTCTCTCTCTTTTCTCTGTCCTCTCTCTCTTTCTCCTTTATGGTTTGCAATACTGGTACCTTTTTGATACTGGTACTGTCATCTTCTCAGTCACATATCCTGCTCACAGGGTAGGTTTCTGCCTTTGTCACTGGAGTGCTGGGAAAGGCTCCTGGCTTCCCAGAAACCATAGCTCAGAGAACACTTTTAAAAAAAGTCTGGCCTTCATAATTATCTTATCTCAGGCACTTAAAGCAATGTTTGGAGTTTTGTCCTGTGTGTTCATAAGATCACTCTAAATCACTCTAAATCACCACCTCACATGAAAATAGACAGAAGAGAAAGTCAGATCAAGTGTTTCTCTTTCTCTTGGTGCCAGATGTGTAGTTTTTGCAGATGTCCCCAGTAGACTTCCCTTGGATTTTACTGACCAGAGTTCGACAAGTTCCCAGTGCAAAGGAGGCTGAGGAAATTAGAATAAGGTTATATTTCATCTGGAATAGGAAGAAAGCTCTACTGCAAGGAAGAAGGGAATCAGAAAAGAATGTTGAGAGACTGGCACACATCGAAAAGAACAAGAACAACCAGTGCTGGTGTTGATGAGGGGAGAAAAGGACTCTTTCATTGTGGGTGGGAATGCTGAGCCATTTTGGAAAACAATGTGGGCGTTCCTCAAAAAGCTAGAAATTGAGCTTCCATACAACCCAGCAATACCACCTGTGGAACTATACCCCGGGATCCTCTTCACTTCTATGTTCATTGCAGCTCTTTTCACAATAGCCAGAATGTGGAAACAACCTGAGTGCCTGAGAAAAGATGACTGGATAAAGAAACTATGGTATATCTATACAGTGTAATACTTTGCAGCCACCAGGAAAAATGAAGACATGAAATTCACTTAAAAGTGGAAGGACATGGAGAATATAATGCTAAGTGAAATGAGTCAGAGGAAAAGGGATGAACAGAATGATTGCACTCATTAACAGGATATAAAAAACAACATGAGGTTAATATTTAAGGAGAGTTAAAACAAGTGTCAGGAGGACTGATTCATGTTGGAAGATTGCCACAAATGGTTGGAGGAAGGTCAGTTAAAGTACAGAAGAGATCACTATGATAATCAGTCTGGATTATCATAGTGCTGAAAGTAGGTAAAGGGACAAGCATGAAAACCTTTCAGTACCTGCATTACAAACCATAATGCCCAAAAGGAGAAAGGAGAGAGAGAGAGAGAGAGAGAGAGAGAGAGAGAGAGAGAGAGAGAGAGAGAGAGAGAAGAAAAAGAAAAGTGCCGGCCATAGAGACACACTGCAGGGGATGGGGGGAGTGGAAGGAGGACATTGGTGGTGGGAAGTGTACACTTGTGAAGGGACTGGTGTTGGAATGTTGCATGAAGCATGATTCACAGTGGTACTCCAGAAAATTACTGAAACCCTATCATAAAAAACTTTGTTACTGTGTATCTCATGGTGATTCGATTACAAAAAAAAAATAAAGAAAAGAAGAAAAGACTGTTGAACAATAACATATCCAAAACCAACTAGGAGCCTCACTGAGTTAGGTATTCCTGTTTAAGAGTAAATCAATTCTCTGTCTACAGAAGAAATTTGACATATTCCAGAACATTTACATAAGTATTTTGGTAGCTCAAGGCAGTGTATGCAAATAAAATTCACAGTGGTACTCCAGAAAATTAACCTGAGTAGAAATATGCACGCCTAGCCTCGACTGCTTCCCTTCATTTCCTATCTTTGCTACTTCAACGCAATAGAAAAATCATGCTTACTCTTTATGCAGGTTCAGAAATTTATGTGGGGGCTAGCAAAAATGTTTAAACTTATTTTTTTTAAAGAGTGATCTCTGAGGAGCAGTTAGAAAACAAAACTTCTCATATGCAATCATTCAACTGTTCTTGTTACTTCACAATCTGAAATGATGTACCATTATATCTTAAATGGTACTGAAAGAATGCAGTATTGGCTCTCATCCTCATTATTGCTACGTGCCATCCAGATACTATGTTTATACATTCAATATTAATGAGAGGGTATAGGGGAGATAGATCAGGTGGTAGAGAGCATGTTTATGATGTGCAAGGCCCTGGGTTCAAATCCCTCATTACAGCATGGTCTCCTGACTCATGCTGGTTGTGTCCCTAGTGGCCACTAACACCACAGAGTTGTACCACATGACACACCTCTTAAAAAAGCTAACAAGGGGCTGGAGTGGTAGTATAGCAGATAGGGCATTTGCCTTGTATGAGGCCGATTGAGGTTCAATTCAAGGCATCCCATATGGTCCCTTCAGTACCACCAGGAGTAATTCCTCAGTGCAAAGCCAGGAGTAACTCCTGAGCATTGCTAGGTGTATCCCTCAAAATTAGACAAACAACAAGTTTATTGAACAAGTTTATTGAAGTTTATTGAATTGAAGTTCTGTTCAATAAATTGTTCTTAGTACCATTCAAGGCATTTATTAAGTATTTAATTTCAGGTAGTACTAGCTGACATATAAACAAAACAATGCAACACAACTTCACCTAGAGTTTTAACACTAAACACAGGAATGGCAATGATTAAATAACCATAATTTTTACACTCAAAAAGGGAAGCCTAACTCAGGTTGGGCTTAACGCGATGACTTTATCTCAGAAAGACCCTTTTTAATCTCATGACCCCTCCTCGAGGACCTGTTGTGCTAAAGATCCTGGCCTTAAAGGGGCTGATATGAGAGAATTTTTGCCTTCTAGCTGCAAATAGCCTCACAGAAAAACTCAAAAATAAGTTTTCCCTCCTTCTAAAGGACTGTTGGAGTACAAGGAGCTTAGGTTTATCTGGTTATACCCATCACAGTGCTCCTGAGGCACTTCCATTCCATTGTGTTTATCTGTAAACAGTCTTCCCTATGCTCTCCTCCCCACTCAGTTAATCAGCTTTCCCCTTAATCAGACTGTTAATTTGTAAGATCAGTTTCCCAGAAATCTATGATTTTATATGTATGAGTGAAATATTGCCTTTCTCCTCTCCTTATGCCTTATGAACAGTTTACTTTAAAGCAATATCCTTTTTGTATAGATACAGGAAGACCGTTAACATTATGCTTTGTAACTTAGGATTTGATTGGCCTTGAATATTATTCACTCCCAGGCATCTGCTTTCTTGACTTAAGCCTCAGTTGCCCTTAGTTCCTAACACCCCAAAAGCAGGGTCCTGAAGAGGGACTGAATGGACCCAGGGCAAGCAGTGAGCTACCCTGGCAGCGAAATGGGCCAGGCCAAAGTGCCACGATTCTTAACTATAAGTTAAGAATTTGATCATAGACAAATGCTGTCATGATCCAAAGGTAACGACGAGACTAGGATCCTGCTAGGGGTGGGAAAGACTATCTGACCTGAGCACTGTAGTCTGAGACCAAGATGGCCCTAGGAGAGCAATTCTATAAGTTTAAGATATTTCTTACTGTATCCATACAAAATGATTTATATTATATATGCTTATATGTTTGTCGGACAAGGAGAGGAGAGACACACCCTTGGGATTCCCTAGGGTGGGTCCTCCTGCTGAGAAAGGATCTGTCTTAGGAGCGGCTTTTGCTGAGGCTAAGATTTCTACCCCTATTGATTTCTACCCCTATTGATTGTGACCACACCTATGTGTAATTGTTCCCCCAATTCCTCTTGGAGAGAGATATAATGAGACTGTAGATGGGGCATAGGGGAGCAGAGACAGAGATGAAGAGAGGATCAGAATAAACTGCTACTAACACCAACCAGCCTGGCCCTTGTTCCTTCCTCCGTCTGACCATCGCCATCGACCTCCCCGGGGTGGGAGAAGGGTGAGACTACCGAACGCGGGCGGCGGGAGAGATAGAGCCACCACCGCTGTGTGTGTGCCCCTTGTGTGAGTTTACACAAAGGACATCAAATTTCTCTGCAGGCGCTGTGGATTTTAGGCTTGCTCTGCTGATAGCCCACCTTGAACTACTGCTCTAGGGACCTTCTGTCCCCAGAGCCCCATATGTATGCTGCTGTCCTCTTTGGAGTGACAAGTGTCTGTTTTCAGGGGACCACATGGAAGGCAACATGGGATTCGTTCTGCGTCCTTAAAAGCTGTGTCTGCATGTGAGAGAAAACTCAATGGGCTAGATATAGTTCATGATTTGCATCCTGGTCCCTGGTATTGCATGGTCCCTTGAGCACCTCTTGAAGTGACCCCCCAAACACAGAGGTGGGCCTAATCCCCCAAACAAAACAAAACCATAAAATCCCCATGTCCTTTCTTAGAATACTATCATTTTACATAAAGTCTATTAGGATGCTGTGAAATTTAATTGACTTTAACAAAACCTCCCCAAAGGACTTGCATAATTAAGGTATAAACTTATCTTTTTCTTTGAGAATAAGTAGTGCAGAGATGATGTAATGGTATGAATTTCTACTTTTTCCATCTTATTGTTTTGCCATCTTCAGTGCAAGACTTTGCTCCTGTAGTCCGTAGTCAGAATTGTGTTGTCTGCCACAATTCTGGTCATTGTGCTTTAGTGTGGTAGTATTTAGTATTTGGCCATGTGAAGCAATCTGTTCAGGGTATACCAGAGAATAAGCACAGTGAGTGTTAAGTCACCATCGTTGTCCACATGAGAGAAGATGGTAACTTGATTTAAGAAGGGAGAGAGAATGGAGCGGCATATCTGAGATATTTGGAAGCAGTGTTGGTTTGTTTGTTTTTGGGTGGTGGTGGTGGGGGGTGTCCCAAGTGGTGTTAAGGAGACATGAGGGCATGACCTTTGATTCTCAGCCAACCACTCAGTTTAATTCAAGGGCAGGATCATGAGAATATCTGCTCACTAATTGGGTTTCAGACTGTTCTGTGAATTTTCCCACCCCTAAAGAAACACCTGATTTCACAGACTTCCATTATTAGGCATAAACCTGTGCCCCTATCTACTGTTTTGTTTCTGAAATACTCTGGCCATTTGTTTTCAGATCAGTCTTTGGAGATCTCAGTTATGCCTGGTGCTGTTTTTCTGTCCCCAGAGTGAGTTCTGACCCTGTGTTTCTGTAGTCACAGGATACCTTGGGACCAGCATGAACAAATCAAGCTGTTGGGAATACATATATTATTTATTTCCAAAATGAAGAAGGATCTTGGAAAATTTTCTTGTATAAAATCACCTCTTAGTGATGATCATTTATTGGTTATAAGAAAAAAATGAAAATATTTATTAGAAAATGAGAAAATGGCCAAACATGAAATATTAGCAGATTAGATATTTATTATTGATACTTTTATAATTTTGATAATAAATATCTATTACAAATGAAGAGAAGAGAAAAAGAGAAGCAACCATATTTATCCAAGAGAAAATTGGACATTATTTTTTAGGTAAAGGTGTCTCTATGGTCCTAGAACAGGTGTCCTGTTTAGTAGAACCAGAAATAGTTCCAATAAGGCTTCTCAGAGCCAATCAGTTACTGTGGAGCACTGTGAAATGCTAAATGATTGAGCAACAGACTGGTATCTTGGAGAGAAAATTTAATAAACTGCATTGTGAAATAAAGTTTCCTTAACAATAGATCATGTTATACATACAACAGTTCACCCCAAGCACCTGTTTATATGGCAGCAATTTTCTTGGCAGATATATAAGAAACCAGAGGGTGTTAAGTTATCTTATAGATATCTTATAGATATCTTCATGAAGTCACCTAAATCTGGGAAATTAGCTCTCAATATCTAGGGAATATTATTGTCATGGTTAGGGCATCTGGTATTCTAAAATCAGAGCACTCTCCTTTTGGATAGAATCAGAAAATACTAGCAGATTCCACAGGCATCATTTTAGTCCATCAGTCAAGTTACAATGCTTTTGGGGTGGGGGGGGCAGTGAATTTTATATTAGTGACAATTGAGTCATGTTTTCTTGACCTATGGTTTGGTCATTTTCCACCTCTACCAACACCTTCTAAGTCATCTTGTCAGTTTTTGGTATTATGATCACATAATTTTTTGTAGTCACTTTGAGATGGTGATTTAAAAAATATCCCCACATTCTGTTTATTCAAATATAGTCCTTTATACACCAGTGATATTATAATTTTGAGAATTATTTTAAATCTGTGTGCCAGAACCATTTACCAAGAATCCACAAGGTTCTTCACAATGAAGTTATATTCATAGTAATCACCGATGTTTGTGAATCTACTGAGATGTGATGACTTACATAATTTGGGAGGGCATAGATGCTTCATGGGTCCTGAATTCTAATTAGAATATGAATACATGTTAAAAATAAAAATGTAAATAAGTTTCTACAAATCATAGTTGCTCCTTTCTCTATTTCTTCTTTAATCTCATTCTTTTCCTCCCTCCCTCCCTCCCTCCCTCCCTCCCTCCCTTCCTTCCTTCCTTCCTTCCTTCCTTCCTTCCTTCCTTCCTTCCTTCCTTTCCCACAGAATAAGCCCTGACAATGCTCAGGGCTTATTCTTGGCTCTGTGCTCAGCGATCACTCCTGATGGGGCTTGGAGGATCATATGAGGTGCCAAGGACCGAACCAGTTCTATGGAAATGTAAACAACTATATATTGGAATTATTTGGGGAAAACTTTCAATTTCTAATATTAGAACCACATCTTTGACCTTCTTAACCTGAATCTCTGAAGGTGTCAATATTTAAATATTATTTTGAAGCAAATTCTAAATTTATAACATCTCATGTGTAAATATTTAAATGTAGATGGCTAAGTGATGTATCCCCTTCATTAAAATATCAATTTTTAAAATAATTTGGATAATAATATATGTTGGTTTTGAGTTATATCCAAGTGTACTTGGGGGTGGCTCTTGCAGTCCTCAACAGAACACATGGTGGATCATGAATGTGAGAGATCAGGGATTAAATCCATACTTCTTGTATACAAAGCATATGCTCAACCCATTGATCCAGATCTCTGGATAAACTTTTATGATATATACTTTTCTGTTAATATATGCCTTTTCCATTTTCTCTATTTTTTTAAATTTGCAATTTGTTGAGGAAATCAGGTTATCATGCAATTTCCTGTTGTTTAAATCAGTATTCACTGTATCACTGTCATCCGTTGTCCTCAGTTTACTCAAGTGGGCGCCTGTAACGTCTCTAGTCGTCCCAGTTCTGAGATTTTAGCAGCCTCTCCTTACTCGTCTTTTCCAATGATTGGAAGCTTTTTCAGGGTCAGGGGAATGAGATCTGTTATAGTAACTGGTTTTGGCATATAGAATACACCATGGGGAGCTTGCCAAACTATGCCCATGTGGGCAGGATGCTCTCGGTAGCTTGCCCAGCTCTCTGAGAAATATATATATATATATATTATACATATATTTTATATAATATATATATATTTCTCTATGATTTGTTGCCTACTGTCTAAACCCCATCAAATATGGTGTGGTAATTATGGAAAATTGGTAGGGAGTGTCTTATGATGTGTCCGCGGCCATGTGGTCCGGAAAACAGCCTGGAGAATGGCGGTGGTTAGGTAGTGGAGATCGGCGGCCAGGGCTGGGTACCTTGGGGTGGGGAGGGCTCTCACCCGCTCCCCTCTGGGGCGCCTCAAGTGAAAACAACCTGGCGTGGAGTCCGGTGGCATGGCCATGGGAGTCTCATTTTATGCTCCCTTCCTGGAGAAGCAGCCGGGAGTTCTAGAGGGTGGCTGATGAGAAGATTGTCTGGTACCTGCAGGGAGTGACTTATGGGCGTGACCCCTGGGTCACCAGAGACTGGAGGAAGCAGGTAGAGGATCTCTGCTCTTGGGTCCTGCTAAGCCCAGAGTCCAAGGTCACAAAGTTCCACATTACCTGGGTTCCATGGGACTTCGTCCACGCATGACACTTGGCCTGAGTGTCTGGAAAGTGGCCCTAAGCATGGCAGCAGTTTGGTAGTGGAGTTCGGTTGCCAGGGCTGGGTCCCTTGGGACAGGGAGGGCTCTCATCCACCCCCCTCTGTGTGGAAACAGCCTGGCACAGAGTCTGGTGGCATGGTTATGGGAGCCTCATTTTATGCTCCTTTCCAGGAGAAGCAGAATTATCCAATAGAAATAAGATAAAATATTTAAGTAATTTATTAAACATCACTGTCACTGTCTTCTTGTTGTTTATCAATTTGCTCAAGTGGGCCCAGTAACATTGTGAGACTTTTTACTGTGTTTGGCATATCAAGTACATCACATATATCAAAAATATTAAATTTCAACATGTAATCAATATTAACTTATTAATAAAATCACCTGTATCACCTGTCATTCTGTTGTTCATCCATGTGCTCAAGCAGGCACCAGTAACATCTCTATTCATCCCTGTCGTGTGATAGTGCAGCCCAATGGCATGTTGGGGGCTCTCTCAGGGTCAGGTGAATGAGACCAGTTATTGTTACTGTTTTTGGCATATAAAATATGCCATGGGTAGCTTGCCAGGATCTGCAGTGCAGGCGGGATACTCTTGGTAGCTTGCTGGGCTCTCCAACAAGAATGGAGACTTTTGGGGGTGAAAAAGCCTCCAGGAAATACTGAAGCAATAACAGCATTAATAAAATAGTAAAAATAATTTACTATTTAACTAGGTAGTAAATAATTTAATACACACAGGATTTGTGTTCCACAAGGAATACAATTTCACAATTACAGTAATACCTGACTTTTGCCAAGGCATACTTCTGAGGCTCATTCTCCATATGCACAAAGTAGTTAGAGTATTGGAAATATCATGCCTAAACTTTGTTGAATATATCCCTTGGCTTAGTTTAATATTTTTCTGTGATCAATAAATCTAAATTTTCCCCCATAGGTGTTTGTGTTTTGCTTTGTTTTTTTCTTTGCAAGACTACTTCATAGGTTGTGTGTTTTTGAGAGATTTGTTACTCCTTCTCTGATGTAGTTACCCACTGATACATAATGTTTACTACATTAATTCACTTGGGATTATATAATGCTATTTTGGCATTCTTCATCTTCTAGTACAACTAGGTACAGAAAAGGATGACTTCCCCTTATAACTACTAGAGTATCTGGGTATATAGTTCATACAAGAATAGCAGAAAAAAGTCTCAATTATTCTTTATTTACTAGTTTTCAAAAGAATAAAAGTGTATTTTATACAAAGAAAGGGAATTTTGTTGTTATGTTAGAAAACACCATATTAGAGATGATGCTTAAGTATCTGTATTCGTAAGTAAAATATTATAATAAAAATCTCTATAGAAGTAAAATAAGCTACCTGATCAGACATAGAACATTCAGTATAAATGAGATGTCTATTCATTATTGAAAACTGTGATTCTTAGTTAGGAGTAAACAACCTTTCTTGATGTAGTGGAGGGCAACCATAAGTGCTATGAGTGAAGGCCAGACTCAGTGCCAACTAATGAGAATTTTGCCTTATCTTCTACTTTTAGGGGATGGGGTGTACGTCTGGCAGTGTTTAGGGATTACTCCTGGCTCTGTGCTAAGGGATAATTCCTGGTGGGGCCTCGGACACCATATGGAGTGCTGGGGATTGAACCCAGATGGGTGTAGTGGAGGGCAAACTTCTTTTCTGTACTATTGCTGCAGCCCCATTCTCTTGTCTTGTAAGAAGTTCCTTTAATGCTTCTTGCAAAAGTGGTTTCAAGGCTAAGAATTCCTTAAAAGCATTATCTGTCCCTGTAAGTTTTTACTAATCCTTCAAATCTGAATAATCTAGTTAGAGTTTTCTTGGAGATGTATTCATTTCATTGTGTTTTTGTACTATATTCCTCCATTTTCTTCTGGTGTGAAGTCCCATTTGATATATCTTCTGTGAATTTTATGGGGTTTCCTTTTATGTAACTTACTTTTTGATCTTGCTGCTTTTAATATTCTGCCTCTGTCTTTGTCTTTTGTCATTTTGAGTATAATGTGTCTTGGAATTTTCCTGACTCTATTTTTGCTGAGACCTTTCGTGTCTCTAGGATCTGGGTGGCACTCTTTCTCAGTCTTGGGAAATTCTTATATATGATTTTTAAATGAGTGGCTCTACATTGAATTTGCCTTCTATTTCTTCAGGGACTCTGATAATTCTGATATTGTTCTTCTTGAACTTGTCCCATAGTTCTCTGGTGTGCTGCCCATTTATTTTCAGACAGTTTTTCTGTCTTCTGTTCCTTTCTCGAGGTTCCCTGCATCTCATCTTGGAGCCCCTCAATCTCCTCAGAAACCATTCTTCTGCTGCTCAGACCTACTAATTTTTTGCACCACCTACCACACTCTTCATTTCTGTCCTTTTAAATTGTAGTTTTCTCATTTTGGCTCTTGTACTTTCTTGTGCTTTGCTGTGCCACTGTTTCTTTCAACCCAGTACACATCCTCATCATGGCATCACAAAAGTCAGTCTCTGAGGATTTACAGAGCTGGTTGGTGCTGATTGAGCCTCCTGCGTTAGTGCTTTTACTCACTGAGCCTATGCTTCTATGTGTCTTCCCCATTAGTTGCTCCTGAGGTGCTGAAGGTAAATCTCTGTAGTTAGCAACCGGGGATTCTCCGGGGGATCAACGATCAGCGGGTGTTGCTCTTTTCCTCTCCTGACTGTCTTCCACAGTAATAGGAAGTATAGCTGTGGTAAGTGTCATTTGACGAGTGGGAGGGACAAGCAGAGGCTCAGGAGATGTGGAGCTGGATCTGTTCATATGACATTGATTAGGCCTGGAGGTGGCTGAAACTTAGCCAGAAGGAAGGGGAATCCATTTTGATTCCAGAAAGATGCTGAGATGTTATACAGGAGACTTATTTCTCCTGGGAAGGTGGGAGAGCAAGTAGAGGTTCCAGGGTTGTTTTTTTTTTTTTTGTAGGAGTACAGCTATTTATTCAGCCACTGATTAGCTGATTGAATTGTGCATAAACTTCACCTTACCTTTTTTTAAATTTTGTATAATTTTATTTATTGAATCACCGTGAGAGCAGTTACAAAGCTTTCGGGTCTAAGTCTCGGTCATACAATGAAACATCCGTACCTTCACCAGTGCCCATTCTCCACCCCCAACAACCCCAGTATGCCCCCATCACACACCCTCCCCTACCTGTGGGGCAGATAATTTCCACATTACTCTCTCTCTACTTTGATCACATTCAATATTTCAACACCAGACCCACCATAATTATTTGAGATTTTACCCCAACACTCAGATCTGCTGAAAAGGCAACAGTAGACAATTTGTGTTCTATTGCTGGTTATGAGTAACATATGATGTCGCATGGCTGCAGGAAGGCTGCATGATTTTGAAATTCCGAAATTTTAACACTTAAATCTGGAGGGATTCCTGCCAAAAGCCACTGGATTTTGAGATTTGCTCCTGAGTTTCTGGGATCATGGCCGTTGAGCAGCTTGATTAGGAGCAAGAGAGGCTGTTCATGGGCGATGACTTGGGGTCTTGTTAGGGTGGGGAGGACAGGCCCGGCTTCTCCCCCACCCCATCCCGTGAGGCCCAACAAGTTTCATCACTGCAGGCCCAAGCCTGACTGTCCAATGGCCTCTGGAGGATGATGGCCACCGAGCCGCCGAGGGGGAACAGGCAGAGTGACAGCACCCTTTCCTCCCTGGGGTGGCCCGGCGACAGTAACATACTGTGGGGTCTGGATGCATTTCTGCCAAAAGCCAATGGGTCTCGAGATTTGTTTCTGAGTCTCTGGGATCATGGCCGTTAAGCAGCTTGATCAGGAGCCAGATAGGCCGTTCGTGGGCGATGACTTGGGTTCTTGTTGGGGTGGGGAGGACAGGACCGGCTCCACCCCCATACCGTGAAGCCCTGAGTGTCTTGTCACTGGGGGCCCAAACCTGACTATCCAGTGGCCTCTGAAGGATGGCGGCCACTGGGCCACCAGGGGGAACAGCTAAGGCACGAAACCTGTTCCCACCTGGGTTGGCCCAGCACCGGTAACCTACTGCAGGGACTGGACGCATTTCTGCCTAAAGCTGCTGGGTTCGGAGATTCGTTTCTGTCTTTGGGATCATGGCCATTAAGCAGTTAAATCAGGAACCAGAGAGGCCTTGCCTCCAATTATATAGCTGAGCCGGAGGTGGTTTGTGGGTGTGTTTCCCACAGACCTAACTTTTGGCCGTTTACTTTCTTGCTAAACCTTGCCCCAAATTTTTGGGGTCTGCCAAAGGCACAGCAGCAATTTTGGGGTATCTGGAAGTCTGAAGATGCCATCAGGCTGCTGATGCACTCACCTCACAGGTACAGATTGACCTGCTGGCGGCACCATACCCCCGAAGTTTCAGGGTTTTTTAACTTAAAAAAAATTATTGCTATATGAAAGGTCACCCAGTTTCAGTAGATCAGGAGTGATGTGCATGTGTGCTTCTGTTTCTGGCTTTTTCTCATGGTCACAGGGAGGCAGGGGTTGAATAAGTGTGGTGCTGATGCGACCAAGGACTGTCTGGACATTTCATTTTTCTTGGGACTGTTGTTTCACATGGTCACTCTACATGCACAATTCTAAACTATCCACTATACATTTACCTAAAGCCAGCCAGATTGCTTACACAGCATCTGAGGAAGTCAGGGAGAACATACCAGAGACCAAGGTGAAAAGAAGAATTGTTTTAAAAAGACTACTTTGACGTAACCCCGGACCACACACTGTCACTGCCACTATCTTCTCCCTGTAGAGGGATGCTTAGCTCGCTAATCATCTATTATCTATGCACAATCAATTCAGCAGCTAAAAACAACACTCACCTCTTTCCCTAGTTTTTTTTTTCTTTTTTTCCTGGCGAAGTCTGGCTTACTGGGATCTCCAGTTTAGGATCTCATCAGGAAAGAGGTCTCATAGGCAGAACTTTTCACCTTTTATGGTGGTTGGAGCAGTTTATGAATAGGGACAGAAGGTAGGAATGAGTATAAGTTTTTATTATTATTATTATTATTGCTATTATTATTATTATTTTGGCTCTTAACTGGAGGTTATCCTTATTTCTTATCACATGAACTTTCCCATGTGATAAAGAGTGAGAGTTTACTAATAGGCAGGTTGCAATCTTATGGGAAGTCATCAGGGACATGTAATCAGTCCTCTATACCCACTTTGGCTTACTTATTGGTTAGAAGCAAATCCAGTTCCCACCTACACTCAAGTGATAGGGATCAAACAGAGCACTAGGGTTGTTTTTCTTTTCTTTTCTTTTTTTTCCCCCTCCCGTGAAAAGCCAAAATCTGTTCTCTGTCAGGATATTTGCAGAAATTATTCCTCTGCTCCAAAAGTTCTGTCCTATCTGTGTTTACCTTGCTGATTCCATTTCCTTGGCAATTTCAACTCAGGCATGAGTTTCTCATGGAGGAATTTCCAGTGCTCTTAGCCTACATTAGGAACAATTTTATTTTATTTTGTTATAATTTTTTAATTTTTAAAATTTATTTTATTTTGTTTCTTTATTTATTTTAATAATGTAGGAGTACTGCTATTTGTTCAGCCATTGATTAAACTAATTGAATTGGGCATGAACTCCACATTATTATTATTTTTTAAAATTGTATCACCATGAGATAGAATTACAAAGCTTTTATGTTTGAGATTCAGCCATACAATGATGGAATACCCATCCCTCCACCAGTGCACATCTTCCACCATCCACATCACAGTCCTCAATCTACCTCTATGGCAAACAATTTCTCCAATACTGTCTCTCTAATTTTAGGCATTATGTTTTGCTCAAAATTTCCCACCACTATTTAAGCCTACCTTCCAAGGGTAGACGCTAGATAATTTATTTTCCATTGCTCGTTTTGAATATCATGAGCGCTCCCACGGTCAGCCTCATCTTTAAATGTAAATTTCTAGATTGTAAATGGTTGGGTTCCAGAGACATCTTGTATGACACTAATCCATTTTGGGATTCAATTGGAGTCTCTCGGCCAGGGCTGTTGCACTAAGATGGCATCCAGAGGCAAATTGTGGGCATGAAAGTCAGTCTGCTGGGCAGACGGGGACCTGGGGAGGGACAGGCTGGGTCGTCTGCTGCCATGCAGCCTGAAGATTCAGTCCTGGAATCCGAATATCTGGGCCTTGCTTGTGGAAGCTCCTGGTCACCGGAATTCCATCTGGAGTAGGTGGGGAAACTGCACTTGAGGAGCAATTTTAGAGATTACACTTTTACATCACTCATCACAGTTTGCAAATAGTTGGTCCCGTTTTGCCCCTTTCACTCCTAAAATCTCCCAAAATAAGAGCAGCACCAGCACAGGTTTCCTATCACCTGTGTAGCCTCAGCAGCCAGCAAAGTTGTTGGTGCAGAGTAGATAATGAACAAACAAGCAAGTGATGGTATTTTACTATGTGAGACAGGCAATTAAGAGGTAAAGATACTTTCCTTGTACATGATTTTTCTCAGTTCCATGGGAAGGGCTTAGGGGATTTAAAACAGTTGTCACTGTCATCTTTCCCCAGAGTATTTTTATGGTGGTGTGAGGTGGGGGTGGGGTGGGGCGGGGGTTGGGGCTTGGGGGTCACCCCTGGCAGTGCTAAGTCAGTGGCTGCTCCTGGCTCTGTGCGGGGTTTCTTTTCATATAAAGAATGCCCACAAAACCGTGGAGCTGTCTCTCTGGCCCTAGCAGTAGTTTGGTTTGTGTTTTTTGGTATCTGCATGTTTTCTTTTTTCATCTTTTCTGCTCTATCTCTATGTCTCTATGTCAAAAAGTTAGCACAGCGGGTAGGGTGTTCGCCTTACAAGCGGCCAACATGGCCGACCCGAGTTCGATTCCTCCACCCCTCTCGGAGAGCCCGGCAAGCTACTGAGAGTATTGGATATGCCAGACACAGTAACAACAAAGTCTCCAATGGAGACGTTACTGGGCCCGCTCGAGCAAATCGACGATCAACGGGAGGGCCTTTACCTTTACCTTATATTCCCAGCAAGATTGCTCATTCCAAAGAAATGCTAGTCATTTAGTTGTCACTAAAACTAAAATAAATTTTCCCTTCCTTCTCTGTAATTTTCTGCTTTCTTAATGTTATTTATTATTTACCTTTTCGTCTAATCAGATCTGCTAAGATTTCACTGTTTCACTTCCCTTTTCAAGGAAATAGCTTGTAGTTTTACTGAATAAATTAGATATTCTAATTGGATAAAACATTGATAGAAATGACTTAAATTATAATTTATTAGTCTTAATCAATGAAAATAATTTTATTTCTTTTTGTTTGTTTGTTTTCGTATGGGGTCACACCCACCAGTGCTCAGCATTTATTCCTGACTCTTCACTCAGTAATCACTCCTGGCAGTGCTGGGAGAAACATATGGATAGTCAGGGATCAAAACTGGGTCCTTCCAATTCTCAAAAAATTAGAAATTGAGCTCCCATTTGGCCCAGCAATACCACTCCTGGGAATATATCCCAGAGAGGCAAAAATGTATAGTCGAAGTGACATCTGCACTTGTTTGTTCATTGCAGCACTCTTTACAATAGCCAGAAACTGGAAGAAACCTGAGTGCCCAAGAACAGATGACTGGTTAAAGAAACTTTGGTACATCTACACAATGGAGTACTATGTAGTTGTTAGAAAAGATGAAGTCATGAAATTTACATACAAGTGGTAAAGGTAAAGGCCCTCCCGTTGATCGTCGATCTGCTCGAGCAGGCCCAGTAACGTCTCCACTGGAGACTTTGTTGTTACTGTGTCTGGCATATCGAGTACTCTCGGTAGCTTGCCAGGCTCTCCGAGAGGGGCGGAGGAATCGAACTCGGGTCGGCCATGTTGGCCGCTTGTAAGGCGAATGCCCTACCCGCTGTGCTATTTGATCTTACAATATGGAAAGTATCATGCTAAGCGAAATGAGTCAGAAAGAGAGGGATAGACATAGAAAGATTGCATTCATCTGGGGGATATAAAGTAACAAAATATGAGATTAATACCCAAGACTAGCTGAGATCAGCACCAGGAGGATTACTCCATAGCTTAGAGGCCAGCAGGGCATTCTAGGGGAAAGGGCAGCTCAGATAGAGAAGGGAGCACCAAATAAAGGGTGTTTGGAGGATCCTCCCAGGAGGGGAGATGCATGTTGAAAGTAGACTATGGACTGAACATGTTTGCCACTCAGTGCCTCTTTTGCAGACCACAACACCCAAAAGGAGAGAGAGAACACAGGGGATTGCCCTGCCACAGAGGCAGGGGGGATGGGGGGATGGGGGTGGGAGGGATATTATCCATGGTGGTGGAAAATGGGCACTGGTGGAGGGATGGGTATCTGATCATTGTATAATTGAAACCAAAGCACAAAAAATTATAAATTTACAACTGTAAAAAAAATAAAATAAAATAAAGGGGGAAAAAAAAACTGGGTCCTCCAAGTATGAGGCAAGCACCCAACCAACTGTACTAACTCTCCAGCCCTGAAAATAATTTTATTTCTTTGAATTATTTTCCTTTATTTTTCTAAATTAGTGAGTTGTTTAAATCTTTCTTGTTTTTTTTTTCCCCCTTTATTTTATTTTATTTTTTTAAAGTTGTAGATTTACAATTTTTTGTGCTTTGGTTTCAATTATACAATGATCAGATACCCATCCCTCCACCAGTGCCCATTTTCCACCACCATGGATAATATCCCTCCCACCCCCATCCCCCCGTCCCCCCTGTCTCTGTGGCAGGGCAATCCCCTGTGTTCTCTCTCTCCTTTTGGGTGTTGTGGTCTGCAAAAGAGGCATTGAGTGGCAAACATGTTCAGTCCATAGTCTACTTTCAACATGCATCTCCCCTCCTGGGAGGATCCTCCAAACATACTTTATTTGGTGCTCCCTTCTCTATCTGAACTGCCCTTTCCTCTAGGATACCTGGCTGGCCTCTAAGTTATGGAGTAATCCTCCTGGTGCTGATCTCAGCTATTCTTGGGTATTAATCTCATACTTTGTTACTTTATATCCCCCAGATGAATGCAATCTTTCTATGTCTATCCCTCTCTTTCTGACTCATTTCGCTTAGCATGATACTTTCCATATTGTACCACTTGTATGTAAATTTCATGACTTCATCTTTTCTAACAGCTACATAGTACTCCATTGTGTAGATGTACCAAAGTTTCTTTAACCAGTCATCTGTTCTTGGGCATTCAGGTTTCTTCCAGTTTCTGGCTATTGTAAAGAGCGCTGCAATGAACAAACAAGTGCAGATGTCACTTCGACTATACATTTTTGCCTCTCTGGGATATATTCCCAGGAGTGGTATTGCTGGGTCAAATGGGAGCTCAATTTCTAATTTTTTGAGAATCGTCCATACTGTTTTCCAGAAGGGCTGAACCAGTGGACATTCCCACCAACAGTGAAGGAGTGTCCCTTTCTCGCCACATCCACGCCAGCATCGGTTGCTTTTGTTCTTTTGGATGTGGGCCAGTCTCTGAGGTGTGAGATGGTATCTCATTGTGGTTTTGATCTGCATCTCCCTGATGATTAATGCTGTAGAGCATTTTCTCATGTGATTTTTTGCCATTCGGATTTCTTCTTTGAGAAAGTTTCTGTTCATTTCATTGCCCCATTTTTGGATGGGGTTGGATGTTTTCTTCTTGTGGAGTTTAACCAGTAAATCTTTCTTGTTTTTAAATATATTATTTATTCATTACATTATCCCCAAAGTATGTCTTTGGCTAAGTTTCTCATTTTTGGTTTATTAAAAAAGCTAGTAATTTTAGTTTCAATTTTCCTTTAAACATTCTTCAGATATATTTAAGATGTTTTGTTTTTCTTATTAATATGTGAGTTTACTTTTTTAAAGGTTTTTTTTTATTGAATTCTGAATTCAATAAACACCAGAATTACATAATTCATATTGAATTATGAATTCAGTGAACACCATGAATTACAAACTTGCTAAGATATTTATGATTTTCAGGTGTATAATGTTCTCTCACCAATCCCTTCATTAGTGTCAGCTGACACTTCAGTGGACACTACCCTCCACCAATGTTCCCAGATTCCCTCCCATTCCTCAGCCGGCCTCTTGGCGGGTACTTCTGCTTTCTGTCATTGTCCTATGTGTTCCCTTCCCTAACATATTTCCTTCCCCCAGCCCTCATCCTCCCCCGCCCCAGTGGCAAGCTTCCTATTGAAGACCAGTTCTGCTCTTCATTTCCTTTGGGAATTTGATATCCCCTTACAAAGTTTCTCTCTCACATATGAGAGAGATCATCCTGAGTCTGTCTTCTCTTTTAACTTCACTCACCATGATATTCTCCAATTCCATCTGTTCTCCAAATCCAAATTGCATGACTCTATCTTAACTGAGATCAGAGTGATCAATAATATGAGCTTTGCTTTCAGAAAATTCTTGAAATTGGAAATATTCTCTGACTTATCTTCAGTTTTTGTAGTTGTTCCATGAGTGTTTGAGAACAACTGTCTGTCCTCAGTGTGCTTTCTTGAGAGCTTTTTTTGATGGCAGCACTGTAGCACTGTCTTCTCGTTGTTCATTGATTTGCTCAAGTGGGCCCAATAATGTCTCCATTTGTGAGACTTGTTACTTTGTTTGATATATCGAATCCATCACAGGTAGCGTGCCAGGCTTTGCCATGCGGGCGAGATACTCTCAGTAGCTTGCCAGGCTCTCTGAGAGGGGCGGAGGAATCGAAGCTGGGTTGGCCATGTGAAAGGCAAACACTCTACCACTGTGCTATCACTCCAGCCCATTTTTTGATGGTAGGAAGGTAAGTATATATTAACTCAAGTTTATAATTTGCTATTCACGTTTTTACTTTCTTTTATAAGTTATGCTTACTTGATCATATATGTCTATACTTTATAAACATATGGTATATGCATTGCCAATTTCTTTTTGTATCAATATATTTTAATGTTTATTCTTAAGAATGGTGTTTCCCAAAGTGGGCAACACAACTCATAGGTAACAGCAGTCTCTCCCGCACTTAGGGAATGCTTTCTGTTTTTCAGCCATAAAAGGGTAGATTCCCAGAGAGTACTGAGGATTTTATTTTCTGAAAAGGGGGTGGTAGATTAAATATGTATGGGAACATCTTACTTATAAGTTATGTCAGATAAAAGGCATTGGCTATTATATATTTTGTGTTAATTATTTCTTTAATCATTATAAAATATTCTACTTTCCATTTAATGGTTTTTCACCTTACTTTTTTTGCACATTAAATTAATATCTCTGAAGTTTCTTTCTTCCTCTCAGCATTACACTTCACATAAGTTTTTTCCAAAATCTTATTTCAATAAGATTCATTTTGTCTTACACATGCTATAGATTTCACTAGGAAATTACAAACAGATTTTCTCCTATTTAGAGAAAAACTTATAGTTACACAATTGGATCATATGCTCTGCTTTCCATTCACTATTTTTTTCTGTTGTTTTTCTTCTCTCTGAAGATTGAGAGAAAAGCATAAAAGTTGCCATTAAAAAAAAGACAAGTTGGGGGTATGGTGCCACCAGCAGGTCAATCTATACCTGTGAGGTGAGTGCATCAGCAGCCTGATGGCATCTTCAGACTTCCAGATACCCCAAAATTGCTGTTGTGCCTTTGGCCAGATCCCGAAAACTTGGGGCAAAGCTTACCAAGAAAGTAAATGGCCAAAAGTTAGGTATGTGGGAAACACACCCACAAACCACCTCCAGCTCAGCTATATAATTGGAGGCATGGCCTCTCTGGTTCCTGATTGAACTGCTTAACTGCCTTGATCCCTGAGACTCAGAAACAAATCTTGAAACCCAATGGCTTTTGGCAGAAATGTGTCCGGGCCCGCAGTAGGTTACTGTTGCTGGGCCACCCCAGAGGGGAAAGGGTGTTGTCCCTCCGCCTGCTCCCCCTAGGCAGCTTGATGGCTGCCATCCTCCAGAGGCCACCGGACAGTCAGTTTTGAGCTCGCAGTGATGAGACACGCGGGACTTCATGAGATGGGGGTGGAGCTGGCCCTTTCCTCCCCACCCCAACGAAACCCCGAGTAACCACCCATGAATGGCCTCTCTGGCTCCTGATCAAGTTGCTTAATGGCCATTATCCCAGAGACTCAGAAACAAATCTCGAAACCCAGCAGCTTTTGGCAGAAATGCGTCCAGACCCTGCAGTAGGTTACTGTTGCCGGGGCACCCCAGGGGGGAAAGGGTGCTGTCCTTCCGCCGGCTCCTCCTTGGCGGCTCGGTGGACCCCATTCGTCAGAGGTCACTGGACAGTCAGGTTTGAGCCTGCAGTGACGAGAAATGTGGGGCCTCACGGATTGGGGGTGGAGTCGGCCCTTTCCTTTCCATCCCAATGAGACCCCGAGTTGTCACCCACAAACGGCCTCTATGGCTCCTGATCAAGCCGTTTAATGTCCATGATCCAAGAGACTCAGAAACAAATCTCGAAACCCAGCGGCTTTTGGCAGAAATGCGTCCGGTCCCTGCAGTAGGTTACCAGTGCTGGGCCACCCCAGGTGGGAATAGGTTTCATGACTTGGCCTGTCTCCCCTGGCGGCCCAGTGGCTGCCATCTGCCAGAGGTCACTGAACAATCAGGTTTGGGCCTGCAGTGACAAGACATGCGGGGTCTCATGGGATGGGGGTGGAGCCGGCCCTTTCCTCCCCACCCCAACAAGACCCTGAATCACCGCCCACGAACGGCCTCTATGGCTCCTGATCAAGCTGCTTAACCGCCATGATCCAATAGTCTTGAAAACAAATCTCGGAACCCAGTGGCTTTTGGCAAAAGTGCATCCAGACCCGCAGTAGGTTACTGTCACTGGGCCAACCCAGGGGGGAAAGGGTGTTGTTCCTCTGTCTGCTCCCCCTGGCAGCTTGGTGGCCGCCATCCTCTAAAGGCCACTGGACAGTTAGATTTTGGTCCTCAGTGACGAGACAAGCTGGGCTTCACGGGATAGGGGTGGAGCAAACCCCTTTTCTCCCCATCCCAATGAGACCCCAAGTCACTGCCCAAGAACGGCCTTTCTGGGTCCTGATCAAGTTGCTTAATGGCCATGATCCCAGAGACTCAGGAACAAATTTCAGAATCCAGCAGGTATTGGCAGAAGTCCCTCCAGATTTAAGTGTTATAATTTCAGAATTCCAAAATATGCGGCCACTACTGCAGCCACACGACATCATATGTTTTTCTTAACCAGCAATGGAAAACACATTGTCTACTGTTACCTTTTCAGCATATCTGAGTGTTGGGGTAAAATCCCAAATAATAATGGTGGGCCTGGTGTCAAAATATTGAATGTGATCAAAGTAGAAAGAGAGTAATGTGGAAATCATCTGCCCCACAGGTAGGGGAAGGGTGTAGGATGGGGGTATACTGGGGTTTTTGGTGGTGGAGAATGGGCACTGGTGATGGGACGGGTGTTTCATTGTATGACCAAGACTTAAACCTGAAAGCTTCATAACTGCTCTCATGGTGATTCAATAAATAAAATTATAAAAAATGGAAAAAAAAGTTGCAAAAAAAAAAACCCAAAAGACAAGTCACCTACTCCAGATGGAATCCTGGTAACCAAGAGCTTCCACAAGCATGGCCCAAATATACAGGTTCTAGGACTGACTCTCCAGGCCACATGGTGGCAGAGGACCCGGGTTATCCCTCCCTGGGTCTCTGCCCGCCCAGCATACTAGCTGTCATGCCCACAATTTGCCTCTGAGTACCATCTCAGCACACCAACAGCCCTGGCCCAGAGACTCCCAACTGAATCCCAAAATGGATTAGTGCCATACAGAGATGTCTGTTACCCAACCATTTACCATCTAGAAATTTACACATACAATTGTGACCATGCGAGCTCTCATGATATTCAAAATGAACAATGGAAAATAAATTATTTAGTGTCTGTCCCTGGCTTGAATGGTGGTGGGAAATTTTGAGCAGAACATAATGCCCAAAATTAGAGACAGAGTATTAGGGAAATTGTCTGCCGTAGAGGCAGGGTGAGGACTGTGATGTGGGGGCGGGGGGTACGCAGGAGGGTATACTGGGGACATGGGTGGTGGAAAATGTGCACTGGTGGAGGGATGGGTGTTCATTATTGTATGGCTGAATCTCAAACATGAAAACTTTGTAACTCTATCTCACGGTGATACAATTAAAAAAATGTAATGTGAAGTTCATGCCCAATTTAATCAGCTTAATCAATGGCTTAACGAATAGCAGTACTCCTACATTATTAAAAAAAAAGACAAGTGGGGCTGGAGTGATAGCACAGCGGGTAAGGCGTTTGCCTTGTATGTGGCCGACCCGGGTTCGATTCCCAGCATTCCATGTGGTTCCCTGAGCACCGCCATGGTAATTCCTGAGTGCAGAGCCAGGAGGAACCCCTGTGCATCGCCAGGTGTGAACCCCCCCAAAAAAGGCAAAAATACATAAATAAATAAAGTAAGTAAGTAAAAGTAAAGGCCCTCCCGTTGATCTTCGATTTGCTCGAGCGGGCCCAGTAACGTCTCCATTGGAGACTTTGTTGTTACTGTGTTTGGCATATCGAATACATCATGGGGAGCTTGCCAGGCTCTGCCCCGCAGGCGAGATACTCTTGGTAGCTTGCTGGGCTCTCCGAGAGGGGCGGAGGAATCAAACTCGGGTCGGCCATGTTGGCTGCGTGCAAGGCAAACGCCCTACAGCTGTGCTATAAATAAAATTAAAAAAAATACAAGTTATTTACAGGAGAATAAGTGGAGAAGTCAGTAGGTTTTGTATCTTCCCTTCTGTATGCTGGAAGACAATGAAGCAGTGCATGTTGATCTGAGGAAAAATATTTATAAACTAGAATTCTATAGTTAGTATGATTGCATTTATGTGCAAAAGGAGAAAAAATGTATTTGTAGATGTCTCGATTCTTCAGAGCTTGGGGAATGACACTGCTGCCTTCTGTCCAAGATGGGGTAGGCACGGGCACCATCAAGCTTTTCACTTTGGTGGCTTGTATTCTTGCACCATGGTGCACCTTATACTTTGTGGATCCTGAGCCTAGAGCAAGTAGAACCTCCTCTGCTGCTTGTATTTGTGTAGAGAAAGTTTTATTGGGATACAGTCATATCCATTCACTTACATATCCATGGCTGTTTTAACCCTGCTGAGTTGAGTAATTGCTACAGGAATTGCTCAGCTCACCTAATCTAAAATCTGACTGGGCTGAGGTAAGGCACGGAGATCCATGTTATAATAATAAAAAGGCTTTCTTTATTATTGCAAAGCCTTGAGTATGCCTTCTTAAATTTTCCTCACAAGTCACTTCTCTGGTCTCATTCTAGTCCCCACCCTGCATCAAACACTTACTGTGTGTGGTCAGTAATAGAAATTAGTCCCCTGGCTTAGGGTATCTCTGAAATTGTTTTTATCTAAGATATATTTCTCCTTCACAACTTATAGACCGTAGTTCTCAACTTTTGGTTTCACTTATCACTTAATCACTTAACTTCCCGTTAGTCGCAGATTTGCTCGAGCGGGCACCAGTAACGTCTCCATTTGTCCCTGTCGTGTGCTAGTGTAGCCCAATGGCATCTGTTCACTCTGGGAACATGAAGAGCCTCAAACTGATCATTCATGATCTTGAGGAAGAAGTCTGACCATCTGGTAGGTGGGCGGCCACGTGGTCTTTTGACATCCCATGGAATCCAGTTGGTAACAGCTCTAACTACAACTGGTCTCATTCATCTGAACTTTTGGTTTATTCTATGAATTTTATTTTTGATAAAAAAATCCACCTTTTACTTTGGATTTATAATATTTTACAGAGAAAGTTAATGATGACTCATCTAAAATGTAGCATTTTAATACATACTGTGACATTTCTCTTTTTTCAGTTGTTTTCTTATAGAATCTACTATTGGAAGGTTTACCTCTTCAGGTATAATCTGACAGTTGCAGCAGATATTCACAGAATTACGTCTTTTTTCCTAATTACTTTTCTGTCAGGTTCCTAAAAGCTTCCTAAATATGCCACTAAAAATTTTGATCAGATTGTTTTTCTTCTTCCTTTGAGTCCTTTTTATACTTATTACAAGAGACATAGAATTAATATATTCCTTTGTGCTCTTATTGCCTGTCTGAAACATTAGAACACCATTCCTGACTTATTTATTTAGACTCTACTTGCAGCCAATTGCTGTTCAGTGTTAGGGCTATAAAGGTGAATGCAACAACCTCAATTCTGTTTATGCTTCCAAAAAGTTTTTGGGGAGATGGGGTGGGGAGTGGGAGAGGGAGGAGAAGGTAGAGAAGCAGAGAAGAGAGAGAGAGAGAGAGAGAGAGAGAGAGAGAGAGAGAGAGAGAGAGAGAATGGATGTTGAATTGGAAACCATGGTGAGTGATGTGAATGAAAGATTTGAAGAGACTGCAGTCATGTTTACAAGTGGGCCTGACTGAGACAGTGATGCTGGTGTTGAAATCTGCAGGGGGAACAGGAATTAACTGGTAACTCTTGGGAAGAAAAAATGAATATCTGGGGACAAAAGAACACTTTGTACAGATGCCTTGAGGCAGGACAGAACACATTCTGGGAGCTGAGAAAAGGCCAAAGTGGCCAAAGGTCTTCTAGCCTTTCCCTTGAGGGAGAGTACTGAGAAACAAGGCTGCAAAATAAGGGAAGGGGTCATCTGCCTTAGGTGATGTGAGTTTTGGTCCTACTCTTTAGTGTAATTAGAATTCACTGATAGGGTTTTAAACTGACATGACAAATGACATGATTGTGTACGATGGCTTAAACTGAAAGGAAAAATAAGTTTAGGAACAGGCCAGAAAATGAAATGGAGGATATGAGACAATCAGTTAAGAGGCTGTTACTGTGGTCCCGGTAGATGGATTCAGAGAGAATGTAAAAAGGAAATAGATTGGCTCTATAGATATTAAAATCAGAACTACTCCTGTGATATTTTGGACATGGGAACATGATGTTTTGCAAACAAGATGTAGCAAAAATGATTGCCAAGCTTTTCCTAAGCGCAGGTTAATAGATTTTGTGTGCTATTTACTGAGTTGCAAAACACATCAGATGAAATAAGTTGAGTGGATAGATTCTGTGTCCAACTTGGAATATTTGAGCATGAAGTGCCTTTGATCGGAGTAAAAATTACATGTGGCTATCTTGGTACAGTATTTAAAGGGAAAATCCAAAAGAGATGCATATTGTGAGATACATTTCATAAATGCGCTTCGATTGCCTAAGGTACTCATCTAGAAGAGGGTCTGAACTGAAACTTGAAAAGCTTAGACTATGTAGAAGAGGATGAGCCAGCAAGAGTCTGAAGTAGCAGCCAAAGAACAGGAGGAAAACGGAGGAGAAACAGATGATCACCAACCCCATGGGAACCAATTGCAAGAGACCTTACTTCCATTTTAATTTTATCTTTGTTTCTTTGGGTCATACCTGGCCATGTTCAGGACGTATTCCTGGCTCTGTGCTCACAAGTGCTCACTAGCACTTGGGAGACTACTGGGGCTCAAATCAGGTTTGTCTGCATGTAAGGCAGTGCTTCACCTCCTGCATTGTCTCTCCAGAGACAAAGACAAATTGCAAGACCCAATTTGAATTCTGAGTGTGAGAAAACAGTATGTTTTGAAAGAGATGGAAGGATTTAAGAGAGAGGTCCTTAAGTTTGAAGTCCTAAAAAATACTTAAGGTTCCTAAAGCAGATAGGCGAATATGGAATTCACTGGGTCTTGGGGGGACTTTGGAAAAAAGTCACTGGCTCTCTCTCAGGGTCCACATACCCTTTTCATGAATAGCTGTGCCTTCTGAGGCACTATCAGATGGATGAACGTATTTGATGTTTGGGTTTTTTTTTGGGGGGGTGGTCTGTGAATAATAATGATAGAGCAAAACCATTTAGGATATTTTCTCTTAACATTAATTTAACATTAAGTAAACTTATTTTCTTTTTAAAATATAATTGTGACATGCGCCTTTTAGGGAATGAGGCTCTTCATATCAAGGACTCTGCCAACGTTATTTTATATCTCCCTTTGCACTTTGTGGGATTCAGTGTTTGCTTCAAGTCTGGTTCAGAGAGGAGATAAGTGGGGAAGAGAAGGTTCAGGCAGTTCTCGCTTTTCTTCATTACTGCTTGCTCATCTGGTACTACTGGAACTTCATGTCTCTGTTGTCCTCTAAGCAGTGGTTTCTGAGTAGGTCCAAATAGTGCAAACCAAGGCTACACGAATACTTGGAGTAATCACATGGCAATGGAGACTTTGTTTTATGTCAGGTGATTAAATGCGAGAATGTATATTTTTTCTTATGAGAAAAATAAAAAGTAATGGGAAATGACAGACATAAAAAGTAATGGGATGTTTGGTTTTAGCCAAATGCTTGTATTCTCTTATATATGGGCTTAAATGGCTCCAGAACGAAATACAGCAACTTCCCACACTTTCATTGTGGTGGGAAGGTGCTTGGTGGTGGGATTAGTGTTTGAATATTATCTGTAATGAACTATTGTGAACTACTTTATGAAAATAAAATATATTGGAGCTGGAGTGATAACACAATGGGTAGGATATTTGCCTTGCACGCGGTTCACCCAGGTTCACTTCCCAGCATCCCATATGGTCCCTTGAGCACCACCAGGAGTAATTCTTGAGTGCAAAGTTGGGAGTAACCCCTGTGCATTGCTGGGGGTGACTCAGAAAGCAAATATATATGTATATATATGTATATATATGTATGTATATATATAAATTTTAAAAAAGAAAAAAGATTGGGAAATGACAGAAAAATAAAAGGCTTTAGTTCGAGTTCAAATATGCAATTTAAAACATGTAATTCTCCTCATCAATTGATAGGAAGACAGAAGAATCTGTTCAACCTTGACTCAAGCATTCTTTCAGTTGCTCAGTGCTGGTGGTGTTGGTTATCCAGAAGAGAAAGGCGCACTTGGTCAGGACAGTGTTCTTTCTACAAAGGTTACTACTCCCGAAGGACAGTTCGTTTCTTCTGCCACAGCTCTCCTGGGAAAGTGCTAATTCCCTCTTCAGGATGACTGCCAACTCTGGGTAATCACTAGCCCTTGCTGCTTTCCCTGAATCCCACTTACACTTTTATAAAAGGTTCCTTCATTAAATAATCTTCAGTCACTTCTTTGAGTCTATTTTCTAGTCTCCCTCACCAAGTGAGAGATAATACTTTAAGTTCTGTTTAAATTTTACCTAGTAATGACTGCCCATCACGGGCTGCTAACTGAGATGAGAGACATGACGTCATTTTCCCCTCTCAGTTCCATGTCCACATGCCTCTCATAATGTGCTTGACCTGTGTGAATTAGAAGTCCTTGATTATCAGGAACAAGTGGCTGTTAAACATGAGCATACTCCCTTTGGCACATGAAAAAAAACCAAGAATTAACTATCATAGTCATTGTTAGCTTATTAAAACTGCCATGTGATTACTAAAAAGCATTTTGCCAAATAGATTAGGCTAGAACTTTACCCACACCTGTTTTAGAGACTTTGTGTGGGGAGGGCACAGCTTACTCTAAGCAGTAGCTCTACCTGTACAACTACCAGAGGAAAAGCAGGTCATGTTGGATTTACTGAGAAGTGGTTCCTCCTTGAATAGATAGATTAATGAAATAATATTCAGAACTTTCAATAGTCCGCAACCACAGCATAATTTTTCAAATTTTTCAAATGTTTACCTGTTTTCTTTGATAAAGGTGCAAGTAATGTGAAGTGGAGTAAGGAAAGCCTCTTTAATAAATTGTGCTGGCATCACTGGACAGCTACATGCAAAAAAATGGGCTCAGAACTCTGCCTAACACCATGTACAAAAGTAGGATCAAAATGGATTAAAGACCTCAACATCAGACCAGAAACCATAAGGTACATTGAAGATAAAGTTGTCAAAACCCTCCATGACATTGAAGCTAATGGTATCTTCAAAGATGCCATGCCACTGGCCGAGCAAGTGAAAACAGAGATAGAAAAATGGGACTATCTTAAACTAAGAAGCTTCTGCACCTCCAAAGAAACAGTGACCAAAATACAAAGACAGTCTACAGAATGGGAAAGGATATTTGCCAGATACACATCCGACAAGGGGTTGACATCAAGGATATACAAAGTACTGGTTGAACTCCACAAGAAGAAAACATCCAACCCCATCCAAAAATGGGGCAATGAAATGAACAGAAACTTTCTCAAAGAAGAAATCCGAATGGCAAAAAAGCACATGAGAAAATGCTCTACATCATTAATCATCAGGGAGATGCAGATCAAAACCACAATGAGATACCATCTCACACCTCAGAGACTGGCCCACATTCAAAAGAACAAAAGCAACCGATGCTGGCGTGGATGTGGCGAGAAAGGGACACTCCTTCACTGTTGGTGGGAATGTCCACTGGTTCAGCCCTTCTGGAAAACAGTATGGACGATTCTCAAAAAATTAGAAATTGAGCTCCCATTTGACCCAGCAATACCACTCCTGGGAATATATCCCAGAGAGGCAAAAATGTATAGTCGAAGTGACATCTGCACTTGTTTGTTCATTGCAGCACTCTTTACAATAGCCAGAAACTGGAAGAAACCCGAATGCCCAAGAACAGATGACTGGTTAAAGAAACTTTGGTACATCTACACAATGGAGTACTATGTAGCTGTTAGAAAAGATGAAGTCATGAAATTTACATACAAGTGGTACAATATGGAAAGTATCATGCTAAGCGAAATGAGTCAGAAAGAGAGGGATAGACATAGAAAGATTGCATTCATCTGGGGGATATAAAGTAACAAAATACGAGATTAATACCCAAGACTAGCTGAGATCAGCACCAGGAGGATTACTCCATAACTTAGAGGCCAGCCGGGTATCCTAGAGGAAAGGGCAGTTCAGATAGAGAAGGGAGCACCAAATAAAGGGTGTTTGGAGGATCCTCCCAGGAGGGGAGATGCATGTCGAAAGTAGACTATGGACTGAACATGTTTGCCATTCAATGCCTCTTTTGCAGACCACAACACCCAAAAGGAGAGAGAGAACACAGGGGATTGCCCTGCCACAGAGGCAGGGGGGATGGGGGGATGGGGGTGGGAGGGATATTATCCATGGTGGTAGAAAATGGGCATTGGTGGAGGGATGGGTATCTGATCATTATATAATCGAAACCCAAGCACAGAAAATTGTAAATCTACAACTGTACCTCATGGTGTTTCACTAATAAAAAAATAATAAATAAATAAATAAAAATGTTTACCTGTTTTGATCTGTGTGAGTATAACCAGATTCTATAGCTTATTGTTGAACATTATCATCATCTTTCTCAACTTAGAACAGGTAAAAGGTCCAGCACTAATCTAGTGCTTGTCATGAAATACTTTTATGAATTATGTGCTAAGTGTTGAGGGTGGGGCTTTATATATGCTGAAGAACATATATAACATTTTTAATATTGGCAAATAATTTGTTGTTTTATTATAAATATTTAAAATAATAGGGTGAATAGATAGTACAGGAGGTAGGTGCTTGTCTTCCATGCAACCAACCCTGATCCCAGCTCTCCATGTGGTCCTCTGTCCCATGTATCACCAGGGATCACTCCTAAGCCCAGAGCCAGGAATAGCCCCTGAGCATCAACAAATGTAGTTCAACCTCCCCCTTCCAATATATAATTGAATCAAAATGAAATAAAAAGCTAAAATTTATTTCTTATTTACTTCTTTATTTTTTATGTAGGAGTACTACTATTTATTCAGCAATTGACTAGCTGATTGAATTGGGCATGAACTCCACCTTACTCTTTTTTTCATAATTTTATTTATTTTCCTTCTTATATTTATTTATTAAATCAATTTGGGAAAAGTTACTAAGCTTTCAGGTTTAAGTCTCGGTCATACAATGATCAAACACCTCTCCCTTCATCAGTGCTCATTTTCCACCACCAAGAACTCCAATATACCCCCCCTCCCACCCCTCCCAATGTCTGTGAGGCCGATGATTTACAGTTAACTCTTCTCTACATTGATTACAATCATAATTTTGACAAAAGATGCTCCATTATTGTTTAGAATTTCCCTCCCAACAATCAGAATTGCTGAAAAGGCATTGTGAAATGCTTTGTTTCTATAGCTGGTTATGAGAATCATATAATCCTCGTGTGGCCGCAATAGCAGCCTCGTGATTTCAGATTTCTGCAAAAAGCCAGATAATTACGAGATTGGTTTCTGTGCATCTGGTATTATGGCTGTGCTGGAGAGCTGCTTGTGGGGGCAACTCGTGACCTCGATAGGGCGTGAAGGATGAGCTGGTACCATTACCCTTCCCATGAGACTGCAGTTGCCCTGTCACCACCAGCTCATACCTGGCTTTCCTATAATCTCTGAGGTGGCGGCCACCTTGCTGCTGGTCGGGGGGTGGGGAAAGGTGGAAGGGAGAAACATCCTTTTCCTCCTGGAGAGGCATGGCGCCATAGTTAAATGCATGGTCCATTCACGTTTCTGCCGCAAGCTGCTGGGCTCTGGATTAAGTCCTTTTGCCTCTGGAGCCATGGCCATGCCAGAGAGCCGCTTGTGGGGGGCAACTCGTGACCTTGGTAGGGTGTGAAGGACTAGCCAGTACCGCCCCCCTTCCCATGAGACTGCAGTTGCCCCATCATCACCGGCTATACCTAGCTTTCTAATAAGCTCTGAGGTGGCAGCCTCCTTGCTATGGGGGGGGGGGGTGGGGGGATGGGGGGTGGGGGGGATGGTGGAATGGAGCAACACTCTTTCCCTCCTGGGGAAGCATGGCGCCGTAGTTTAACGCATGACCCGTTCACTTTTCTGCTGCAAGCTGCCGGGCTCTGGGTTAAGTCCTTTTGCCTCTGGGGCCATGGCCGTGCTGGAGAGCCGCTCATGGGGGGCAACTCGTGACCTTGGTAGGGCGTGAAGGACGAGCCGGTACCGCCCCCCCTTCCCATGAGACTGCAGTTGCCCTGTCAACCGCCGGCTCATACCTGGCTTTCCAATAAGCTCTGAGGTGGCAGCCACCTTGCTGCCGGGTGGGAAAAAGGCAGAAGGGAGCAACACCCTTTCCCTCCTGGGGAGGCATGGTGCCGTAGTCTAACGCATGATCCATTCACTTTTTTGCCGCAAGCTGCCGGGCTCTGTATTAAGTCCTTTTGCCTCTGGAGCCATCTGGTGAAGCCCCACGTGTGTCGTCACTGCAGGCCCAAACCTGACTGTCCAGTGTCCTCTGGAGGGTGGTGGTCACTGGGCTGCCAAGGGGAACAGGCCAAGGCACGAAACCTATTCCCACCTGGAGAGGCCCAGCGTCAGCAACCCACTGCAGGAACAGGACGCATTTCTGCCAAAGGCCTTTGAGTTCCGAGATTTGTTTCTGAGTCTCTGGGATCATGGCCATTAAGCAGTTCGATCAGGAACCAGAGAGGCCATGCCTCCAATTATATAGCTGAGCCAGAGGTGATTTGTGGGTGTGTTTCCCACATACCTAACTTTTGGCCATTTACTTTCATGGTAAACGTTGCCCCAAGTTTTTGGGGTCTGGCTAAAGGCACAGCAGCAATTTTGGGGTATCTGAAAGTCTGACGGTGCCATCAGGCTGCTGATGCATTCGCCTCACAGGTACAGATTGACCTGCTGGCGGCACCATACCCCCAAATTTATTTCTTCTTAATGCCACTCATTGTCTATTTCCTTCCTTCTCTTTGAACACAGACTCCGTGTGCTTAGAAGTGTTGTTCCTAATAATAATAATAATAATAGAAATATAACTTTTTAAAAATAAATTTATTATTGAATCACTGTGAGAGCAGTTACAAAGCTTTCAGGTTTAAGTCTCAGTCATACAATGATGAAACACCCATCCCTTCACCAGTGCCCATTTTCCACCACCAAAACCCCCAGTATACCCCCCACCCCACACCCTCCCCCTACCTATGTGGCAGATGATTTCCACATTACTCTCTCTCTCTCTGCTTTGATTACATTCAATATTTCGACACCAGACCCACCATTATTTTTTGGGATTTTACCCCAACACTCACATCTGCCTAAAAGGCAACATTAGACAATTTGTTTATGAATAGCATATGATGTTGTGTAGCTGCAGTAGTGGCCACGCGATTTTGGAATTCTGAAATCTTAATAATTAAATCTGGAGGGATTTCTTCCAAAAACTGCTGGGTTCCAAAATTAGTTTCTGAGTCTCATGGCTTAAGCAGTTTGTTGAGTAGCCAGAGGGCCACGAATATAACTATTTACTGAGCCTCTATACAAGAGGCACTATGCTAAACATTTTAAAAGTCACCTAATTTACACTACACCAATCCTTTGAGCAAGTGATCAGTGGGGTTGGAAACTGAAACCATCTAACTCTAGCTCCTCTATTCTGGAGTTTCCTTGTTTTCTCTGCAGATCTCCACTCATCTTACAGTGATGAGTAAGTTCACTGGAACGTCAGTAGAAAATTAAACAATAGTAGCAATAACAAAACATCCCAGAAGACTCACGTTATGTTGGTTAAAGGTATCTGTAGAAAAATTGCAAAGGAAAATTAAGAAAACTGGAAGTATGTACACAAAGTGCCTACAGAAGTCCGTCAGTGCCTTAAGCCTGTGGTGTATTCCCTTCCTGACTTGTCACATTCTTTAGGAAAATATTAACAATCCCCCTACATCATCTTCTTAAAAACTAATTTCACGATCACGATCATAATCATCCTATTGTTTGTCCATTGCCTCGAGCAGGCACCAGTAATGTCTCCTTCTTCCTAGCCCTGAGATTTTGAAAGAGCCATATTCAATGCTCTTTCAGGGCTAGGAGAATGAGACCTATCATTGTCACTGGTATTTGGCATATTGAGTACGACACGAGAAGTTTGCCAGATTCTGCTGTGTGGGCAGGATACTTTCGGTAGTCTGCCGGGTTCTCCAAAGTAAAAATGAGATAATAAGATGCTTCTGGGAGCTGGGTTTTATAGTCTGTGGGTCTTGGCCATTGATGGCAACCACCTGGTGCTGGCAGCAGCTGGTGGGTGTAACGCCTACCTACTGGAAGATGGGGGATCTGGGTGGAGAAGGCCCAGTCCCAATCCGAGCAGGCTTGGAGATCTTAGTCCTGGGACCTGCATGCTTGGGTTTCTCTGCTGGTTCCTTCATGCATGAGGCTTGTCCGGATGTGTGGAGAGTGGTCTCGGCGTGGCTGTGACTGGTTGTGGAGGTCTCGGCTGCCAGGGCTCTGCTCGGGGCAGGGAGGGAAACTCAACCCGCCACCCTCTAATGGTGAGGACAGCCATTCGCGGGGGCAGGAGACTGTTTTCAAAGTTAAAAAACTAAATTACTCCATAAAAACTTAACATTCTACATAAAAGTCACTGTCACTGTCCTCCCGTTGTTCATTGATTTGCTCGAGCAGGTCCAGTAACATCTCCATTGTAACAACTGTTACTGTGTTTGGCATATCGAATATGTCACAGGTAGCTTGCCAGGCTTTGCCGTGCGGGCAAGATACTCTCAGTAGCTTGCTGGGCTCTCCGAGAGGGGCGGAGGAATCAAACTCGGGTTGGCCATGTTGGCCGCTTGCAAGGCAGACGCCCTACCCACTGTGCTATCTCTCCAGCTCCTACATAAAACTACTGGAGATTAATTCATGAGTTACTTTGTTAATGACCTATGAATTTTTTATTATCCCTGCCATACAGCTCTGACATAACCAAACTTAGTCTGATCACCACTAATGAGGTTGGCTTTGTAGACCCAGGAACGGGAAGAACACTTTAATCTATACCTTTTATGTCATTTTCTTTCAATTCCCCACCTTCCTCAGTTTTTTTTTTGGGGGGGGGGTCACACCTGGCAATGCTCAGATGCTCAGGGGTTACTCCTGGCTTTGCACTCAGGAATTACTCATGGCGGTGCTCGGAGAACCGTATGGAATCCTGGGAATCTAACCTGGGTTGGCCTCTTGCAAGGCAAATGCCCTACTGGCCGTGCTATGGCTTCAGCCCCCTCAGTTTCTTTTTCCTTCTTAAAAAGTTCCTTAAACTTGTTGCTCAAGTCTTTTTTTTTTGTCTGCTTTTTCACAAATCTTTGTTCACTTCCTCAAATGTAAGTTAGACCCATCTGGTTACTTTGTTCACTTCCTCAAATGTAAGTTAGAGCACTGGTTCTTTACTGGTTCAGAGTATGTCATTTCATTTTACATACCCTGCCTTTTGTGTAAAATCCCCTATCCTAAAATCCCCTCTGACTTTCAGGAATAAGGTTTTTACTTTCTCTCTCACGCTTCCTTTGTTCTTATTTTGCAGGTCATTGATCATTTCTGTTTTATGTTTACTTGTCTCTTTCAACTCTTTTTTTTCTCTACTTCTGGTTCTTTAATTGCTCCTGCCCATTTGGCTTGTGAGTCTGTTTCTGTTTCTCATTTCCCATATGATTCCAGTTCAAGAAAACATTTCAGCCTGAACCCCTTCCCTACCTCTCTTCTTCCCTTAACATTGGAGGCATGAATCCTGTTGACATACTGAACCCTTATTTTTCCCTCTGTAACCAGAGGGCATCACTTATCAGAACGACCTGAGAAAATTCCCCAAATAATTATATCTGATCTCAGTTCATTATCCTATGTTGCTCATGAATAATCCTGGTTTAACTCTCCAGCATCACGTATGGACCCTGGAGCACTGCCAGTAGTGACTTCTGGGCATAGAGCCAGGAGGAAGCCCTGACACTGAGGGTATAGCCCCAAACTTCTCCAATGAAGATTCATTTTATTATAATTAAGATTAATTATATACCTGAAATAGAACTTATTTAAAATTTGGTTCAAGAGTTTATTTTTTAAGTGCTGTTCTGAATTTATGTTAGGTTAGATATTAAGCTCAGATAAGTTTGTTCCAAAATTCAAGTCAAAGAAATGTACCTGAAACAAGTAATTTTCAAACACTATATAGAAATCATCTACAAGTTTGGCTGACTTGGACTCAAAGTTTTAGATGTAAATAAAACAAAAAATGGAATGTTGCCAATCTCCAGTAAATTTAAAGGAATAAACATACATAACTAAAGAGAGATCAAATCAGCTATAATCCTTCAGAATAAGAATAACTTGATTTTTTAATTTGTTGAGGAAAAATGAGAAAAAATAAGCAAATTAATAAGGTAATAATTCCAATTATAACACTGATTGATGGACAGGATTTAAATAAATTTTACTATTACTGAGATAATACTTTATCTAACAAACATTCTGGATGAGATAACATAGCCAACTATAAATATCAGCAAAAAATATATCTGAATGTGCTAAAGTTATCAGTCACGGTCCGGTCACGGTCCTCCCGTTGTTCATCGATTTGCTCGAGCGGGCCCAGTAAGTCTCCATCGGAGACTTTGTTGTTACTGTGTTTGGCATATCAGTACGTCATGGGTTGCTTGCCAGGCTCTGCCGTGCGGGTGAGATACTCTCGGTAGCTTGCCGGGCTCTCTGGGAGGGGCGGAGGAATCGAACTCGGGTTGGTCATGTTGGCTGTGTGCAAGGCAAACGCCCTACTGCTGCGCTATCGCTCTGGCCTGGAGCGATAGCACAGCGGGTAGGGCATTTGCCTTGCACGCAGCGACCGGTGTTCGATTCCCAGCATCCCATATGGTCCCCTGAGCACCGCCAGGAGCAATTCCTGAGTGCATGAGCCAGGAGTAACCCCTGTGCATCGCTGGGTGTGACTCAAAAAGCAAAAAAGTTATCAGTAGTTTCCTATGTTATTATGAAACATCTATATGTCAAACAGCATAGACATCACACAATGATAGAGAAATTGACAAGTTGCTCTAAAATTCATATGGAAATTCACAGGACCCAGAAATAATGGCAAAATAATCTTGAAAAAGAGCAAAATTAAAGGGCTCATACTTGATTTTAAAATATAGTAGACAACTATCAAGACACTATGGTACTGATGTAATAAGAAGAATTGAGATCAACAGAAAATAACTGAATCTAGAAATAAATTATATAGTCAAAGGCATTTTGAAAAAGCTTCCAAGACTACTCAATAGGGAAATAACAAACGATACTGGGATAATTGACTAGACATGTGCAAAGAAATGAATGGAATCCTTCACATTATACAAAAATGGACTGAACACTTACATGTAAATGGCTAACACTACAAAACTCATATAATAAAATAAATACATAAATATATGTGAATTTGGGCCAGGCAACTATTTCTTTTGAGAGTAGTGCTCAGGGACAACTGCTGGTTCTGTTGTTATCTGCCACTTCTGGAGGTGCTCGGGGTGGTACATGTGGTACTGGGATCAAATTGGGGTTTGCTGCATGTAAGGCAGAAGCCTTAATCCCTCTGCTATCTCTCTGACCCTGGCAACTATTTCTTATGTGACACCAAATCCAAAGTCACACATACAAAAATACTATATTGGAGTCTGCAAAATAGTAAAACTTTGGTAATTCAAAGAACACCTTAAAAAAAGTGAAAACCCTCAGAAAGGGAGTAAATATTTGAAAGTCATGTGTTTGGTCAGGAACTTGTGTTTAGAATGCATAAGTAACTTCTAAAAGTCAATAATAAAAATCAATGACCCAATTAGAAAGAGGGCAAAAAGAATGAATAAATATTTCTTTAAAGAAAATAAATGACCAATAGCAGATGGGAAATTCCTGGCACCGTTAGCCACCAGGAAATGGAAATAAAAACCATAGTGACCCACATTCATGAGGATTGCTGTAATCAGAATGACATATACTAGTAAGACTGGAGAGAAATTGAAACTCACCTTTGGTTGGAAGTATAAAATAACCCAATCTCTTTGGAAAATAGCTTAGCAGTTCCTCAAAAGGTTAACTATAGAGTTACCACATGACTCAGCAATTCCAGTGGTAGATCTATCACTGTATCACTGTATCACTGTCATCCCATTTGTTGATGAATTACTAGAGCGGGTTGCAGTAGTGTCTCTATTCCTCCCAGCCCTGAGATTTTAGCAGCCTCTACTTACTTGTCTTTTCCCAACGATTGGAGGCTCTTTCAGGGTCAGGGGAAGGAGACCTATTGTCATGACTGTATTTGGCATATTGAATATGCCACAAGGAGCGTGCCAGGCTCAGCTTGCCAGGCTCTGCCAGGATATTCTCGGTAGCTTGCCGGGCTCTCCGAGAGGCATAAATGGTAGGAAGTGTCTTATAATGTGTCGAGTAGCCGCTTCACCTGGAGAGTGGCAGTGGTTGGGCAGTGGAGGTCGGCTCCAGGGGCTGGGTCCGTTGGGGGTGGGGAGGACTCTCATCTGCACCACAGCCTGGCTCGGAGCCAGTGGCATGGTTCTGGGAGCCTCCTTTTATACTCCTGTGTGGGAGAAGCATCCATGAGTTCTAGAGGGTGGCCGATGAGGAGATTATCTGGTAGATCTATACTCAAGAAAAATGAAAACCTTAACAACAACTGCAAAAGCTTTACATGAATATTCATAGATCCATTACCAAAAAATAAAAAGAACTCAAATAATTAATAATTGATAAATGTATAAATAAAATGTGGTATACCTATATAATGAAATGTTTGGCAATAAAAATGAAGGACTGATTTAGACTACAACATGAAAACATTATAGTAGGTGAGTGAAATTGTCCACAAAGACCATCAGTTGTAGGATTTTCCATTTCTATGATGTGTCTTTAGGAAAATAGCTATATAGAAGTAGAATTCATTAGGGGCAGGGAGGAAACGTGAGAATATACCGTTTGTTGGAGCCAGATGACTTTTTATGGTCATGATATAATTTAAAGTTATAGTATTAGTTCTATCTATAGTATTAGTTCTATTAAAAGTCATTGAATTATATATTAAATAAATAAATTGTGGGCTGGAGCGGTAGCACAGTGGTAGGGTGCAGCCAACGTGGCCAACCCGAGTTCGATTCCTCCACCCCTCTCGGAGAGCCCGCCAAGCTACCGAGAGTATCTTGCTGGCACGGCAAAGCCTGGCAAACTCCCCGTGACATATTCGATATGCCAAACACAGTAACAAGAAGTCTCATGATGGAGACGTTACTGGGCCCGCTCAAGCAAATCGATCAACAATGGGAGGACCGTGGACCATGGACCGAAATAAATTGCATTACATGAGTATTTTCTTTTAATAGAGTCATTTTTAAAAAGGAGAAACTGATGTGTATAAACTCAGAGGTGGCTAGGGAGAACTCCGTAGGCTCTCCCCCTCACTGCCCGGGTTGGCGGGGGGTGCTGGGCCGCTTCCGCAGCTGTGTGGCCCAGGCCATGGGGCAGACGGAGGAGGAAATGAGGGCCAAGCTGGTTGGTTGATCAATTGCCTTTTTTTAAAATTTTTACTTCATTATATATTTTTTTGATTAAATTTTTTTTTTAAATAGTGAGACATCATGAGGTACAGTTGCAGACTGACACATTTTTGTGCTTGGGTTTCAAATATACAATGATCAAGTACCCATCCCTCCACCAGTACCCATTTCCCACCACCACGGATACCATTATCCCTCCCACACCCCATCTCCCCCCTCCGAGTGCTACTAAATTATTTTTTAATTTTTTTTTTGTTTCTTTTTTTTTTTTTTTTACAGTTGTAGATTTACACTTTTTTGTGCTTGGGTTTCGATTATACAATGATCAGATACCCATCCCTCCACCAGTGCCCATTTTCCACCACCATGGATAATATCCCCCCACCCCCATCCTCCCCATCCCCCCCCCGCCACTGTGGCAGGGCAATCTCCTGTGTTCTCTCTCTCCTTTTGGGTGTTGTGGTCTGCAAAAGAGGCATTGAGTGGCAAACATGTTCAGTCCATAGTCTACTTTCGACATGCATCTCCCCTCCTGAGAGGATCCTCCAAACAACCTTTATTTGGTGCTCCCTTCTCTATCTGAACAGCCCTTTCCTCTAGGATACCCGGCTGGCCTCTAAGTTATGGAGTGATCCTCCTGGTGCTGATCTCAGCTAGTCTTGGGTATTAATCTCGTATTTTGTTACTTTATATCCCCCAGATGAATGCAATCTTTCTATGTCTATCCCTCTCTTTCTGACTCATTTCGCTTAGCATGATACTTTCCATATTGTACCACTTGTATGTAAATTTCATGACTTCATCTTTTCTAACAGCTACATAGTACTCCATTGTGTAGATGTACCAAAGTTTCTTTAACCAGTCATCTGTTCTTGGGCATTCGGGTTTCTTCCAGTTTCTGGCTATTGTAAAGAGTGCTGCAATGAACAAACAAGTGCAGATGTCACTTCGACTATACATTTTTGCCTCTCTGGGATATATTCCCAGGAGTGGTATTGCTGGGTCAAATGGGAGCTCAATTTCTAATTTTTTGAGAAACGTCCATACTGTTTTCCAGAAGGGCTGAACCAGTGGACATTCCCACCAAAAGTGAAGGAGTGTCCCTTTCTCGCCACATCCACGCCAGCATCGGTTGCTTTTGCTCTTTTGAATGTGGGCCAGTCTCTGAGGTGTGAGATGGTATCTCATTGTGGTTTTGATCTGCATCTCCCTGATGATTAATGATGTAGAGCATTTTCTCATGTGCTTTTTTGCCATTCGGATTTCTTCTTTGAGAAAGTTTCTGTTCATTTCATTGCCCCATTTTTGGATGGGGTTGGATGTTTTCTTCTTGTGGAGTTTAACCAGTATTTTGTACATCCTGGATATCAACCCCTTGTCAGATGTGTATTCGGTGAATATCCTTTCCCATTCTGTAGACTGTCTTTGTATTTTGGTCACTGTTTCTTTGGAGGTGCAGAAGCTTCTTAGTTTAAGATAGTCCCATTTTTCTATCTCTGTTTTCACTTGCTCGGCCAGTGGAGTGGCATCTTTGAAGATACCATTAGCTTCAATGTCATGGAGGGTTTTGACAACTTTATCTTCAATGTACCTTATGGTTTCTGGACTGATGTTGAGGTCTTTAATCCATTTTGATCTTACTTTTGTACATGGTGTTAGGCAGAGTTCTGAGCCTATTTTTTGCATGTAGCCGTCCAGTGATGCCAGCACAATTTATTAAAGAGGCTTTCCTTACTCCACTTCACATTACTTGCACCTTTATCAAAGATTAGATGATCATATGATTGAGGGGAGATGTCAGTGTATTCAACCCTGTTCCATTGGTCTGCAGTTCTGCCTTTGTTCCAGTACCATGCTGTATTAATTATTACTGCTTTGTAGTACAGTTTGAAGTTAGGGAGGTTGATTCCTCCCATTTTCTTTTTCCCAAGAATTGTTTTAGCTATTCGTGGGGGCTTATTGTTCCATATAAATTTCAGGAGTGTTTGCTCCATTTCTTTGAAGAATGTCATGGGTATCCTTATAGGAATTGCATTGAATTTATACAATGCTTTCGGTAGTATTGCCATTTTGACAATGTTAAGTCTCCCGACCCATGAGCAGGGGATATCTTTCCATTTTCTCATGTCCTCTTTTATTTCCTGAAGTAGCGTTTAGTAGTTTTCTTTGTACAGGTCCTTTACTTCCTTAGTTAAGCTGATTCCTAGGTACTTGATTTTCTGGGGCACAATTGTGAACGGGATTGTTTTTTTCATGTTGCTTTCTTCTCTCTCACTGTTTGCATATAGGAAAGCCATGGACTTTTGGGTATTGATTTTATAACCTGCAACTTTACTATATGAGTCTATTGTTTCTAGGAGTTTTTTGGTGGAGGTTATTGGGTTCTCTAAGTAGAGTATCATATCATCTGCGAATAGTGAGAGCTTGATTTCTTCCTTTCCTGCCTGAATGCCCTTAATATCTTTTTCTTGCCTAATCGCTATTGCAAGTACTTCCAGTACTATATTGAACAGCAGTGGAGAGAGTGGGCATTCCTGTCTCGTCCCTGATCTTAGAGGGAAGGCTCTCAGTTTTCCCCCATTGAGGATGATGCTTGCTGTAGGCTTGTGGTAGATGGCTTTAATTATGTTGAGGAAGGTCCCCTCTATACCCATTTTGGCTAGGGTTTTCATCATAAGGGGTGCTGGATCTTGTCAAATGCTTTCTCTGCATCTATTGATATAATCATATGCTTTTTATCTTTTCTTTTGTTGATATGATGGATTATGTTGATTAATTTTCGAATGTTAAACCATCCTTGCATCCCTGGGATGAATCCTACTTGGTCATGGTGTATGATCTTTTTGATGAGTAGTTGGATTCTATTTGCTAGTAGTTTGTTGAGGATCTTTGCATCTGTGTTCATCAGGGATATCGGCCTGTAATTCTCTTTCTTTGTGGTATCTCTGTCTGCTTTTGGTATCAGTGTGATATTTGCTTCGTAGATATTTGTTCGGAAGTGTTTTTGATATTTCAATTTCGTGGAAAAGCTTAAAGAGCATTGGGAGTAAGTCCTCTTTAAAGATTTGGAAGAATTCACTAGTGAATCCATCTGGGCCAGGACTTTTGTGCTTGGGGAGACTTTTTATTACCATTTCAATTTCCTTGATGGTGATAGATCTGTTCAGGTATTCCAGGTCTTCTTGGTTCAGCTTTGGGAGTCTGTAGGAGTCTAGGAATTTATCCATTTCCTCGAGGTTTTGATGTTCGGTGGCATAAAGTTTCTCAAAGTACTCCCTGAGGATCCTCTGAATTTCTGTAGTTTATGTTGTAATGACCCCCTTTTCATTTCTGATTCGGTTTATTAGGGTTTTCTCTCTTCCTTTCTTTGTGAGTTTTGCTAGAGGCTTGTCGATCGTGTTAATTTTCTCAAAGAACTAGCTCTTGGTTTCATTGATCTTTCGGATTGTTTTTTGGGTTTCCATCTCGTTAATCTCTGCTCTGAGTTTTATTATTTCCTTTCTCCTGTTCTGGTTGTGCTCCTTTTTTTGGTCCTTCTCCAAGCTCTTAAGCTGTGAGGTTAGATTATTTATGTGTGCTCGCTCCTCCTTCCTGAGGAATGCTTGTAGAGCTATAAACTTTCCTCTTAACACAGCCTTTGCTGTGTCCCATAAGTTTTGGTAACTCGTGTTCTCATTTTCATTCGTTTCTAGGAATCTTTTGATTTCCTCTTTGATTTCCTGTCTAATCCACTCATTGTTCAATAGTGCACTGTTTAATTTCCAGGTGTTTGATTTAGTTTTCTGTTTTTGTGTGTGATTTACTTCTAATTTCAGCGCATTATGGTCTGAGAAGATTGTTGATACAATCTCTATCTTCTTAATTTTATGGAGGCATGTTTTGTGGCTCAGCATGTGATCTATCTTGGAGAATGTTCCATGTACGCTTGAGAAGAATGTGTATTCAGCTTTTTGTGGATGAAGTGTCCTGTATATATCTACCAAGTCCCTTTCTTCCATTGTTTCCCTCAAATGAAGTATGTCCTTGCTAAGCTTGAGTCTGGTTGATCTATCAAGAGGTGACAAAGCAGTGTTGAAGTCTCCCACTAGTATTGTGTTGCTATTGATGTCTTTTTCCAAATCTATCAGTAGTTGTTTTTAAGTACTTTGCTGGTCTCTCATTAGGTGCATATACATTTATTATTGTAAGTTCTTCCTGTTGTACAGATCCTTTGATCAATAAGAAATGACCTTCACTGTCTCTTATGACCTTCCTCACTCTGAAATCGATGTGGTCTGATATAAGGATGGCTACCCCAGCTTTTTTATGGGAGCTGTTTGCCTGTAGGATTGTTTTCCAGCCTTTGACTCTGAGTCTGTGTTTGCTTTGACTATTGAGATGCATTTCTTGCAGGCAGCAGAATGTTGGGTTCAATTTTCTAATCCATCCTGCCACTCTATGTCTTTTAATTGGGGCGTTTAGCCCATTGACATTGAGAGAGATTATTGTTATGGGATTTTGTCCCATTGTTCTGTTAAAATTTGGTGTATTTGAGGGGCCTTTCTTGCCTTAAAGTAGCCCATTTAGTTGTTCTTGTAACCATGGTTTTGAGTCTATGAAGTTCCTGAGCTGTTGTTTGTCTGTGAAACTGTGTGTTGTTCCTTCTATTATGAATGAGAGTCTTGCTGGGAAAAGTATTTTTGGGGAGGCATTTATTTCATTGAGTTTTTTCACTATGTCCCACCACTGTTTTCGGGCCATGAGGGTTTCATCAGAAAAATCAGCTGTGAATTTTAAGGATGCTCCTTTGTAAGAGATTTCTTTCTTCGATCTTGCTGCTTTCAGAATTTTGTCTCTGTCTAAGGTTTTGGTCATTTTGATCAGAATGTGTCTTGGGGTATTTTTATTTGGATTTCTTCTAGCTGGTACCCTTCGGGCCTCCTGAATGTGGTCACAAGTGTTCTTCAGCTCTGGAAACGTTATAACAATGATGTCTTTGACAGTTTCTTCTTCATCAAGGTTTTCTTTCTGTCCCTCTGGGACTCCAATAATTCTTATGTTACCCCTCTTGGCTTCATCACGATCTTCTCTTGCCATCTGTTCCCGAATTGTGAGTCTCTTTTCCATTTTCTGCTCTTTTCTGGAGAGTCTCTGAACTTCATCTTCGAGCTCACTGATTCTGTTCTCAGCAGCTGTTACTCTGCTGCTGAGGCCTTCCACTGAGCTTTTCAATTCGCCTACGAGATTTTTCAGGTCTGACATTTCTGATTGCATTTTCCTCATTTCTGCCTTCAGATCCTCTTGTCTTCTATTGGCATTGCTTTCCATTGTTTCTTTTAATTCCCTAAGCATCCTAAGTAGCTCCCTTCTGAATTCCTTGTCAGAGAGGTTGTCTAACACTACAGTACTGTTGGTGTCATCTGGGCTAGACTCTTCAATATGAAAGTTTGGTGGGCTTTTGCGTTGCTTTACCATTGTGAGAGGTGTGGTTTAGTCCTTCATGTTCACTGTTACTATTCTGCTTTGATATGCAGTGTGAGTTAAGATAGGCTTATGAGTTATTGGCTACTGTGTTTCTAGTGGCTGAGCTAAAATAGAGAAGTTTCCATCTAAGAAGGTAGCTTATGGTTCCTATGGCATATGTAGTGGGAAAATATTTCCCACTACAGGGGCTCCAGTAAGAGTCCCTGGCACTGGGCGAGGAGTTGGGAACATCTCCTGTTTGGAATTGGAGCCGTTCAGCTTTGTTGCCCAGAGTTGGGCCTCCGTGCCCATCCCGTGCAGATCGGGGTTGAAAACCGGGTTTCTAGGAGCAATCAATTGCCTTTTATTCCATCTCTTGTCTCTCCTATCTCACACACTCTTCCTTCCTAACCCCTCATTCCTCGATCCTAGCTCTCTGGATTCTGCCTCTCCCTCACCAGCCTCTCCACCCCTACTTGTCTCTTCAAACCTTACCCTCTGGACCCACACTACACCCAGTCTGGTAGTAAAATCAACATAAGAAAGCCATTCCTAGGGCTGGAGTGATAGCACAACTGGTGGGGCATTTTCCTTGCAAGCGGCCAACATGGGTTCGATTCCCAGCATCCCATATGGTCCCCTGAGCACTGCCAGGAGTAATTCCTGAGTGCAGGGCCAGGAATAACCCCTGTGCATTGCCAGGTGTGACCCAAAAAAAACAAAAACAAAAACAACAACAATAAAAGAAAGCTCTTCCTGACTGCCCATCTGGCTTAAGGGCAGAAACACCACCTTAGGGGTATTCCAAAGCCCTTCCTGACATCTTAATTAACATCTTAATATTAGTGATTTTTGTATGGACACAGTACGAGATACATTGAGGCTTATAGGGCAGGTCTCATGAGAACATCTTGCCACAGACTCAGACTATAGTTCTCAGGCCAGATTAATCATTCCTAACCCTTGCAGGGTCCAAATCTAGTTATTACTTTTTGGACCATGACAGCATTTGTCCATGACCAAGCTCTTAACTTATAGTTAAGCATTAGGCACTTTGGTCAGGCCCATCTCAATGCCAGGGTAGCATATAGGTCACTGCTTGGCCTGGGTCCATCCAGTCCCTCCTCAGGACCCTGCTTTTGGGGGTGGTAGGAAGTAAGGGTAGCTGAGGCTTAGGTCGAGAGAACAGATGCCCAGGAGGAAAATATCACTGAGAGTCAATTAATACCCAAGTTACAAAAGCATAGCATTTACTACTACTATTTGTCTTCCTGTGCCCATACAAAAAGAACATTGCTCTAAATTAACTATGCAAAGGACTTAAGGAGAAAAGAAAAACAATATTTGCAAGTCAACAGAGCACAAAGAAAGAAGTTACAAATAAACACAGAGGAATGGGAGCACTGTGATGGAAGCACCCAATAAACCTAAATTCCATGCGCCAAGGCAGAAAGGACAAACCAATGTTATCCTACACTGATGTACTATTGGAATAAAATAAACTCCTTTAAAGTGGCTGTTCTGAAAACATTTTACCACTGAGTCTCAACCTAATACTAGTGAAAGTAGGTTGGTGTGGAAAAGTACTGGTTACATTGGAGAAAATTTAAGGGAGAAGGGAAATTAAATAGTATGATTGAGAACTACCTCATTTCCCAAAACTGCTTCTATTCTCAGCATTGAGGAATTCTTCATTGATTTTCTTACATCTGTTTTAGGAAATAAATCAGAAGAAAATAGAGGAAGGAAAGTGGAAATAATATCAATGTTTAGATAAAGAAAATCAACTCTTGCATTAAACAGATCTATGTTCAAACTCTCACCCAGCTCATCAATGAGCACCACAAAGCAAAGTGATTCATTTAAGTGCAAGGCCACAGAACCACAGAAGAGGAACACTGTCACCGTCCTCCCATTGTTCATCAATTTGCTCGAGCGGGCCCAGTAACATCTCCATTGTGACAACTGTTACTGTGTTTGGCATATTGAATACATCACGGGTAGCTTGCCAGGCTCTGCCGTGTGGCCAAGATACTCTCGGTAGCTTGCCAGGCTGTCTGAGAGGGGCGGAGGAATCGAACTCGGGTAGGCCACGTTGGCTGCGTGCAAGGCAAACACCCTACCACTGTGCTATTGTTCCAGCCCTACAGAAGAGGAAAAATAGAAGAAATTTATTTTCTCATGCACAATTTAAGAGTAGCACTGCACTGTTACTGTACTCCCATTGTTCATCCATTTGCTCAAGCAGGCACCTGTTATGTCTCCATTGTGAGACTTGTTGTTACTGTTTTTGGCATATCAAATATGTCATGGGTAGCTTGCCAGGCTCTGCCATGAGTGAAGGATACTCTCGATATGCTGGACTCTCTGAGAGGGACAGAGGAATCTAACCCAGGTCGGCCGCATGCAAGGCAAATGCCCTACCTGCTGTGCAATCGCTCCAGTCCAATTCAAGAGTAATTGGGTATTTTTTGTATCGTTTGTATAATTGACTCTTCTTTTGTTATCAGTATTCAGAACTTATTTGTTAAACTGACTCCTTAGTAATTGATTTTCTGAGGTACAACTGTGAACAGATTTTCAAAAAAAATTCTCTCTTCTATTTCATTATTTGCATATAGAAAAGTCATGGTCTTTTTTGTGTTGATTTTGTAGTCTGCCACGTTACTATATGTATCTATGGTTTATAGGAGGGTGTTTGGGGGGGGGGTGGTCTTCAGGGATTTCTAAGTAGTCTCATGTCATCCGAAAAATAGAACTTAACTTCTTCTCTTCCTATTTGGATGTCCTTAATATCTTTTTCTTGCCTAATTGTTATGACATGAACTTCTAATACTATGTTGAATAGAAGTGGTGAGAGTAGGCATTCTTGTCTTGTGCCTCATCTAAGAGGAAGGGCTTTCAGTTTTTTACTATTGAGTATTAAATTTGCTGTGGGATTGTGGAAAATGGCTTTGATTGGGTTGTTGAAAGTTCTTTCCTTCAATTTCCATTTTGTTGAAAATTTTTTTTTTACCATGAATGGGTTTTAGATCATGTCAAGTGCTTTCTTTGCATCTATTGATATGATCATATAATCTTTATTTTTCCTTGTATTTATATGGTGTGTTATATTGATTGACTCATTTTATCTTGATTTTTATACTCACTTTATTATATTGATTAAATCATCCTTGCGTACCTGGGATGAATTCCATTTGGTCATGGTGTATGATTTTTTTAAGAATTTTATTTTCAAAGAGTTGTTCATAGTAATAGACTACATTCAATATTTCAATACCAATTCCATCACCATTACACCTTCCCACCACCATTATTTTGAGTTTTCCTGGTGTATAATTTTTGTGATATGTTGTTAAATTCAATTTGCTAGTTTTGTGTTGAGGTTCTTTGCATCTCTCTTTATCTGTTAACCTTTTTTTTTAGTTTTTTTTTTTGTGCTGTCTCTGTCTGCTTTTTGTGTCAGAGTGCTGCATGTAGAGACAGTTTGGGAGTGTTTCTGTTTCTTTGTTTTCCTGAAGATCCTAAAAAGAATTGGCAGTAGGTCCTCTTTAAAGGCTTGAAAGATCCTCCCAACACCCTTTATTTGGTGCTCCCTTCTCTATCTGAGCTGCCTTTTCCCCTAGCATGTGCGGCTGGCCTCCAAGCCATGGAGTAAACCTCCTGGTACTTATCTCGGCTATTCTTGGATGGGAGATGAATGCTGAAAGTAGACTGTAGACCGAACATGATTGCCACTCAATTCCTCTTTTGCAAACCACAGCACAGGAGAGAGAGAACAAAAGGGAATGCCCTGCCACAGAGGCAGGATGGGATTAGAGGGATGGGGGGTGGAAGGGATACTGGGATTAGTGGTGGTGGAGAATGGGCACTGGTGGAGGGATGGGTACTCGATCATTGTATAACTGAAACCCAAGCAAAAAAGTTTGTAAGTCTACAACTGTACTTCATGGTGTTTCACTAATAAAAATTAAAAAAAAAAAAAAAGGTTTGGAAGAATTCATTTGTGAACGCTTCTTGGCCTGGGCTTTTGTTTTTTTAGGAGACATTTGATCACCATTTCTATTTCCTCTATAGTAACTAGTCTATTTAGGTGTTCTTGTTCTGTATCTTCTTGGGTCCCTTGGGAGGTTATAAGAATCCAAGAATTTAAACATTTATTCTAGATTATCTTGTTTCATGGCATAAAGATTTTCAAGGTAGTTCCCGATGATCCTTTTAATTTTTGTGGTATCTATTGTGATGTCTGGGGAGACATTTCTGATCTTGTTTATTAGGGTTCTCATTTTTTTTTTCCTTTGTGAGTCTAGCTAGTAGCTTATCAATCTTGTTCATTTTTTCAAAGAACCAGCTCTTGGTTTCATTAAACTTTTGGCACGTGTGACCCCTGGTCATTTAACAACAATAAAGGAAAAGGGGGAATAATTTTTTAAAATTATTTACTTTTATTTCCATTTATGCTTGACTAATGCCACTGTCACTGTCCTCCCATTGTTCATCGATTTGCTCGAGCGGGCCCATAACATCTCCATTGTGACACTTTGTTACTGTGTTTGGCATATCGAATACGTCACGGGTAGCTTCCCAAGCTTTGCCGTGCGGGCGAGATACTCTTGGTAGCTTGCCAGGCTCTCTGAGAGGGGCGGAGGAATCAAACCTGGTCAGCTGGGTGGGCTGAGTGCAAGGCAAACACCCTACCTGCTGTGCTATTGCTTCAGCCCGACTACTTTCACTGTCACTGTCCTCCCGTTGTTCACTGATTTTCTCGAGCGGGCCCAGTAACATCTCCATTGGAGACTTTGTTGTTACTGTGTTTGGCATATCGAATACATCACGGGTAACTTGCCAGGCTCTGCCGTGCTGGCAAGATACTCTCAGTAGCTTGCCAGGCTCTCCAAGAGGGCCGGAGGAATCGAACTCGGGTTGGACATGTTGGCTGTGTGCAAGGCAAACGCCCTACCACTGTGCTATCCCTCCAGCCCAACTAAAACAGAGAATAGTAAATTGTTCCAGTGTCCTCTTGATTTAAAATTCCTGTGACTAAAGTTTTACTCCATACATTTCATGACTGGAATGTATGGCTCACATCAATGTTCCTAAAATGTACCTTCAATACTTTTTTTTTTTTGAGTCAATCAATATGAGTATTCTATTTTTGTGATAAAACTAAAGTTACAATGTAGTGGCCAATGCCACACACTCATATAATTATGTCAGATTGTTATTCAAGAGTAAACTAGAATATTAAGATGGATAAAGTCAAGGGTCACGTAAAGCTGATGGAAAACCTGAAACAATTTAAAGTGGTCCAAATTTGCCAAGTTGTATATTATCTCTCTAAACTTCAGTTTATTTACACACAAATGAAGGAGTTGGTTTAGAGGCTTTTTTTTTTTGCTTTATTATGTTTATTTATTGAATTACTGTGGGAAAAGTTACAAAGCTTTCAGGTTTAAGTCTTGGTCATACAATGATCAAATACCTTTACCTTCACCAGTACTTATTTTTCACCACCAAGAATCCCATTATACCTTCCTCCCACCCCTCCCAATGCCTATGAGGCAGATGATTTCTACTTAACTCTCTCTCTACTTTGATTACATTCATTATTTGACAAAAGATGCACCATTATTGTTTAGAGTTTCCACCCAACAATCAGAATTGCTGAAAAGGAATTGTGAAATAATTTGTTTTCTATAGCTGGTTATGAGAACCATATGATGTCTCATGACCACTATTGCGGCTGCGCAATTTTGGATTTCTGATATTTTACTAATTAAGTCTGGAGGGATTTCTGCCTAGAGCCAGATAATTACGAGATTGGTTTCTGTGCCTCTGGAGCCATGGCCGTGCTGGAGAGCCGCTTGTGGGGGCCCAAGAAGTTGGTTTAGAGGCTTTTGACATTTGCAGGAAGGACATCAGACTTGTTTAATAACCAGATAAAATTTTCAGATTTTCTTCCTGGAGAAAAGTAGAGGCACCAACAACTTTCATTATGATCTTAAGGGTTCAAGATCAAGAATATGTGTGGTGTCTGAGTTCAGGTTGAAAATTATTGGATACCCAACTCTATTTTTTATTCTAAATTCTGCGATTGAGGTTAGTTGGCATAAACACAAATTTTGAATCATTGAATAAATCTAAGCATTCCTTGAATTCACTTAATTCTTCAGTCCAGAACCAGCTTTCTAAAGTGTTACCTGTGCAAATGTATCGTGCTGAGAAAAGCCTCCTTCACATTTGACATGGACGTTCTATTGGTACCATTTTGACATTGGTAAAAATATTTGTGAACACAATTGTTATGATGGGAGTCAGGCCTAAAGATGCTCAGAGGAAGGACATCACCTGGTATTGTGGTGGGTGGGAGATGTAGTATGGGATATTGAACCTGGGGTCTCAAACATACAAAGAATATGCTTTATCTCTTGAACCACACCCCTAATCCACAGGTTTTTAGAGAAAAAACACAATAAATACTGTCATTTTTATCAGTCACACAAATGATGCAGCTGATCCTGTTATCACAACCTTTGAATCTTAACTCACCCTTTTTTGTAGCTCTGTAGACCCATAGAGCAAAGACAAATTTGATAATATATGTTTTATCAAATGGGATTTGAGAAGGAATTTACAGATTGAATTACTAGAAAAAATTGTTCTTAAGCTATGTTGGAACCTGCATCTCTATCGTTGTATCTATTGATCATAGTCTACTTGTATAAAATTTCAACAGAAGAATGTCTCATACATTTGAAGAAAGTCGTCATTGCTTGCCACAATGAAAGAAAGCAGCAAATTTATGGATGGTAAATTTTCTTGAATAGTGTACAGAAATGAAAACTATGGAAAGCTCATGTGAGATATTATATTATCTAGAAAAGAAAATAGAATAATTGCAACTGACAACCTAGGATAAAAATTCAGGAATAAATTGAAGAGATGCAAGGAAGTTTCTACTTTGGAAATGGAAACAATTTTTGTTTTGCTTTACATTATTAAGCAAGCTCAAAAAAAGAGGAAGCAATATCACTTAATAGGAGAAGCCTGTGTTTATTTTCTCTTGCAATCCTGACAAATCTATACCAAAATGTAGATTAATCTACATGAATTTTGCCTTGAAATCCAGCAAAGCAGAATTTCCACTTCAAAGAGTAAAAAGGCAATATCTAGTAAGATAGTAGACAGAGAGATACCTTCATTAAAAAAGAAGTAGGAAAACAAACTGCAACTCAGAAAAAGCTTATAATGTGCAAAACACTATGCTGTGGAGTACAGGCTGTGGTGGGTTGTGCCAAACACCAAAGCATCCCAGCCCTCAATCCTATACTTATTAGAATGGGAAATAAGAAAATTATTTAGGGTATAAACTGGAGCTGGAGTTGCTGGTTAACTTTTCCTTTGGTAGATGCCCTGTCAGATGTTAGTCTTCATAGTAATGGACCCGAGAGTAGTTCTCTGAAGAAAGTCACACTCACTCTTAGCAAATTGTCCAGGTGTTTGTTCAGCCCCTATTGTTTCGCACTTGACTCCTGGCAAACAGACACTTATTTATAGCAAGTAAGTATTCTGCATGCTTCCCAAAGCTTAACTTTCCTGCAAAAAGGTTTGGGGAGCCCCTATTGCCTGGTGCTCTTTCTTACTGGCACACCAGACCCTACTTTTGCAGGGCTCTGAGTGCCTGTCCTGTCACCACTCTATTCCCACCTTCTTTCAGACCTGCTCCAGTACGTGTTATCTAATGGCTGTCCAGGTTTACATGGCTGTAGAACCATAGTGGCGGCCAGACACTCGTGATTATGAATACCTCAGTTGTTATCCAGGTCCATTCTATGCTGGTTTCATAGGTAGTGCGAGGAACTTATGACTAAGAAACCCCAGTAACCACCAAGGTCCACTTTATGTTGATGCCACATCATGTGTGGCCAGGTACTTGCAACCTAAAACCCCAGGTATTGCCTAGGTTCTCTTGAACACAGATCACAGAACTTACAACTCCCCAGATCATCATGGAATACCTTATGGGAGCATAATGAGGAAACAGAGAAACTAACTGTACTGATAGAGCAAGACAACTGCCTGAAAAGAATTGTGAAAAGAGCCCTGTATACTACTTAAATACTTCAAACAAACAGTCCTAATGATGTTAACTGAAATAAGGAGGTAAATGAAAGATAACTTCAACAAAGACAGATAAGGTAAAAAAAAATCCAACCAGAAATCATAAAGTACTGGAGCTGAACTAAAATTTACAAAAGGGGAAGTCAATAACAAAATGAAAGAAGTTGAAAATCTAATAATGAACTCAAAGATAAAGTAGTGGACATCACCCAAAAAGTCCTACAAAAGAAAGAAATAATTTAAAAGGAAGAGAGAGAAGGGTCATCTTTTAAAATTTTATGAAATAATAGCCAAGAATTCCCCCAAGCTAAACAAAGAAACCCCACAAAAACAAAACATAGTTACCAAGATCAGAACCCCCCCCCCAAAGTGCAAATAGACATACACTATAAAAACAAGATCAAAATAAAATTAAAGAGAATCCTAAAAGCGGCAAGAGAAAAGCCAAAAGTTGCATATGTGGATGAGTATAAAACTATTAGCTTATTTCCCATAAGAAATTCTGAAGGCCAGAAGGGAATGGAATTACATATATATAAAATATATATAAACACACATACATGTATGTATAAAGTATGTATGATTATATTATATATGATTATAAATATATTGCTTTGTGCCACTGTCCACTACAGTCCTCCGCTCTACCAGCTGAGCTATCGAAGAACAAAATCTCCAATGGAGACGTTACTGGGCCCGCTCGAGCAAATCGACGATCAACGGGAGGGCCTTTACCTTTACCTTTTTATAAATATATAAACTGTTGAATAAAATAATACCTCCAACCATGAGTATTCTACCCAGCTAAGTTATAATTCATATTTAAAGGATAAATACATTTTTTTCTCCAGAAAATTATAAATAAAATAATAATAAAGGCCCTCCCGTTGTTCATCGATTTGCTCGAGCGGGCCCAGTAATGTCTCCATTGGAGATTTTGTTGTTACTGTGTTTGGCATATTGAATACATCACAGGTGGCTTGCCAGGCTCTGCCGTGTGGGCGAGACACTCTCGGTACCTTCTCAGGCTCTCCGAGAGGGGCGGAGGAATCGAACTCGGGTCGGCCATGTTGGCTGCGTGCAAGGCAAACACCCTACCACTGTGCTATCGCTCCAGTCTGTCCAGAAAAATTAAAGGAAAATTAAAGGAATTTAGTGCCATTAAAATTACCCTTCAGAAAATGCAAGAGGGTTTTCTATTAAAAAAAATAAAAGAAATTGTACTGTGAAGGAACAAGATTCCTAAAAAACAAAAGGTAGGATAAAAGGAGATAGTAATAGTGACTAGAACAAACTGATGATTTACTTAATTTTATCTTAAAATTTGCTATAGCTTAGGACTCTGGATATAAATGGTGACCTTAAAATAAAAACTTAGATGAAATAAATAAGAAGAGGAAAATGGGATTCAATCACTACACTAAAGACACAAAAGGCAGGTATCAAAGTACAAAATGAGAAAGTAAAAGAAGGAAAACACAAAGACAAAATAACACTTAGAATCAACATAGACCATAAATTATTCTACATCAATCACTGTATCACAGTATCACTGTCTTCCCATTGTTTATCTGTTTGCTTGAGTGGGTGCCAGTAACATCTCCATTTGTCCCTGCTGCATGCTAGTGTAGCCCGATGGCATATTGGAGGCTCTTTCAGGATCAGAGGAACGAGGACCATCATTGTTACTGTTTTTAGCATATTGAGTACATCACCGGTAGCTTGCCAGACTCTGCTATTCTGATGGGATACTCTCAGTAGCTTGCCAGGCTCTCCGAGAGGGACAGAGGCTTGTGGTAATTATCGAAAATGAGTAGGGAGTGTCTTATGATGTGTCTTATGATGCGTCAGTCCAGGAATATGTTCACTCTTATGTGAAGCTTGGCCCGAGCTAGTGGAAAGCGGCCTGGAGCATGGTGGCAGTTGAGTTGTAGAGGTTGGCTGCTGAGGCTGGGTCCCTTGGGGTGGGGAGGGCTCTCACCCGACCCCTCTGGGGTGCCCCAAGTGAAAACAGCCTGGCACGGAGTCCATGGTTATGGGGGCCTCATCTTATGCTCCCTTCCTCGAGAAGCAGCCGTAAATTCTGGACTGCGGCCATTTTTTTACATCAATAATTTCAATAAATGTTAATGAGCTGAATTCACTAATCAAAAGGCACAGATTGATGGGATGAATCAGAAAACTAAAGTCAACCTTCTACTATCTACAGGATACATGATTGAGCTCCAATAAATACAGGATCAAAGTAAAATGATTGGAAAATAATCATATCGGAACCTAATAAAGGCAGTAAAAGTCATAATTATACTAGATAAAATAGATTTCAAGTTAAAAGTGGTAATAAGAGACAAAAAAGATACAAAAAAAGAACAAATACAAAATTGTATTTAAAATTCAGTCTACAAAGAGGACATAAACCATAAACTTTTTAACATGTACTTCAAATACGTCAAAGTAGCAGGCTACAAGATCAGACAAACAAAAATGTATTGCAGTTTGCAGTTAAATTTGCAAACAATTAAATAGCAGAGAAAGACATTAAAAATCCCATTTATAATTAGATCAAAGAGAATGAACTGAGGGCTGGAGCGATAGTATAGTGGGTAGGGTGTTTGCCTTGCACACAGTCGACCCTGGTTCTATTCCCAACATCCCATATGGTCCTCCGAGCACCGGCAGGAGTTACTCCTGAGTGCAAAGCCAGTAGTAACCCCTGTGCATCACAGGGTGTGACCCAAAAAGAAAAAAAAAAGGATGAACTGAGCCAAAGAGGTAGTGCAGAGATTAAGCTATGGCCACAACCTTAGTTTGAACCTCTGCATTGCCAAACATGACCCCTGAGCACAGTCATGTGTGGCTCCTGAACATCACTTGATATGCCTCAAATACTAACAGAAAAAATAATTAAGTACCTAGGAATAAATAGGGCAAAAGAGGTGAAAAGTTGTATATTGAACTTTAGGCTACTGTTACAAGAAAGCAAACATAAAATATAAATCATAAAAGTTTGCCCAGAAATGTATTTCCCAGTCATTCTTTTTTCAAGTTTTTGCTAGCATATTTCAAATTTTGTGATCAATTTTATGGTACTATTTATTAATCAATGGTTTAAAACGCAAAAACCATAGAAAAGTATACAGTGAAAAATTCTTTCTTGCTACTGTACCCAGACTATCCAGTTTGCTAACAGGCAACTGGATCATTAGTTTCTTTCTATACTTTTAAAATCTTCTGTGTAAACATTGACAATCAAAATCAATTTATTTCGATTTGGATAAGAATGGGGTTATTAATATCATTGTTTTTTTTTTTTTGCGTGTGCTTTGTGGGGGAGTTTGCCTTGCCTTCCCACTTTTATGATTTCCAGCTTTGATCTTCCATTTCCAGATTGTTAAAATTAGCTCTGTGCAGTCAGTGATCCATTACCCTTACACTCTTATCTCTCTGTCCCAAGAGAGCATTGCTAGCTCAGTAGAAGAGTATTTTTATGAAGCCACAATAAAGTAAATATCATTGCACCAGGAAAGTACCTCTCCAAGTTATTTTCCACCCCTCTCCAGTATTATTATATTTCAAAGTCACTATGGCAAAGTATTTCTCTGGCAAGATATCAAGAGATAGAAATCTTAGTGTATCCCTTCTCAAGTAAGTGAGAGCTGTCCTTTTTTTCTTCCTCTTTCTAATTGTAAAGAGTGTTGCTTTTCTAAAAAGAAGTTCACTATAGATGTTTCAGAATTCCTAATTTCTAGGAAGAGTCATGTATATATATATATCTGTATCTATGTAGATAGATATCTATATCTATATCTATATCATCTATATCTATATCTATATCTACCCATCTACATATTTTTAACCAGTGCCAATTGGTTTAACTTAACCCAAGGCCTCCTACACTTTGAGGCATGTATTCTAACAGTAAGCCACTTCTCTGGCCCCAAGAATTTCTCCTTATTTAATCCCCCTATATCACCTTCCCGACGTCCCCATACCTTATCTTGTGCTCACCAGGATTGGAGGTAAGGCTGTAAGTGGGTTTGGGCAGGCTAGTTTTATTGAAGGATTGTGAACTGGGTTTTGACTTCCATATGCCTGAAATTTACTTTCTTCTTTTTCTGTGTCTTGCTGTCTCCTTTGAGAAACCATTCTCTCTTCCTGCTTATCCACATGTTTCATTTAGGATTGATCGTATTAGTTCCAATGTTGGTTAGACCCCAGATACAATTTATTGGCCCAGAAGGAAACAGCAGACTAGATCTGGGTTAATAAAGTTCCTGCTTGGCTATAGAATCAATACCCAAAAGTTCGTGGCTTTCCTATACGCAAACAGTGAGAGAGAGGAAAGCTACATAAAAAAAACAATCCTGTTCACAACTGTGCCCCAGAAAATCAAGTACCTAGGAATCAGCTTAACTAAGGAAGTAAAGGACCTGTACAAAGAAAACTACAAAAGGCTACTTCAGGAAATAAAAGAGGACATGAGGAAATGGAAAGATATCCCCTGCTCATGGGTCGGGAGACTTAACATTGTCAAAATGGCAATACTACCGAAAGCATTGTATAAATTCAATGCAATTCCTATAAGGACACCCATGACATTCTTCAAACAAATGGAGCAAACACTCCTGAAATTTATATGGAACAATAAGCCCCCGCGAATAGCTAAAGCAATTCTTGGGAAAAAGAATATGGGAGGAATCAACCTCCCTAACTTCAAACTCTACTACAGAGCAGTAATAATTAAAACAGCATGGTACTGGAACAAAGGCAGAACTGCAGACCAATGGAAAAGGGTTGAATAGACTGACATCTCCCCTCAATCATATGATCATCTAATCTTTGATAAAGGTGCAAGAAATGTGAAGTGGAGTAAGGAAAGCCTCTTTAACAAATTGTGCTGGCATCACTGGACAGCTACATGCAAAAAAATGGGCTCAGAACTCTGCCTAACACCATGTACAAAAGTAAGATCAAAATGGATTAAAGACCTCAACATCAGACCAGACACCATAAGGTACATTGAAGACAAAGTTGGCAAAACCCTCCATGACATTGAGGCTAATGGTATTTTCAAAGATGCCATGCCACTGGCTGAGCAAGTGAAAACAGATAGATAAATGGGACTATCTTAAACTAAGAAGCTTCTGCACCTCCAAAGAAACAGTGACCAAAATACAAAGACAGTCTACAGAATGGGAAAGATATTCGCCGAATACACATCTGACAAGGGGTTGATATCAAGGATATACAAAGTACTGGTTGAACTCCACAACAAGAAAACATCCAATCCCATCAAAAAATGGGGCAATGAAATGAACAGAAACTTTCTCAAAGAAGAAATCCGAATGGCAAAAAAGCACATGAGAAAATGCTCTACATCATTAATCATCAGGGAGATGCAGATCAAAACCACAATGAGATACCCTCTCACACCTCAGAGACTGGCCCACATTCAAAAGAACAAAAACAACCAATGCTGGCGTGGATGTGGTGAGAAAGGGACACTCCTTCACTGTTGGTGGGAATGCCGACTAGTTCAGCCCTTTTGGAAAACAGTATGGACGATTCTCAAAAAATTAGAAATTGAGATCCCATTTGACCCAGTGATACCACTCCTGGGAATATATCCCAGAGAGGCAAAAATGTGTAGTCGAAGTGACATCTGCACTTGTTTGTTCATTGCAGCACTCTTTACAATAGCCAGAAACTGGAAGAAACCTGAGTGCCCAAGAACAGATGACTGGTTAAAGAAACTTTGGTACATCTACACGATGGAGTACTATGTCACTTCACTTAATCACTTAACTTCCCGTTAGTCGTCGATTTGCTCGAGCGGGCTCCAGTAACGTCTCCATCTGTCCCTGTCGCGTGCCAGTGTAGCCCAATGGCATCTGTTCGCTCCGGGAACATGAAGGACCTCAAACCGATCGTTCATGATCTTGAAGAAGAAGTCTGACCATCTGGTAGGTGGGCGGCCACGCGGTCTTTTGACATCCCGTGGAATCCAGTCGGTAACAGCTCTAGTCCAGCAGTCGTCTTTAAATCTCATTACGTGACCAGCCCATCTGATTTATGACACCTTGGCAAATGAGACAGTGTCCCTGATTCTTGATCGTCGATGGATGTCAGAACTCCGGATTCTTTCTCTCATTTGAGTGAAACGTGATATTCCAAGCATAGCTCTTTCTATTCTTCTTTGGGAGACCTGAATAGCGTTCTCATCCTGTTTGCCTAGGGCCCAGGTCTCTGAGGCATATGTTAATGCAGGAAGAACAGTGGAATCAAAGAGATGTGCCCGGAGCCGGAGGTTCTTCGTCCTCTTAGCTATTTCTTCGATGTTCTTGAAGGCGTTCCAAGCCACTCTCTTCCTCCTGTGCAGCTCGGGTGCTAGGTCATTTGTCATGTTGACCTCTCGACCTAGGTACACATAGCTGTTGCATTCGGAGGTTGTCGTTCCATTGAGAGCGAGTGGGGCGTCAGGAACGAGGCTGTTTCTCATAAACATTGTTTTCATAAGATTCAGCCGTAGTCCTACCTTTCCACACTCACGGTCAAAGTCGGCCAGCATTTGTGCCGCTTGACTGATGTTTGGTGTTATTAAAACAATGTCATCAGCAAAGCGGAGGTGGTGTAGTTGCCGACCATCTATCTTCACTCCCATTCCTTCCCATTCCAGTCGTCGCATGATGTTCTCGAGGGTGGCACTGAAGAGTTTTGGTGAAATGGTATCACCCTGCCACACCCCTCTCTTGACATCAACGATCACTTCTTTGTAGAATGGTGAGATCCTGGTAGTGAATCCGCAATACAGCTCACGGAGGATCCTGATGTATTGGGCTTGAATGCCCTGATTGGCTAGGGCTTCAATGATCACTTCCATCTCAACAGAATCAAAGGCCTTCTTTAAATCAATGAATGTTAAACAGAGCGGCATCTTGAACTCCTGAGAAACCTCAATGAGCTTGGTTATCGTGTGGATATGGTCGATGGTGCTGAATCCTTTGCGGAACCCGGCTTGCTCACATGGTTGTCCTTCGTCTAGTGTTCTGCCAATCCTATTTAGGATGACTCGAGTGAACAACTTGTAGATGACAGACAATAGGCAGATCGGGCGGTAGTTGCCAATGTCATGGATGTCTCCCTTCTTGAACAGTAGTACGGTCCTGCTGGTTTTCCATTGGGACGGAACCTTGGATTCAGACAGGTAGCGAGTGAAGAGCCGAGCCAGTGTATTGATGAGTACTGACGGCAGGTTCTTCAGGTGTTCAGGTCTGACCTTGTCTGGGCCGGGCGCTGTTTGTTTCTTTACCGACGAAATGGCGTGTTGGATTTCGGAAGGGAGAACATTGGGAACGACATATCCATCCTGTGGAATTTGGTATGTTGGAGTACTATGTAGCTCTTAGAAAAGATGATGTCAAAAAAATTACATACAAGTGGTACAATATGGAAAGTATCATGTTAAGCGAAATGAGTAAGAAAGAGAGGGATAGACATAGAAACATTGCATTCATCTGGGGGATATAAAGTAACAAAATATAAGATTAATACCCAAGAATAGCTGAGATCAACACCAGGAGGATTACTCCATAGCTTAGAGGCCAGCCGGGTATTCTAGGTGAAAGGGCAGTTCAGATAGAGAAGGGAGCACCAAATAAAGGGTGTTTGGAGGATCCTCCCAGGAGGGGAGATGCATGTTGAAAGTACACTATGAACTGAACATGTTTGCCACTCAATGCCTCTTTTGCAGACCACAACACCCAAAAGGAGAGAGAGAACAAAAGGGAATGCCCTGCCACAGAGGCAGGGTGGGAGGGGGGGATGGGGGGGATATTATCCATGGTGGTGGAAAATGGGCACTGGTGGAGGGATGGATATTTGATCATTGTATGACTGAAACCCAAGCACAAAGATTTGTAAATCTACAACTGTACCTCATGGTGCTTCACTAATAAAAAAAATATTATAAAAATAGTTTCTTATTTATCACAGCTGAAGGCTATAACTGACTGTATCACAGAGACTGCAGAAAACTTGTAATAGTTGTTGAGAATAAAGGATAAAGCGTGAAAAAACAACAAAAAAATAAAGTTCCTGCTCAGGGAGATTGGAATTTGGTTCGAAATTCTGGTTAGTCCCTCTCCAGATGGATGACCCTACTACTGACATAAAAGTCTTTGAGCTGTGTTTGTTGTTACAAGGGAAGAAGAAACAAGAGGCAGGTCTTCTGGAAAGAGGAAGAAAAGAAAGATAACAAGATCGAGAGCTATTGACAGGATTTCCCATCCCTTGATCTTGGTTTGGGCTGGAGCAATAACACAGCGGGTAGGGAGTTTGCCTTGCACGAAGCCAACATTACTGACCTGAGTTTGATTCCTCCGCCCCTCTTGGAGAGCCTGGCAAGCTACTGAGAGTATCTCACCCACCTGGCAAAGCCTGGCAAGCTACCCGTGATGTATTTGATATGCCAAACACAGTAACAACAAAATCTCACGCTAGAGATGTTACTGGGCCCACTTGAGAAAATTGATGAACAACAGGAGGACAGTGACGGTGACAGTGATCCTGGGTTTGTGCCCTTGTTATCCTTGAGGTGCCTAGACCTTCTCTTGGAATATATAATTTCAGGTTGGTTTTCTCTAACCTGCAACTAGAATCTAAACAATATAGAGGAACAGAGAAATAACGAACAACATGACACTTTACTGGATGATGTTTTGAGCTCTACCACAATTTCCTACAGCATTTCTTCGCTTCTGCCAGTGAGAAGGTTGTATTTTTTCTAAAAAAAATTTTTAGCCTGAAATAATTTTTGGTTGCTAAATTCTAGACCACTGTAGACTAGCATTTAGCTTTGCGTATCTGGCAAGAAAAATGTGGTTTAAAACATTTAACTTGTATTTGCTTTTTAAAATCTTCTTAGAATTTCCCCTTCTATGCAGACAAATCCTCAGCAGTATTCAAAGAACAACAGTCTTCTGACATTTAGTTATGTGTGTAACAACCTGATCTTGTAGTGGATGTGATGTTAACTACTTCTGGAGAAATTCACCAAAGCTCAGTAGGAATTCACCCTCCCACCACAAGGGGTCCAGGAGAAGAGGAAACTTTACCAGAGAAAATCAGGAAAATCACTGGAAGTGGTTATCTGGACTGGTAAGGTCCATAAGAAGCTTTGCTGAGCTTGTTATGCTTAAGAGAGGAAGGGGAGCAGTGGAAAGATGCTTTTACTCCTAGTTATGTTGAGGAAGCAAGAGAGAGAGAGAGAGATAGAGAGAGAGAGAGAGAGAGAGAGAGAGAGAGAGAGAGAGAGAGAGAGAGAGAGAGCAAGGTTTGACATAAAAGAGAAAGAAGGAACAGAAACAGCCCTTCCAGTCCTCTCCTGTGAGAGCCATCAGGACATAACATATCAAGCAAAGAGAACAAGAGTGGAGAAGAAGAAGCCACAGCCCCATCTGAAGCTGGATCTTCATGATGTTTCCACACTTCCATTGTACCAAGAATTGTGTTAAGGATTTAAAATTCACTATTAAATTCAATATTTGTATCTCTTTCAGGGGTAGAAATTCTAATTAGTGGGATTTTATAGATAAAAATATGTGAATCATTAAAGGGATTAAAAAAACTTACCCACTTAGACTTTGTAAATTTTTCCTTTTTAATTTTTTGGTGGCTGTTTCTTTCAAGGGACTACTTAGATATCTTTGCCAGCATTAAGACTCTCTAAGGATTCCAAAGTAACTATACAGTGTATGAAGCCAAAATCACCATTAAGTAGGTTTTATCAATTGTTCATTAGCATGGAAAGGCATTCATTAAGGACCAATTTGAACCAGAAATGGTGCCAGAAACTTGGGTTAACAATGGCATCCTCTCCTTCAAATAAACCTGGCCTTGCGGAATTGTAAAAAGGCCTGTCAGGAGACCTTCTAGATTTAATTCTCAAGCATAGTACTCATTAAGCCAGGAAATCACAGCTTTCAGAACTTTAAAATGCTACAGAAAAAAATCAGTTCAGCAAGTCACTTCCTTAGACAGGTAGGACACCACTGTCATCCTGTTGGTGACACAATTGAACCTTGCTGTGATTGAGGGAATGGGTAATATGCCATTACTTCTCCATTCACACAGACTTCCTTCATTGCCTTTAGAAGAGGATCATTTCTTTTATAAAAACTCTTGAGAAGGCTCACAAATCATGAGAAGATGTAAAGCAATTTGTAATACTTTTATATATTAGACTGGAAATAGATTTCATCACAGTACTACACTAATTTATTGGAGAGGATTCTCCAGAGGAAAAAAATCTGTAAGAACATCTGTCTGTCTGTCTGTCTATCTCTTGAATGATTTCCTTTAGGGAATTGACTCACTCAAGGGAGAAGACAAGCTCAAATACACAGGGCAAAGTGGTACTCTGGGAATTCAAGTTGGAGTTTCATACAGTTTTGAATCTGAACTACAAAGAGCAGGCCTTGCAGGCTATAAACTCAAGCAAGGTTTTTCTATGTTAGAGTCGTGAGACAAAATCTTTTTTCCTTCTGGAAACTTCAGAATTTGTGTTTTTAAAGCTTACAACAGATTGGGTGAGGCCATCTGTTTTATAAGAGGGCAATCTGCTATTATCAAAGTTTGCTGATGTAAATGTTAGCCACCTCTAAAAAATACCTTTGAAGCAATACATGAGTAGTGGAAAAATCAAGTCAAATACAATCACACTCTTAAAGCTGGAGATAATTCCTCCAGTTCAGATTCCACTAATGACTAGAGGGCTGGTGATAGTAAGAGGCAGGCCCGATTCAAAGTCATGGCCTCCCAAACATCTCTGAGTGTAGCCCTGGAGGCCTGAACACCTAAATTTCTGGGGGTGATTCAGAAATTTAGTGCCTGAGAAGCATTGTATCCTCAGGTTCTTGCACTGAATAGTCAGTCAGCTGGGTTGGCTGAGTATTCCTGGAAGTTCCCCTAGGACCCACTGATAACCTCTTGATAGACCTCTATGTACATCTTCCACCTGTCTTCCCACCCTCCCACCAAAGAAAGCCTGTGTGAATATTTATTTTTGCTTTTAGGGTCAAGCCTGGCGATGCACAGGGGTCACTCCTGGCTCTGCACTCAGGAATTACCACTGATGGTGCTCAGGGGACCATATAGGATGCCGGGAATTGAACCTGGGTCAGCCGCATACAAGGCAAATGCCCTACTCACTATGCTATTCCAGCCCCTGTGTGAAATTTTTAATTGATATGATCTCACCCAAGAAGTGTCTTTGGTCATCTGAAAAAACTGTTTAGAATTTTACGCAGAATTTTATTTTGTTCAATATTGGGAAATCTGCCCCATATCAAAGCTATAGTTTGCAGTGGTCTCTGGCTTACATAATGATGCAATCTATTTTTTTCTTTGTTTAAATTATTTCTCTGATGAAGACAGAGTCAGTCTCCTCTTTTGCAGCTGAGGAAACTGAGGCACAAAAGGGTTGAAGTTCCCCAAGTCACCAGAGGGAGTTACAGACCCAAGTTTACTGATGTTCTTTCCAACTGTAAAATATAAAAATTTGGTAGTAAATCATCTGTTTGGGAAGGTATTTTACTTGCAGCACACAAGGTGATTGGTTCTGTACTGCTTTGGCATTCCTCCATCTCTGAGGCTAGGTCTGAATGATTGATGGCAAATGGGCATGTGCAACTGGGATTGCTGTGATGAGGAGTGTAGGTTATGTATAGGCTGCCTTGCTTTTATTCTTCCCCAAGTCATTTTTTTGAGTGACAGCTCAGTTCCCATGAGAGAGGTGGAGGGAGAAAGCATCTAATGGATCACTGATGAAGTTTGAGACTGTGGTCTCTGCTGAACTTGGAGCATGAAGATAGTAGGAAAAGCCATCTGATTGAGAAATGTATGAATCTATGATGGCATATCACCAAAGGGGAAGCTTCCAAAGTCAAAATTAATAGAGGAATATCTCTAAAAGCATTTTTTCCCCAGAAGAGTAAAAGGATTCTTCTTTTATTGATTCTCTTCCTTGGTTTTTGGCTTGGGCAGAGGAATTAAAAGCTATGATTTCAAATTTGTTGTAGTGTTTTCCAGGATAGACATTCCTTTTTATCATGGCCCATATATAAGTATATATATCAGCCTTTTCACCTTGGCCCAAGTTGTAGTATAATTTTATGTTGAAAAGTAAAAACTTATTAGGCAACTTTATTGTTTTCTGGGGGAGCAGGTTTCCCAAAAGATGCTCTCAGGAGGCCTGTAGCCCTCCCAGTGATTCTTGGTCAACCAGCCTGTAGTTCAATCAAGTGCTCCAGGATTTGGTGCTGCACAGGCCCTGTGATATGGAGAATTATGCAGGTTACTCTGGTAATGCCTCCAGGGCTGCATGCAGTGAATCTTGGGGAACGTATTATGCTCAGGATTGAACTGGGGTCAGATAATACGCACTTCAACACCTGTAATATCCTCTGGCAAACTCAAATTACTTAAAATTTTTATATTAAAGCTTCCTAGGAAGTATTTTATATCCCTTGTCAGCTAACATCATATAACCCTCTTTATATTATATTCTATGATGAAAACATCAAATATAGGCACTAGTATCTAGTTTATTAAGCATACATCATAATACTCTTTAAAGAAAAAACTGTGGCTAGAACAAAAACAAGTACTAAAACCATGAAATTGTCCCATTGGGTCAGACTAATGATGAAAAGAATCTGAAAATGGTTTGTGGTAATTTTGCAGAAAGTAAAGCTTGAAAATCAGGAGATAATTGCCTATGTATCTATCTCTCACTTTATAGCTGCTATGGACCCATGGTTTGCCCCCTTGCACTTCTTAAACATTTTCTTAGGGTTAATAGGATAGGAGGTCTTCATATTTAATATCTATGGTACAAGTCAGTCCTTGGTGGGGTTCTCACCACTGAACATTATTTGAGGCACGCATACTTTCCAGAATATGCAGTACATGGATGCTCTAGGAGCATAAACTTTTTTTTTTTAAGTGTTCTAGGTTAGTTTCCCTTGCAGCAGAATGAAAGGCAGGATTCTTACCTGCATAATTTATTGAGAAGGTGACCCCTGGTGATACTGTCAGGGTCTGAGGGAAGAAAGTTGCACACCATGGAGGAAGATGAGTAAAATGTGGTTGGAGTTGAGCTTTAGTCTCAGTCTGACCCCCTCCAGAACTTTGGAGGGTGAGTGGCACCAAGATTGTTACTACTGAAGTGCAGGGAGGCATTATGTAGGTCAGTTCCCTTAATTAATGATTTCAGTCTCCTCCCCTTTGTCTCCCCACCCAACAACTTAATGCTTTCTGAAGATGTTCTCAAGAGTTCTCTGAAGGAGGCATGGTGCAGGAGTACAATAACAGGGATCTGGGTAGAAGATAGCTATCTACTTAAGCAGCTTAACTTACTTGAATCCTTGCTCTGCCGACCTTAGCTTTAATTACCTAGAAAAATGAAATTCATCACATGTTGAATATGGTCCTGTATTTAGAAAAAAAATCCAGCTCTCAGCATTCAGCTGCTTACGCTGATCTCAGTTATCAAATATTAATCAGAGTTCCTAACTTTGAGCCCCTAATTTACTTTGACATCCTTAAGTCCTGAAAATTTTTTCTCTACTCCAGGTTTACCAACACTTTTCTCTGTGGACAAGCATTTTGACTTCTATCGCTCAGCACTTCCGGGAGTGTCTCTTTCATTTATCTGCTCCAATGCTTCGTCTACACAATGATAATGACTCCAAAATGAAATTTCTTCCTTCCAAGATAGCAACCTTGAAGCATGGTTGTATTTGAGCCTGAGCTGGAATTGAGTTTAGGTAGTTTGTAGAAAATGCTTGAATGGACACTAGAAAAGCTGGTTCCAGAAACTAAGTCTTTAGACTCCAAAGTTACTTTCCACAATGTCAAAGAGATGGAGGTTCACTTACACAGAATTCAGTTCATACTTTTTTTCTATCCTGGCTGTATAGACAGAAGAATCTCACTGAGGCTATATAAAGATATTTGGGCATCCAAAAGGGGTTTAGGCCATTAATGAGAATTTGGTTAAGTCTAACCATGCTGCCATCTGTGGTCTCATTCTCATTCCACTTCTGTGACGTTTTTCATATGTTCTGAGACAGAAAAATCTCTGTTCCACTCTAAGAGGCAATACGTCTAACTCTGCCAGCCATCTAAGAATGACAGATAATTATAACTCACAGTATGTACAACTTTGGTCTCCATCTCCATTTCTGACACTGGGCTGCTCAATATCCTAAGGAAGGAGAACTACAAAGGTTCTTTAGTTAATTAGGTGACTGGAATGTCCCTGAGCCACCTGTGAATGGGATCAGTTGCTGGAGGAACCAGCTCTGTCATCAGAGGACTGCCACTCTCAATTTTCTCCCACTCCATTATTAGAAGGAAAGATCAACTGGAGGTTTAATCAATTGCCAATAGCCGATGATTTGATCAGTTTTGCCATGAAGCCCCAAAAGAAGAGGGTTCAGAAAGCTTTTGTTTGGTGAGAATGTGGAGGTCTAGGAGAGGGCACGGAAGTTCTGTGCCCATTCCCATGTTGCTCTCTAGAAGCACTGCTCTATCCAGCTGTTTATCTATATCCTTTGTAAAAAGTTAATAATCTAGTGACTCAGTGGGTTTCTCAAGATCTGTCAGTCATTCTAGCGAATCCAGGAAGAGAAGGTTGTCTAGAAGCTGTTGGTGACAAACACAGGTAACAAGACTGAGTCTGATACTGCCTCCAAAGTCAAGGCAGTCCTGTCCCTACTGAACCCTTCACCTCTGAAGTTGGAAGATGCTTCTGGATGGAAAGTGTTCGAATAAAGTTGAATTCTCACACACTCTGCTGGCTCAGATGGTATTAACAACTGCTTATTAAGGTGGGAGTAATCCCCCAACATCTGCCACCATCCACAATACACAATACACACAGTGCATTTGGGTCTAAGAGCCCATTTAAAATATACATGTTGGGGCCAAAGCGATAGTACAGTGGGTAAGGCCTTGCATGCAGCAGATCTGGGTTCAATTCCCAGTATCCCACATGGTCTCCCAAACACCGCCAGGAGCAACTCCTGAGTGTAGAGCTAGGAGTAATCCCTGAGTAACACTGTTTGTGAAACTGTCCCCCTACCCCCCCCCCCCAAAAAAAAGAAAGCAAAAAAAATACATGTTGATCACTATAGATCCTAAAGAAGAAGGAGAATATATGTTTTCTGTAGATCAAAAGAAATCTCTGGTAGAGACAGTAAATAATCTTTTATACTGTTCAGACAACTACATATACATTCATAAATATATATGCTATATATTCATTGTAAATCACTATCTCTATCATCCTGTTGTTTATCGATTTCCTCGAGCAGGCACCAGTAGTGTCTCCCTTCATCCTAGTCCTGAGATTTTAGAAAGTGCCACATTGGAGGCTCTTTCAGGATCAGGGGAATGAGACCCATCATTGTTACTGGGTTTTGGCATATCGAATATGCCATGGGGAGCTTGCCAGACTCTGCCGGGTGGGCAGGATACTCTTGGTAGCCTGCTGAGTTCTCCATGAGCAAGAACTAGACAATAAGAGGTAACTCAGCCATGAATGCAGCCGCATGCTTCTGGTTGGTAGGTGTAACGCCTAGCTACTGAAAGGTGGGGGATCTGGGTAGAGGAGGCCCTGTCCCGATCTGAGCAGCCTTGGAGATCTCAGCCCCTGGTCCCGCTCACCTGGGTTCCTCTGCCGGTTGCATCATGCGTGAGGCTCATCTGAGAGTGTGGAGAGTGGTCTTAAGCATGGCTGTAGCTGGTACCAGAGGTCTTCGGCTGCCAGGGCTCTGCTGGGGCTGGGAGGGAAACTCAACCCAGCCCCCTCCAAGAGGCCCTGGTGAGGAGAGCCAGGTGTATGGGCAGGAGTCTCTGCATTGTAAATAATAATAAATAATTTTTTACATTGTTCAGACAACTATATATACATATAAATATATATGCTATTCTTTGGGTTTGTTTTTACAGCTATTTAAAATCTAAAGCACAATCTTATCTCTGATATGAAACTTGTATATACAAATACAAGTGTTTGGAAGGATCTGACTCATAGACTGTTGTGGGCCAACACACTGTTCTATAAAAATAAATTAAAATGTAACAAAGGCTCCAGTACAATTGGAAAAAACCTTAAAAGGATTATTAGAATCATTTGCAGAGTAAAGATGCTAATAACTTCAGACATCTTTTAGAATTTCAAAATAAACTATGGACCTCTTGGTAGAAATAGCACATTCAGTTAAAAAGGACCAGAAGGCAAGTTTAGATAACTGAGAACTTATTGCTCCAAACAGAAAAATTCGCATTTGGTAAGAGCCTCAAAATATGATGATGTACAATTATTATGAATAAAATCTAAAACAAGATGCAGTACAAGAAACAAAAGATATTCTGCAGTTCTCACTTGTTTCACCAATCAAAACAATGGTGTCTTGTCATGTCATCTTAAAGACGTTTTATGAAATAGACTGAAAGACTACAACTTTCTTACCTATATAGATGAGTCAGAGGATCTCACCAATAAATACCATGCTTTGGCATTTGTAAGATTTGCAAGTCATTGTGAAATTACAGAAAAAAAGAATTTTTTCACAAAGAATTTTCAAGTCATTATGAAATTGTAGAAAAAAGTCACATTAAAATTAATATTTGATTTTTCTATCAAACAAAAAGTCTATCTTGGGGGATACTGATTTTTAAAGGGATATTGCCTTATCAGTGGCAATATACATTAATATTGTGTATTTTTATTTTTGTAATTGAGAGCTTATGTATATTTCTATTTTTGTAATTGTTGTTATTTTGGGACACACCCAGTAATGCTCAGAGATTACTCCTGGCTCTAAATTCAGAAATCACTCCTGGTGGGCTCAGGGGACCAGATAAGATGCCTGAGATCAAACCTCGGTAAGCCATGTGTGAGGCAAGTGCCTTCCTCGCTGAAGTAAGTCTACAGCCCCTATTTTTAATTTTTTTTGGAATCAAACCTAGTTGTGCTCAGGAATTACTACTGGCTCTGTGCTCAGGGATCACTCCTAGAGGGCTCATGGATGGCAGGGATTGAACCTGGTCTGCCACATGAAAGGCAAGCACCTTTTCATTATACTATCTCTCTGGCCCCATATGTATCTTTTTTTAAAGGAAAAATTTCCTTACATTATCATAACACACTGCTTTTAACAAAAAGGTGTTGTGAAACACTCATGGAGGTGACATAAAAGACTAATTTACACAAAGACTAACGAAAAAACTTAAATCTGGGGAACAGACAACAAAATACTTAAAAACTTATGTCAAAGAGACTTTATTTTTTATTTAAGCATGAAATTCAGGAGTATGTTTTAAGATAATATTGGTCTGATTTTGAGAACTACTTTGAAGATGACTAATGGCTACAGAGAGTAGACTCCGCAGCAGACACTCATCATATAAACTAAGTGAACAAATTTCTGCAGGGCCCTGGAAAACGTGCTTTGACTTCAAGGGACAGACACTTGAATTTAATAGATAATGGAGAGAGACTTCTGATTTAGGTGATGATGGAGTGTGACCCTTCTGAAAAATTCCCCCATAGCGAACAAATATAAAACCTAGATATAAAGCAAAACCCAGTGACCTGGAGGCACCACAGAGAGAACAGAAGCAGAGAGAGTTTGGTGAGGAATAAGAGTCAGAGGAAGTGAAGCTGAATGAAGTAGGCGCCCTGTACTGTGGCTTTTATCCTGGAACTATCTGCATCACCGGTGATGGTAAAGAAGCTTAGAAAAGTTCTTAGAAAATCTATGGTCTCTCTGGTATCCGTAACTGATGGAAAAAATTTCAGACTCTCAGATAAAAAGAGCAAGAGAGGATAGTTTCATAAGATGTCTGTCAGTTTCTTCAACTGATTCCTGAACCACGCAAGCAAAAAACAGACTCAGGGCAGCTTAGCTAAAATATGATTTGAACTGAGATTGGTACTGCCACATGACAGAAAGAGTTGTTTGACAATAGAAACCACGTGTCATAGGGAAAAAGGAGAAAAAGGCAACAATAAGAATTCACATTACTTTAAATCTTCCCAAAGTTTTAGGCTAAACCCCAAATTTCCTAACATGAAACAAGAAAATAGAACATATACTTAAAAGAAAACTGATTTACTAACAAATCAAAGTGAACAAGATATCAGATATAGCAGAAAATTATTTTTATGCAGATTTTATAACAATTTTTTATTGAAATAAAACAAATCAGGAGCTCAAGAATAAAGAAAAGAAAAAAATTTCTAATGAGAAAAATAAGCAAAGAAAATAAAATTGAAAACAAAAATTTAATGACTAGATTTAACAACTGAATAAAGGTGACAGAGTAAAAGGATGTGAAAGCCAACAGTAACTTTTCAACGTGAGTCACAGCCATTTCCCATATATACTCACAGATGTTAAACTGGGAATCAGGCAAATCTGATCCCAACTGATTTCTTGAGTGTTTGGATTGAGGTTTTTCACTACAGAGAAAGTTTTAATAATATAAACCCAGCTGCTGGTGTCTATTGCATATGACTAGCATAATGTTCAAGAAAATTTGCCTTTGTCATTTTTGAAAATGTTGGTGATGTTCAGGAAGAAGAAGAGTAGGCTAATGGAATGGAGTGCAATTAATAAAAGGAGGAGAGTTGAATTCTCTGTAACAATATGATCACATACCTCAACACCAGAAACTTATATTGGGAGTTCTCTGTGTGGAAACTCATGCTCTCAAGATAGCTACTATGGATACAATGAAGGGCTCTGATGACAGGAACTATTATAGCAGAACCTAAAGATGGATGGATGAAGGAGGAGAGGATGGAGAGATGCTCAAGACAAGGGATCGGATTTACAGATGTTAACCTTCCCATTTTAGTCATGGAAGATACAGATGTCATTCCTGATCTCAATCACACTCACCTTGTCATTATTAAAGCATGGAGTGAAAGATTTTCTGAAACCTATCATAGAGTTGGGATACTGTTGGTGGACAGTATTAAATTTTTTTTCCCTATCTCCTGTTTAAAAAGTTAACATTGAAGGCAAATCATTCACATCTTTTCATGATCACTTTTGGTGGTGTTGAAGTGCTGTTTTCATTTTGCATTTTTATTCAAAGTTAGGTATTTTTAGAAAAGTAGGTTTAAATATGTATTTTTTAACTGTCTAAATTTTGACTGCTGAAAAGTTTCTACTGAACAAAATTTCATTTAAAATACTTTTTACTGAGTTCAGGTTATTTTGAAGTTACCAAATGGCAAAAAGTAACAATAAGTTTGATTTTTATACCTTTTATTCTAAAACAGAGAAAAAAAGATTTCAGGATATTAATATTTGGATGGAATCACCGTTGAAAATATTACATACAGTAAATATTCAAGTTATAAAGCAATGTATAAATATATAAAGTAAAATGTTTTCCCTCTCTCTTTTAAAATTGTTTCAATTAGAAATTGAGGTATACTGGTTTGAAGTATATCTGAAGCTTTCCTCCATGTTCAGTCATGACTATAATAATAATATTTAAAATGAGTCACATAGGAAAGTCAGAGTGATAGCACAGTGGGTAGGGCACTTGCCTTGCATGCAACCAACTTGGGTTTAACCTTTGCATATCTTATGGTTTCCTGAAACCACTATATTTCTGAGTATCTTCCTAGGTGCAGTCAGAAGTAACCCCTAAGCACTTCTGGGTGTGACCAATAAACAAACCACTAAAATGAGTTACTGTATCACTGCATCACTGTCATCCCATTGTTCTTTGATTTGCTTGAGCACATGCCATTGACGTCTCCATTCGTCCTAGCCCTGAGATTTTAGCAACCTCTCTTTACTCGTCCTTCCCAACAGTGCCACATTGGAGGCTCTTTCAGGGAAAGGAGGAATAATACCCATTATTATTATTGCTGTTTTTTGCATATTGAATACGTCACAGGGAGCTTGCCAGGCTCTGCCATGTGGGCAGGATACTCTTGGTAGCTTGCTGGGTTCTTGGAGAGGAAGAACTAGACTATAAGAGGTCTCGCGGCTGTAAATGCAGCCATACACTTCAGGGAGCTTTGTTTTATAGTCTCTGAATCTTGACCTTTGATGGGATTGCATGGCGCCGGGGGCGCAGTTTGTGGATGTGACTGTCTAGCTACTGGAAAATGGGGGATCTGGGTGGAGAAGGTCCGGTCCTGATCCGAGCACGCTTGGAGATCTCAGTCCCGGGTCCTGCACACCTGGATTCCTCTGCTGATTCCTTCATGCATGAGGCTCGTCGAGCATGTGGAGAGTGGCCTTGAGCATGATTGTGGCTGGGTTCCAGAGGTCTTCGGCTACTGGGGCTTTGCTCTGGGCGGGGAGGGTAACTCAACCTGACCCTCACCAAGGGGCCCCGGTGAAGATAGCCAGGTGCAGGGACAGGAGACTCTGCTAAAAGTAAGTCATATAACAAAAATAGTAGATTTTTTGATAACTTTGTGTGTCAGTATATGTAAACAGAATGCATTCTTTCATTGGAAGTTTACTAAGTCACTGTATAAAGAACCCATAATTGACAAAAAGCTATCCCAGATGTTTGCATGCTCTAGAAAGACTTTTGCTCATTATTGTTAGAATTGTTAGAGTACTCTTCCTGATTTTAAAATGAAATTTGTCCATGCTTGTATGTGTTTATATGCATTGGTTACATTGCCACTCAAGCCTCTTTTGCAAACCACAACACCCAAAAGGAGAGAGAAAACAGAGGGGAATGCCCTGCCACAGAGGCAGGGTGGGATGGGGGGGATGGGGGTGGGAGGGATACTGGGATCCGTGGTGGTGGGAAATGGGCACTGGTAGAGGGATGGGTATTTGATCATTGTATAATTGAAACCCAAGCACAAAATTTGTAAGTCTACAAATGTACTCATGGTGTCTCACTAATATAAATTAAAAAAAATCAATAAATAACTATATAAATTGAAGGACATTTGAATAGCTTCTAGGGTTTATTTTGCTAGTATTATGTTCTGTTGAAGCACCTCGACATATTTTTTTATTTATTTGTTTTTAGGTGACACCTCACTGCTTATGGCTTACTCCTGTCTCTGCACTCAGAGATCATTCCTAGCACCGCTCAGGAAGACCCTGTGTAGTGCTGAGGCTCAAACCTGGGTTACTGCGTGCAAGGAAAATATCATAAACACTGCAGATATGCAGATATGTCTGGACGTTAGACATACTTTTTAAAATAATTCTGTACATGTTTATTAGGCTAATTTATGTAAATAGATTGTAGATTCAAATAATAACAAGGTAAGACTAATATCCCTATGCAAAAGTCACGTAGTTATCAAGTTCTGAGTTTTAGAGAAATCTGCTTTCTCTCAAAGCCACAGCAAAAAGAAACACCAAAACAAAATCAGGGTTCATTCTGTTCTTAAGGAGAGATCTTGAAAGGAAAAGATACTTTCGGAAAGTATCTGCTGGCATAAACACCAGAGAGAAGCAGAGCACAAACAGTACAAACCAAAGTGCACCTGTTATAAAGAGATTGAGCTTGACTCCTTTTCTGTCTTTCTAGAACAACAGTTGAATATTTCTTGCAAGAGTCTGGCTTAGGGGCTTAAGCGTGAATGGTCTCTGTCATCCACCAGTTTGAGAGCTCACAAAATTCTCTTGAATGGTGTTAGACTTTCGTGGATTTCCAGCATGCATGGGAGGTCGAAGATGAAGAAAGAACAAAAGTGAGAACAAAGGTGGAACTTAGTAAAACCATCCAGTATGATCCTGTCATGGGAAGTATGTGGCTCAATCTAGGAGCATGAGGAATAATAATGGTGAGGCCTGGCCACAACCAGGCATTGAACTATGTACATTTCACAAATGATCATATTTAACCCTCGCTACATGTTTCTCTAATGGTGCTCTTACGCCCATTTTAAAGATGAGAAACCAGTGGACATAGGAGTTAAGTAACTTGTCCATGATCACACAGCTTAAAATATAACACATCAATCTGAGCTTCAAATTCAGGGTTGGAGCATGTATCTACTAATTACCTACTAAGCATGTTCTGATGGAGATGGAGAAACTTACCTATGAGGACAAGACAGGCATTGGGACAATGTGAGAGGTCTTGAGTACACAATGGCAACCTGGCAGAGGCAGGAAGACCAGCTCCTCACCACAATGGACAAAATAAGAACACAATACTTATGGTCTTTCTGTCCAGACACTTGACATCTGAAAGGTACCACATGGGAGCTCATCATTCGTCAGGATCTGAGGGTCCAGAGAAGAGACTGCTCATTTTGATGTCAATGAAAGAGAGGGCTTGCCCTTTCCTTTCCTTCTGTTTGTTTGCCCCACTGGATCCTAGAGGGCATCCTCTCTGAAGGATTCATGACTAGATCTCTGGTCTGAGGGGATTACCAAGTAACCTCTGTAATCCCAGGAAGACTTCACTGCTTTTTGAAATGTTGCAGATCCCACTGTTTTTTCATTCCTTAAATGTTGTGGCTATGCCACATAATTCTGAGATATTTTATTAAATGTGAAGAGGACACCAAACCTCCCAAATAGGACACCACCATACCATTATAGAGCTATGTTCAGCCTACAGTAAAATGCATCTTCCTATATTTCCTGTCTTGGAGGTAATCATGGTTAGAGATCAAGATCACAAGACTCACTTTACTTTAATGTCACTGAAGGTGAACGATACTGTATCTTATTAATTTGTTACTTTAAAGAAAGAATGTAAAAGAAGCTTTCTTTACTTTTTATTCTTTTTACTTTTAACTTGATGCTTTATACATTCATTTTCACAAGGATTCTTTGTGAAGTATTTGCAAGTACAGAAGTGAGACTCAATGCTCTAAGTTTTACACATATACAAAAATCTGTCAAGACTGTGTACTCAACTGGAAAGGTAATTTGGCAATCTATGGGATCAAATTACTAATTTATTTTTCAGCTCCCTTGCTCTGTAGTTGCATGAAATAAGATTTCTCTTTTTGCATAGTCACCAAAAGCCCCTAGTTTCAATTAGGATCAAAAGCCCACAGTTTAGGCTTGCTTGCTCTTTTAAGCCCTCATTCTCTCTTGAACTTGTATTTATTTCCTCTGCTCTTTTCCACTCTGAAGAAGCCAGTGTTCTCTTTGGATCATGTCTCTCTCTCTTTCTCTCTCTCCCACGTCTCTTTATCTCTCTTCCCTTTCTCTTCACATCTCTTAAGTTTCTTTCAATAAAAGCTATGTGCATCTTTAAAGGAACAGAAAAGTTCATTGTTTAGACATTTGCTTGTCATTTCTTTTCTTTAAACTGTCCTGTCCTTAAATAATGAAAATAATGATATCCCCTATGCTCTTTAGTCCATTTTATGTTGGCAGTACTTCTGTTTCCCTAAGATCTTGTCTTGAATGGCTACTTGATCCCCGATGATTACACCTGGTAATTCAGTTAGGGAGCTGGAGCGATAGCACAGTGTGTAGGGCATTTGCCTTGCATGCAGCTGACCTGGGAGACCTGGGTTTGATTTCTCCACCTCTCTCGGAGAGCCCGGAAGCTACCAAGAGTATCTCGCCTGCACAGCAAAGCCTGGCAAGCTACCCATGATGTATTCGATATGCCAATCACAGTAACAAGAGGTCTCACAATGGAGATGTTACTGGGCTCACTTGAGCAAATTGATGAACAATAGGAGGACAGTGACAGTGACAGTGGCAATTCAGTTAGGGGCTTCTCTCCCGCAGACTAGTTATCCATCTCTTTTGTTGTGATCTCTAGTTACCTTCAGCAACTAATGAATATAACTAGTCTTAGATTCGTTCTGCATGTTTGTTTTTGTAACCCAGTGTTAGAAACAGGTTGTTATTTTCAAGGGGAGGTGAGAAGGAAAAGACTCCCTGGAGTGCTTAGAGGATATGTAATCACTACAAATAATTCTTGCTCAATGAGCCAATGGTTCAATTCAAGGCCGGAGAATGCATGGTGCCAAGGGTTCCATGGCACTGGAGACCACTAGAGTCTCCCTTGGCATGTGTATATATATATATATATATATATATACATATATATATAGATACATATATGGCTGGAGCGATAGCACAGCAGGTAAGGCTTTTGCCTTGCACGCAGCCAATATGGCCTACCCGAGTTTGATTCCTCTGCCCTTCTTGGAGAGCTCGGCAAGCTACTGAGAGTATCTCGCCTGCATGGCAAAGTCTGGCAAGCTACCTGTGGTGTATTCATATGCCAAACATAGTAACAAGTTTCACAATGTTACTGGGTCTGTTCAAGCAAATCGATGAACAATGGGATATATATCGTATATCATATATACGATATATATATTTGCAAAGTAAAATAGTGTGCATGGAACTATTACATGGTCAATCAATGTTAGTTACTATTGTTAATTACTGTGTTGTCACTTTTGTCACTCCATTGTTCAACTAGTCAATGTTCAACTAGTTCAATGTACTACTAGAGTTTGGGGTTTCTCTAGATACCTATGAAAAGGCTTATCTGAAAATCCAACCCCCAAAGAGTGGCCTTTACTGGTAAGGTTCTCTTCATACCCTCCACCCTAGAGAGGTAGAAAAGCCAGGCTGAGAAAAGTCACTCTCAGTCACTCGTGCAAGCAAAACGGCAGCTTCTTGATTGAAGACATTTTCAGAACATGCTGATCATAAACCAGAGAAAATAATTTCAGCGACTTGACCAAGACCATGGCTTATGCAGACATGGATTTAACTTTTAAAAACTTTCTAGATTACAAGTCACCTATACCCAGGGAATGACACAGCATTATGAAACCTGTACCAGCATGGGCAAGTCAAACAGGTTCCTTACATAACAGGCCCTCTGGCATCTCAGCCAGGGCTTAACTCTTGGAATCACCTCCTCCACTCCCGAGATTTAGGTACCAAGATGTGTGGACAGTTTGGTCAGATTCAGAGTGTGTCTTGAGCCAATGTGCAGGTGAAGGAAGTAGAAGACAAACTTCGAGAGACTTGGTTTGGAAAGCCTCTGGAGTATGTGGGGAGTATGTAAGCAAATGAGGAAGGCAAACTCTCAGAGATCCCTGATGGTGTTTCCAACTCTCCATCAGGGTAGGCTTAGGTAAGTCTAGGTCTGGATTCAGTGAAATCTATAGAATTCACAAATGCTGAAGGGGTTTCAGTTCTTTGCCAGTTCTTTCTTTGTTCTTGAAGGTTCTGTGAGGACAAAACTGTTGCCATGACAGGCTGCAGCTAACATTAAATCTCAACTAGGCCTCAATTTCTGTTTCCCAGAGATAGGACTTGCAGTTTCTGGTCAACTCCAAGTTGAGTAATGTGCCTAGATAAGAGCTGGGCAGTTGAATCTGGCCAGTCATGAGGGGTCACCACACCCTTCTTGGAAAGAACCCCAAACTGTTACTGGTACCTGCTGTCTAATTGCTGACCACTGTTGTAATAGGGCATTGCTAAAAATAGAACAGTATATAAACTGCTTCTTAACTTGAACCTTATGTAAACCATTTGTGATTTGGAGTCAGGGGTCCTTGTCAAGACTCCATTGCATTGGGTGAGACTTGGACCCTAGCTCAAGCTAGCAATGGCTCGGGGTAGTAATAAAGTTCCTTTGCTTTTGCATTATCATGTGTGGAACTGGGTCTCTCTGCGACTGGGTAGCTGAAAGTCAGGAACAACAGTTTCAACTCCACTCGCAGCTCCACCCCCAAAAGCCTATCATAATGCACACAGCCCAGAAAAACTGAGTGGAGCTCTTTCACCCACATTGACTAAGAATACATAAGAGAGCAGGACTAAATTTCCTAAAGGAAGGAAAAACCCAGGGTCAGGAAAGATAAAAATTAGCTTTCAAACTGGAATATAAATAACCTTCTCTGTCAGATTATGCAAAAAGCAAACTGAAAATTTTGCTAAAGCGTTGACACAGGCATTCCACTCATTTTTCAAATGAAATGGCCAGGATAATCATGGGACACTCATATTGCACATGAGGTCCGGACGGGAAGAGTTGTAAGATCTAGGAAATACATGCTATTTGCCACTCTTGATTTCTCTTGCTATGACAAAATTGCTGTAGAGACTTAAGTGATGCACACTTCTGGTGTGGAATTTAAAACTTTAGGTGTTTTAGGTTGGGGAAATTAACTTATTAGAATAATGATAATTTTTATATTGCATCAAAAAGGGAGGATTTAAGCTTTCTAAAAAGAGGGCAATTATTTTACTTTATGAGTTAGTTTTGCAATTTTAGTGTAAGGAGACCTACTGAACAGTTAAGATGTTTCTATTTTAATTGTGAGAATTGCTACTGGCTAATAAATAGCTATCATTCTTGACAATTTGAGTATATTATTTTTAATTCTCACAAGGAGACTGTGAGGTAGATATTATTGCTATTACATAAATGAGGAAACAGGAATTCTGGGAGGTTGCTGTGACCAGTTTGGGGCAAGGTGCCTCAGTGCACTGGTTCAATTCATTGAAACATGAATATTTCCCTAAAAAGGGGAAATTGCCCATGAAAGAGGCACTGATTTAGGCAATTTAGAACAGGCTCAAACCTTCACTTGAGCCTTGATTCAACTGTTGTCTAAACGGGAAGCAGTTCTGAGCTACTCAGATTTCCTTCAGGGCCAAGGATTCATAATTTTCTTATTTTTTTCCTCTCATGTTTCAAGTCACCATCGATACACCCGTCACCTGTAAGCAGCTTTTTAGGGGACGGCTGCTAAGGCAGGACCCAGCCCACTCATACCTGGTACTGAAAACTTTCCAAGAAGCTTCATAGAGTGTTTGTTCCTCTGACAGGATAGTTTCTGTAATAACACAGTTTTTCCATTTTACCTTGAGCTAAAAATACCATAGAGCCAACATACCCATCACTCAGCACCACTCCTTCAGACTGGGACCTACCAACAGGCAAAACCGTGGAGGACACACTCTGTTATGGACTGATCTGGTACTGATAGCCAGCACTTAAGGGAATCCTATTGGTAGCTGTGACTCAACAGGTAGATGTAAAACAAAATGCCACATGCCACATAAGGCAGAAGACATGGATACTCATACTTTCCTATTCTCAAGAAATTGATATTCTAATGGGGTGATAGGAAACCATCAGGAGAAAAATCCTGCCAGTGTTTGAATTGGAGATCTAAGTGACTGGTAGAGTGAAGAACAGTTTTGTGGGCAGTATAGTGAAGAATGCTTGTGCCACAGCAGAAAACCAAATGTATAGGATTGGGGTTGGTGGGGAGGCGTGGGGGATGAGGAAAGCAAAGAAAAAGAGCAGAGAGGGGGAGCTCAGCATCCCTACTACTTGCTTGCTCCCAGCCTCCTCTTTGGTATACATTGTGGTAAGGGCTTTCACTGTACTTATTCCATACTAATCTGTAGGAGTGCAGTCTTCTGCCCCCGCGCCTGGGTGTTCCTTCCCGGAGCCCCTTGGAGGGGAGCGGGTTGAGCTTTCCTCCCCGCCCCGACCAGGGCTACGGCAGCCGAAGACCTCCAGGACCAGCCACCACCATGCTGAGACCACTCTCCGCACACATGAAGGTACTGGCAGAGGGACAAAGCCACGCGGGTTCCGGGGCCGAGACCTCCAAGCCTACTCGGATTGGAGTCGAGCATCTTCCATCCAGATCCTCCAAATTCCAGCAGGCGGGGGTCACACCCACCACCTGGCCCCCTGGCGCCGTGTAATCCCATCAGCGGCCAAGACTCAGAGACTATAAAATCCAGATCCCGGAACCTTATCAGATCCCGGACATCTTATCAGAACTTTTTTTTTTTATGACATCTTATTGTCTCATTCCTATTTTGGACAAACTTGCAGGCTATCGAATATAGCCTGCCCACAGGGCAGAGTCTGGCAAACTCCCCGTGGCGTACCAAATATGCCAAATACCAGTAACAATGATGGGTCTCATTCTCCTAAATAGCCTTGAATATAATCTCATGGCTAGGATGAAAGAGACGTTACTGGGGCCTGCTCGAGGCAATCGACGAATAACAGGATGATGAAAAAATCTGTAGGAGCCCCAGAGACAAAGGAGGAGTTGTGGGGGCTATTACCCTGGGGTTAGGAGCTGGTCTTTTCCTGAGCCTGTATCTCTGAACTGTGACACTGAATTCTCACAGGAGACAGGCTGTCCACAATGACTGGAGCTGATACTCTTCCTTATCAGGCCCTTGAGACTCAAGAAGCACCCCAGCTGGTCAGGCTCTGGGACAGGGTCTTGACCACAGTCCTTATGAAGAACTGGGAGCTCTGGCAAATTTCATAACAGCCACTTCCTCCTCCCCTTACCAGAGCTTTCCCAGTTCTACTGTGAGAACCTACTAGCATTCCGGAAAATTCGTAGTAGTTTCCCTGCTTGCTTTTCACTCCACCCAGCGCCACCCATGTTGCCTCCAGAACTTTTATCTCTCCTATTTGGCCACACTGAACCTTGGGAATCTATTCATTAGCATTTAGATTTTTCCTAACAGGAAAATCTGCTCTAGGAATCTGGATCTCCTTGATCCACTCACCCAAACATCTCTCATCAATTTGATTTCTGGGGAGAGTAGCAGTTCATTCTGTGATTTCCACTTCCTGGTGAATTGAAGATTTGTTGGCTGCAGCTTGCTTAGCTCTTTTGTTGTTGAGTGCTCTTAAGTGACTATGCCTTCCATGCACAGGCAGGGAGCCAAACAGGTCATTGTCACGTTTTTCATCAGTTTATTCTGAAAAACACAAGTTTGCTTATTCTACAGAATGTTGGACATGGTCAACCACAAATGGTTACTGTTCTCAGGTAAAGTAAAGTAAAGTAAGTAAAGGCCCTCCAGTTGATCATCAATTTGCTCAAGCGGGCCCAGTAACGTCTCCATTGGAGACTTTGTTGTTACTGTGTTTGGCATATCGAATATGACACAGGGAGCTTGCCAGGCTCTGCCGTGCGGGCGAGATACTCTCGGTAGCTTGCCAGGCTGGCGTTCGCCTTACAAGCGGCCAACATGGCCGACCCGAGTTCGATTCCTCCGCCCCTCTCGGAGAGCCCGGCAAGCTACCAAGAGTATTCGATATGCCAAACACAGTAACAACAAAGTCTCCAATGGAGACGTTACTGGGCCCACTCGAGCAAATCGAGGATCAACGGGAGGTTCTCAGGTATCTTTGAGAAATGCTGGGTTTCTTTATAGGAAAGCCCTTTTCAGGGCCTTATTTTATAAATATAAAATTGGTTCTTGCCTATGGCACTCTAGGTTATACTGCTTCCCAAATTGATATGATCATGATTTTCTTCGGGTGAAGACTATTTCATTAAACCTTGTTGTTTAGCATTTTGGAAATGCTACCATAGGGTCTATCTAGATAGCTCCTTGTCCCTTGATTGTTCTACCTTGATGGGGATGGTTGACATAATTAGTCCTTTTTGACGATTCACCCCACAGCTATCTCTGTTATATACACAACATTGCTATTCTAAGGTGTAGTGATGTTTGGGACACGGAGCCTTTTAGAGTTTAGACCTTGTTATAGAAGAAAGAAAAGAAGAAATTACTTGGATTCTAGAAGTTCCAAAAAAAGCCCCATTCCTAATATTTTGGCTGTTTCTAAAAGATGGATCAAATTAGAGGACCCAAATTGAAAAAAAATTGTTTAATGAAAACTTTTTATTTCCCACATTTCATGTAGGTGATAGGTTGACTTCTATTCAACGAGATTGAATATTCATTCCAGGTTGACGACTGGAATGGGAAGGAATGGGAGTGAAGATAGATGGTCGGCAACTATACCACCTCCGCTTTGCTGATGACATTGTTTTAATAACACCAAACATCAGCCAAGCAGCACAAATGCTGGCCGACTTTGACCGTGAGTGTGGAAAGGTAGGACTACAGCTGAATCTTATGAAGACAATGTTTATGAGAAACAGCCTCATTCCTGATGCCCCATTCGCTCTCAAGGGAATGACCATCTTCGAATGCAACAGCTATGTGTACCTAGGTCGAGAAGTCAACATTACAAATGACCTGGCACCCGAGCTGCGCAGGAGGAAGAGAGCGGCTTGGAACGCCTTCAAGAACATCGAAGAAATAGCTAAGAGGACAAAGAACCTCCGGCTCCGGGTACATCTCTTTGATTCCACTGTTCTTCCTGCATTAACATATGCCTCAGAGACCTGGGCCCTATGCAAACAGGATGAGAATGCTATTTGGGTCTCCCAAAGAGGAACTGAAAGAGCTATGCTTGGGATATCACGTTTCACTCAAATGAGAGAAAGGATCCGGAGTTCTGACATCCTTCGACGACCAAGAATCAGGGACGCTGTCTCGTTTGCCAAGGTGTCAAAAATCAGATGGGCTGGTCACGTAATGAGATTTAAAGTCAACCACTGGACTAGAGCTGTTACCGACTGGATCCCACGGGATGTCAAAATACCATGTGGCCGCCCACCTACCAGATGGTCAGATTTCTTCATCAAGATCATGAACAATCGGTTTGAGGCTCTTCATGTTCCCAGAGCAAACAGATGCCATTGGGCTACACTGGCACGTGACAGGGACGAATGGACACGTTACTGGCGCCCGCTCGAGCAAATCGACGACCAACAGGAAGTTAAGTGATTAAGTGATAGGTTGACTTCAAAAGTGAAAAGGGGGACCAAAGTGATAATATGATAATTAAGGCATGGATCAACCAGGGTTCAATCCTTGGTAACTAATATGGTCCCCTGAGCCTGCCAAGTATGATTCCTGAGTGCAAAACCAGAAGTAAACCCTGGGCACAACCAGGTGTGGCAAACAAACAAACAAGAAGTAATGGAAAGGGTGTTAAGATTCCTTTTCTGGCAAGAAAAGTCGTCCAAGGCCCAGCTGTTGTTCTGCCAATCTCTGATTATTGCAACATCTTGTTATATTTCAAGACAGTTGAAGGTCTGTGAGTTCACAAAATCCTTCTTGACCCCGTATCTAAAAAGGCACTATTCCCATCACAAGTGCGGTGCCATACCTTTAGATGTGACGGTGCCTGTCACTCACCAGGGAGAGCCACACCATTGATGCCGTGCTGTTCCAGTGTGATCTCAGTCCTTGGTTGCTCATTATGCTCAAAGCACAATGATCTTCTGTCAAAGCTGCTCGCACATTCCTTTGCCTTTTCTCTTCCATCCTCAGCTCATCACAGTGACACAAACCCTGCTGCCTCCCTAAGATTCTTTGATTTTCCTATTCAAAGCATCTCCCCCTCCCCTTGCCCCCTCCCCCACTCACCCTCCCATACACTGCCACATACTATAGTTCTTTCCTCTCTCTAGGGTATTTCTTTAGGTGTTGCCTGAAATAATAATAGTTTCTCTATTTTTATTCTTCCTTACAACATAAAGGCAAGCGCCTTGTCTTTCCTGCTCACCCTTTATTCTCAAAGCCTAGAATAGTGCAGGCAATGAAGAGGTCTCAAGAAATGGTTACAGAATGACTGAATGGTCACTTGAATTTGTCCCTGGTTTGACTCTGTAATCTGAATACCTTTTCTATTAGAGGGAATACCCACATTATGAATCTTGATCAGAGAAAAGAGCTGATAATAACACATCCTTTGCTCAGAGGCATGGAAATGTGAGAGAATCTCTGCTAATCAGATGGGACCCTCAACTAGCACTTGGAAGTAGAAGTCACAATCCAGGCGGTAGTGTGGTAGTGGTCACTGCACTGTGTGTGTGTGGGGGGGTGCAGTAGTAGTGATTTGGGCACATTCTGTAAATAATGGCATCTGGGGGAACAGAGGGCAACTTGCTCATATTATCTTTGCATTAATTTTGTGGTAAAATTTGGCTCTTTTCTGATTCTCCCAAAGTTCCCACACTTCTGGCTGACACTCAGTCTAGTCTAGTTCATCTAGTCTCCCAGAGATTCTATGAGCTTCCAGTTTTATCTTGAAGTTCTGCCTGCTTACCTCAGGAATGCTGTACTTTTGTTCTGTTTTCTTATCTTCTGCCAAAGACCTCCACCGATACCATTTTGTCCTTCCTGACTAGATTTTCTACTCACCAGGGACTTTCACAGGCCTTGGCAACTATCTTGCTCTAAAAAGAATGAAGATCCCTTAGGTGCAGTTTTGCCAAATATTGCCCTCATGAGTGGGTTGGACAGAATAACACGGGAACTCCTTTGACTGTCCATCTCAAACCTTTGACATGGCAAGAACTTGTGAAGTCCCACTATTTATAACACTCCACAAAGTGTATTTAAGACTTGTTTGGTTTTTTGGTCATACCTGGTAGTGCTCAGGACTTACTCCTGGCTCTGTACTCAGGGATCACTTTTGGAGGTGCTTGAAAATTCGTATGGGATGCCCTGGAGCTTTCATGTGCAAGATAAGTACCCTGTCCCCTGTATTATCCCTATAGCTACTCACATCCTTTTTTTTTTTTTAATTACAGGATGCCACCGATTGTGTTTTCTAAAAGTGCCCATCTTCCCTATCACTTCTACAATGCTTTTTTGCAAGTCCTATTAAGATTTGAACTCTGTCTCTCAACTCTTTTGAATGTGAATGAAACTTCTGAAGATTTGGCTAAATACAACACAGTGTAAGTGATGATGTGCCAGCTTCAGGCATGGTTCTTCACTAGCCTGATACTGTCTCCTCACTCCCAAAAGCCTGTCAGCACTTAAGAAAGGACACATGGATCCCTCCATGCTGTAAGAAGTGCATACCATGTAGAAAGGCCCTATAGGATGAAGGACTGGTAGAGCCCAAGGGCTCAGGCTGTGAGTGAGGATGTTGCAGGCAGGTCCTCCAGCCCTAAAGGCCCAGCTCAGAGGGTTGTACCACAGGCCAAGCATAGTTCCATGTGCTTCCTGACTTCCTGACCCACACAGCTCTGACTAAAACAAATTAGTTTTCCAACTTTCAACCAATTCTGCTGGCCCTTGTTTTTACTGTTCTTACGTGTTAGTCTCGTACTGTTTTTTTTATATCCCACAAATGAGTGCAGTCATTCTATGTTTGTCTCTTTCCTTCTGACTTATTTCACTCAGTATGATATTTTCCACGTAAATCAGTTGGAATAGAGAAGGGACCATTATGACAATGATGGACGGAAGGGATCCCTCTGTATGGGAGATGTGTGGTGAAAGTGGGTAAAGGACCAAACATGATGGGCCCTTTGTATTTGTATTACAAGCCATAATGCCCAAAAATGCCCAAAAGGAGGAGAAAGAAAGAAAGAGAGAGAGAGAAAGAGAGAGAGAAGAGAGAGAGAGAGAGAGAGAAGAAAAACACTTGCCATAGAGGTAGGCTGGAAGTGGGGTAGTGGTGGCAGGAGGGACATGGAGGATGTTGGTGGTAGGAAGTGCACACTGGTGGAGGAATGGGTGTTGGAATAGTGTACGACTGAAACCTGATCATGAAAACTTTATTACTGAATCTCACAGTGGTTTAATTAAAAAAATTGATTTTATTTAATTCACTGCATTTCGGAATGGTTAATCAAGAGCAATAGATAATTACTTCTAAATGTCTGGTGGCAGTCATGTAGTCTGATGACTGCTAGCACAGAATACCTGGGGTGATAAGACCATTAGAACAGATACTTCATTTTCCTGGGCTTACTCAGCAATCTCAGAAAAGTTTGCCTTGAAATAAGAGGCAGCTTACATTGATTTCAGATGGACAAGGACCTCACCGTCAGATACGAGTGATTTCTACAATCACAAGGAGGGGTCTTCCAAAGTGGAAGGAAGACCCAAGAGCGTTATGAAACTGGATCAAGGCCTTTACCATCTGGATAAGCACAGATGATGCTCATCAGTCCTCAGCTCCCTACATCTAATGGAATGAACTCTCAGAATCCTACTTCACAGTCTTGAAGGAACCAAGAAAAATGTTTCTCAGCTTTCAATTTTTCTAAAACTGTGTTTACTTCAACCCCTGGGGAAAAATCAGACTGCAATCAAATACTACTGCAACAATCACAAGTACTGGGATGCATTTTATCCATGACACTTAAAATGCTATGCCACTGCATTCTCACTTCCTAGTCCATGTTCTGCCATAGCACTCCCCCAATAGCTCTGGTTTTTCCCTCACAGATGAGCTGTGTTTAGAGATAAAGTTACAATAAATTCTATATTAATTCTTACCGAGCTTGGAATTTAAATCACCCAGTTTGCCTCATTGCCTTATTGCCCACTACAGTTTTCCTTCATTGCTTTTGCTGTCTCGTCATGCAGGATTGTCTTACATCTCCCATTAGATGGTAAGGAACTTGGGAACAAGGACTTAAACAACAGCTCACATTACCAAATATGTATTACAGACTAGGGGCATGAAAATCCATTTAATGCTCACTGAAACTATCACCAGCATATATGAGTTACCTCTTTGATTCCATTTTTCAGACTTGTAAAGACTCCAGCCCAGAAATGGACCCATCTATGCAAACCTGCAGGTGCAGAAAGTAGAACTGAGTTAGAAGCCAGGCAACCCATCCCCAGAATCAGTACTGTTTGTTTGTTTTTGTTTTTTAGACCCACCCAGCAGTGTTCAAGGGTTACTCCTGGCGCTACACTCAGGAATTACTACTGGTGATGCTCAAGGGACCTTATGGGATTCTGGGAATTGAACCAAGGTTAACTGACTGCAAGACAAGTGCCCTCCCAGCTGCACTATCTCTCTGGCCCCAGAATCAGTCTCCTAAATCCATTCTGACATCCTTCCCCATAGTTGGCCTCATTTTTCTGGATCTGTGCCAGTGGGCAGCAGACATCTGTATCCAGGGATTCTCTTTAAGACTATCAATTGGAGAACCAGATCTGGGGGTGGGGGGGAGAGGAGTAAAGGAGGAAAGAGGAGGGGGCAAGGGGGCTGCACGGTTTTGCAGTTGGCAGCCCAGGTGTGGGAGCGGAGTGTCTGTAGTTACAGTGCACCTGGCTTGTATTTTAGCCAGTGGTGTTCTCTGAGGCTCCGGTGCCCAAACCCTGGCTCCTCCACTAGCCTCGGCTCAAGGACTTCTTTCCTGGGAAACCTGGGTTGAAAGTGCCAGGGGCCCTCCTTCTGGAGCAACACTCTGACTGCCCTCACCTGCCCACATCGTGGTGCCAATACTGGTCTCGAAACTGCAATATTACCTTACTAAGCGCCAGTGCCTGGCTCCTCCTTTTAGGAGACACTGCCCCATCAGGAGCTGCACCGACAAGTTCTCTGAAGAAAGGGAAAAATGCATGCTCATTCTCTGGCTGACACAGGGTCTGAGAATGGGTCCGCCAGTCTGAGTTTGGTCATGCCTTCCCTGGGGTTGCTGGGACAAATACTAACTCAGCACAAACCTCTGACCCCTTCCTGCCACCAAATCAGAGCCATGGAATCCTTTACCCAGTGTCAGCCCACTCAACCCAGGTTAACCGAGTAAGCAGGTGATGTGCAAACTTCCCTACAAAGGAGTCAGTCCTTAAATAGCCTCGGAAGCTTGAAATAATTCACATGAAACCCAGATCAGAAGAAAAGTATGGTTTTTTCATTTGGGAAGGTATTCTAGTACCTACCTGTCCTGTCCCCAGGCTTTTAGTACAGTTTCATTTTTGTTCTCAAAGACTAGATTTTAGAGAAATCTTAAAGAGTAGAATAGGATATTACTGATATTACTGGTGATTGTGTTTCTGACGTAATACAGGGTCTGTGACACAGTAACAGAATGTGTAAAATTTCCTCATGAAATGTGTATCCATTCTCACATATATGTATATAATAAATGTTTATATATACACGCATATAAATTTATTACTCAGTGATGACAAGAGTGTCTCTCAAGAAGGAGGCTTTGTTGGCTTAGGTTCTGGCTGTTGGATGAGCTGCTCTGCAAACTTAGGCATGCCAATTGACTTTTGGACATGGTGGGGGAATACTAATGTACTTTAGTAGCCTTGGACTTTGTGTGAAATGTTCTGCATAGAGATGAGGTGTACTCTAGGCGTATGGCCCCTGCTATACCTAAATTTGTACCTGATTATGAGTAGGACATGGACACAGTCTCTATCGCATGACCTCCACCAACTTCCACCTACTTGGAAGTTAACAGCATTGGTTCTCAAACGTATTTAACTCAAGCACCCCTTTCAGTAAAAAAAAATTTATCAGTGCCCCCCACCATCAGAAGCCTCACTTAAGTGCACAAGCAGAAAGCAACCTGCCTCCTCCTCTCCCCTATGGCACCCCAGACTACTATCACCATTCCGAATGGTTCTAGTAGCCCTGGATGAATAGTATTGTTCACTCTGATCTGTAGGGAATGGGTGAAAAAGAGATCAGATAGGAGTGTTGGTGTTCCAAAGCCTTTCAGAAAGGGAACCTGGAATTGGGGTAGCTGTCAGTGGCCCTGGCATCTGGTGCCAGGATGCCGACACCAATGTCTTTCCTTGGGTTCCCAGGTCTCATATCTATAACTGGCTATTAGAGTATGGTATGGCTTCCCCTTCCTTGGACCATAGGCTGGGGAAAACATCTTCTGGGACATCCCCTGAGGGACTGCAGCACGTTACTCTTTGATCTTGATCCCTAAAAAAGAATTTGTCCTAAGATCTTTGAATTCCTGGGAGGAAAAATAAGATCTAAACTTTCAAAGCTTTTGTTTGATGTATTACAAAGCAGGGGAGACAGATATTCTTCTTGGGTCAGGGGTAAATATTTCTCTGTTCTGAGAAGACACTAGAGTGAATATTCAGTTGTTAAAAGAACAAGCACATCTTCTCGGATGCAGAAATTCAGACCCCACCTTTCCATGGGGCTCTGGTTTCAAGCACCCTAATAAAAGAAAGGGCAAGTGTGCAAGTTGTTTTTCTACAAGAAAACATTTAATCTTTAGAAAAGACTTAATCTTACATTTCTGAAAACTATCCCCTTTTCTTGGAAAACACATGGATATACTTAATGGAATGAAGGCAGGACACTGAGTGTGGGTGGGGATGCTGGGCACCTCCCCTTGTGTAGGCTGGTGGAAGGATCACTACCAGGAAGGTCAAACTGAGTTCCACAGGCCCATCTGGCTTCTCTAAAACTCACTCCTCCAGACTTTGGAAAAGCACTGATGATTTACTGCTTACTAGTTAATGGTTGTATTAGAAACCTAAAGACAATCTCATCCCTCTATTCATGGTGAGAACATTTCAATAGTCAATCCTTCCAGGGTGATGGCAATGAAGGAGGAACTAAAGAGCATGAAACATGGGTTACACAACAAGGACTCCATGGAAGAAGCTGTTCTCTCTCTCTCTCTCTCTCTCTCTCTCTCTCTCTCTCTCTCTCTCTCTTCTCTCTTTCACTCTCTCTCTCTCCACCCCAAAGGCAATTCAAAGAGTTGACAGGTGAAGAAGGCTGTGGGGGTTACGCCAGGTAGTGTCCATTAGAGACAGTACATGTAGCTTTATGATTTAAATTTTATGATTTCTCATTTCGCAGGCTACAGAATGTTACCTGCCCACACGGCAGAGTCTGGCACACTCCCCGTGGCATACCCAATATGCCAAATACCAGTAACAATGATGGGTCTCATTCTCCTAACCCTGAAAGAGCCTTGAATATGGCACTTTTTAAAATCTCAGGGCTAGGAAGAAGGAGACGTTACTGGGGACTGCTCATTTCTCATAATTTGACCTAAGAGTTTTGATTCCTCTCTGTTATTTCTTGGTGCTAGCTAATGTCTTGTGACTCCTGAAAACTTGGGTTTTGCCCTGCTGTTGGGAATTAAAGGCCCAGGTGATCAAATCACTAGCTCTTGTGACTGGTCTCATAGGCACTGGCAAAGAATGAATGGGATATGTGGAGAAAAAAGGAGAATAAGATCGCAATGTAGCGGCTGTTGTAGGCACAGTAGCTGCAGATTCATGAGATAAACCCCATGTCTGAAGAACCCAGAGAAGCAATCTTTAGAGAGGGAGGAAGTCAGGAGTTTCTACCATTAGACTGGTGGGGACAAGGAGTCTCCACTGGGGTCACTACTTAGAGGGACTCTGATCACATCTAAAGGTCAAAATAGGCAAGTGTTCTGCTGGCTGGTAACCCAAATGAAGAGTTGATGGTTGAGGCACAAAGCCTTTTTTTCTAGCATACTGTGTCTCAACAGTTCTCACAGAAGGACTGGTGGATGTGGCCACTCAGATAACTTTTCCCACGGGGATTGCTACTGACATATCTGTAAGAACTCAGTTATAACTGCCTGCTCTCCTTAAAGTTTCAGTTATGGTATTAGCCTTGCACATGCAGACTCCTAATATATGTGTGTTGAATAAATGAGTAGTGGAATCCACAAATAGTTATAGAAACCATATTTTCCAAGCCAATCACTGAGAGATTTGTGGGTTTTATGCTGCTTCTCTGTGTGAGAACCAGTTTGGGATATCTCATTTAGATGCAGTAGCACTGGAATTTGGAGAGCACTTTTGGAGGTTTCTGAGGACTAAGAAAAATGTTATGAATCAGGAGCATTTTAAAAAAGTAGAAGATTTATAATCACCATATGGTCTTTATGTTCTTCCTAACTATAAATAGTAGAATATCTATCATGGAACTATAGTTAACCTGATAGAAATTACTTTAAATGGTCCCTAGACATGAATTATAAGTACTGCTATTATTGTTCTAGGCAACCTTTGGCTCTTTGCTTTTTCAGAATATTTACTCAATTCTAGGACTAAAGTTTCCCAGATTATATCTATGCCATAAGACTTACAGAGAAGCAGACCTAGTTCTTGAAATCACTTGTGTCTATGAAGAAGATCAGTTCGAGAAGTATCTGCCAGCAGCTAAGTGCACGTCACAGGGGACTGTGTAAAAGATGAACTCTAGTTACCCCAACCTGACTGTCTCCTTCCCACTGAGAGTCCTTTATTGAATGGCCGTCTTTACTTGAAGTTCTGATCCTCTCTATGTTCAAGAGCTATGCCTTTTCTTCCCTGAAAATCAAAGCAAAAAGCCTACAGACCACTTTTACTGAAAGCCCAGGTTATAGGTGAACCCATGCACACATTCTTTATACTTAAGGATCTGGTATTAGACAATGCCCCAGAGATTTCCCAATTGCCCTGATGTTCAGAGTGGAAAGAATTCTCTTGAAACTTGAACATCAGCTGGAGATGAACCATCAGGAACTTGGGCTGAAATTCTCCCTAATCTTCTATCTTTAGATACTGAAAATTATTTTCTTAAAACAATGATTAGATCACCATCTCATTAGGTCTACTTTAGGAGCTTGTTTTTGGGAGAGTGATTCCATGATCTTGGCAAGTGACATGACAAAATGTCTCCTCTCGGTGCACCCTTAATGTCAAAGATGGAGTCATATCAAGTGAAAGACCATAGTTAATAAGAATGTCTTTGGTGAAGCAAAGCCGTTCACATCCAGATGTCTGAGATCAGTGTAAAATAGAAGTAAGCACTAGAAAGGGGGAGACAGAGGTCGGTCCCTATGAAGGACCTATAGAGGACTCCTGTGAAGGGCCCATAGAGGGCATCACTGGGCACAGACTCAGAGCCACCCTGAAGAGCTGCTCAGCCACTAAGAGAGCCAGAGTGAAAAGGGGTTATACTGATGAGAAATTCTGCTTTCCCAAAGGACACTCAGAAAGCACAAAAGCAATTCTCCCTCCTCCCATCTGCGCATTCAGCAAACTTTCCCCTTACCTGCAATGCTTCAGGTTAAACAAACAACACATGAATCATATGACTTGAAAAATAGGAGAGTTCTGCAAATTAGCAGGCAAGCATGTGGCCTTCAGCGGCGTCCTGAATTCACCCCCACCCCTCACCCTTTCCTCCGCTGGCTCCAGTTCTTTCTCTTACCCAGCCACGTAAATAAACCTCATGGAGTGAGGTGGTGAGAAAAACTCTGTCATGAAGATGTTGGCCTAGGCTAGATTTAATCCAACTCCATATTCATGGCTAAGGAAATTCACTTTTTGTCTCATTTAATACACTTTTATTGTTTCCCTGTTATCAGGTAGGCTCACAGAGCAAAGCTGGAGCTCACAGCCATGAGAAAGGCAGAATTTCCCTGAAGGTTCAGGAAGAGAAATATGAACAAGGAGGCGTGCTGAGCCTTGGGTGAGTGAAGTTGAAAGGCCTTGAACATAGAGCAGGAAATATGACTCAGGAGTGGGGCATAAGGGATGTCCTTAACCAGATGGTAAAGGGTGAGAACGAGGATGCCAGGCCAGTGAGGAGAGAACAATAAGTAAAGGCATGTGTGCCAAGGTGGACAAAAGAAAGAACGGGTCTTTGGTGGTGAGACAAGTGACTGGTTTCATCACTCTTGGCAAGTCATGGCACAGTTGAGTATCACCAGGGCGAAAAGCTCTTGTTTCTAGTCTTAGACTTAAAACTTGTGACAGGCGATTCTGTTTCTCAGGATTACTGTAAACAATGGTTACAGGAAGGGTCTGATTAGGAAGCGTGATATTGAATATCTGAAGTTGGAGTAAGCCTTTTATGTTTCCTGAGAAAAAGGAATGAGTTCTGGGCAGAGGAGTGAATCTTATGTGGTTTTTTAAAGACATATACCTATAATTAGGATTAAGCTGTAAATGAAGCACGGTAAGAGATTAAGCAATGGCTAAAAATAAATATATAACATATAATAAAAATAGCATTTTTTTTTGTCTCAAAATATCTTACTGTAGGACCAGGAGAAAAAGCGTAAGTGGTATAGTATATTCCTAGCAGTCAGTCACTTATCTCCCCCACAGAACCTTTCTTTCTCCTTCCCACCCGGACCCACATGCCTTTGCTATTGATCTCTCACCACTTGCCTGGAACTCTTATTTCATCCTTTGCCATCTGGTTAAGGACATTCCTGAGTTCAATCCCCTGCATGGTTCCCTGTGCCCCGGCACCAGTACTTGTGGAGCTCTGCTGCAAACGGTCCCCGGGGAAAATAAAAAAAAGTAATAAAGAATTTCTGATGAATTCTTTTTTTGTCCTGTGGTTGACTCTGGTAACTAAGGTGTTTCATGGCTGTGGTTAGTTTTAGGATACACAGGGTCCAAGCAATTGTATTTTCTTGGGCTTTTATCTCTATGAGTGACATGACTACAAAGTGTTTCACAAAATGCACAAGTCCATAAGAATTATAGGGAATTTATTCATTAAGATTCAGAAGACTGCTAGGAAAGTGGTCACTTAAAGTATTATTTAAAGTATTTATTTAAAGTATTATTTAAATTTAAAGTTAATTTAAGGTAATTTAAAGTTTTATTTAAATTTTATAGTCAGGACATGTGAGAATGATTCTTCATAATGTCCTGGAATCATCTCTTCCTGTTCAGCACCAGACACATGTTTATCTTTTTTCCTGTCAAATCCTGCTTTTCTTAGCTAATTTCATATCTCCTACTACAAAGGATTTTTTTTGTACAGTTAATGTTTATAATATCATGGCCCTTTAGAACCTTTTGACTTGGTACTAAAATTCCTTAGCACTGTTTATTTTGTGCTGGTTATGCTATACCTCCTGGTGCCATAGTCTTTATCTGATCACCCATAACTTTATCTTATCACCCATAACTTTCTAAAACTTCTTACTTGTGTCACTGATGATGATCTTAAATGAAAATATTAACCAGTTTACAGATTACTGAAAGATAATTTTTTTGATCTTGTTGAATTAACTTTTTCAACAAATGTCATGTCAAAAGAAAAACAGGTAAATTCTCTTGACTTTCTGGGTCAAAACCACTACATTCTTAGAATATGATTGTTTTCAATGTTGAATATTCCTTGTTCTCCAGATGACCATCAATGAAAAGGACAGGTACCTGGCTTATGGGCAGAGAAAATCAGTAATTCCGCTAGCTAGTGCATGGAATCTTTAGTACCTATCCTGTAGGGTTTGGGACTGACAGGAGAAATTGGAAGTGGCAAGAAAGAACTACAGTTAGAAAGGCCTATTAGCATTTCCAAGCAATAGTTTTAAAAACCCTAGGATATACACAGGTATGGAAATTCATCAAGCTATACTGGGGATGTGTGTGTGTGTGTGTGTGTGTGTGTGTGTGTGTGTGTGTAGCGTGTGGTGGAGGATATAGAATCTATGAGGCTACCGGTGGATGAGTGCAGATGTTAGAGGAGACAGAGAGTAAAGGATGGTTAATACCACTCTTACTGCCTTCAGCAAATAAAGACTGGGAGGAGGGGTCCTGGGAGATAGTACAGTAGGCAGGGGGCTTTCCTTGCCTACTAAATTTAGTACTAAAATTTAATGCTAAGTTTAATGATCTCCCCATACACAGATGCTACAATATCTCTAATGTTTTAACTTTTTGGGAATTTTTATGTATACTTCCTAAAAGGTTTAGGCTGTCCTTTTTTTTTTTCTAAAAAAATTTTGTTTTTTTCAGTTGAAGCTCCACAGACATACAGTGATTGATAACAAATGTTGCAGAGGAAAAGCACCAAGGGAGCCTGAAGATGCCATTCTATGAAGCCTCCTCCAAAGTGAGGTATTGATAGAGGACTGGGGTTCCCACATAAGTACTGATTGAGAAGTAGGAGCCAATTTTAGAGAGAGCTAGATAGGGTTTCAGTGACAGGCTTCCCATTCAGTCTTTTTCAAAGAGAACGATGACTGACATTTTACTTTCTCTTGAAAGTTGTTTTTACAAAACATATACAATATCATTAAATATCAGACAATCCTTCCCCCAGCTTTATTTGATTTATTAATTTTTTTGGTTTGGGGTCACACCTAGTGGTACTCAGGAACTATTCCCAGCTCAGTGTCTGAGAGTTGCTCACGTCAGTGTTCACAAGGACCCTAAGGTATGGTGTGGTAGGGGTGGAGGAGGTGGGGGAGAGGAGTTCTTGAACCCAGGGTCTCTTGCATGCACTCAGCCTCATGAGATCTCTCTAACATCTAACAAATCCATGCTTCTTTTGTTTTTTCTTTTGGTTTTTAGTCTATACCCTGTGGTGCTCAGGACCATTGCCGTGCTGGGGTTCAAACCCATAGCTCCCCAAGTTTTAAAAACTTTGATTCTCCTATATTGTAAACCATAATGCCCCAAAGTAGAGAAAGAGTAAGAATGGATTTGTCTGCCATAGAGGCAAGGGATAGAGTGGGATGGGGATGGAGGGGAGGGGAGAGGGATACTGGGAACACTGGTGGTGGAAAATGTACCTGGTGGAGGGATAGGTGTTTGATAATTGTATGACTAAAATTCAAACATGAAAACTTTGTAAGTGTAGCTCACGGTGATTCAATTATAAAAATAAATAAATAAAATAAAAACTTTGATTCTCTAGGCTTAGATAAATGGCCATGGAGGTAAGAAATTACTTTAATGCACTTTTTTATTATTCATAAAATAATTATTGTTTTTAATGCATTAATAATCATAAACACATTTTAAATTTGAGCATAAATTGTGATTCTATAATGCTCTGAGCTCTCTGGAAGCAGTACCCACTCTCAAGCTGATTGTTTGACTTTCCAACTTTTGATTTTTGTGCACATTTCAGGAATTCATCATATACATATGTAAGGAAATTTAATTATATATAATTTATTGGGGGATAACCCATCTCATTAGGGACACTGTGTTCTTTTTCACAAAAGAATGTTCTCTTTATAATGTAAATGTCAAATGTGTGTTCTGTGTTTTTCCATAAAGAGATGAAGCCCAAATGCTCTTCAGTAACGAGGTCAGTCACCAGTTCCCTGGCTTTCAGTCTGCTGACTGCTGCCAGGGGACCTTTAAAAGGCAACAAGCAAATAATAAACCAACCTCACTCACAGCTATGTGTCTAACCATATCATCAAGATTCAAATAGAACAAACCATTTTATTTTGGAGACAAAGAATCAAAATGCTAAATGGAGATAGTTGTCACTCCCACCTTTCCTGAAGTGCCAGGTGTTTCCCTGAAGTCTCAGTTTCAAACAAAGTCAAAACTTTAAAGAACTGCTCACTTGGTTATCTGCATGGATCAAGCATTGATTCCTTTGCCAAGAGAGCTGGTTTTACTTTTCTTGAATATTTTTTTATATTAGAGTTCTTATAGCATTATATTTAGACTAATCCATAGCTGGGGTGACCTATTTTTAAAACAGTTCTAAAAATATAGATTTCTAAATGTGTGTTTTCTTAAGTAGTATTTTGAAGTGATAACCTTGGTCTAGGCTAAATGTTAAGAAATGATAAAAGGCAAAACTTTGGGGGCTGGAGAGATCATATGGCAGGTAAGGATCTTGTCTTGCACACAGATGACTCAGGTTAGATCCCCAGCACCACATGTGGTTCCCGGGACACAGGGCCAGGAGTAAGCTTTGAGCATCTCTCTGAATGTTACCTGAACCAAAACAAAATAAAACTTTTGGGCATAAAGCCATAATTGACTTGGATTTTGAAGAAACTTAAAGCATACATTCAAAAATCTAAATATTTAATGATTGTTTCTACTTGATTTTCTGGGTTAGATTATTTGAATGCATTTAGTGTACATTATATGAGACTTCCTCTGTATCGTTCCAATTTTAGTATATGTGCTGCCGAAGCGATAGCACAGCGGTAGGGCGTTCGCCTTACAAGCGGCCAACATGGCTGACCCGAGTTTGATTCCTCCGCCCCTCTCGGAGAGCCTGGCAAGCTACCGAGAGTATTGATATGCCAAACACAGTAACAACAAAGTCTCCAATGGAGACGTTACTCGAGCATATGAGACTTCCAATGAAAGCTGAAGATACGTAGTAACAAAGAGAGCAACTGAAACACTATCAAAGAAATAATAGATGAGCATTTATATAAAGTGTCAGAAATGAAAGCAGCTGAAACAGAATACATAACATGGAAACATTTTAAAAAACATATTTGTATAAATGTACAGGAAATAAATGTCTGGAAGGAGTTATATAACATTGTTAATAGTAGTTATAGCTGGTTCATGGGTTTCATTTCAATTTCTGATTTTACTAAATTCTCATAATAAAAATTAATTTTATTTATATTCTATTGTATATTAATGTGTTGTTTGTGAAAAAGACCTCTCAAACATGGGAAAGAAACGTTTTGAAGAGTGTAGATAGTGCTGTTATGACTTTTCTATTTTTCTGATTGCAATTTTTGAATTGTAGAGCTTGTAGAGACTTAGGGCATAAGGATTTTTAAAGTTTGTGTTGATTCATTAACAATGTCATAATCCATTCTTCATTTCATTTGTGAAGCTTTCTTTTTTAAAAAATTCTGATTTGGGGTTTTTGGGTCACACCTGATAGTGCTCAGAGTTTACTTTTGTCTCTGTTCTCTAGGGTCACTTATAGTGGTGCTCGACAGACCATAATATAGTGCAGGGGACTCTAATCAGGGTCTGACACATGCAAAGCAAGCACCTAAATCCCAGTACTATTTCTCCCCTTTGAATTCTTTATTGACACATAGCAATAGAGTTTACAGTAACTAAATAACCCAACCCCCAAATCTTAAATACACTTTTTTTAAACTGAAAAGTTTTAAAATTTATTTTAAAAACTCAGAGCCAATACTAAGGTAGAAATGCTTATGTTTTGGCATAGGTAGATATTTGTAAATGCTTACCATAAGTAAAATGCACAATGAAGCCAAAATTCCATTGATTAATTGTGAACAAACAAATGGTTGTGACCTAAGCCAATCCAATGCAAATTCTTTTTAGTCAAGTTGTTTCAAACCCATCTATCATCTATAACACCAAACATTAGCCAAGCGGCACAAATGCTGGCCAACTTCGACCGTGAGTGTGGAAAGGTCTGACTACTGCTGAATCTCACAAAGACAATGTTTATGAGAAACAGCCTCGTTCCTGACGCTCCATTTGCTGTCAACGAAACGACCATCTCCGAATGCAACAGTTATGTGAGAAGTCAACATGATGAATGACCTGGTACCTGAGTTGCGCAGGAGGAAGAGAGTGGCTTGGAATGCCTTCAAGAGTGTGGAAGAAATAGCTAAGAGGACGAAGAACCTCTGGCTCCGGACACATCTCTTCGATTCCACTGTTCTCCTTGCATTAACATAAGCCTCAGAGACCTGGGCCCTAGGCAAACAGGATGAGAAGCTATTCGGGTCTCCCAAAGAGGAATCGAAAGAGCTATGCTTGGAGTATCACGTTTCACTCAAATGAGAGAAAGAATCCAGAGTTCCGCCCTCCATTGACAGTCAAGAATCAGGGACACTGTCTTTTTTGCCAAGGCGTCAAAAAATCAGATGGGATAGACACGTAGTGAGATTTGGAGATGACCGCTGGACTAGAGCCATTACTGACTGGATTCCACGGGGCGTCAAAAAACCAGTGGCCACCCACCTACCAGAAGGTCAGATTTCTTCAAAGAATTGTAGTTTAGGTAACCCAGTTACAATACTGTCAAAGTTTATGGCATTTGTGGGAAGAGGGCTCACTTTTGACTATGCTCAGGAGATCATATGTGGTGGTGGGGTCTGAACTGGCATCACCATTTGCAAAGAAAGTACTTTGACCTCAGTATTATTTCTCCAACCCATAATGTTTATGGCATTTATGTACAAAGTTATAGCACTTCACTTCTAAAGTTTCTAAGACTATCACTTTCCTTATGTCACCCCAGTCTTCCTCTTCATTTCCCTTTTCCCCTCACTGTTTGAAAATCTCAGTTTTGTAATCAAAGACCAAGGGTTTACCATCATTTAGTACCTTCTGTTCCCTTGTCTTATTGTTGTACATAGCATAAATGCATAAGATCATTGAGTATTTGTCCTCTCTCTGACTTATTTTGTTTAACATGAAGACTTCCAGTTTTATTCACATTGTAGTGAGTTGCATAATTTTATTTTTTATTACAGCTCAATACTGTTCCATTATATAAATATACCCAACTTTTTTGTATCAGCTCAACTCTAATTGTACATTTGGGTTTGTTTTCATATCTTTCCTACTGTAGTAAGCAATGCAATAAACATACATATGCATATATCTTTTCAAATGGAATATTTTTGTGTAGATACCAAGAAATGGAATTACTGGGTCATATGGAATCTCTATTCTTACATTTTTGAGGAATTTTCATACAGTTTTCCATAGACACTGAATCAGATGATATTTCCAATAGCAGCATATAAGTTAAATCCTTTCCCACCACATACCAATATGAGATATTTAGAGCTTATTTATTTTTATTTGTTTTTAAGACTAGCTTCCTCACCCATCTGCTCCACCCAAAAGAAACAGTCCACATGTTCTATATCTTCTGGAAGAGTTCTCAACCCTGTAATGGTCACTTCATTGTCTTCTAATTGTGTTTTCTGAGCAATTCAAGAAATTATAGTCCTATAAATTTCCCAGATTTACTTTATTCATGTGGAAACAAAGCTTTCTTATTCCAAGTGGAAAGAGAATCAAAAATCTTTTTCATTCTTGTATTTGGTTATAAAACAAAAGAAAACCCAAAACCACTTTTTTTCAGCTTTGCCAGGTTCTAGTTATAAAACACTGTTTACTTATTTTTGCTTGACATTTCTTTCCTGAAAGAATGCTCATATCTTTCTTCTAATACGTAGTCAAGGGGAATCAAGAGATAAGATCTACATTCCATTTTTAATTTTGTTTTATTTGGGGCCATATCCAGCTGTGTTCAGAGCTTATTCCTAACTCTGTGCTCAGGATCACTCCTGGGGGGGGGGGAGGCTCAGGAGACCATATGGTATTCCAGATATTGATCCCTGGTTAGCCGTGAGCAAGGAAAGTGCCCGACCTACCATACTATCCTTCTACCCTTACATTCTGTTTTCTAACATCTTCCTCCAGGGATGTTTGCATGTCAAGCTTACACTCTGTCTTTCCAACTAATTGCTGGTGAGAGCTCTGGAAGATGTTTTCTGTTAAACAGCATTGATCATCAGCGTTTGACTCTCTATCATTGATATCTGTCTTCACTGCTGCCTGGTAAAGAAAATGCTAAGGAAAAGTGCTCAGACTTTTGTTAGGCACTATCTCTATATAGGGATCCATTTCTCGTCATAGTAAATTGTGTTATGCTGTGAAAATCCCACTGATTTAATACCAATGGGTTGTCATTTTCAGAAAATTCAGTGCATATGGAATATCCTTTCTCTGTCTGGTAGCCACATACTTTTGGACACTTGTCTGCTGCAGTTGCTATATTATGAGGCTAGAAGAAAGAAGTACATTGATTAATCACCACAATCACTTCCAGGGCAAGAAAGCACTGATAATTAGAGGACATATTTACCTAAATGCTAGACTGTGATGCACTACCACTTATAATGGATAGCCATCCCAATTGGTAAAGGATCTTTTCCTATTGATTGCTAGTGTTTATTCATCATATTAATTACCTCTACCCTCACCCTGACTGGCTAATCAAATATATAAAATCACTTTTAGAGTTTCCTGGTACCTACTGTTTTGTGTTTAGGGAAATACCAGCCAATAGCAAACAACTTAAAAAATGATAAATATTTACATATTTTAAGATTCCTTAAAAAGACATCTCAGAAGTTTCCTAGAATACCACTCGAATCTTTTGTGCACATCTTCTTTAAGTATCTTTAGATAAAGATAAAGATAAAGGCCCTCCCATTGATCATCGATTTGCTCGAGCGGGCCCAGTAACGTCTCCATTAGAGACTTTGTTGTTACTGTGTCTGGCATATCGAATACGTCACGGGGAGCTTGCCAGGCTCTGCCGTGCGGGCTAGATATTCTCAGTAGCTTGCCGGGCTCTCCGAGAGGGGCAGAGGAATCGAACTCGGGTCGGCCATGTTGGCTGCGTGCAAGGCCAACGCCCTACCGCTGTGCTATCGCTCTTTTTCCACTCAAGCCAATGGCCTTTATATACCTGTCTCTACACATTCTTCTTTTACAAGATGGTGTTTTAAGTTGATATTCTTTTCTTATTCTCCTGCATTCCTTACACATTATACAATACACCACATGCAGCACAAGGCCATTTGAATAATAAAACCTGATCCTACTTTTTATCAGAACTGTTTTACCAGAGTCTGGAAATCTTGTGCTTGACACTCCTTATTTCATCTATGATTGTATCAATTCTTCTATAAGAGAGTCACATATGCATTACAGGAAAACAATAAGAAGATACTACTGTCAAAATATTCAGACACTCAGTTTTTTTTTTTTTATATAAGCAGAAGCTGAGTAGCTGACTCCCCATAATGCAGCAGACAAGTTTTTAAAAGCATGGTGCTTTATCTCAGTCATAGCAATGAAACCGTCCAGAAGAGTAGAATTTTTCAACTTCATCATATGCATGCGAGTGACAGATTTTCCTTGCTTCATACATTAATGATGACATGGCAAATAATTCTTCCCTTTAAAGAAATGGATTTGTTTCTCAGTCTGTTAAAATGCAAATGTCCCCCCAAAAGAAAACAGGTCCCTACTACTGCAGGTTTGCCAAAGTTCTTGTTCTCAAATAATCTTAAATGTAACTGTAAGAAATGATACTCTGACCAGTCATCTGTTCTTAGGCACTTGGGTTGTTTCTAGGTTTGGGCTATTGTGAACAGTGCTGCAATGAACATATAGGTACAGATGTCATTTCTACTGTGCTTTTTTGCACCCTCAAGATATATTCCCAGAAGTGGTATTGCGGGGTGATATGTAAACTCAATTTCTAGTTTTTGAAGGACTGTCCATATTGTTTTCGAAAAAGGCTGAACCAGTAGGTATTCCCACCAACAGTGAAAGAGCATCCCTTTCTTCCCACATCCATGCCAGCATTGGTTGCTTTTGTTCTTTTGAATGTGTGCCAGCCTCTGTGGTGTGAAATGATATCTCATTGTTGTTCTGATTTGCATCCCCCTGATGACTAGTGATGTTTGATCACTGTGTGATTGTAACTCAAACATGAAAGCTTGTAACTACATCTCACGGTGATTCAATAAAATTAAAAATTAAAAAAAGTGATCCTCTGGAAATAATTAACTTCTAATGCTAGAGGAGTTTAACAGATTTTGTTTATGATTCAATTATTATAATTTTTTTAAAGAAAAATAGCACCAGTCCTTAAAGGAATTGCCTTTCTTAAATAGTTTGGAGTTTCAATGCTTTTTATGCTACAAAGGATAGTTGATAGATGGGGAATTATATAATGGATACAAGGGGGAGATGAAAATGAAATAGAAATGTACATCTTGTGGAACCATAGTAAATAGGCAATGTATTCACCTTTGTGATGTGGAAATACAAATAAGTAAGGTAGTAAGTATGTCACTCTAATAGAAATACTGCAAAGAACACCATGGGAACATTAACTTGCTTTTATCTTGAAGAAAGAAAAACTTGAACTGAAGTCAAGAAAGCGCAATAAATCTGCCTCGAACTCTGAGAATTTTCAAGGAAAACAATTTAATCCGATTCTAGGAACTGAGTCTGGAAAGGTTTCTGTTTTTGTAAGGGACTATTGATATGAGAGACTTGCTTGCCCTCACTGATGTGGCTGGGAAGTGGTAGAGCTGAGAGATAAATATGGGTCCGTCAGATTCCAGAGTTGATGTCTTTTCCAGATGGCTACATATTAAATTAATAAGTTGGGGTATACGAAGAATATGGGAATAATGATAAGGAAGAGGGAGGGAGGCAGGGAGGCAGGTGGGGAAAGAAAAGAACAAATAGGAAAGGAGAAAGAGAAAGATGGAAGGAAATAAAAAAAAGTAGGGGGTACTGAGAATCCCCCAAATGTAACGCAAACAGAAACAACCAACATAAGCTCATGAGTTTTAACATAGATTTAAAATAGTTACAAAAGTTAATATATATGTACCAATACATAGATAAATACATACAGTTAGAATCAATATACCTCAATTTTAATGAACATAGTAAAAATTTTGATCTTCAAGTTCCACTTCACAATAAAAAATTTCACCTTTGCAGAAAATGTCTATTTCTGGGCTATGGAAGAGAATCTTGTGGTTCTAAACAGTAATAAGGTACTCAAAGTATTGAGAATATATCAGCAGCAGGCATGCAGAAACTAGTTCAAAAAAACTTTCGTTAACTGAATTGAGGACAATTTGAGCAAAAGAAAAAAAAAAAGAGAAAAAAAGAGAAAAGGAACAATGGCTGCAAAAGTTTATAGCTAATAGAAATTCAACAAATCCAAAGCTCTACAAATAAATCATTTAACAAATAAGTAACATATGTTTGAAAAGCTTTTCAATGTAGAGCTTTGATGTTTAATGATATTTTATGATGGTAAAATTTAAAAATCACCATTTGACTAAATACCACAATAATGTTTCACTTAAAAATATAGATGGATGCTAATATCAGTGGACAAAACAAATGCTAAGACACAGGATATATACAGTTCCAAAGTACCAAGTCAAATATATTGAATTACAAAGGATAGAATATTGCCGAATGACACAGAGAGAGCACTATTAACCACTAATTATTAGTAGTGTGATACATTCAAGTTTTGTGTCTCCTTCATATGGAGCACTGAAAATAGTACAGTCACATATTTATGATATTCTTGCCCTAAATTCACTACATGTATTTAATCTAAATGAAATGAGGAGATGAAATTGACTTATGCATGTTATAAATGTTTCTCTTGAAAATGTGTGATAAATTGAACTATTAGAGGAGGGATTTGGATAGCAAGTTGAGGCTCTGGCTTATATAAGAGATGATGGTTGACATAGTTAGATATGGGATACAGCTTAAGGTAGAGATGACAGAAATTGCTGATATACAAGATTTAGAATATGAAGGCCAGAGGGAAGTCATTTAGATCTTAAGCATTGACCTCAGCAGCAGGAGGAATGGTGATAGTCGTAATAAAACTGGACTACCTAATTTTACCTTAGTTGAAGGGTCTTCCTTATTGGTGATGAGAAAACAAACAAAACAAAACAAATGCCCCCCTCCCCCCAAAAAGACCCAGTGCATTGTAGTTACTCTCAACTAAACTTCTACAATTTTCTTCAATAAAATTCCAATGCTTTCTTGTCTTAATGACATCCGTAACCCTTTAACCCTTACCCTCTTCTCCCATAAGAGTCTGGACTGAGTTGGCAACCTGGAGGAAGAGAGGGCAGCTAAGACTAGAGACTGGGAAATTTGGGCTATTTTCCTAGCCTTCTTCTCACTAGAAAATTTAGGACAAGGACTGTCACTATCTTTCTTCCAAGACACTGTGAGCTACAATAGTGAAGAATAAGCATTTGTGAACTGAGATTAATTCAATGTTCAGGTGACATTTCTAAGATAAAAATGTGGACATATTTGTGCTATGCAGTATTATTGGGCAAGGTGGGGAATTGGCACATGTATCAAAAATTTATACAGCTGGAATTGTTTTCATACAGCCTGGATGAGTAATTATAGAATCAATTCTGGTCTGACTTCTAAAGTACTTAAGAAATTTTCTGGATCTTAAAAATTCCCTCTGACTGGTACACATCAAAAAGAACAAGAACAACCAGTGCTGGTGCAAATGTTGGTAGAAAGGGATTCTCTTTCACTGTTGGTGGGAATGCCAACTGGTCTCAACCTTTTTGGAAAACAATATGGGCATTCCTTAAAAATTAGAAATTGAACTTACATATCACCCCTCAATACCACTTCTGGGAATATATCCCGAGGGTGCAAAAAAGCATAGTAGAAATGAAATCTGCACCTGTATGTTCATTGCAGCACTGTTCACAATAGCCAGAATCTGGAAACAATCCGAGTACCTGAGAACAGATGACTGGTTAAAGAAACTTTGGTACATCCATACAATGTAATATTATGCAGCTGTTAGGAAAGATGAAGTCATGAAATTTACTTATAAGTGGATGGTCATAGAGAGTATCATGCTAAGTGAAATGAGAAAGAAAGAGAGGGACAGACATAGAAGGACTGCAGTCATTTGTGGAATATAAAATAGCATAATATGAGACTGACACCCAAGGACAGTAGACACAAGTGCCAGGAATATTGCCTCATCGTTTGGAGCCTGTTTCATGAGTTGGGAGAAAAAGCAGCTGGAATAGAAAAGGGATCATTAAGATAATGATGGTTGGAGGAATCGTTCAGGTTGGCAGATGTGTGCTGAAAGTAGTTAAAGGACCAAACGTTATAACCTCTCAGTAGCTGCATTGCAAATTATGGGGGAAATTGCCTGTCATGGAGGTTTTCAGAAAAAAAATTGCTCAGGGTCTCCCTAAAAATGTACCTTCTTTAAGTGAAGGATCAGAAAGTGTTCCCTGCAATTGCCCCTAAGACTGCTGCCACCACTGGACAGGACCATTGCCCCCAGGGAACAGTACTGTTTACTTTGGACAATACTGACCTTAACAAAGGAAAGCAGAATAGACCAATGATAAAGTATTACTGCTGGTTGAACAACCTCCAAGTTCCAAGCGCTAGACTAGTTGCTTTTCATAGTGTATCTAATAATGGTAACAACATTTCAAAGAAGATGCTAATATTCCCTTTTAGGCATAAGGGAAATGGAGCTTTGGCTAAAAACAGTATTATTTCCTGAAAACATCTATATCATGCATAATGCATTCAGAATTTCAAACCATGAAATAGTAAATCATTGTAAACGGGCCGTTGAATGAATCTCGTAGAATTAGAATAATTTTGCTAAGGGAACTTGAAGGATGAGTCAGTCTCAAAGACATGAAGAGGAGATTAGTACCGTAATACTATGGAGGCTGTTTGCATTCTGGTATTTGCTAATCTCATCTATAGACTTTCTTCTTGAACAAAAAAGTATATACAAAAAATTTTCTTCTCTGTCTATGATCTGCTGTGTCTGCTGGCCCACAGTGTCTTTGCCTCAGAAGTCTTTTATTCAAAATCCTGGCAAGACCGTCCTCATGGATAAAATCCAATTGTACTGATCTTTATGAGGGGTTGGGGAGAGAGAGAGAGAGAGAGAGAGAGAGAGAGAGAGAGAGAGAGAGAGAGAGAGAGAGAGAGAGAGAGAGAGAAGTATTTAGAAATAAGCAAAGGTGGCAACCTTCTCCGAGGATCTGAAGAATTCCCATGATTCTGAGCATTGGGTGACTTTCATAGATGAGAGGCCGTGACTAAGCCATAGTATCATGAGGAAATCTTGCCCATAAGTTAATGTACCAAGAGAAAAACTAAGAGTTTTATTGATTGAGATTTACTCTGTTGTGAGTGTCCAAGAGAAGGAGACATATTGGAGGAATAGTTTACACTAACATGAAGGAATTTAGAGTTCTTCCACTATGTATATGAGGATCCAGGAAATTAAAGAAAGATACTCTGGGGGATAAGACTAAAGTAGAAGAAACTTAGTACTGTATCATCATCCTCTGGAGATGAGTGGTGCTAGATGATTGGGACATAAATATAAAATTAGGATAGCTTGAGGGAAAGTATAAGAACATCTGGCCTAGGATCCAGAGGGATAGTACAGCGGGTAGGGCATTTGCCTTGTTGAGGACAATCCGGGTTTGACACATGGTCCCCCAAGCACTGTCAGGAGTAATTCCTGAGTGCAAGCAGGCATACCTCCTAAGTATCAAAAAAATCTGTCTTAGTGTTCCAATGCAGTCTTCCTTGTCATTGATTGAATTGTATGGTGAGAGTCCTAACCCTCTGCCTTTGTAAATGTGAGCTTATTTCCAGATAGTGTCTTTGTAGAAGCAAACAAGTTAAAACGAGGTCATGCTAGTTTAGATTAGCACATTAATCCAGTGATTAGTATTCTGAGTTATAAAAGAGAAATCTGAACGACTACATACTTTAGGGGCCATAGCTGCAGGAAAACAATGTCAGAGGCTGCTGGTAACTTCCAGGAGGCACGAGAGATGGCAAGAAATCACCTTTAAAACCTTAGAAAGTAACCACTCTCTTTGGCACCTTGATTTTGAACTTCCAGCATTCAGAACTCTAAAGTAATAATTTCTGTTGTTTTCTTTTTTTAAGTCACAATTTGTGACAATTTATTATGGAAATCCTAGGAAAACCAACTTATTCTTGTTCTGCCCAATACAGAGTTTGTGTGACAGGAGATGGATGACTGACAGGAAGAAGAGTCTAGACTAGATTTATGAGCCAGTGGGTACGATGGAAGAAATAAGGAGAGCTCTGTGTTGTATTGCGGTGGATATAGCAAGGGATGAGGGGATGGTGGTGATAACCACAGGGGTTAGTAAAGGCTACAAGAGCTTCTGGGTGTGCTAAGTACTATCATGAATTCTGACTGTTTGTCATTCTGTGGATTGTTATCTTAGTGGTGCAGAAGGTTTTTTTTTAGTTTTATGTAGTCCCACTTGTCGATTGTTTTCTTTTTGTCATCTCTGCTTTTGGTGTCATATTTAAAAAAATATCATTGCCAACACCTATGTTATAAAATGTTCTCATTATGTTTCCTTATGGGAGTTTCACCATTTCAGGTATTAAATTGAATTTTTAAAAATAGATTTAGAACTGATTTATGTGTATAATTGAAGAAAATCAATTCACTTTTTAAGTTTTTTTTCCTGCATGTTTTACCAAGGTTTTATAACATCATTCTGGGTATGTATGTAAAAGAATTGAAATCAGGATTGCAAAGAGGTATCTTTGTTTCCATACTGGTACAACATTATTCTCAATAGTCTAGATGTAGAAACAATTCAAATATCTGTTAATGGGTGAATATATAAAGGAAATGTGACGTAGGTGCCAGATGAGACTCAGCCGGTAGAGTGCGTGCCTGGTATGTAAGAGAACTAGTGTTGATCTCTGGTACTGCATACCCCTCCTCTCAGTGCTACAGGGGGTGTTCCCCCAGTCCCCAATAATGGAAACAACAATTTGAAAATAGAGAAATGGTGGTAGGGGAGGAGCTGAGCAGTTCCAAGGCCTCATGGCAGGAGGCAGTCTTGGCTACTCAGTAATCATCTCTTTTCCTGGTGTCTTATTTTCAGAAGTTTCTGAAGCAGCCCCTGTGGAGGAATGGAAGGAAATGGGAGCTACAGTGACCAGTCTGGAGAGCCAAAGAAGTAAAATTAAAATCAAGACAGCCTCATCTGGGATTAAAAAAAATCCTGGAGGTTCAGATTTCTTATTATGTAAATGGCAAAAATATTTTGATTCTGGGAATTGCAAAATGACAAAGGCAAAAATGAATAACAGACTACTTCTTGCAGCAGCCCCAGGTAATACAGAGGTCACTAGTGACCACATTCCTGCTCCACATGACTTTCCTCAATGGAAACCATCCTTTGCTACTAGCAAGCTGGATGAAAGAGCTGCACAGAATCCCTAGCATTTTTCCTTGATATGAACAAAAAAGTAATGGTTGCTTTTGTTAAATTAAGCACCATGATTCATAGTACTGTTACTGGTAGGGTTTTTTGGGGGGTACACATTTCTTCCACCAGATTGTCCACTTTTCTCCCCTACCATATTCCTAGTTCCCTCTTCCCATCCTACTCCCCACTGCACCTCCACCTAAGCTCAGTTCTGTAGAACAATTCTAAGGTTATGCTGTCTTTAGTAATTGTTATTTCCTAACTATGTTCCTGTATATTCTACATATGAAAGAGATAATTCTGTATTGGTAGTTGTCTCTCTTCTTCTGGCTAACTTTAAACTTCATTCAGTTCTGTTACATGACAACACATTGTATGATTCTGTTCTTTTCATTATATTTGGAAGGGGGGGTGGTGTTGGACCACACTCAGTAGTGCTCAGGACTTAGCCCTGTCTGTGACTCAGGGATAATTCCTGGAGGACCTCAAGGGACCATGTGTGCTGAGGATCCAATTCAGGTCAGCCATGGGCAAGGCAAGTGTTGATACGGGTTATTTCAAGGTTTTTGTTACTGTGAATAGTGATGTGTGTATTCACAAAATGAGTGAGCATGGTGTGATCTCTCTCTCATGCCACGTGTGTTTGGTGGCCATGAGCTGCTTCCCCACCCCAGCCTGCCAACAGATGCATGAAGGAGGGAACGGGGCCACCAGGATGGTTAGTGATCAGTTGCAGTTTATTCCAATCTTGTCTCTCTCTGCCTCCTTCCAGTCTCACCCACTCCCATATTCTTCCTGTTCCCCACCCTAGACTCTTCCTGTGTCTCTCACAGTCTTAGTCTAGACCTCCACCTCCAATGGCTGGGGGAGCTTCTACACCTAGTTCAGTCAGCACAATCAACATATGAAAGCACTTCCTTCTGAGGGAAACTCTTCTAAGATAAGACAAAGATCTCCTGAAGCTAGGAGATCCACTCAAGGGAGAAATACCATCTAGGGGTGTGTTTCTCCTTTCCTTAGTCCAACAACCATTTAAACATTCATCTTAACTCTACTTCTTAATATTAGTCATTTTGTGTGGACACAATTAGAGATACATTAAGCTTGTAGGTTGGCTCTCCTGGGGACATCTCCCTATAGATCTCAAACTACAGTGTTCAGGTCAGATTAGTCTTCCCTAACCCTAGCAGGGTCCTAATCCAGTTATTACTCTTTGGATCATGACAGAATTTGCCTATGACAATGCTCTTAACTTATAGTTAAGTATTATGGTGCTTGGATAGGTTCATTTCCATCCCAGGGTATCTCATAGCTTGCCCTGAGTCCATTCAGTCCCTTATTGGGACCCTGCTTTTAGGGTCCAAGGAAGTAAGGGCAACTGAGACTCAAGTTGAGAAAACTTGATGCCTAAGATGCCCAGGAGTGAATATCATTCAGAGTCAATTATTTCCCTAGTTACAAAAGCATAGCATTAACTATCTTCCTGTGTCTATACGAAAAGGACATTACTCTGAAGTAAACTATGCAAAGGACATAAAAGAAAGAGAAAAGCAATATTTGACTTAAAATACAAATACAGAGATTTCTGGGGAATTTGACTTTACAAACTACTGATTAGGGGAAATAGGTGATTAACCAGTTGGGGAAGAGAGCACAGAGAAGTTAAAGATAAACATAGAGTAATGGGAGTGCCTTGGTAGCACTGTGAATGGTGTAACCCAATAAACGTAAGATCCCTGAAGCAAGGGAGAGAGTACATACCAATGTAACTCTACAGTGATGCAATGAAGTGCAGATGTCTTTTTTGATTAAAGACTATATAGCTTTTTCTTTCCTTTAATTCACTGTCATAGGAAAGCCACTGCTTTGCAGGCAGTAGTAGTATGTGTGCTACTATGATCAGGGAACACATGAGCAGAGTTTCTATTAGTTTAACGGTATACTGATGAAAAGGGCATGTTAGAGCAACATAAAGTAATTAGGTTGAGAATAATTGTCTCTATTGCCTAACTACCAGTGTAGGGCAGGTTCCAACAAGTAACTAGCAAGTTTTACACTTTTTATGTTTTGACTTTCATCTTTCTCTTGGCAATACCTTGTTTGGTTACTCTTCTTTTTACATAATCTCTATGATATTGATTTCCTTTGCATTTTCTTTTTGGAGTGTGTAAAACAAGCTTAAGGCCACAAGTCAGGAGAAAGGTCACATACTTCCAACACAAATAGATGGGACTCCAAAAGATTTATATCTCCCTTGAACTAGAATGGCCTTAAGTGAGTTTCAGTTTCAACAATAGAATTTTCTGAAACTGAAACACCAGCACTGGCAAATAAGTCCTATTTGCCAGTGCTGGTGTGACTGCCATGATTCCCTTTATTGCTCAGCATCAGCAGGTTCAAAAGCTTTTGCTGTAAAGATGTGAATGAGGCATGTACGTTCATCCATAGTTGAATTCACTTTTATGACATTTTTATTAATATAATAGTTTGGCACAACAACTCACAACAGTCTGTGTTAATTCACATATTAAAACATAAAAAATGTGCCAATCAGAAGCATAAGAGTTCCTACACCAAACTCCATATGACAATCGAGCTTTTGGATGGGAAGATTGGTGTATATTGGACTTATAGAAAACCACCCTGAAATCTGCTTAGTCTTCTGTAGGCAATAAATATTGTTATTGGTATCTATACTATTGGCCTTGAGGAAAATATGATATTATTTAGGTCTTTCTTTTGCCCCCTGAAGAGCATTTCACTTAAGCTTTTATGAAAACTTCACTTTGTATAATTTAACTATAGATTTTATTTATTTTAAAATATGTATTTGTCTTTTAAATTTAAAGCACCCATAATCTTTTATTTATTCATTTATTTATTTTTATTTTTATTTTTTGCTTTTTGGGTCACACCCGGCCGTGCACAGGGGATACTCCTGGCTCTGCACTCAGGAATTACTCCTGGCAATGACTGGGGGACCATATGGGATGCTGGGGATCAAACCCAGGTTGACTGCATGCAAGACAAATGCCCTACTCACTGTACTATTGCTCCAGCTCCCCTTTTAAATGAGACTTTTTACTTCTGTAGTCAGTTTCAAGACTAGAATTTAAAACAAATGATTAAAACTTCAATATTTTGCCTCCTATGATCCCACCTTTCTTTTTTGTTGCTGTTGTTGTTTGGGGGCCACACCCAACAGTGCTCAGGGTTTACTCCTGGCTCTTCACTGAGGGATCACTCCTGGAATGCTTGTGATACCATATGAGGTGCTAGGGATGAAATCCAGGTTGGCTGCATGCAATGCATAAAAGTACTGCTTTATTATTGCTCCAGCCCTGGTCCCTTCCTTCTTTGTCTCTTGATTCTTTGACTCAAATAATGTTGGACTACATTGTTCAGTCAATTAGGAAGTATGATACTTATGTTGTTTCTACTCACTTTCTCCTTCCTCTTAAAATATGCTCCAGATAATGGTAAGGTAAGGTAAGGTAAGGTAAAGGCCCTCCCGTTGATCGTCGATTTGCTCGAGCGGGCCCAGTAACGTCTCCATTGGAGACTTTGTTGTTACTGTGTTTGGCATATCGAATACTCTCGGTAGCTTGCCAGGCTCTCCGAGAGGGGCAGATAATGGTATATTTTATAAAACAGTGAGTGTTTGTAAAATTGTTAACCACTTTAATACTGTACTATTACTAATATGTGACTATTATTTAAATAGAATTAACTTTATAATGGCAAAGAAGAAAGGAAATTTGATATAATTATGTAAAAATACTATTCAATATTGAAAGAAAATCCTGCTGAAGGCAAGTTTACAAATCTTGAGGATATTGTGCAAGGTGAAATAGGCCAGACACAGAGGGATAGATAATGCAGGGTACCACTTACATAAATGGAGATTCAAAGAGTCCAACACAGAGAAATAGAGATTGGTGGGTTCCAGTTTCTGGGAAGGGAGTGTTTATTCAACAGGCATAAACATTCAGTTATGCAAGATGATTACGTACTAGGGAGCTTTTGTACAACAATATGCTGGCAGTTAACATTTATATTTCAATGTTTGGTTGAGTAAGTCAAGACCATGTTAAGTGTTTAACCATGATAAGAAATGCAAGCTATTTTCTTTAAAGAAAGTTGTTATGAGTAACCACTCGGCAGGGTGTGTCATTCCCTCTCCCCCTCCTCATTCCCTCTTCCAGCAATCCCTACTTATTACAGATGACACAAGTAAACCCAAACTTGAGCCAGATGCTGATATGTCATGAGTGGTTCAGGGGGTACAGAAACTCATGTCTAAAGACAAGGACAGATCAGCAGGGTCCTACAGAGAGAACCCAGAGAGGACAAGAATCCCCTCACCCCTGCCACCTTGAGTTCACATAATCTCTCTGGGCCCATATGCCACCCGAGGAGAAGAAGCGCATGCAAGGAGAAGCAGAAACTGTGAAAGATGAGCAGTTATCCAAATGGGATACATTAACCTTAAATAGATTCTAAATCTAGAAAAGCCTGAGATGCCTTGAACAGGCAGTTTGAATCATCGTACTGGCTCTGCCTCAGCAATGGAAGGGGCTCCAAAACAAGATGAGCTGACATCTATTCATTAACAATCACATGCTGATGAGCTATTAAGAGTCTGCAGAGTTTTAAGTCAGTTATTGGGAATTAAGAAAGATAACAAGTTTTCACATTTTAAGTGTAGTGCACATACTCAGAATAACCTTTCTCCCATCCTAGAGGTAAGGCTTAGTCTGGGGCGATGGTAGGAAGACATCATGAAACCAAGGGAAGCACAGTGCAGGGGGAAATGGGCAATAGAGAAAAAAAATGAGCGTTTTTCAAAAGGCCTTCACAATTATCTCTTAACAATCTCAACGAGATGTTAAGAGACAGGAAGGCATAGAATTCTAGGTCTAGAATCAACCTTTTAATGACTTTGAAGAAGAGAAATGACTCGGGCTAAATTAGACTAAGTGGCTGCTCCATGCCTCCCTCTAAAATCTGTAGGATCTTCGGGGAACTTTAATATATATTGCAAAGGAGAGAATAAAGAACAAAGTTAACACAAAGACAAAACAATGAAGACAGTATGTCTTGACTGAACCTTCCCTGGGAGCATATTGACAAGTCTGAAACTGACATCAAGTTGGTAATAATGTCAGTCAGCTTAGCTGAAGAAAGTCAGTGATTAGAAATGCTGGCCCACTAAACCCTATGTCAAAATAAGTAAGCTCATTTCATAATTAAGTGACAGTGGCATGGGGTAAGGGCCAAAGAATAATCTTAAATGAATTATTAGTACCCTAAAGGTAAACAGATTACTTAAGCACTGTAGCACTCTCCTCCCATTGTTCATCTATTTGCTCAAGTGGGCACCAGTAACATATTCATTGTGAGACTTGTTGTTACTGTGTTTGGCATATCCAATCCATCACTGGTAGCTTGCCAGACTTGGCCGTGCGGGCAAAATACTCTTGGTAGCTTGCCGGGCTCTCCAAGAGAGGTGAAGAAATCGAACCCGGGTCATGACTAAAGAGTTTGCCTCTTAAGGGGAAATGTGTGCTTCATCACTATGTCTTGGATTGCTTAGAAAAATACATTCTTCAACTTATATGATAAATCTTGCAAGTCTATTTTTGGCATTGCAAAATAAGCATTCCATATATACCAAGCAAAACATGGCATATGCAACCTCTTTGGACTAAATTGATGGCTATGTTGTGGAGGGAATATGAGCTAATATTTCAAAAATCTGCCTTGTGTTCCTAAACTGTAATGAGACATAAATAAGTGACATGAGAATATGCAAGAATAAAAATGTTGTGGGGAAAAAAGGCCATGTCAACTGGCCTTTTCTTGGACTCTTGCTTTGGTAAACATATACAACCTAAGGAAGGCTTTGATATCTATTCTTACAGAAACTATATAACAAAAGAAATAAAATTTATTCCAGTAACTCATTTCAATCCAAGGAATTTTTAATAAGCTGTAGCAATCACATTGTTAAGACATTCATTAATGATAAAAGGAAGCTGACATCTTTAAGTTCTGATAAATAATATTTAGGGAAAACACACTAGGCCAATTCATTTAATGAATTGTCTTTTCTTCTTGTACTTGGTGATCTTGTCCAGAGAAAGCATGGTCTTGTTGAGGGGAAAGCCACTGGTGAGGCCATGGGTGGCATGATAATATTTAGGAAAAATATACTAGACCATCTCAACTAGGTTAGAATGGAAACCAAAGTGTCAATTATAAAATAAATGAACCAATTCAGCCACCCCAAAGTGCAGTTGGTGACTCTTAATTTAGTGAGTTCCTTGGTTTGTGCATAAAATGGGATTATTAGTGGAAAGTTGATTATCAAAGTGACATGGATATTACTGTAACATGACTCTACACAGAAACAAATATTTAAATTTGCCAGATTCTATCTTTTCTCTGTAGACAAAAGGGTAGCACTGTAACACTGTCCTCCTGTTGTTCATCGATTTGCTCGAGTGGGCACCAGTAATGTCTCACAACAACTTGTGAGACTTGTTGTCACTGTTTTTGGCATTATTGAATATGTCACAAGGAACTTGCCAGGCTTTTCTGTGCAGACGAGATACTCTTGATAGCTTGCCTGGCTCCTGAGAGAGGCAGAGGAATTGAACCCTGGTCTGCCATGTCAGCCGCTTGTAAGGCAAACGCCTTACCCACTGTGCTATCACTCCAGCCCAGACAAAAGGGTAAGAGTTCCTTATTCCAAGTCAGGATGGTGACCCAGCCCTTTTTTGTTCACGGTGGTAAGCAGCATTGTATGAAATCTTTCCCTGCTTTTGAACTTTTTAATAACCCGATGATGAGTCTTGTTAGTGTCTGGGCCAAGTTGGACTGTAAAATAAATGGGCTGTCAAATATTACAGTTCTCTAGGTAAGAGCCGTTAAGATTACAGTTCCCTGGGCAAGAGCCATTAGAGATGACAGAGTGGGGGTCACCAGAGAGAGCACTCATCTGAGATGATGGCTGCCAATCTCAGCACCCTTGTTACTGAATTCAGACCTTCCCTTTGTCATTGAGAACCCACTGGGAAAATAACAGGAACTTTGTAGATGGACCAATGGGAGGCCAGAACCTCAAATTTGATGGAAATAAAAGGCACCTTCTGACTTATAAAAAAACAGGTGCAATAGAAGAGATGTTTCTATCCTCATTCAGCTTTAAACCCAAATCAAGCTGCAGAGTGCTTCTTGTGCTATAACTCTTGTGGTGGGAGCATGACCAAAGTACTTGGAGGACCAGGGGGTCTGAGGATTGAACCTGAGAGTCCTGCAAGCAAGGCTTACACTAACTTTTTAAGACATCCCCCCCCCCAGTCCAACGATCTTAGTTAAAAAAACAAGTCAAAATCTATTTTTCTGCAAGTATATGTCTTTTTAGTCAATACAAAGAGATTGTTTGGAGTGATTTATGCTCTGTGGGATGCTAAGTTACTCATCATGATTAGTTTAGAAAAAGATGGGGCTCAATAGAGGTGGTCAAAGGTAACCAATGCTAATTCTTTCAGTTTTCATAAGAAAATGATTTCTTGGGGTTGCAGAGATAGTACAGGAGGCAAGGAACTTGTCTTGCACCTTACCAACTTCAATTCAATCCCCACACTGCATATGGTCTCTTGAGTACTATGAGGGATCACTTCTGAGCCAGGAATAGCCTCTGCGCACTACTGGTATAGCCTAAAATTCTCAAAGAAAGAAAATATTGTTTTTAGATGACCAATATAAATCAAAACACATCAAAAGAATGTAGCTCTGTAGCACTGTCCTCCCATTGTTCATCAATTTGTTCTAGCGGTGCTAGTAATGTCTCCATTGTGAGACTCATTGTTACTGTGTTTGGCATACAGAATATGTCATGGGTAGTTTGCCAGGTTTTGCAGTGTGGGCAAGATACTCTCAGTAGCTTGTCTGGCTCTCTGAGAGGGGTGGAGGAATCTAACCCAGGTCTGCTGGGTCAGCGACGTGCAAGACAAATGCCCTACCCGCTGTGCTACAAATATGTATTTGTGCATACATATTTCACAGAATATCTCTGAAGGAAAATTCAAGATGTTGAGTTTTTGATGCTGGAGAAAGAAAGCCCAGTGGCTGTGAGTTCTGGGAGGGAAATAGACTACTATTTGTACCACATGCATGTGTAATATAATAAAATCAGTCACTTAATCACTTAATCACTTAACTTCCTGTTAGTCGTCGATTTGCTCAAGCGGGCACCAGTAACGTCTCCACTTGTCCCTGTTGCATGCTAGTGTAGCCCAATGGCATCTGTTTGCTCTGGGAACATGAAGAGCCTCAAACTGATCATTCATGATCTTCACGAAGAAGTGTGACCATCTGGTAGGTGGGCGGCCACGCGGTCTTTTGACATGCCGTGGAATCCAGTCAGTAACAGCTCTAGTGAAGGGGTCATCTTTAAATCTCATTACGTGACCAGCCCATCTGATTTTTGACGCCTTGACAAATGAGACAGCGTCCCTGATTCTTGATCATCGATGGATGTCGGAACTCCGGATTCTTTCTCTCATTTGAGTGAAACGTGATATTCCAAGCATAGCTCTTTCTATTCTTCTTTGGGAGACCTGAATAGTGTTCTCATCCTGTTTGCATAGGGCCCAGGTCTCTGAGGCATATGTTAATGCAGGAAGAACAGTGGAATCAAAGAGATGTGCCTGGAGCCGGAGGTTCTTCATCCTCTTAGCTATTTCTTCGACGATCTTGAAGGTGTTCCAAGCTGCTCTCTTCCTCCTGCGCATATCGGGTGCCAGGTCTTTTGTCATGTTGACTTCTCGACCTAGGTACACATAGCTGTTGCATTCAGAGATGGTCGTTCCGTTGAGAGCAAATGGGGCATCAGGAACGAGGCTGTTTCTTATAAACATTGTCTTCGTAAGATTCAGCTGTAGTCCTACCTTTCCACACTCATGGTCAAAGTCGGCCAGCATTTGTGCTGCTTGGCTGATGTTTGGTGTTATTAAAACAATGTCATCAGCAAAGCGGAGGTGGTGTAATTGCCGACCATCTATCTTCACTCCCATTCCTTCCCATTCCAGTCGTTGCATGATGTTCTTGAGGGTGGCACTGAAGAGTTTCGGTGAAATGGTATCACCCTGCCAAACCCCTCTCTTGACATCAACGATCACTTCTTTGTAGAATGGTGAGATCCTGGTAGTGAATCTGCAATACAGCTCAAGGAGGATCTTGATGTATTGGGCTTGAATGCCCTGATTGGCTAGGGCTTCAATGATCGCTTCCGTCTCAACAGAATCAAAGGCCTTCTTTAAATCAATGAACGTTAAACAGAGCGGCATCTTGAACTCCCGAGAAACCTCAATGAGCTTGGTTATCGTGTGGATATGGTCGATGGTGCTGAATCCTTTGTGGAACCCGGCTTGCTCGCATGGTTGTCCTTCATCTAGTGTTCTGCCAATCCTATTTAGGATGACTCGAGTGAACAACTTGTAGATGACAGACAATAGGCAGATCGGGCGATAGTTGCCAATGTCATGGATGTCTCCCTTCTTGAACAGTAGTATGGTCCTTCTGGTTTTCCATTGGGACAGAACCTTGCATTCAGACAGGTAGTGTGTGAAGAGCCGAGCCAGTGTATTGATGAGTACTGACGGCAGGTTCTTCAGGTATTCAGGTCTGACCTTGTCTGGGCCGGGTGCTGTTCGTTTCTTAACTGACTAAATGGCGTGCCGGATTTCGGAAGGGAGAACGTTGGGAACGACATATCCATCCTGTGGAATTTGGTATGTCGGCAAGTGGACATGGCTATTGAAGAGATTTGAATAGAAGTCATGGATAATCTTCTCCATTGCCGTTCTGGAGGATGTGATGGATCCATCAGGACGTCGGAGGGCAGTCATCTTGGTCTTGTAGTTGGCGGAGGACAGGTGGGTGTTACGAATACTTTTCCCAGCTTCTGCCTCATCTACCAGCACTTCTGCTCTTCTCTCTTTGAGGTCTTCCTTGATCACATCTCTGCACTGCTTTGCCAGCTCAGACATTAGTTGCGGTTGCCTGAGGCATGTGCCAAACCACGCTGGCAAATTAACTCAAGAGTTTTCGAAGACAGGCTTTTTTTGTGTGACTATTTCTCTCTTGGCATTCCTCGCACATTCATGGAGGTGCTGAACCAGTCGATTGTATTCCTCGTCAATGTTGTCAACAATGGCATCTTCCCATGTTGCTGCAATAGTGCCAAAGAGTTCCCAGTTGGTGTTCGTTCTGGGAGTTCTCTTTTTGAACTTTGCAGCCCTTTCTCCCCGCTCTGTGAAGTAGAATTTTGCATGAAGGAGATGGTGGTCCGATCCCGTTCGAAATTTTGGGACAACAGCGACATCGGTCAGGCAAAACCTTCGATTGAATATGATGTGGTCTATTTCATTGTGGAATCGTCCACCGGGAGACTCCCATGTCCAATGTTTAGATTCTGCCTTCTGGAACTGTGAGTTACCATGGATGGTCTTGGTTGACATGATGAACTCAGACAGTCTCTCACCCTGTTCGTTCCATTCTAGGCCATGGGTCCCGATATGAAGTTCTTCAGCTGATCTTCTCGGTCCTATCTTGGCATTAAAATCACCCACGATGATCTTGTAGAAGGTGTGGTCTTCTTTATAGAACTTCTCCAGCTCCATGTAGAACTTCTCTATTTCTCTTTCATCATAATGAGATGTTGGTGCTTAGACAACGAAGATAGAAACTGCAGGCAGTGAGCCACATCTATTCAAATGTAAACGTCCGATTCGGGTTGTTAGGCATTCGAATGAATCAATGCTCTTGACCAAGTTTGTGTTGACAAGGACACCGACGCCTCTGACACCTCTTTTATCGCATGTTCCGAGGAACAATCCTTCTCCGAAAACGGCATGGTGAGATTCGTGCCTTCTTGTCTCGGGTCAGACCAATAAAATCAGTGTTCCAAATAAATCAATATTCCAAAAGAATCAATATTCCAAAAAGCCCACAATTTGACATGTTAATTTAAAACATTAACTGTGAGGAAATTTAAAGTGAGTTAAAATTCTGTGAAATATTTTGCACATACTTTAGAGCTTTGCAAAAGAGTTGAACTTAGCTAGAGGGGAGGGAGGTCCACTTTCAGGATCCTGGACTTGAATAAGTTAGAATTGAATGATCTAAGCCCAGAGAAGAATCAGAGTGAACAAAACATATTTGGTATTATTCAACCCTAAGTGCCTAGGTTAAGAATCAGAATAGTGCAAAGATAAAACTAGAGTTGAATTAAAAAATCCATGATTGTAAATGCTCTATTTATTTGCCATGGTATTTTTAAATTTTTATGCTTTTATCTGCACTTATTAAGGAATTTGTTAAGATAAGTCATAATAGCTGAAGGCTTACATACCAAGAGTCCCTTTCTCTTGGTATACAAGTGTTTGTACTGGTAAAAGCTGGTAGAGCTGAGTTATGTAGAAAGTGAAAGAAATAAAAAATAAAACATCAACAGTGGAAGTAGGTTAATAATGAAAAGATGAATAAATACAATTAGAGTTCTCTATCACATGGGTGTTCCCAAACGAAGCTCTGTTAACTTTCCTTGATGGCAGCCGATTTTATGTCAGAACTGAGTATATATGGGTAGATGTACATAGTTGACCATGGATTTCACTGTGCAGGGGTTCAATTTTCTCCAAAGCTCAAGGATACCAGAAACATGAATGCTGCCCAGGGATCTTGAGCTCATGAAACTGAAAGTTAGACACATGGCTGTGTCATTTTGGGATGTCTTGCTGGACACCTTTGTCTAGTCATGTGGTCTTAATTATGACATAATACTTTAGTGATAATTATAAGCTTGAGCTTTATGATAAACTAAACTGGGCTGAAGATATGTGTAGGAAAAGAGTTTCCATATATCCCACATGCTTGCACTTGGGATTCATGAAAACAAACACTCATTTTCTTGCACTTTTTTTTTGCGTGGACAGTGGTCTTCACTTAGTAGCATAGTTTCCAATCTTAAATAGAACTTTAAAAATGATTTCATCTGTCATTAGCATAAAAGGTGTTCAGAGAATTTATTATATGTAGCTTATGTGAAGAACCATATAAATTGCTTTTTACTCTTTAATTATACCACAAAATATTCATACTAATAATTCCAACATATCAAAACTAAGAAAAATGTCTTGGGTTGTCAAAACCGGAGACTTAGATGAGAAAGGGTGTTCTTCAAAATGTCTTTTCCTTACATTAATGTCTGGGGGTTGTCTATCATAAATGATGCTGTTTTATTTACCTGTAAGTTGGGAAACACTTTCTGATGTTCCAATTTGCTCTTATTTAAAAAAAATCCACAATCTTTTGGGTGAAGTGATTAGATTGTCCAGGAAAAGAACTTGGTTAACAGTGCTTCAGAAACTCTGAACTGCTTATAGGTTTGGAAACAAAGAAAATATGTGTGCATGCAACTTTGAGATATTCCTTTTATTGAAGACACAGAAGTGATTCCAGTTTATGCTAAAGCTTAGAAAAATTCAAACATTATGTGACTAGGTGGCATATTATTATACACCTCAAAGATGAAGAATGGAGTTTTTCAGCTATTAACCTATAGAGATTGTTGCTTAGGAGTATGAATTCAGTGTGAAATTCCTAGCTTAGTAATTCTAGATTTGAAGATTTTGCTTCATCTATCAAATACAAAGTATTTTAAAAAATAAAAAAAAATCCAAAGGAAAGGATAGGGAAGATATGGAGTTAGTGAAAGGATTAGGGAAAAGTTCTGGAATTACTGGACACATACATATTGTATAGTAGTCCCCTATACAGACCATATTGGTTAGAAAACAGATGAGGTTTATTAGTCGGTTAACTTACAAGAATTTCACTCAATTTTATATTTTTTCTTGCAAAAATGGGATGAAGGTCACAGTTCAAATGCGGGTTGTATATACATGAAATAAAATTTCTTAAGCTGGATGCCAAGTTAAATTAAATTGGACATTTTGCTTATGCTACTTAATCTAATATTAAGCAATATAAGTACACACAATACAATCAATGCAATAATTCAAGAATCATGATTTTAATCATCAAATAATAAGGAAAAATAATAATCGGGAAACTTAATCACTGTGACAATTAGCCCAAAATCGTGGGGGCTTATTACAATACAGAATGATATTTTGCCTAGAAACAAACAATCCAATGTTTGTTTCGAGTTGGGTGACTATTCTAGGATCTCCTTACCACTGAGAGATCCAGGCTGCTCCCATCATGGGTGGGGAAAATGAAGAAAGGGATCAAGGAGAATCAGTATAATTATAGTCTGACTTAGAACTGGTGTATATTATTTGAACTCATACCCAGCTGAATAGAATCCAGACACTAACAAGAGATTAAATATTTGACTCTGACTTTTAAAGATGACTCCAGGTAGATTAAATAAGGCATATGCCCAAAGGCAAGCAAGACACATAGCAAGAATTTGAACACATGTTCACATTGCTCCAAACCTGTAGTCTGAACTATACTAAACAGCTTCAAAAGATGCAAGGAGGCACTCAGTAGCATACTTTTTTTTTGGTGACTATTGTAAAAAACTATGCACGCAGAAGGTTGTGTGTTCCCGGGCTCTCTGGATGGCTCTATCTCACCACCCGCGTTCCGTGCCCTAGAGCCGCTGTGTGTGGCCTGCATTGGGACAGCTGTTGGCCAAGGGCAGACGAAGGAAGAGACGAGGGCCAGGCCGGTTGATCTTAGTGGCAGTTTATTACAAGGAAGTTTATCCCATAGAAGAACTTATGTTATGGAGGGCCTAGGTTCTCTCAAGCACATGTTCCCCTTGCTAGTATCTCCGTAGTCCATCTTTCAGCCCTGCTCTTTTCATCTCCCTCTCCCTTCTAGTCTGGGCTGACACTCCACCCAGTCAGGTAGCCAAATCAACATAAGAAAGCCCTTCCTGACTGCTCAAGGGCAAGATACCTCTTAAGGTGTTTTTCTCTTTTCCTCAGTCCAATAAACTATCAACTATTTCTGAGGTTATGCAGGAAGGACAGAACGGTGTTATCCTACAACTATTACTAGTATAAATACCATTTTCAGACTAGAACAGAACCCTTCCCGGAATACTGAAGACAAAAATTGTATGTATTTCTACAGAACATAGGGAGGGGCAGGTTAAAAAATTGGAATCTGTTTTCTTTCCTTGGTTTTCTTTTTTGTTTTATTTTTCAGTTCCTCTTCTTTTGTTAACATTCACTACTTAAGCCTGTGAGTTTGCTACCTCTTTTCCTTTTCATTTGGGCAGGAGACAAGAGCGCTTCCGGAGTGTTTTGGCCTTGAAGTTTTATTCTCGATATAATTATAGGCTTAATTCTGGCCCTGGATCTGCCATGCACAATGCCAGTTTTCCACACACCTGGGAATAAAAGCCGACCATCAAAGAAAACACAATTCTCTCATCTCAGCTCCAAAAGAGTCATTCAGGGACCATATATCCGGAGACTAAAGAAGAACGCTAGATCTCTTTCTACCCCTCAGGGTATAATGGTTAGTAATTCAAGGTCAAGTTGGAGACATTTGTTTTAATGAGTATCTTTTCTAAAATAGAGATGAATATAAAACAAATAATTATGTGATAGACCCAAACTCTAGTATATCAATAAATTTGCCAAAGGCTGGGGAAGTGGTTAAAAGGGCTGGAGCATGTGTTGCATGTGAGAACCCTGGACATGATTCCTGGCATGCCATGATCCCCACAGCACTACTGGAGGTAACTCCTGAAGTATCACACTGACAGTATCCCCCAGTACCCTGGGCATGATCACAAAACAAAGAAAAAGATATACATACAAAATTATAATAAATAAAACATTCCATCTAGAGGGTAAAAATGATTAGATTGAATAAAATTTCATGAACCAACTATGATTTCTATAAGTGATTCACTTTAAATACAGACCCAGATGGGCTGAAACCACATTAGTGGTAAAGAACAAACCATGCAAACCCCAAATGTAAAAAGATTGGATTAATTGTACTAATATCAGATGAAATAGACTTCTATACTAGAAATTACCAAATGTAAGGAGGAATATTTTCTAATGATAAAATGTTGATGCATTAGGAAAAAATGAAATAGAACTGGGGATGTGACTCAGCAGTAGAGCACTTGCTTTGTATGTATGAGATACTGGTTTTGATCCCCAATATCACAAAATCACATAAACAAAATACATGGTAGGAAATCTGAAAAAATTAGAACAAGGAAAGAACACATTTAATAATTATCATTTAAAAGCTTTTCTCTACAAATGTCTGAAACGATGTCATTACTCTTGGTAGCTTGCCGGGCTCTCCGAGGGGGGCGGAGGAATCGAACCTGGCTCGTCCAGGCCGGCCGCACACAAGTCAAATACCCTACCACTGTGCTATCGCTCCAGCCCCTCAGTGTAGTAAAATTAAAAAAAAAAACATAGATTAGAAAAAGAAAAGTCCCTATCCACAGATAATGTCATGGTCATGGTCATGATCCTCCCGTTGTTCATCGATTTGCTCGAGGGGGCCCACGTCTCCATCGTGAAACTTCTTGTTACTGTGTTTGGCATATCGAATACGTCACGGGTAGCTTGCCAGGCTCTGCCGTGCGGGCGAGATACTCTCGGTAGCTTGCTGGGCTCTCCAAGAGGGGCGGAGGAATCGAACTTTGGTAGGCCATATTGGCTGCATACAAGGCAAATGCCCTACCCGCTGTGTTATCACTCCGTAATAATGTAAATTAGAAAATTGAGGTAATCTTCTGACAAACTGCTTAGATTAAATTTAAAGAAGTCACAGGATACAAAGTAAATAAATAAAAATAGATAATTTAAAAATACAAAGCAGGCATTTCTATATATTAGCAATAAAAACTGTAAAATGGCAAAGATTAATTTTTTAATTAATTAATTAATTAATTTTTATTTATTTATTGAATCACTGTGGGAAAGGTTACAAAGCTTTCAGGTTTAGGTCTCAGTCATGCAAATATCAAACACATTTCCCTTTACCAATACTTATTTTTTACCATGAAGAACCCCAATAAAACCCCACCCCTCACCCCTCCCAGTCCCTGTGAGGCAGATGAATTCTAGTTAACACTCTATCTGCTTTGATTAGATTCATTGTTTCAATAAAAGATTCACCACTATTATTTAGAGTTTATCCCCCCCCAAATCAGACATGCTGAAAAAGCATTGTGAAGTGATTTGCTTTCTACAGCTGGGTTCAAGAATTAAATGTTGGTTTTGGATTTCTGCTATTTTACCTATTGACCCTGGAAGTATTTCTACTGAAAGTCAGATAGTTAAGAAATTGGTTTCTGTGTTCTGGAGTCGTGGCTGTGCTGGAGAGCCGCTCGTGGGGGGGCAACTGGTGGCCTCGGTAGGGCGTGAAGGGCTGACTGAAACGCCCCCTTCCCATGAGGTTTTAGTCGCCCCCCCACCCCCGGCTCATACCTGCTGTCCACAAGGCTCCCATGTGGCCGCCATCTTTCTTTCCAGAGAGGAGAGGGCGAATGGGGCAACACCCTTTCCCCTCTGGGCAGACTTGATGGCCTGGATTAACGCATAGTCCTTTCACTTTTCTGCTCCAAGCTGCCGGGTTCTGCATTAAGTCCTTGTGCTTCTGGGGCCGTGGCTGTGCTGGAGAGCCGCTCGTGGGGGGCAACTGGTGACCTTGGTAGGGCGTGAAGGACGGACCAAACGCCCCCCGACCCATGAGGTTTTAGTCGCCCCCACACCCCCAGCTCATACCTGCTGTCCACAAGGCTCCCATGTGGCCACCATCTTTCTTTCCAGAGAAGAGAGGGCGAATGGGGCAACACCCTTTCCCCTCTGGGCAGACATGATGGCCTGGATTAACGCATAGTCCATTCACTTTTCTGCTCCAAGCTGCCGGGTTCTGCATTAAGTCCTTGTGTTTCTGGGGCTGTGGCCGTGCTCCAAACTTAACTCTGATTTTCAGGGAGAAAGGTTGGGTGGTTTACTTCCCATTGATCACTTTGTATATAGAGATATGTCACTCGGCCGCGTAAGCGGCCGTGCGGTTTTGAGAAAAAGTCCTAGTTCCCGCATACTCGAGCTGTGCTTGTAGAGGCTTCTGGTCACCGGGGTTCCATCTGGGGGTGGCGGGATGCGGTACCTACCCCATCTGGGACTTCCTGGTGATCTCGGCTCTTTTTGGAACCTGTTTTTTTTTTCTCCGGGATCTGTGGTTCCCGCCCTCCATGTGGTCCTTCTCTTCGGCTGTATGTTGTAAAGATGGCGCTGGGGGGTGGGCTGTGGGCGTGACTTCCAGAATCAGAGGTTACCTGGGAGGTGTAGTCCCAGCAGATTTGAGAAAAAGTCCTAGTTCCCACATACTCGAGCTGTGCTTGTAGAGGCTTCTGGTCACCGGGGTTCCATCTGGGGGAGGCGGGATGTGGTACCTACCCCATCTGGGACTTCCCAGTGATCTCGGCTCTTTTTGGAACCTGTTTTTTTTTTTTTCTCCGGGATCTGTGGTTCCCGCCCTCCATGTGGTCCTTCTCTTCCCAAAGATTAATTTTTGATAGCATAAAAATAAAATTTCATTTCATTTCATTTCATCATCCTGTTATTCGTCAATTGCCTTGAGCAGGCCCCAGTAATGTCTCTTTCATCCTAGCCCTGAGATTATATTCAAGGCTCTTTAGGAGAATGAGACCCATCATTGTTACTGGTACTTGGCATATTTGGTACGCCACGGGGAGTTTGCCAGACTCTGCCCTGTGGACAGGCTACATTCGATAGCCTGCAAGTTTGTCCAAAGTAGGAATGAGATAATAAGATGTCATAAAAAGATGTCCTGATAAGATGTCACGCGGCCGCAAGTGCGGCCGTGCGGTTATGGGAGCTGGATTTTATAGTCGACTCCAATCCGAGTAGGCTTGGAGATCTCGGCCCCGGAACTGTATTCGGCTGCTGGAGCCCTGGTCAGGGCGGGGAGTAGAGCTCAACCCGCTCCCCTCCAAGGGGCCCGGGCAAGGAACAGCCAGGCACGGGGTTAGAAGACTGCACTGTTCTCCTCCGGGAGCTGGATTTTATAGTCTCTCAGTCTTGGCCGTTGATGGGATTACACGGGGCCAGGGGGCCAGGTGGTGGGTTGTGACCCCCGCCTACTGGAATTTGGAGGATCTGAGTGGAGGATGCTCGACTCCAATCCGAGTAGGCTTGGAGATCTCGGCCCCGGAACCCACGTGGATTTGTCCCTCTACCAGTACCTTCATGTGTGCGGAGAGTGGTCTCAGCATGGTGGTGGCGGGTCCTGGAATATAGTTAAAATAAGAATAATCAGAATAAAGTTATCAAAATAAGTAAAATGTGAATATTGAAAATTATAAAACATTGTAAGGCAGTGTTCTTCAACCTTTTAATAGATGTATACCAACACCTGTCCTTAATACCAGAGTCCACAAACCAATATACAAGGTGGAAAGAGAACTATTAAGTTCTTGTTTAAGAAGTTAAAAGATTCTTCAAAAATTTAGAAATCCTGGACCAAAATAATAGAGCATCATACTGTACAATTTCTTATAATGATATAATACAACACATACCATTTCTTATAATATTTATGAATTTTAAGAAAAACCTTGTAGATAATAAATTCATGCTGGGGCACAGCTTTGAGAGTCAAGGACCTGAGGGACATCTGGACTTCTGGGTGTCATAGAGGTTGTGCTGGGAACAGTCACTGAGTGGAATTGGACTGGGGCAATTACTCTCCCAGTAAGTTACCTGGGGCAACTGAAGTAGACATGCAAACAGTGAGTGGCAGGTACAAATGAGAGAAAAGGCCATGCCAAGAGACTGGTGGATCAATGGGGGCCAGGGAGATAGTACAGGAGTTAAGGTGCTTGTCTTGCACAAGGTTGACTCTATTTTGATTCCTGGTTGAATCCTCAGCACAGCATATGGTCCCTGGGCACCACCAGAAATAAGCGCTGAGCATGGTCTATTCCGAGAAGTTATAAATAGGAGATGTGTCAAATAATCAATAGAAAAGAAGCGTTAGGTGGACTGAACAATTCCGCCTCAGGTGGTGAATAAAGCAAGGGCCATTTGCTTTTTAAGTATGGTTTTATAGTGTAGGAATAAGTCAGCGATCCTCATGTTGCTGATAAAACCTAGAAAGATAAAAGAAACATTCATTCCAGACAAATAAATACCTTTGGAAAGAAGGCATGATAAGCAATAGCCATGTTGATAGTTTTATTAAAGACTGGTCAGTGGGACTTGCAATTTAACCTATTTTGGAATATGATATGTACTTTATATGTGTATGTATTTATATGTGTTCATTTATTTTGTGTATGTATATGTATTTATATGTGTACATAAAATATTATTAGAATATTATATGTACTTTATATTATATGTGTTTACAATATTATATGTACTGTATACAATATTATCTGTACTGTATGCCATGTACTTAAAGACTGTTCATGGACTGATCTGAGTAATGCATTTTAATGTGAATTAAAAAAATTAAGATGAAGGCAGAGAAGGCCTTTAAAGGCTAGCACAAGGAGATTTAAAAGCTAAGCCCTGAACCCATTTTTCTAATATTGATTCAGTGCACTGGAGAACAGAGGATTAATTTTACCCAGTATAAGGGTAATTAGGAATAATGGCACATCCATCACTTGAAAAATTTAAATATGTTTTGACAATCTTTTCTCATGATTTGAGTTTTTCCTGGAAAACAGAATGCAGTAATAGAATGCACCTTTTCCCAAGTAATTCTCCTATTGTGAACAAGATTTTTAGAAATAAGGTGATTATTGCTAAGGTTTAAGAACAAATTACAAATTAGGATGGGGAGAAAATGAGGATGGAGTTGTTGCTTAAAGTCCTAACAGGCATTAGCCTAAAAGAAGTCATTAAAATGTGTCAGCAGATGGAAAGGACTGGTTGACTTCAAGATATGGAGGTGGAAATATGATAAGGACTTAAAGGTCGCTTGAGTGGAAGGAGGAAGGTAAGGAGGAAAAGAGAGCACACAGGTACCTGGCATGGGCATCAGGGGGGACAGTGGGTACTATATTTCTAGGAGACACTCTAGGTAGCTGATCACAAGAGTCCAAGGCATCTTTACTATGAAGATATGCACATTCTTTTGCTCTGTCTGAACCATTTTCCCCAAATTTGCATCAAGACCTTATCTGACATGTTCCTTTTTGCCTCCTTCAGATGACAATTCCACTCTGTTCATTTCATTTTTTTTGGCAGGGCTGTGGAAGGGTACCCCCAACAGTACTCAGGGCTTACTCCTGGGTCTGTGCTCAGGGGTCACTCCTGGTAGGCTCAGGGACCAAATGTGGTTCTGGGTTAGCAAACCCTGCTCAACCACATTCAAGACAAGTGTCCTACCCACTGTACTATTGCTCTGGCTCTCTTTCTGTTCATTGATTTTCCAGTATTTGTGAAGCAGTCAAAGCTCATTTACTTCCAAAGTCTCTGCAAAATCATTCACTTCAGATTTTCCCTTCATCCTTACCTGCAAACATGGTAAGTGATCACTGAATTCTAGAGATCCTTGACTCTATATAGCTTACCACTTTGACAGTTCCATCCAGATAGAGACATCTCTGGTCTGTATATTCATGCTACAAAATAACATCTAGAAGCCTAGATTTTACTTCCAACTTCAGGACAGAGAAATAGAAGGGGCTAAAGAGACAAGAAAGTGTGCCTAACAGTTTTTCTTTTTAATGGCTGAATATAGAAGCTGTCACTAAGTTCAGATTTTATTAGGCTGGAATTTGGTTATCTACAGTGCTCACTTGTTAGAGATACTGAAAAAGATAGTCCTTCTGAAAGGTGGTCACATATTGGCAAAAATGTATGATTTCTTTTGGTAAGGATGGTAAAAGGGAAAAATGGATTTGGGCAAAAAAATAGTAAATGCATAGAGTTACTAGTTTTCAAATACTTTCTTAAAATAGAATCCCTTTTTTTTTTTTTTAAAAAAATAGCTATGTGATACAGCCAGTCATTCACTAAAGATGCTCTTGTTTTGGGGAGCACACAGAGGAAACATCCCGATGTCCCTTACAATTAAATATGATAATAGTTCATGAACAAAAGGTAGTAAATGGTCCCCTATTTACTGATCTTGGATATGGACAGACTAAATGGAAACAGCAGTAAGATGTCATTAGTCTCAATACTGACTGCAACTTAAGAGGTGAGCAAAATATTGTCCCTGGGCCAATTTTGCCTGTGCCCACTTTGTAAATTAAATGTTACTGAATACAGTCTGCTGGATTTACATAATAAAACCAATCAGATTGGCAAATTCTACCCCTATTCAGCAGAAGATGGTTGCAGAGAATGAATCTAACATAAAAAGAGATAAATAAACACTCAAGAACTCTCCAAACTTTAGGATTACCTGGACAGCCTTCAGTGAGCTCACACTGGCTCACCATTTACTCAATACGACATCACTCTCCAACCTTGACTCCCAACACCTAAGACACTGTATAAGTTGACAGAGACATTAAGGATAGCTAGTAAGCACATCAAAATTCAATGGGTACATTAAGAGCAGAGGCTGTGACATTTCACATAGCTAATGAATCAACAGGCACTCTCAAAATATAGATTAGAGTTGTGACAATTTCCTAACATATCTTTCCCTATGTTTCTTTCTACATGTAAAAAACTCCTAGGTTTTTTAAATTTTAATCTTTTCTGGGCATGCAAATTTGCCTCCCCTCTTCTACTGTATCCTTTCCTGGGCACAAGTTTGCTTGCCTTATTATTCTCTAAGACATAAACTGTTTTGCCCAGAAAAGTATTCCTTGGTGTGGGTTTTTTTGGGGGGGCATTTCCCACACATGTTAGATGTTTTTCATGCTGTTTCTGATTTTGTTCTACAATTGCTGAGTTGCATTGTGTTGATACAGTGATTGCATGACTTGCAAAATAAATACTATTTGTCTTTTATTGGTAAAAGTGTGATAACCCTATACTAGGTCTTGAGACTCACTATTTAGACTTTGCATTTGTTCTTGAGTACATGTTGGTAATTTACTTAAAGGATTTTAAAGTTGTTAAGTTTGTATAAATTATTTATAATAGTCCCTTATCTTCTAATATCTATGTAATATTTTACATATTCTTGTTTTTGTTTATAAATCCAGCAAGAGCTTTATAAATTTTATCGATCTTTTAAAATAACAACTTTTGTTTTATTGTTTTTTCTCCATAATATTAGTTTTCTATTTTATTAATTTTCATTCTTTTATTATTTCTCTTGCTTTGAGTCTAATTTGTTCTCCTTTTAATTTATTTATGTTGTATTAAGATAATCTTGGTTTATAAGATGGTGAATGTTTTTGTTTAGGGGTTACAATGTTAACACATCATGCCTATCACCAAAGTGCAAATATTCTCTTGCAACAGTCCACTGGATACTTTCAGCTTACTTCACCTGCTTCTCCCCTAACCTCAGTTATGTGTTCATGTCTAAGGGTGTGTCTTCATGGAACATTGTCTCTTTTATACCACATATGAGTGAGAACATCTGGTGTTTGCCTTTCTTCTGACTTATTTCACTTAGCATGATTCTTTCTGGTTCAGTCCATTTTTCAGCAAAAGGCAAGATTTCATAATTATTTTATTTTTAAAATAGATGACTAGCGTCCCATTGTGTTTATATAACACATTTTCTTTATTCATTCATTTGTTCTTGGAAACTTAAGTTGTTCAAGGTCTTAACTATTCCATATAGCACTCAGTGAACACACACACATACAAATATCAACTACATAAAATATTTTAACATACAAACATATATTTGTACATATATACACTTATATATTTATGTTTTTTTATTGTCTGGATTAATATTCAGGATTATAATTTCAAGATCATATGGTAGTTCTCTTTTGAACTCTCTTTACTATTTTTCTTTTACTATTTTTAAAAATTTTTTTACTACTTTTCTCTTTACTATTTTACTCTTTATTATTTCTCCATAGAGGATGAAGCAATTTCATTCCAGACAACAGAATATTGTTTCCTTCCATCCCCACATTCCCACCACAGAAGTGCTTATGAACTTTTTGATATAGAATATTCTCACAGTATCTGATTTTTGATTTGCATTTTCCTGATAATCAGTGATGGTGTGCTTTCAATGAGTTTGTTTGTTGTCTGTGTCTTTTTCTGTGAATTATCTCGTCAAATCTTCTTCCCATTCTTTTTTGAGGATGTGGACTCCTTAAGGTGTGCTCAAGGGACCCAGGGTCGCTTTCTGGGCATTCTTGGCCAACTGGGATGGATGATGGTTCAATGCAAGGGCCTGGGGATGCAGTGGTGTTCAGGCCCTGCAGTGCCAGGTATCTCCTATAATACTGAGATGGTACTGGGAACCTCTAGGACCACACCTAGCAGTGCTCAGGTGAACATGTGATGCTGCAAATAGAATCATGGGTTGTGTGCCTTAACCCCTGTTCAGTCTTTCAAACCCTTGTGGTTGAGTTTTAGGAGTTCTTTATGTATATTGGGAATTAGTCCTTCAGTGTATTGCGGTGGTGAATATTTTTTCTCATTCCATAGGATGTCTTTTTGTTTTAGTGATAGTTACTTTCACAATGTAGAGGTTTTGTGGTTTGATGTAATCACACTGGTTTAAGTTTTCTTTTATTTTCCTTGTGAATAGAGTGAAATCATTGAAGACATCAATGAAATTAATACCACAGAATGTCTAGTCTTTATTACCTTTATTATTTTATCAACTGAGGCCTAACTTTCAAGTCTTTGGTTAGTCCATTTAAATTTACTTTTGTGCATGGTAAGAGATAATAGTCTACTTTCGTTCTTTTATATGTGGCTACCATAGGTTGTTACTTTAAGTCTTTTTTCTTATGTCAAAATTAATTCAAGGGCCAAAATAATAGTAGAGCAGGTGGGGCATTTGTCTTGCACACAGCTGACCTGGTCGGATCCCTGCCATGCAATACAGTCTTCTTAGACCAACTAGGAGTGTTCCCTGAGCACAGAGCCAGAAATAATCCCTGAGCACTGCTGGGAATAGCCTCCAAACAAAACAAATGAAAAAACTATAAAAAAATTCATTCAATACTATATACTTCTTTTCACAAGGTTTTACAGACTTGACAAATATTAAGAAGTTGTATTTTCACTCTAATTTAGTGAAAATTTTCTCTTTATCTTAATTTATAAAGTACATAACTGCTTCAGATATAAAATTTGGGGTTGGTTCATTCTTCTTTAAATTTCTTCTCAAATGACTTCTGACTTATTTCTAATGACACAACAACTGTTAATTGTATAACAATCCCTTGCAGTTTCTTTTCTTTTCTTTTCTTTTCTTTTCTTTTCTTTTCTTTTCTTTTTTGATTGTCTAATATTTTCTTTAGCACCAAGAAATTTGACTTAGCCTTTTCTTTCAACTAACTATGGTCATTTTGTTCTTGGTGTTTGCTTTTTCACTTTATCAAATCTGAAAGTTAACATTTTGGCTTAATACAGAAAGTTTCAGTCATCATTTCCTGGGATGCTTTTTTCTTCGCTTTCTTGTTCTCTTCTCCTCAGACTTAATTTTACCTATGTTCGACCATTTGATATTGTTCCATAGAACTCTAAGGTGCTACTTATTTTTATATCGCTTTTTTATTTCTTGTAATTTAACTGAATACTATATATAAATTATATAAAGATATAGTTCTTCTGTCAATTTAAATCTACCATTGAGACTATGTAGTAAATTTGAAGATTCCAATTATTTTATGTTATTGGGAAATCTCCTAAGCAGAGCTCAGGGGCATGCAGGCCACTCACAGTAGTTCTTGGCTTAGATATGTGGGCTGGATGTTCAATATTTAGATCCAGAAATGTGGTACTGCTTGGACTAAGCACTGTTGGAAGACTAACAGATTTCCACTAAGCAGTACTTCGAGGTCCATGCAAAGCTGTGGACTGAGCGTGGGGCCTCTGGATGTCAGGCATATGATCCAACTTAAGTTACCTCCTTGGCCCCACAGTTATAGTTTTCACTCTAGATTTTTCTTTATGTTTTTATGTAAATAATTTTATGTGTCTCAATCTGTGCGCTATTGAGATCATGCATTATTTAAATTCTTTGAACATATTTATTACAGTTGCTTTAAAATTTTGTCTGATAAATCCAGTTTTGGGTTCACTCACAGTTCTTTATCTCCATTAAACTTGTGTAATTTTGTGGTCTGGGCCAGTTTATACTCAGAGCTCACAGTTCTTTAGCCGCTATTTCTAATCTTTATCCTCTGATACTGGGCATATATAACTAAATGGACTCAATTTAAAAAGCAGCACACTCACACATTTATGAATGTAGTAACCCCCTTGCCCCCAGCGGCTTTTGTTATCTTTTACTCACAACTGAATTTGCTGGATTTTCCCATGTACATATGGTTTAGAAGTCACTAGAAATCTGAGTAGAGTTTATGCTCATGCATTATTTTATTAAAATAAAATCCACCATACTTTCCTGATCTTTCAAGAATAAGTCTATAATTTCCATTATAGAAATTATAGACTGGGGCTAGTGCGATAGCACAGCGGTAGGGCGTTTGCCTTGCACGCAGCCAACATGGCCGACCCGAGTTCGATTCCTCCGCCCCTCTCGGAGAGCCCGGCAAGCTACCGAGAGTATCTTGCCCACACGGCAGAGCCCGGCAAGCTACCGAGAGTATTCGATATGCCAGACACAGTAACAACAAAGTCTCCAATGGAGACGTTACTGGGCCCGCTCGAGCAAATCGACGATCAACGGGAGGGCCTTTACCTTTAAGGCCTTTTGCCTTTATTATTGTTACCTCTATGAATAGTTCAGGTTAGATTCACTATTATTAGAATTAAGACTCCTATCAATTACATTAAAGAAGATTATGGCAGTTTTGTCTTAGTTGTTTATTAAAGCTAAAACACTAAAGCAAGCACAACAGCCATGAATTAATAATCTCTGAGACTATTGGTTATCAGCTATTATTAGGAGAGGTCCAAAGAACTGAAATGTACTTGTCTAAATCATACATTTCCATGGCACTTGGTGATCTCCCCACACTTAGAGCTGTTATGTGGATAGAGATAAATAAAAAAGAAAATGTTTTTGTGCATGAAATAAAACTACGTTGATCCCCATACATTTCTGAGATAGCAGAGATAGTATTAGCAAAACATTATGTTGGAAAAAAATCTGACCTTGAAGGATACTGAACTTGATAGCACTGTGGTAGGGCGTTTGCCTTGCGCGCAGCCAGCCCGGCGGAGCCAGTTTCGATTTTTCTGCTCCTCTTGGAGAGCCTGGCAAGCTACTGAGAGTATTCAATATGCCAAACACAGTAACAAGAAGTCTCATAATGGAGACGTTACTGGGCCTGCTTGAACAAATCGATGAATAACGGGAGGACAGTGATACTTAATTCCAGACAAGGGCCATCTATCAAATTGGGAACTCTAAGGGAAGGTATATATTCTATCTATCTATCTATCTATCTATCTATCTATCTATCTATCTATCTATCTAAAGGTTGGTAGAAAGTCAGATAGTTCTGATTTTCATTGCCTCATTTGGGAGCGGGGCTTCATATCCAATGAAATATACAAACTGTTACTTAGCTTATCAAATTACCTCTGCTCCAGCCTGGCACAAAACCCAAACATATTGCTTTGTCATTCTAGGATCCCAGGGCTTTGTCATGCATCTGTTTTTGCAAGAAACTCCATATTCCCCCTCCCCTAGTACAAGGCAGCAAAATGCAAAATTTCCACCTTTATTTCAGATAATGAATGACAGGGAGAGGCAGAAGCATAAAACACGAAGAGAGCCACAAATTGTGTGTCTCTCTGATTTTCAGTTTTAACCTGGCTAACCTCCAAAGAAGAGCAAATTGCTAATTAGAAATGTAGAAAACCAAGATTAGCAGAATAAACTTTCATTCGGACACTGCTACTCAAATATGTTGAGTTTTTTTTCTCTTAATTTTTTATTAGTGAAACACCATGAGGTACAGTTGTAGACATATGTGGAGCTTTTTGTTTGAAGCCCGAGTACGGTTGCAAAGACTGAGGGGTGGAGTTTGCTAAGCTACTCAATCTGGCCAGGCACCTCTGTGTGGATCTCTCTTGACTGAATCACAATCTGACCAACACGAGGCATTTGCCAGTTCTTTTAACCATAAGGCCAAAAGGATCTAATGCATGCCACATGCACCTTGGCATCTTCTGAGGATACATAAGCAAAAGAAAAGCTCACACTGGCTGTGAGAACTTGTAGCTAAAATCTGTGGCATGGTTTCATCTCTGTCTGTCAGCACTAGCCTGTGAAGTGGGAAGGAAGAAGGACCTGGATATCCTGGGGCTTAGTCTCATTCTCATGCAGTGGCTGTTTGGTTTATTCCCTGGGTGTGACTAATTACAATTCTCCTTCTGCTGTCATTTTCTTTTCTGGGAGGCTGAGTCTGAAACTCATCTATAACTCTGACATTCTGCAATGATTGTGCACTCAAAAAACACTCTATTTAAATTATTCAGGCTGTTATAAACGTCAAGTGGTTGTTTGAAAACTTAGAGAAACCTGGGAGAGGCAGAAATTTATCTTTCTGAAAATGAAGTAGCAAGTGATTAGTTGCTCTATTCCAAATTTTGGGTTAAACATTTATATTGGAGCTATTTTTTTTTGTAACGGTTTTGTTACTTTTTGGGTCACACCCGGAAATGCACAGGGATTACACCTGGCTCATACATTCAGGAATTACTCCTGGCAGTGCTCAGGGAACCATATGGGATACTGGGAATCGAACTCGGGTTGGTCACGTGCAAGGCAAACGCCCTATCTGCTGTGCTATCGCTCCAGCCCCCTTCAACTGTATTACTGAGAACATGTTCTAATAGAGCTTATTGTCAGTGAACTTATAAGTATTGTAAAACAAGTATAAGACAAGTATATTGAATATATAGCACTGTCCTCCCATTGTTCATCGATTTGCTCGAGTGGGCCCAGTAACGTTTCCATTGTGAGACTTGTTGTTACTGTGTTTGGATGTTTGGCATATCGAATACGTCATGGGTAGCTTGCCAGGCTTTGCCATGTGGACGAGATACTCTCGGTAGCTTGCCAGGCTCTCCGAGAGGGGGCAGAGGAATTGAACCCCACTCGGCCGGGCCAGCTGCGTGCAAGGCAAATGGCCTACCACTGTGCTGTTGTTCCAGCCCATGAATATATAAATAAATGAATAAATATATAAAATTTATAAATATTCTCATGCTTCAGTCCCTGAGACATTCTTTTTTTTTTAAAATTTTATTAGTGAAACACCATGAGGTACAGTTGTAGATTTACAAATTTTTGTGCTTAGGTTTCGATTATACAATGATCAAATACCCATCCCTCCATCAGTGCCCATTTTCCACCACCACGGATCCCAGTATCCCTCCCACATCTATCCCCTCCATCCCACCCTGCCTCTGTGGCAAGGCACTCCCTTTTGTTCTCTCTCTCCTTTTGGGTGTTGTGGTCTGCAAAAGAGGCATTGAGTGGCAATCATGTTCTGTCCATAGTCTACTTTCAACATGCATCTTCCCTCCTGAGTGGATTCTCCAGACACCCTTTATTATTTGGTTCTCCCTTCTCTATCTCAGCTGCCCTTTCTCCTAGAATTCCCGGCTGGCTTCTAAGCTATGGAGTAATCCTCCTGGTACTGATCTCGGCTATTCTTGGGTATTAATCTCCTATTTTGTTACTTTATATCCCCCAGATGAATGCAATCTTTCTATGTCTATCCCTCTCTTTCTGACTCATTTCACTTAGCATGATACTTACCATGAAGTACCACTTGTATTAAATTTCATGACTTCATTTTTTCTAACAGCTACATAGTACTCCATTGTGTAGATGTACCAAAGTTTCTTTAATCAGTCATCTGTTCTTGGGCACTCAGGTTTTTTCCAGTTTCTGGCTATTGTGAAGAGTGCTGCAATAAACAAACAAGTGCAGATGTCACTTCGACTATACCTTTTTGCCTCTCTGGGTTATATTCCCAGGAGTGGTATTGCTGGGTCAAATGGGAGCTCAATTTCTAATTTTTTGAGAATTGTCCATACTGTTTTCCAAAAGGGCTGAACTAGTCAGCATTCCCACCAGCAGTGAAGGAGGGTTCCTTTCTCACCACATCCACTCCAGCATAGGTTGCTTTTGTTCTTTTGAATGTGGGCCAGTCTCTGAGGTGTGAGATGGTATCTCATTGTGGTTTTGATCTGCATCTCCCTGATGATTAATGATGTAGAGCATTTTCTCATGTGTTTTTTTGCCATTCGGAGTTCTTCTTTGAGAAAGTTTCTGTTCATTTCATTGCCCCATTTTTTATGGGGTTGGATATTTTCTTGTGGAGTTCAACCAGTACTTTATATATCCTTGATATCATCCCCTTGTCAGATGTGTATTGGGCGAATATCCTTTCCCATTCTGTAGACTGTCTTTGTATTTTGGTAACTGTTTCTTTTGAGGTTTCTGAAACTTCTTAGTTTAAGATAGTCCCATTTATCTATCTCTGTTTTCACTTGATCGTCCAGTGGTGTGACATCTTTGAAGATACTATTAGCTTCAATGTCATGGAGGGTTTTACAACTTTGTCTTCAATGTACTTTATGGTTTCTGGTCTGATGTTGAGGTATTTAATCCATTTTGATCTTACTTTTGTACATGGTGTTAGGCAGAGTTCTGAGCCCATTTTTTTGCATGTAGCCGTCCAATTGTGCCAGCAAAACTTGTTAAAGAGGATTTCCTTGCTCACTTCACATTTCTTGCACCTTTATCAAAGGTTAGATGATCATATGCTTAAAGGGAGATGTCAGTGTATTCAACCCTGTTCCATTGGTCTACAGCTCTGCCTTTGTTCCAGTACCATGCTGTTTTAATTATTACTGCTTTGTAGTAGAGTTTGATGTTAGGGAGATTGATTCCTCCCATTTTCTTTTTCCCAAGAATTGCTTTAGCTATTCGTGTGGGCTTATTGTTTCATATAAGTTTCAGGAGTGTTTGCTCCATTTCATTGAAGAATGTCATGGGTATCCTTATAGGGATTGCATTGAATTTGTACAATGCTTTGGGAAGTATTGCTATTTTGACAATAATAAGTCTCCCGACCCATGATCAGGGGATATCTTTCCATTTCCTCATGTCCTCTTTTATTTCCTGAAGTAGCATTTTATAGTTTTCTTTGTACAGGTCCTTTACTTCCTCAGTTAAGCTGATTCCTAGGTACTTGATTTTCTGGGGCACAATTGTGAACGGGATTGTTTTTTTTCATGTTGCTTTCTTCTCTCTCACTCTTTGTGTATAGGAAAGCCATGGACTTTTGGGTATTGATTTTATAGCCTGCAACTTTACTATACAAGTTTATTGTTCCTAGGAGTTACTTGGTAGAGGTTTTAGGGTTCTCTAAGTATAGTATCATATCATCTGCGAATAGTGAGAGCTTGATTTCTTCCTTTCCTACCTGAATGCCCTTAATATCTTTTTTTTTTGCCTAATCGCTATTGCAAGTATTTCCAGTACTATATTGAACAGCAGTGGAGAGAGTGGGCATCTTTTTTTTTCATTTTTTAAAAAAATTCTTTTATTGAGCTTGAGATTTTCCTCTTGACGGTCCTTCACATGTTTCTGTTCCCCTTCCTCCACAGAACTGAGTAGACCAGTATATGGAATTTCTAGACTATAAAGCAAAAAAGGACTCTCCTGTGACTTATGGCTAAAGCACTGGGTGACATAAGAACTGAGTAATCAAAGTTTCGATTTAACTGTAGCACTGTCACTGTAGCACTGTCCTCCCATTGTTCATGGATTTGTTCGAGCGGGCACCAGTAACATCTCCATTGTGAGACTTCTTGTTACCGTTTTTGGCATATCGAATATGCCACGGGGAGCTTGCCAGGCTTTGCAATTAGGGTGGGATACTCTCAGTAGCTTGCTGGGCTCTCCAAGAGGGGCGGAGGAATCGACCCGGGTTGGCCGCATGAAGGCAAACACCCTTCCCCCTGTGCTATCGAGAGTGGGCGTCTTTGTCTCGTCCCTGATCTTAGAGGGAAGGCTCTTAGTTTTTCCCCATTGAGGATGATGCTTGCTGTAGGCTTGTGGTAGATGGCTTTAACTATGTTGAGGAAAGTCCCCTCTATACCCATTTTGGCTAGGGTTTTCATCATAAAGTGGTGCTGGATCTTGTCAAATGCTTTCTTAGCATCTATTGATATGATCGTATGCCTTTTATGTTTTCTTTTGTTAATATGATGGATTATGTTGATTGATTTCCGAACGTTAAACCTTCCTTGCATCCCTGGGATGAATCCTACTTGGTCATGGTGTATGATCTTTTTGATGAGTAGTTGGATTCTATTTGCTAGTAGTTTGTTGAGAATCTTTGCATCTATGTTCATCAGGGATATCGGCCTGTAGTTCTCTTTCTTTGTGATAAGTTCGTCTGCTTTTGGTATCAGGGTAATATTTGCTTCGTAGAAACTGTTCGGAAGTGTTTTTGATATTTCAATTTCGTGGAAAAGCTTAAAGAGGATTGGGAGTAAGTCCTCTTTAAAGAATTGGAAGAATTCACTAGTGAATCCATCTGAACTTTTGTGCTTAGGGAGACTTTTTATTACCATTTCAATTTCCTTGATGGTGATAGGTCTGTTCAGATATTCCAGGTCTTCTTGGTTCAGCCTTGGGAGTCTGTAAAAGTCTAGGAATTGATCCATTTCCTCGAGGTTTTCATGTTCCGTGGCATAAAGCTTCTCAAAGTACTCCCTGAGGATCCTTTGAATTTCTGTAGTTTCTGGTGTAATGACCCCCTTATCACTTCTAATTCGGTTTATTAGGGTTTTCACTCTCCCTTTCTTTATGAGTTTTGCTAGAGGCTTATCGATCTTGTTAATTTTCTCGAAGAACCAGCTCTTGGTTTCATTGATCTTTCAGATTGTTTTTTGGGTTTCCATCTCGTTAATCTCTGCTCTGAATTTTATTATTTCCTTCCTCCTGTTCGGGTTGTTCTCCTTTTGTTGGTCCTTCTCCAAGCTCTTAAGCTGTGAGGTTAGTTTATTTATGTGGGCTCGCTCCTCCTTCCTGAGGAATGCTTGTAGAGCTATAAATTTTCCTCTTAGCACAGCTTTTGCTGTGTCCCATAAGTTTTGGTAATTCGTGCCCTCATTTTCATTTGTTTCTAGGAATCTTTTGATTTCCTCTTTGATTTCCTTTCTAAGCCACTCGTTGTTCAATAGCGCACTGTTTAATTTCCAGGTGTTTGATTTAGTTTTCTGTTTTTGTGTGTGATTTACTTCTAAGTTAAGCGCATTATGGTCTGAGAAGATTGTTGATACAATCTCTATCTTCTTAATTTTATGGAGGCATGTTTTGTGGCTCAGCATGTGGTCTATCTTGGAGAATATTCCATGTACGCTTGAGAAGAATGTGTATTCAGCTTTTTGAGGATGAAGTGTCCTGTATATATCTACTAAGTCCCCTTTCTTCCATTGTTTCCCTCAGATGAAGTATGTCCTTGCTAAGCTTGAGTCTGGTTGATCTATCAAGAGGTGACAAAGCAGTGTTGAAGTCTCCCACTAGTATTGTGTTGCTATTGATGTCTTTCTCCAAATCTATGAGTAGTTGTTTTAAGTACTTTGCTGGTCCCTCATTAGGTGCATATACATTTATTATTGTAAGTTCTTCCTGTTGTACAGATCCTTTGATCAATAAGAAATGGCCTTCACTGTCTCTTGTGAACTTCTTCACTCTGAAATCAATGTGGTCTCATATTAGGATGGCTACTCCAGCTTTTTTATGGGAGCCGTTTGCTTGTAGGATTGTTTTCCAGCCTTTGACTCTGAGTCTGTGTTTGCTTTGACTATTGAGATGTGTTTCTTGCAGGCAGCAGAATGTTGGGTTCAATTTTCTAATCCATCTTGCCACTCTGTGTCTTTTAACTGGTGCATTTAGCCCTTTGACATTGAGAGAAATTATTGTTATGGGGTTTTGTCCTATTTTTCTGTTGAGATTTGGTGTATTTGAGGGGCTGTCTTTCCTTAAAGTAGCCCATTTAGTTGTTCTTATAACCATGGTTTTGAGTCTATGAAGTTCCTGAGCTGTTGTTTGTCTGTGAAACTGTGTGTTGTTCCTTCTGTTGTGAATGAGAGTCTCGCTGGGTAAAGTATTTTTGGTGAGGCATTTATTTCATTGAGTTTTTTCACTACATACCACCACTGTTTTCGGGCCATGAGGGTTTCATCAGAAAAATCAGCTGTTAATTTTAAAGATGCTCCTTTGTAGGATATTTCTTCCTTCAATCTTGCTGCTTTCAGAATTTTGTCTCTATCTAAGGTTTTGGTCATTTTGATCAGGATGTGTCTTGGGGTATTTTTATTCGGATTTCTTCTAGCTGGTACCCTTCGGGCCTCCTGAATGTGGTCTCAAGTTTTCTTCAGCTCTGGAAACGTTGTAGCAATGATTTCTTTGATAGTTTCTTCTTCATCAAGGTTTTCTTCCTGTCCCTCTGGGACTCCAATAATTCTTATGTTATCCCTCTGGGGTTCATCAGATCTTCTTTTGCCATCTGTTCCCGAATTGTGAGTCTCTTTTCCATTTTCTGCTCTTTTCTGGAGAGTCTCTGAACTTCATCTTCGAGCTCACTGATTCTGTTCTCAGCCGCTGTTACTCTGCTGCTGAGGCCTTCCACTGGGTTTTTCAATTCGCCTACCAGGTTTTTCAGGTCTGACATTTCCGTTGCATTTTCCTCATTTCTGCCTTCAAATCCTCTTGTCTTTTATTGGCATTGCTTTCTATTGTTTCTTTTAGTTCCCTAAGCATCCTAAGTAGCTCCCTTATGAATTCCTTGTCAGAGAGGTTGTCTAACACTACAGTACTGTTGGTGTCTTCTGGGATAGCCTCTTCAATAAGAAAGTTTGGTGGACTTTTGCATTGCTTTACCATTTTGACCAGTGTGGTTTAGACCTTCAGGTTCACTGTTACTATTCTGCTTGATATGCAGAATGAATTCAGATAGGCTTAACGAGTTACTGGCTAATATGTTTCTAGTGGTTGAGCTAACCTAGAGAAGGTTCCATCTGAGAGGGTAACTTATGGTTCCTATGGGATATGTAGTGGGAGAATACTTCGTGGCTGCTAATGCAGCCGAGGCTCCAGAAAGGGTCCCTGGCGCTGGGCGCCGGGCAGTACCTGTTTGAATGAGGAGAGAGTGCCTGGAGCTTTTCAGCTTTGTTTCCTCGAGATATGCCTCAGTTCCAGTCCCGCACAGATCAAGGGAGAAAAACAGCTGTTCTAGGGGATCAAGCTAGCTGCGCATGCCCAGAGAGAGTCCCAAGCCCTGGGCGCTGGGCTGTACCTGTTTGAATGAGCCCTGAGACATTTTAAGATAATTAAATGAACAAAAATATTTGTCTTACTGATTAATTCAACACCAGAAGTACAGAACTATTTGCCTGAATTTTCCATCTCTAACTAGTGACTTTGTGTCATATTTTCAAGCTTCAGGTTTTTGATTTATCAACTATACTATTCATCAAAATGAGCTACTGCTAGGTCAGGCAATGTTGTAGGTCCTGAAAGTTAGTGTTCTATGATCTCTGTCCTCAAGTCCTTGAGGACATAAGATCAATGTTAGTAAACTAAATAAGAAAACTAAAAAAAAACTTCAAGCAATAAGTGCTTTAGATATAATGTAATAAATCTGTGTAGTAAAGACTTGCTGGTAGGCTAACTGAGAAAGTCATCCAAGTGAAAACTCACTGGCAGAACTTCAGTTGAATGACCAGAGAGAACAAAGCTCCAGAGGCAGGAATAAATGTTATTTAACCAACCCTTCAATGGAGGTTTAGTTGCTCCAATTCATCTGTCTGTTCATCTATCCATCCATCCATCCATCCATCCATCCATCCATCCATCCATCCATCCATCCATCCCTTCTTCAACCAATGACAGCACCAAGAGCCCTTGGTTCATATCCTACACCTGATTTATTTCTGTGTAACTTTAAGAAATCACCTTTTCCCTCATAATTTTTATCCATGAATGCTTAGGGTCACATCCACTTCTCTACTTGTGGTTCTTCTAGTTCCCCAGTGGGAAATGTTGACGTAATTAGACTTGCCTGACTTAGTTAATATGCGTCTCTCCTCATTTTCTAAGGTCTCTATTGACACATTTCTATTGGCACCCACAGTGGGTGGCACAAGTTGGTTATTGGGTCCATTTGTTTCATACCCTGTCACACTCCCCATTTAGCTTTTTAATTATTTCCTTACAAATACCTCACCACCACTTCCATTTACTATTTTGTTAATTAGGGCAAAATAAAGGGACTATAAGGAATTAAAATCATGAATCTTCAGAATTAGGAAAGCAGTTTAACATTATGCTTTTCAAAGACTTTGACTCCTGTGTTGAGGTCTCACTGCTGTGAGAATGCTGTACAGGGAAGAGATATGGAAATGGACAAAACTCCTGGAGTTTCCATTATAATTCTTTTTCAAGGGTCTCAAGTTTTTCGTGGACTTTATTTGTTCCCTCCTTATGCTACATTTCAGAAGAATTTTCAAACAAGGCACCAACATTTTATCATACTAGAGGAACTTTAAAATTTTTTTGTTTTGGTCACTGTAGGATCTGTCTCCTGACTGTGTGACTTTGAATGTTCTTTTCTGGAAAACTGAATGAAAAGATTCATTTCCCCTCCCCCATCCAATGTCTCCATAAATGCAAGCTGATCTTTAGATTGCAAGGATCTTGGTAGTTTATCCACTTCATTTAGTCATTTCTATCTGAGTCCACTATCTCCTCTCCCAGATCACACTGCATTACATTTAAAATGCATCTTCTTCATTTAATTCATTCTCCACTCAGCAGTCTGAGTGTTCCCATTAAAATGCTGGTCTGATTTTGTCTTATCCATGCTTAAAAACTTTCCATGACCCACCTTGGTTGAATGATAAAGGTTGAGTAGACAAGTTCTTACCTACTTTGGTGCTTGCTGCCTTCCTCTGTGAAGGGAACATATGTGGGAGTTGAATCTTGACTCTCCTCTACCTACATCTTTGCTGTGGCATTGTGGTCAATTTACTTAGTACCTTAGGGTCGCATATGATTCATCTGTAAAATGAAGATAATGGTAACTATCAGCAAAGGACAAAATATATGCCAAGGCTCAGCACATGCATGGAGACCCAAGAAAAGAGACATAGCAATGCTAGAGGCATGCATAATAACTGAGCTCCTTGAGTTTTGGCTTTCTGGTCTGTGTGGGCCTTCATTTTGACACACTCAGAACAAGCAACCATTCCTTCTGAAGGTAAGGATGCAGCTCTTGTGGAATAGATTTGGCTTACATGTTCTGACCTCATGAACTGAATTCCAATTACTTTACCCTCAACCAGACCTCAGGGTTTCTTAAATGTGGACGTAATCCAGGTTGGAGAAAGGGTAGAGTAGTGAGAACTGGACCTGGTTAAAGCCAGGATACACCAGTCCCTCTGCTGGGCCTTGCTTCTCTTGGTCTCCTGCCTCAGACCCCCATCAGCACAGTCCCTGACCTTGAGGCTGAGTGGTCAGATTGTTATTGGAGTCATTTGTTATTTCTTGCCATGTCAAATATCCTTGCAATGTTGATTAATTGCCAGGAAGCCAAGTCTCTGTTTTGAGTATGGCAGACTCTGAGCTATTTATCAAGGATAAGCTCTCTGGTTATGAGTGGACATGTTTTTTTCTGGCATCCTACAGCCTCCTAGTTATTTCGAATTTCGGTCTTTCAGCTTACTTCTTGAATTAAAGTCAACCCATCTCTCCAGCTTAAAATAGTAGTGGTTGGACAGTACCCTGGTGAGGTCTGATCTGCCAAAGACTTGTGAGCAGCCAGTTTTGGAGCTGGGGAGCCTCTTGTAGGAGATAGAGATTCCAGCCACTTCACCAGAGGAGCTTACCCTTGGGAGCCAGTTGCAAAATTTCACTAGTATATCATCATAGCACTTGACTTAACATTAGATCCCTGTCTGAAAAAACACCAGCATTTTTTACTGTCAGACATTAGGTTTAGTAGTTTATGCCTAATAATTCAATTAATCTTTACCACAACTGTATGCTGTAAAAACAATTGTGGCTCTCATTTTAAGAAAAGAACATAACCACTGAGAGATTAAATGATTTACCCAGGGTCACTTAATCTGTAAACGACAACATCTGAGGTAGAACCTCATGATTTAGTCCCTAATGTTACCAGAACTTCAAGATCTAGAATCCCTGACCACACAAACAGGGCAAGTTAATATATTTAAATCATTAAAAACAGATGGCAAAGAATCAACGACCAGTACCAGTTAATGTGCCTGTGCTCACATACTCACATAGCAACACCTTACTATCAGAAAAAGAAGAATGAGCCCTTCTTAGCCTGCGGATTTTGGCCTGGAACTTGGCCTCTCTTTTCTTCAGTTAGCTCATCTACAAACAAGTAATAACAATGGGACCTGTTTCTTAGGGCCCATAAAAATCCAAAGAATGAATATTTGTTCAGCACTTAGAACAGTGTGGAGAACTTAGCAGATGTTGAATTGACTTTAAAAAAAATGAGCTGAGCAGATATGCATGCAGGAGAGAATGCATGGTTGAGTACACTCTCAACATGTAGACATTCCAAGGCTTTGGAATTAGAAACTAGTCACTGTCAATGAAGATCAAATATGAATGAGAAATATCATATATGGTATAAATTACAATATGGTACCAGATTTGATATTATGTTATGTGCTCCCTGTTTGGGACCATATTCTACTCGCCTCATCTTATAATTAGAAAGTGGTTTCCTTTATTTATGGATCCCATTTACCTGGAGGTGATTCATGCCTTTGAAAGAATACAAGGATTAGACTTTGCCCCTTGTCCAGTCAAGAAGCTCAACCATAAATTCCTGAGAACTTGTCTTAAGACAAAACACTGCCCAGCCCCCATCTTTTTTCAGAGCACACTAATCAGGTCTAGATTCCCTGGCACTTACACAGCACTAGGCAGCCTGTCCCTTATCTTGCTTTCCTGAGGTAGTAGCAATGAGCTGCTCTGAAGCCATGGGCCTAGTGCCGTTGATTTCCATGAGGCATGTGTTGTTTGCAGGCTCCTGAACCATTGCTGATCCCAACCAGGCGTGTGTAGACCAGCAGGTCATGACTAGTTCCTAGAGCTCATTGCAGTTTCCAGGCAATGGACAAGACAGCTGTGGGAAGAAATGAACACTTGCAGATCCCTCAAGGTGAGAGCTTCAACCCCTCCCAGTCAGACTCTCTTTGGGAAGAGAGCCATCACACATACAGCTCATGTTGCCCAGCTTGTGTTCACGCCTGAGCCCGCTGCCCTTCCACAAGTTTCCTCCCACAGTAAAATTTGGGAAAAAAGAATCCTGGCCTCCTTTAAATTTTAATTTCTCAAGAGCCAAAGTATCCTGAATAATAGCGCTTCAGCTTTGCTCAGATCCAGATTAGACAGAGTTTGCATTCTCAGGAATTAAGCCCCAAAAGGTCCAAAATTTGCAAGTCAAGAGAAAACATTTATTTTATTCAACTTCTAGTGCAAATTCTCTTCTCTTCTTCCAACCATTACTTCTTAACTATCACTGTCACTGTCCTCCCGTTGTTTATCGATTTGCTTGAGCAGGCCCAGTAACATTGTGAGACTTGTTACTGTTTTTGGCATATCAAATATGTCACGGGGAGCTTGCCAGGCTTTGTCGTTCGGGTGAGAACTCTCCGTAGCTTTTTGGACTCTCCGAGAGGGACAAAGATATCGAACTCGGGTTGGCCATTAAGGCTGCATGCAAGGCAAACGCTCTACCCATTGTGCTATCGCTCCAGCCCACTTTTTTTAACTATAGTTTCTTTTATCCTCTTTCAAAAAAAAGAAAAATATAAAGAAAGAAAGAAAGAAAGAAAGAAAGAAAGAAAGAAAGAAAGAAAGAAAAAAGGCCCCTTTTGCCTCTGAGATTTTCATGTAAAGTTCTGCAGATCCTTTTTGTGACTAAAATTTAAAAAATGTCTTATAATCCACATGCCCCCAAATCAAATTATCTGGTTGAGATAGGATCTTACCTAATAAGAGACACAAAACAGTGTTCTCTGAATTTACCCAGAGACACTATGTATGTACCAGCCATACATCCAATTTATCCTTCGAAGTTTGGATTCTTTAGTAATTATCTTACAGATATTATGATACCCTGACTGTTTCCTGTTCTCACAGGATTGTTTTTCCTTGATTGTGCTTAACAGACTGAGGTCTCTATTGCTGCAGACATCAAAAGTGGACATTGAGGCACCACTTGCATTCTAGTGCCACTGTGCAGTCCAAGCAATAATTACCCAAGGTCAAGGATTTGGAAAACTACCTATTTACATATTACCATAAAAGTCAAGATTTCATCTTTTCTCATGGATGAGCAATATTTCAATATGATATATACTACAGTTACTTTATCCACTCATCTGTCATTGTATACTTGGATTGTTTCCACACTTTCACTCCAGTGTATAGTTCTGCAATGAACAATAGTGGTGCCTCAATGTCAACTTTTGGTATCTACAGCAGTAGAGATCTTAGTCTGTTAAGAACAACCAGGAAGGGGAACCCTGTGACAACAGGGAGCAGCAGGGATATCATTGTCTATATATATTTGAATTAGAGTTCTTATTTGTTGATAGATACTAGGAGTGAAGTCTTTTTTTTTTCTCTTACTATAGAGATATTTCTTAAAAGTAGCTTTGAGAAGGCACTGGTTGAACTCCATCAAAAAAAAATACCCCAAAAAATGGGGCAATGAGATGAACAAATGGGGCAATGAGATGAACTTTCTCAAAGAAGAGATTCGAATGGCCAAAAGACAAATGAAAAAGATGCTATTCATCACTAATCTTTAGGGAGATGCAGATCAAAACAACAATGAGATATCATCTCACACCACAGAGACTGGCACACATCCAAAAGAACAAGAGCAACGAGTGCTGGCACGATGTGGGGAGAAAGGGTTTCTCCTTCATTGCTGGTGGGAATGCTGACTGGTCCAGCTTTTTGGGGAAACAATATGGACATTTCTCAAAAACTAGAAATTGAGCTACCTTTTGATCCAGCAATACCACTTCTGGGAATATACTCTAAGGGCCCCAAAACATACAGAAGAAACACCATCTGCGCTCTTATGTTCATTGCAGCACTATTCATCATAGCCTGAATCTGGAAACAACCTGAGTGTCCAAGAACAGAGAAACGGATAAAGAAACTGTGGCACATCTACACAATGGAATACTATGCAGCTGTTAGGAAAAATGAAACCATGAAATTTGCCTATAAATGGATGGACACGGAGAGTATCATGCTGAGTGAAATGAGTCAAAAGGAGAGGGACAAGATAAAGAATGACTGCATTCATTTGTGGTATATTAAAAATATATATAGTAGAAGACTAATATCCATGGCCATGGAAAACAGGGTCTAGGAGGACTGGTCAATGTTTGGTATCAACCACAAGTGTGTGTGGAGTGGAGGGTAGGTAAGATGGAGAAGAGGCCAGTATAACAATAATAGCTGAGATCACACTGAACAAGATCTTAGTGTTAAAAGTACGTAAAGGGATCTTCTTGATAACCTTCCAGTGTCAATATTGCAAACCACAATGCCCAAAAGGAGAGAGAGAGAAAGACAAAGAGAGAAGAAAAGCCCCTGCCAGCCATAGAGGCAGGTTGGGGGTTGGGAAGTGGGGGGTGATGGAAGGGAACTTGGGGACACTGGTTCTGGGAAATGTACACTGGTGGAGGGATGGGTGTTGGAATATTGTGTGACAAAAATCTAATCATGAACAGCTTTGTAAGGGTCTAGCTCAGTGACTCAATAAAAATTTTGTTTTAAAATGGACAAAAAGGGGGGGTATGGTGCCGCCAGCAGGTCAATCTGTACCTGTGAGGTGAGTGCATCAGCAGCCTCATGGTGCCCTCAGACTTCCAGATACCCCCAAATTGCTGCTGTGCCTTTGGCCAGACTCCAAAAACTTGGGGCAAAGTTTACCAAGAAAGTAAACGACCAAAAGTTAGGTATGTGGGAAACACATCCACAAACCACCTCTGGCTCAGCTATATAATTGGAGGCAAGGCCTCTTTGGTTCCTGATTGAACTGCTTAATGGACATGATCCCAGAGATTCAGAAGCGAATCTCAGAACCCAGTGGCTTTAGGTAGAAATGCGTCTGGTCTCTGCTGTAGGCTACCGGTGCTGGGCCAACCCAGGTGGGAATAGGTTTCATGCCTTGGCCTACTCCCCCTGGCGGCCCAGTGGCCGCCATTCGTCTGAGGCCACTGGATAGTCACATTTGGGCCCCCAGTGACGAGACACACAGGGCCTCACGGGATGAGGGTGGAGCCGGGCTTGTCCTCCCCACCCCAACGAGACCCAAAGTCATCGCCCATGAATGGCCTCTCTGGCTCCTGATCAAGCTGCTTAATGGCCATGATCCCAGAGACTCAGAAACAAATCTCAAAACCCAGTGGCATTTGGCAGAAATGCATCCGGACTCCACAGTACGTTATTGTCGCCGGGCCACCCCAGGGAGGAAAGGGTGTTGTCCCTCCGCCTGCTCCCTCTTGGCGACTTGATGGCTGTCATCCTCCAGAGGCCATTGGACAGTCAGGCTTGGACCCGCAGTGACGAAACTTGTTGGGTCTCATGGGATGGGGGGAGGGAGGTGGAGCCGGGCCTGTCCTCCCCACCCTAATGAGACCCCAAGTCATCGCCCACAAACGGCCTCTCTGGCTCCTCATCAAACTGCTCAACGGCCTTGATCCCAGAGACTCAGAAACAAATCTCGAAACCCAGCGGCTTTTGTCAGAAATGTGTCTGGACCCCGCAGTAGGTTACTGTCGCCGGGTCACCCCAGGGGGGAATGGGTGCTGTCCCTCCGCCTGCTCCCTCTTGGCGACTTGGTGGCTGTCATCCTCCAGAGGCCATTGGACAGTCAGGCTTGGGCCCGCAGTGACGAAACTTGTTGGGTCTCACGGGATGGTGGGGGTGGAGCCGGGCCTATCTTCCCCACCCCAATGAGACCCCAAGTCATCGCTCACGAATGGCCTCTTTGGCTCCTCATCAAGCTGCTCAACGGCCATGATCCCAGAGACTCAGGAGCAGATCTCTAAACCCAGTGACTTTTGGCAGAAATCCCTCCAGATTTAAGTGTTAAAATTTCAGAACTTCAAAACCACATGGCCCTACTGCAGCCACACGACATCATATGTTATTCATAACCAGCAATAAAAAACAAATTGTCTACTGTTGCCTTTTCAGCAGATCTGAGAGTTGGGGTAAAATCTTAAATAATGGTGGGTTTGGGGTCGAAATAGTGAATGTGATCAAAGTAGAGAGAGAGTAATGTAGAAATCATCTGCCCCACAGGCAGGGGGAGGGTGTGGGATGGGGGTATACTGAGATTTTTGGTGGTGGAGAATGGGCACTGGTGAAGGTTCGGGTGTTTCATTGTATGACTGAGACTTAGACCCAAAAGCTTTGTAACTGCTCTCACGGTGATTCAATAAATAAAATTATACAAAATGGAAAAAGAAAAAAAAAGTAAGGTGGAGTTCATGCACAATTCAATCAGCTAATCAGTGGCTGAATAAATAGCAGTACTCCTACAAAAAAAGGAAAAAAAAATAAAATGGACAAAAATACCACAAAAGGCTGGAATGATCACGCACATGACATTTCTGAAATAGGTCAAACAAAAATTAGATTTAAAAATTTTTACTTTTTATTTAGTTGTGAAAAATTTAAAGAGAATCAAAGACCATTAAAGCTAATCTAGTTTATAATAATAAACTAAATAAATAAAAGTGGCCTTGAGAAATCCCCATAAGGTTTTCCATGGGTGTTCAACCAATTCATATTTCCACCAGCATAATATGAAGATTTCTACGTCTCCAAACACTCTATCAACACTTATTAGTTCTGATCTCTGATGTAAAGATGTCTCATCCCATTTCATACTTGAGCCACTGTCTTATCAACCAGACAAGGATTACCTGGCAGGAAGCATCTGACCTTAGAATTGCACCCCTGCTTCCTGCCCTGGATTTTCTGAGTGACATTTCGGCTGGGGCCTGAAGAATCCATTGGAAGTTTGTATATTCTGAAATTTAAGTCCTAGATTGTGGTCCATGCTTATGCAGCCTCCCTTAATCAATGGGGAATGAGGAATGGGCAGATGTTACCATCAGTGATCTTGCACCCATTTCCAGCGCTCCTCTCAAGGCTACAGTGGTGGCCAGCTCTTATCCTTGGATTAGAGCTTTCTTTTTCCCCATTTCGTCTCCCGTCTCTCACTCTTACTTTCTGGGACCCCGCCTAAATAGACTACATGCACACAGCCTTCAAATTATCAGTTTTGCTTCTAGAGAACCAAGACTATAAGCAAGAAAACAAAATGACTCTCCAAGTACCTAAGAGTTTACACGAACACTAGAATTTATAATCAGTTTGTTTGACTTCAAATTCTATGTATTTTTATCTTCCTTGTATTATGATAATAAATAGTATGACTATATGGATGCTTGTATTTATATATAATATTAAATACATGTAAGCAGCTAACTACAAAATTAGAAGCAATCTTGGAACATAAAAAGCAGTGATGGATTAAGTGGAGGTGGCTGTATGAATAAGTGAAATGGTAAATGAATGTAATTACAGGAAAAGAGAACATCTTAAAGAATGGTATAATGGGTATTAGAAAATGTCCTGTTCAGAGAATACTTGTGATCTGTTATATAGGAGGTATTTGTTTAGAAGAGTAGGAGACTGGAAGAAGCTAGGGAAAAGACATATTATGAAGTCATGTAAATATCTATCATGTTCTTCTCATTGGAAAATATCACAATTGCCTAATATCTGTTTCTATAACTTGCATTTTTCAAGTGTTTGCTATTGTCTGCAAGTATTGTACTTATTTATCCAATCTGCGATTGAGACATGTGTTGTTAGGGTCTCACCCTGTTCATAGATGGGGGCCTTGCTCTAAAGGCATACCTTGGATTGTGAGCAAACTCACCTCTTTAATTTCATACATTTGGTGAGTTGGTGGGAAATGAAAGATCCTGTCCCAGGTTTCGTTCATTAGCTATAATTCTAGTTCTGCCTACCATGAGTATCTATTTTAGAGTCTTGCACCTTACTTGCTCTGCCAAGTTTTTCTCATACAACATCTTACAGAATTTCATAGATAGCCTCAGATCCTTGATTATACTAGGCTGTGCTCAGGAGTGAATATCATTTGGAGTCAATTAACTCCTAAGTTACAAAAGCATAGCATTAACTGTCTTCCTGTGTCTAAACAAAAAGGGCATTTCCCTGAATTAACTATGCAAAGGACTTAAGAAAAAAAGAAAAGCAATATTTACAAGTTAAAGGAGTCTGAATAGGCGATAAAGGTGATTGACCAGTTTGGGAAGCAGAGCAAAGAAAGAGGTTACAAATAAACACAGAGGAATGGGAGCACTGTGATGGGAGTAACTCCATAAACCTAAGCTCCCTGTGGCAAGGTGGAAAGGACAAACCAATGTTATCCTACACCAGGCAGCACAGTGTGACTTTCTTTCATTTGTTCGAACAGAAGTTACTGGCATTGTGTAGCGTAAAATCTTATCACACTGAAGGTTGTATGTTCACGGGCTCACTGGATGGCTCTTTCTCACTGCCTGCGTTCGGTGCTCTTGAGCCCTGTGTGTGCCTGGATCAGGACGGCTATTCTTTCTCTCAAGCTTGAGCCCCTCTCGCTCTGACTCTCTCTCCCTGAGCTTACAGTCTTACTTTATATAGCAGTCACATAAGGCGGTGACACAAAGGTGGGTTGAATATTGATGAATCAACAAAGAGAGGTAAGACCACTCCTCCAAGAGATTAAGGACAAAATCTCATCTAAAGAGATTACTAGGAGATCCGCTCAAGGGTGGGATCCCAACAAGGGTGTATTCTTCCCTCAGTTAGTAATCTACTTAAATAGTTGTAATAAATCTACTTCTAATATTTCTAGCAATGTCATTCTGTATGAGCACAGTAAGAGATATAAACTTAGTTTGGTTCTTCCTGAGAACATCTCACTATACATTCCGCAGTCCTCAGGCCAGGTTAATATTCCTAGTTCCAGCAGGGTCCTAGTCTCGTCGTTACTTACTTTTGGATCATGACAGCATTTGTCCATGATTATGCCCTCAACTTATAGTTGAGTATCGTGGCTCTTTGGCCTGGCCCATTTCGATGCCAGGGTAACTCACTGCTTGCCCTGGGTCCATTCAGTCCCTCGTCGGGACCCTGCTTTTGGGGTGCTAGGAACTAAGGGCAATTGAGTCAAGAAATCAGATGCCCAGGAGTAAATATTATTCGGAGTCAATCAACTCCCAAATTACAAAGCATAATATTAACTATCTTCCTGTGTCCACACAGAAAGGACATTGCTTACAATACAAGTTCAGTGTCCTTAGATGGGTGTGACCTGACAAACCTAAGCTACCTGAGGAAGGACAAAAGAGTGTTATCCTAGAGTGTAGGACAGACACTCTGCCCAAACATGTATCTCTGACTTTATTTCTATGAACTCCACACAGTTCAAATGTGCTGTCCACCATCTGATGAGTCACATCCATCCCTGCAGCCGCTCAGTCCTCCACTGTTGTAGAGGGATCATCAAACTTAAGTTCCTTTCCCATGAATTCTTTTGTTTTTAAACCCGTGAATTCTTTTAAGGATCTTGCTACTGAAATATCAAACAACTTACTTTTCCTGTTGTCCCTCCTTCCACACAACTGAAGGTAAAAAATGTTTAAGATATTTTCAAGAATAATATTCAAGATATTCCAGACAATCAGTACCCCTCAAAGAGTTTCTCATGTCATTTGCAAAAGCCAAGTGAAAAGCAGAGAAGTCACCTGTTTCATTTCTAGCTCCCAGCCAGAGACCTTTATACCCTTGGTGTACTGACATTTCAGGAACCTATAAAACTCACCTTCACCACTGTTTATTTTTAGTGCCACTGCATTTATATTTAGAAGAGAAGCTGGACAGGTTTCCAGGAGAACCATTCCTACAATTTTTGCTAGAGCACGAGCAAGCCACGAGGAGGAACATAAGTCATGTGTGTCTCTCTCTATGTGTTTCCTGGCACTGGTGATAGTATACAGGCACTCCCTTAGGGAGGCTGGGTGGGGAGAGGGTTGGAGCACCCCTTCAGTTGCCCAGACTGGGCCATACAGAGAGTGGAGTCACATGTGGAGCCGGCTCCTGTACTTGCCAGGGCATTCTGAGAAATGAACTTTTAGAGGAATGGAATTTCTGACTCCAAGTGTATAGTTACTTTAATTTCTAATGATATGATTAAATTTATTTTCACAGTGAATGCACCAGTTTATAGTCTTTACCTTCAGCGTCAGCTCCTTGGCTTATGTTGCATAGACTTTTCCTTTATTTATTCGATAGAGGTTAGTCATTGTTCCTCCTTTGCACTTTTCTCCTAAATCTAACACAACCTTGAAAATAGATATTATTCCTACTCAGCAGACAAAGAATATAAATTTTCCAGGTCCAAACATTTCCCCATATTATAATCTTATTTGTATATTTGTAGAGCCCAGAATCTTAATTTGCCAATTTCAACCTGGGACTTCCTAAAGCTTGGTTACCTGTATTAAGGTAAACAAAGAGACCTTTCTCAAATTCTTTATAATTACAGATGGACCTTATCCTCAAGTGTTAAATTGCCTCCCTTTTTCTGGTAGCACGAAAGACCTCTAGATTTTCATCTGTTCACAGGTTTAACTGTCACTATTTGATTTGCATCCCCCCCCCCCCCCCCCCGCTAAAATCAGCATTACTGACTGAAGAGAGCTTGGTGGGGCTGGAGAGGATCTTTCTTTGGTACACCACATTTACCTGTCACAGATCCAGGAGACGTCACCAAGCACAACTGGGTGTGTGCCCCCTCCCCAAATAAAGTTAATGTTATTAATTTTATATTTGGGATTCTAATTCTGCTTATATAAGTAAGAAATGAAGAGAGAAAGTTCAGAAGACTTGGAAGTCTTTGAATGTCTGAAAATTGGGTAAATATGATTAAAAGTGTTCTGTATCACTGTATCACTGTCATCCTGTTGTTCATCAATGTACTTGAGTGGGCGCCGGTAATGTCTCCATTTGTCCCAGCCCTAAGATTTTAGCAGCCTCTCCTTACTTGTTTTTCCTAACACTGCCATATTGGAGGCTCTGCCAGGGTAATGAGACCCATCATTGTTATTGTTTTTGGCATATCGGATACACCAGGGTAGCTTGCCAAGCTCTGCCATGTGGGCGGGATTCTCTCAGTAGCTTGTTGGGCTCTCTGAGAGCTTTGCAAGCCATTGGCCAATGATTTCACAGGAGAGGTCAGTGATTATCACAGCATCAGAGTAACCCCTAGCATTGGAAGTGCGACCCCGAAAAAAACAAAACAAACAAACAAACAAACAAGCTACTCAAGAACAAAATAACAGTTTTCAATGACCAAAGCTGGAATAAAATTAATATTGTAATAATAACCTAAATAAAAATGATGTCCATGAAGCCACACTAATATGAGTGATTAAATAAGCAACAAGAGTGTTATTATTTGGAATTAAATATAATTTATATAAATATTTTATCCCAAGATGATGGTTCCTAGTTCTCTACTCCCTAAGTGGAGACTGTGCATAGTGACTCCTTCTAAAGAATATGAAGAAGTATGGGAAAAGTTGAAAAACAAAAGAATAACTTCACAGTGGATAACCTGAGAAAATAACCCATCAGGTGGTTAAGGTTAACATCCACCATGCTAAGCCACAAGCACAATCTGCACCTTTGATACAATGTGACAGTAACTGGACTTTATTTCTAAGGCATCTTTTACCCAAACTGATTTCCCTAGTATTATCATGAAAACCAGAAAAAATCAAAGGTATAGGCTTCCACAATTAATTTTATCAATAGTCTTCAAAACTGTCACATCAAAACAAAAAAAGTTCTGAGAAAAACTTTCACAGCCAAGAGACACCTAATAAGACATTACTAAATGAGTTGTGGCATCATAGACAGGTCCTGGGACAGATCAAGAATATTAGGTAAAAATAGGTTGGAGAGATAGTACAGAAGGTAAAGGACTTTCTTTGCCCACAGCTAATACAGGTTGGATCCCCAGCACCACTTATGGTCCCTCCTAAGCTCCGCCAAGAATAACCCCTGAGTACTAAGCCAGGAAGAAGCTCCGAGTACTGATAATTGTGGTCCCAACCACCCCCACACATAAGGGCTATTATTTAAAAGAAAAGGTCAATAAATAATGAATAATAATGTATTTATATGCATCATAGAATGTTATAAATTTATACTAATGGAATAATATGATATTTATAATAAATTATATGCATACTTATGTGCATATGTATATTGGACCATCTTCTCAACTTTCCCCAAACCCTAAAAATATTCTCATTCACACTGACAAAGGGTTATTATGCAAAATATATAAAGAACCCACAAAATTCTCAAGAAAATAAAACAGCCTATCCTAAATTGGATGAAATAACTCAACAAACACTTCATCAAAAAATGACATACCCATGGCCAATAGGCACATGAAAAAATGTTTATTTTTTCACTCATTATAAAGGAAATGCAAATCTAAATGATAATGAGATTACATTTGAAGAAATGACCTATATCAAAAAGGCCAGAAACAAATGTTTGGAGGAGCAGAGGCACGGGCTGTTGAAGAAACTTCTCCCACTGCTGGTGGGAATATAAACAGGTTCAGCCTCTACAGAAAAAACAACATGGAGATTTTTTCTAAAAAATTCAAAATAAAGCTTCCATGTGACTAAGCTCCAAGGGGAGCTCCCTGGGAAATACACTCATAGATGCATTCTGAAATAATCTTTCTCCCTAGAAACCTATTTGGACACCCAGACTATATTTATACATAATAAGAATTCATTTTTCTTCCAAATAAGTAAGAGCCTAGTTCATGAAATAGGTTTCTGGATGGGAATGAGCACCAGAAAAAAATGTGGCAAAGAGGAATAGGTTCACCACTCCAAGGTCTGAGTTCTGTTTTGAAGCTCAAGAACTCCGAGCTCTCTGTTTGAAGGTGGATACTCATTCAAAGGAGAAGAACAGCACCCTGAACATAGCCTGCTTACAGACCACTGCCCTGGAGTTCTTGTTCTGCCAGACCATCCACTGGGCTCCTCTTCTCTCACATAGTCCTGAATGTTCCCAAGCTCCTGTAAGATTTCTGCTCTGTGAGGATGAATCAGCAGAATCTTGCTCCAGCTAAGAGATGGGAGGGACTCCCACCAACCTCTCTGTCATGGCTGAGAAGCTGCAGACTCACTTCTCTGCTTGGCAGAGTCTCAAGGTCCCTCGAGTTCTTTGCCCAAGAATTACTTTGCTGCAGGCATCAAGGTTCAGTCCCAATGGGAGATGATCCAGGCCATCTGTCCCAACAGCAGGCGTCACTCAGGATAAAGGGTGGGGCAAGCTCTAAATCCCCAAAGCAAGCATGCATGCCAACTTGACTCCAGATCTAATAAAATTATAGGCATGAGAACACGCCAGCATGCAGTGCTGAGTGAGTCTATCAATACTAAATTACATTTCCATAAAATAATGTTTCAATACTAAATTACATTTTCCATAAAACAACAGGAATTTTCAGAGATGGGAAACCATATTTAGGGAGAGGGAATCCTGCCTGAGAATAAAGTAGAATGGCCTTCTTATAAAAATCATTTCTTCCTCTGTGGCTGATTTTACATAGGTAACACCAAGAGTTTGTTCTTCCTTAGGTTTCAGAGATTTGCCTTGTGGTTTTGTGTTCTCTAAAATACGTTTGAAAAGGCAAAAGAAATTGATAATCCCAACAGCTCATCAGACACAGTAATTTTAATCATCTTTCATGAAAATGAAATAAATACCACATAGATATTTTGATTCCATCTCCTTTCAATTTAAGTGTTCTGGTTATCTGGAAGTCATCATTTTCCAAAGAAAGATAATTATTATTGCATTTTAAAAATATATTGCTTTAAATTCCCTATTTCACAGCATGTCGTTCTGTTCAATAAGGTATTAGCTCATTTTTCAGAGGTGGAAACTGAGGCTAAGAGATGTTATGGCACAAGCCAAAGCTATCCAAGTTGAAAGTGGGTCAGTTTTGATACCTTTTGTTTCTTTTTTCACTCCATCTCAAAGACATTTGTTTGGCCAAAATGAGCAGTTATAAGATCAAACTGGATCCTAAATACTTCAAAGCAGAATATTCAGTTCTTAAAATAGGTTAACAGATTGCTTAATGTTTCTATTTTGATATTTTTTACATTAAAATTATGATGAATATGAAATCCACCATACTCCACTGATGACCACACTCACAAGAGGATTTTTTTAGTACTAAAAAGTGAACAGATGTTTTACAGAAACTTCTGAAAATATTACAGATCAACACTCATTTAAAAGACGTCCAAAGAAGAATATATTTGATCTCTTTAATAATTAATCACCTTAGCACCACATATTTAATCAGTTTTTCTCCCCAGATGTTGCAAATACATTCTGCAATTAGCTTGGATAACAATGAATGATAGCTGTCATACTCTTGGGGCATTAAAAAATCCTCAGAAAAATCCTGACTAGTGAGAATGAATGATGTAAGCATCTACTGAATGTTGTAGGAAATAAGGTAGAGTAGAGATAGAGAGCAGAAAGGTTTAAAAAATGTGAGGTGGGATGGTGCTGTGGAATATCTTTAGTCTCCCTATTCCTCTGTTGAGTTGAATCCAACAAGCTGGCTTCGCTGGCTCTCCCCACTGCTGGTCACTAGAGCTCTTGCTGACTGTCTAGGAGCTATTCTATTTACCCTCTGTGCCCCCAGGTCCCTTCAGAGAAAAACATCTGAAGAAGAGTCAAGCACCAATAACCAGTGGACAACTTACAATTATGGTCCAAATATACTATATCACGCAGCCTAGATAATACTTATGTGATCTAGCAATGTGCAAGTAAACTCAAGAATGTGAGGTTCTCATGATAAAAATCACCTAACAATGTGTTTCTCAGAAGATATTTCTATTATGAAGTGATCCATGATTACACAGGTTAAACCAATGACTTTCTGCACCCAAAGCCATGGTTTCTCATTTGCTTCTTTAGAATCTTATGATGCCTGATCTGTACATCAGACCACACAACAAATTCTCCCTTGATTTTTTTCTGTAGAAGCTCATTCAGAGAATAGCATCCTGCCCACCACTTATTTCATTCCCTGAACATTCAAAGAAAGTCTATCAAGGGGGTAAATATGTGAAATCTTTCCCCATCATGTAAAATATTACATTCCTATGTAAATGGTCTGAGTTCAGTGTTTGGAGGCTCAGCACAGACTAGTGAGGCCAGATAGGCAGAAATATCTACCTGGCATCCTAAGTGTACCAGAGCGCATCAAGCAAACAGAATGGGATGCTTGTCTCACAGACAGAGGAAACCATTCAGTAGAGTGGGAACAAAGTATGAAAACATAGAGACATAACATGACTTTTTGGAAGACAGCTTAAATTTTTGTTTTATTGAATGTGTGAGTGTGGGTGTGAGTATATGTGCCTGTGTGTGTGGTTGGAACACCAGGTTGTAAAGTTCTTATGTACTATCTGTCTTGCAGTTTCCATTTGCTCCCACACTAGTGAGGTGGTCTTAAGTAGGAGAGTGAAATGCTCAATTCTGAGATCTAGGAAGGTGACCCTGTGGTCATGGGTTGGAAGCAGGGACCGGAGGCTGAATGCAATCATGATCCCAGATAAAGCAGTCTATGAGTCAATATGAAAGTGCTGATGGGCATACTAAAATGGGCATCATTGTAATCATTCATCTAATTTTCAAGGACAGAGGATTGAAAATTCTCTAGTACCAAGAATCACTTCTCGGGCTTCAGTGGGAGCCATGTAGGGTTCAAGCAAGTTGTGTGTTCAGTAAGATCATTAGGAACTGGGCAGAGGGTTTGGGGTACAATTTTTGGTTTTTGTTTTACCTAAAAATGAATAACAAGCCACTTAGAAATTCTTTTAAACGACTAACTTTTAAAATCAAGAGCAACTTTTGATGAGACAGATCTGCTACCCTGGGATCAATAAGGTGAGGCAGGATATTTGTTTCACTTCAGTTGGAGAAGTTTCTGTTCCTTTTCTATCACATACCATTTTTCTTTGCGATTAATCTGCCACCTCGTGGTCAAAAGAGAAATTTCTGCTTTCATAGATTGAAGAGGGAGGATTGATAAAAGTAAAAATCATTATTCTTTTTTTCTAATACAATATCACACACTTGTGATATTGACTGTTAAGAATATCAATGTAGGAGTGCCCATTCTATTTAATGCTCCTCTTAATTGTTATTCAAAAGTCATTTTGTACTTTTCCAAAAATTTATGGAATAAGAGGGCTTAAATCAAAGACACTTCTATCTATATATTTCAGATCCCATATAAATGAAACAGTACATGATTTTTGCATTTTAATAGGAGGAGATATTGACCCCCCCAAGATATAGAGTCATATAAGGTTAAGTTCACTTATAGAATATTGCTTAAAATAATGTGAATTTGTAAGTATAGAAAACCTTAATACTGAACAAACCATCATCTTACTGAAAAGTGGACACATAAATAGATCACTCCTGGAAGGGCTTGGGGGTCATATGGAAATTCAAGAATCAAACCCAGATCAACAGCATGCAAGGCAAGCACCCTACCTGCTGTACTATCCCTTCAGCTCCCACATTAATTTTTATATTTTATTTCTGATGGGACTTGACTGTTTTTGAAATCTATTTTATCACGTAAAAACAAAAACAATATTTTCAAAAGGTGTGTAATCCATCTGGGTACTACTTATTCTTTTAAGTTTATACTTTCCTGTTTTCAAAACTAAGATTTCATTGATTTGCCATTGTTTTACAATACTGCATAATTTTCAAGAGTTAGCTTCATACCTCTATATGTATAACAGCACACTACACAGACCAACAAACCCTAGTAACATTCCTATTATCAGACAGAGCCTCGACCCTTTCTTCCTTTCACTCCCTATAACTGTCATGAGGTAAAAGGCCCTGGAGCGATAGCACAACGGGTAGGGCGTTCGCCTTACAAGCGGCCAACGTGGCCAACCCGAGTTTGATTCCTCCGCCCCTCTCGGAGAGCCCGGCAAGCTACCGAGAGTATTCGATATGCCAGACACAGTAACAACAAGGTCTCCAATGGAGACGTTACTGGGCCCGCTCGAGCAAATAACTGTCATATTTTCCTGTAACTTCATAGAACCTAAAAGCTATTTTAAAAATAATTTGTCAATACATTTCCTTTGGTTACTGATATTTCACATATGAGGGAAGCTATCAAGTAATTTTAATTCAGTCTATGACTTTTTTTGCTTATCATAATCTCAAATTCCATTCATGGTTCAAGATGTAAGACTTAATTTTTCTTTAAAAATTGAGTATTATTCACAAGACACTAGTAGAATTGTACAAGAAAAAAACCTCCAATCCCATCAAAAAATGAGACAAAAAAATGTACAGAAGTTTCTTAAAAAAAAATACAAATGGCCAAAAGGCACATGAAAAAATGCTCCACATCGCTAGTCATCAGGGACATGCAAATCAAAACAACAATGAGATATCATCTCACACCACAAAGACTGGCACACATTCAAAAGAACAAAAGCAATCAGTGCTGGCATGGATGTGGGGAAAAAGGGATGCTCTTTCACTGTTGGTAGGACTGGTTCAGCCTTTCTGGAAAACAATATGGATAGGCTTTCAAAAACTAGAAATTGAGCTTCCATATGACCCCGCAATACCACATCTGTGAATATATCCTGAGGATGCAAAAAAGAACAGTAGAAATGACATCTGTACTTATGTTCATTGTAGTACTGTTCACAATAGCCCAAATCTGGAAACAATCTAAGTGCCCTAGAACAGATAACTGGTTAAAGAAACTTTGGTATATCTACACAATGAAATAGCTGTTAGGAGAGATGAAGTCATGAAATTTTCTTATAAATGGATAGACATGGAGAGTATCACACTAAAGTGAAATGAGTCCGAAAGAGAGGGACAGATATAGAAGGACTGCACTCATTTGTGGAATATGAAATAACATAACTTGAGGCTGACACCCAAGGATAGTAGATATAAGGGCCAGTAAGATTGCTCCACAGCTGAAGCCTGCCACATGAGCTGAGGGGAGAAAGTAGTGGAATAAAGAAGGGATCACTAAGAAAATGATGACTGGAAGAATCGGTCAGGATGGGAGATGTATGCTGAAAGTAGATAATGGACCAAACATGATAACTTCTCAGTATCTTTATTGCAAACCATAATGCCCCAAAAGTAGAGAGAATATATGGGGAATATTGTCTGCCATGGAAGCAGTGGGAGGGTGGGAAAGGGGGGAATATACCAGGGATATTGATGGTGGGGAATGTGCACTGGTGAAGGGATGGGTGTTTGATCATTGCTTGATTGTAACCCAAACGTGAAAGCTTGTAACTATCTCACCGTGATTCAATAAAATTTTTTTAAAAATGAGTATTATTCATTTTATACACACACACACACACACACACAAATACTTTAACCAGTTATCCATTGATGAGCAATCAACGTCTTGACTACTGTGACTAATGCTGCTATGAACATAGTGAACACAGAGCTATACACGCATGTATGCATCACTGTCACTGTCACTGTCCTCCCGTTGTTCATCGATTTGCTCGAGCGGGCCCAGTAACATTGTGAGACTTGTTACTGTATTTGGCATACTGAATACGCCACAGGTAGCTTGCCAGGCTTTGCTATGCAGGCGAGATATTCTCGGTAGTTTGTTGGGCTCTCCAAGAGAGGCGGAGGAATTGAACTTGGGTCGGCCATGTCAGCCGTGGGCAAGGCAAATACCCTACTCTTGTGCTATCGCTCCAGCCCACATGTATGCATATATATGTATATGTTTTAGAATTGAAGTTTTTATACCTTTTGAACAAATACACAGGGGGAGTATTGTTGGATCACACAGCATTTCAAATTTTAGGTTTTTTAAAGGACTCTCCAACAATTATCATAAAGGCTGTCCTAAATTTACATCCTCACTAAATTTATGAAAATTTATTTTCTCTATGCCTTGCCAACACATGCTACTTCATATTTTTTATGCAGTCCATTCCCATAGATGTGAGTTGATTTCTCATTGTGGTTTCGATTTGCTTTTTTTCTAATAAGTTTTTCAACGGCCAAGACCCAGAGACTATAAAACCCAGCTCCCAGAAGAGAACAGCATAGAGTCTCCTGCCCCTACGCCTGGCTGTCCTCGCCAGAGCCCCTTGGAGGGGGGTGGGTTGAGTTTTCCTCCCTGCTCCGAGCAGAGCTCTGGCAGCCATTTGTTGTGTTTTCATTATATCAAAGTTTTTTAGTTTGATTAGTCCCATTTGTTTACTTTTGCTTTTGTGTAATGTTGGCTTTAAGTACCTAAAGAAAAATATACAATTGATGTCCACATTATATTATTTATGTTTTCTTCTATATAGCTTATAGTTTTAGATCTTGTATCCAACTTCAATGCAATTTAAGTTAATTTTTACATAATGATATTACATAACAATCTACATAGGATATGGTTCCTTCTCTTCTTTCTTTCTTCTACCCTCTTCCTGGATTTTTTTCTACCTCCTTCTCTATTTTCTTCCATGTGATTTAGAGGTTTGTAACATCATTTGTTGAAAAGGTTTTCCTTTATTTGGGTCTTCTCTCCTTTGTCATAGATTAACTGTGATACTTGTGCAAGTTTATTTTATAGCTTTTGATTGTATTTCTTTAGTTGGTATGTCTGTTTCTGTGGCTTTTCCAGATACTTGAAAAGAGAGACTTTTTAACTGTAGGATTAGCTTCAAATGCTATTCAGACCAAATTCAAATACCATCAGACCAAACCATGGACTTATTTAGTAGTTAAGTTATTATCTAATGGGGGGGCGGGGATTATGCCACACTCAACATGTGATTAATCCTCAGGGCACTACTAATTTTGGAGCCTCTGAGCACCTCCAGGAGAGATCCCTGAGAACAGAGCCAGGAGTAAGACCTAAGCACCAGTGGGTGTGGCTCCCAAGAAAACTGAAATAAAAGCATGCCAATCTAGGCACAAATATGTCCTCCTTTTTTCACCACACCCATCCTACACTAATTTCAACACTCTCATGGCCATAGCCAGACATGGACAAAATATCTATCTTGATTCCAGGTTTTCACTACCAATTATGCAAGTTAAAATATATAGAACATATAATATATAGACCGTACTGGGTCTAGGTGAAAAGCACATTTCTTCTTCCTAAGTCACCAGCACAGGATGCATGGATGAGAAGAAGTCAGAGCAAGAAACCAGAAAAGAAGCCTGTGCTAGAGAGAAGTAAACTAGTTTGCAAAGGTCCTAAGGCATTAGAGTTTCATACTTTCAAAGATTTCATTACCACTAATTGATTTTTTTCCTTTTCTTCTAATTCCCCTTTTCTATACCCAGTGGCACTTTTCTATATCCAGTATAATCTATCAAATAACCCTTCTACCCTTTTGCTTTTTTTAAAAATTATCTAGTGTGTCTGTTGAAGTGGAAAAAAAGCCCGAATGCCTATCTATAAGTCTGTCCTGAACCTGAGGCAACCCGCCAAGTTGAGTCTGTGAACAGAAAATGTACCTCTGGAGCAGCCATGACACTTAGAGTGTCTCTCCATGCTGAATGCTCTGGGGACCCTCCCGGAATCTAACTTGCGATCCTGCCATGATCCCTGCAAATAGTTTAAGTTTGGTAGCACCAAATGTTTTCTCTAAGTCAAACAAATCACAAGAGAAAAACTGGAGGTTGGTATTTCACTCAACCCCATAGAAGAGGACAGAAAAATATTGCAGCTGAGAGATTGTTTTCAGTATAGTTCTGGGTGGGGAATTAGATTACTTTAAATATTCCTATCATCTTTGAGGAATTCATCAGAAATAGCCTGTCAGGCATCCCGCGTTCAACTTGGTCCCATGTCTCCAAAAACTGACAAAATATCCATTAGGAGGTCTTGTCTGTGAATGTCATTAACCTCATATTGAAATCTTATAGTCATTATTGCTACTCCTTATTCTTTTTTTTTAATTTTTATAATTTATTTATTGAATCACTGTGGGAAAAGTTACAAAGCTTTCAGTTTAGGTCTCAATCATGCAAATATCAAACACCTTTCCCTTTACCATTACTTATTTTTTACCACGAAGAACCCCAATAAAACCCCACCCCACCCCTCCTAATGCCTGCGAGGCAGATGACACTAGTTGACACTCTATCTGCTTTGATTAGATTCATTGTTGCAATAAAAGATGAACCACTATTATTTAGAGTTTACCCCCTCCCCCCAAATCAGACATGCTGAGAAAGCATTGTGAAGTGATTTGCTTTCTACAGCTGGGTTCAAGAATTAAATGTTGGTTTTGGATTTCTGCTATTTTGCTAATTAACCCTGGAAGTATTTCTACTGAGAGTCAGATAATTAAGAGATTGGTTTCTGTGCTCTGGAGTCGTGGCCGTGCTGGAGAGCCGCTCGCGGGGGGCAACTGGTGGCCTCGGTAGGGTGTGAAGGACGGACTGGAACGCCCCCCTTCCCATGAGGTTTTAGTCTCCCCCACACCCCCGGCTCACACCTGCTCTCCACAAGGCACCCATGTGGCCGCCATCTTCTTTCCAGAGAGGAGAGGGCGAATGGGGCAACACCCTTTCCCCTCCGGGCAGACATGATGGCCTGGATTAACGCATAGTCCGTTCACTTTTCTGCTCCAAGCTGCTGGGTTCTGCATTAAGTCCTTGTGCTTCTGGGGCTGTGGCCGTGCTCCAAACTTAACTCTGATTTTCAGGGAGAAATGTTGGGTGATTTACTTCCCATTGATCACTTTGTATATACAGAGGTGTCGTGCGGCCACATAAGCGGCCGTGCGGTTTGGAGGAAAAGTCCTAGTTCCCGCATACTCAAGCTATGCTTGTGGAGGCTTCTGGTCACCGGGGTACCATCTGAGGGAGGTGGGATGCGGCACCTATCCCATCTGGGACTTCCCGGTGATCTCGGCTCTTTTTGGAAGCTGGTGCCTTCTCCGGGAGCTGTGGAGCCAGCCCTCCATGTGGCCCTTCTCTGCGGCTGTATGCTGTAAAGATGGCACTGGGGGGCGGGCCGTGGGCGTGACTTCTGGAATCAGAGGTTACCTGGGAGCCAGGGTGGTCCCGGCAGTTTGGAGGAAAAGTCCTAGTTCCCGCACACTCGAGCTATGCTTGTGGAGGCTTCTGGTCACCGGGATTCCATCTGGGGGAGGCGGCTACTCCTTATTCTTAATCTTTAATCTCAAACAGCCCAAATGCCTCCCAGGTTCTCCTCTCTCTCTCTCTCTCTCTCTCATTCTCTCATTCTCACTCTCTCTATCTCTTCTTCCCCCACCCCCATGATTAGCTCATTACAGTTGCTCTTATTGGTTCATTGTTAGATCACTGTAAGTCTTCTTCTTCTACAGCTTCAGCTCCCCCCGCCCCACCCATATTCCTCAATTTTATTTTCTCTTTTTTCCTCACTACCCTATCCAATAGCCTACAACAAAAATTCCCATGCAGATACTGAAAGTCTAAAACTCTCTGACCTGCTAATATAAACTCTCAGCATTCATCATATTACCCATTCAAGCCATTGTTCTTTTTCAGTGGTATCCCTGTGCTTCAAAAAATATACTTCTATGTATACAAAACCCATTGCTTGTATCAGTGGTCTTCTGCTTGCTTTTTAGCATTATGCAGGGTTTCAAGTAAACCCTAGAGATAGTAGTGTTAGTAGTAAGACCTCTCTGCCCTTACCTTATAGCTACAGTCAAGGCAATTTATTTCTGTCCTTTGGCACAGTTTGTGTGTTTCTTCAAAAATATATCATCATCTCCCAATTTTTTACTCCACTCCAAGATAAATAATCAGATGACCCTGCACATCCGTCTTTCTTACCCCTTATCTGAAAGTTCATCTCTTGAAATAACTTTTGTGTGCCTTTTGGAGATCATTGCCTACCAGTAGCAAAACTGCCTATATGTTCATCATCTCCTCTGACTGGCTCCTTCCTTCCTCTGCTTAAAGTTGGATCTCCCCCAGGGCTACAGATGCTCTCACAGTTTTCTAACAGGAGTTCTTTTCTCTTCTACTTCTTTCTGGTCAGTTGGACTGGGGAGAAGAGAACTGGAATCCTCCTTGTTAATGCTTTGCTGCTTCTAGATCAGTATCCCATCCTCTTTAAATCCTCCAGTTTCTACGTGACGTCATTATATTGTGCTTCTTACTTTTCCCTTCCTTCCTTCCTTCCTTCCTTCCTTCCTTCCTTCCTTCCTTCCTTCTTTCTTTTTTCTTTCTTTTTTTTTCTTTTTGGGTCATATCAGACTATGCACAGGGATTACTCCTGGCTTTGCACTCAGGAATTACTCTTTGGTGGTGCTCGGAGGATCATATGGGATGCTGGGAATCGAACCCGAGTCAATATCGTGTAAGGCAAGCGCCCTACCCACTGTACTATCGCTCCAGCTTCACTTCTTACTTTTCTTCCTTGTGACATTCATCTATTAATCCTTGGGTTACATTTTTTGATCCTTGAAGATTTTATTGCTTGATGCATTGTTACCTACTCCAATATATTTCTGTCATAGGTCTTTATTATATGTCATGGGCCTTTATTATATAAATAGATTGATCCTCCTAGGGCTAGAGCGGTAGCACAGCGGGTAGGGCATTTGCCTTGCCTGCAGCCAACATGGCTGGCCTGAGTTCGATTCCTCCGTCCCTCTCGAGAGCCTGGCAAGCTACCGAGAGTATCTTGCCTGTATGGCAAAGCCTGGCAAGCCACCCGTGACGTATCCAATATGCCAAACAAAGTAACAAGTGTCACAATGGAGACGTTACTGGGCTCACTCGAGCAAATCGACGAACAACAGGAGGACAGCGACAATGATCCTCCTAATAAATCTATTGCTCAGTTCCTTGATTCCCTCTCTTCTAAAGATCATACTACAGATTTTATGTTTACCAGTAATAGTAATCTGTCTTTATGTTATCATTATCTCTCTTTCTAGATTAGCTATTAGGGCTCTAAGAACCTTTTACCACACCAAAATCTACTTGGTCTGGCAGTTATCCACTCACTTCTTATCTGTCTTATACTCATTTACCTCTCTACCAGGATTAAATTCTATGATCAATTATATTTCCCCCTTGAATATAGCTTTAGTTCTCTCACTTCTCTTCATTTTATTATACTTTCTTGTGTTAAATTACATAATTTTTAGAAATATGCAATGTTAAATTAATTCAAGTTAAATATCCTACACAACCAATTAGTAAGGGAATAAAAAGGAAGTCATGACCAGTTATAGAGTTCTTAAATAATTAAGTGTAAGTCTGCTAAGGGACTGGAGCAATAGCCCAGCGGGTATGGCGTTTGCCTTGCACGTGGCTGACCCAGGTTCAATTCATCCGCCCCTCTCGGAGAGCCTGGCAAGCTATCAAGAGTATCTTGCCCGCGCGGCAAAGCCTGGCAAGCTACCCATGACATATTCGATATGCCAAACACAGTAACAACCAGTCTTAAAATGGAGCTGTTACTGTCCTGCTTTAGCAAATCGATGAACAGCAGGAGGACAGTACAGTACAGTAAGTCTGCTAGATGAGATGAAAAAACAGTTATCTTCTAAAACAGTCATAAAGTATGTATTCTACTAGGCAGAAATTTCTTGCATTGCTACTGGACCTAAAAAAATCCAATTATAAGTTAACATGCAACTTCATCTATTACCTGGGACCTTTATTCAGTAATTAACAGTAAGCTGAATTAAATTCACATATATATATATATATATATATATATATAATCCTTGGGTTACTGTCATCATTATAGGAAAAGAAATGGCCCTATGGACTCATAGTTTTTCCTTAATTCTTGGGCCGAAAAATAAAAAAAAAGAATTTGAATACTAGGTAAATTCACAAATGTCATTAATCCAACATTATATATATTACAGCGGTAGGGCATTTGCCTTGCATGCAGCCAACATGGCCGACCAGAGTTCAATTCCTCTGCCCCTCTCAGAGAGCCCGGCAAGCTACCGAGAGTATCTCGCCCACACGGCAGAGCCTGGCAAGCCCCCTGTGACGTATTTGATATGCCAGACACAGTAACAACAAAGTCTCCAATGGAGACGTTACTGGGCCCACTCGAGCAAATCGACGAACAACGGGAGGGCCTTTATCTTTATCTTATCTTATTTGCAATACAACAAATAATGGGGAAATTAGTCAATTAATACTCTGGCTTTAAACTCACTCATAATAACTAATTTAGAAAGATTCTTACTTCTTTGAACATAAAATAATTCCTGTATTATTACTTCTCTGTCTATCCAGAGGAGCTTAGTCTATGGAGTGCTGGGAGAGGAACCTCACTCAATACCTATATTCAGAATCGAAGAGACATTTACTACAATTTGGTGGAGTTTAAGAAAATAGTATGAGGTCCCCAACGTGGTGCTGGTCTTCTTCCCCTCCCAGGTCAGTTAACACGCCAGTATTTGAACCCAGGACTTGGCTTTTGCCATGCAGTCGCCCTGGACGTAGTCTAGGATCCACGGACAAAAGCAGCCCTGAGCCTCTGTCCCCAACACGGTGCCGGTCTTCTTCTCCACCCAGCTAGTACCCCCCTACACACACACCAGGTTCCAGTGGGGGTGTGACATCTTCAGAAGTGGGCGTGACTTCTGCAGAAGTGGGCATAGCCTAACTTTCGGTGGGCAGTCATTAGCGCGACCACAGATAGTTTACTCACACCAAGTAATCTAGTGTGACATCTCAGTACCCATACCTACACACTAACATGAAGAAACAACGCAAATCCCCACCACCTGGGGATGAAGATGAAAAGAATACAGAAGCCTCAGTGGTGCTACTCACCTAAAGGACCTCTATGAGAAAGAATTCAGATATAAAGTCATAAAGATGTTCAGTGAACTCAATGAAACAGTCAGACAGATATCCATGACAGAAACAATTGAAAAATTACAGGAAGAATTGAGAACAGAAATATCATGAATAAAAGATTCCATAGATGAAATTAAAAAAACTCAGTCTGTGCCCTCAACAGTAGAATGACCACAGCTGAGGACAGAATCAGTGAGCTGGAAGATCAGCTGCACCAAGCCAACAAACAACAACAAATGGCAAGAGACCTCAAAATAGCTCTAGAGCGAATCAGAATCCTAGATGATTCCAAGAGGAACGACAGACATTAGAATCATAGGAGTACCAGAAGCTCAGGGAAACAATCCCAATGAAAAAACCACGGTTAAACAAATCATTGCTGAAAAATTCCCCAAACTCGACAATGCAGCCATTCAGATTCAAGAAGCCCGAAGGGAGCCAGCTAAAAGAGACCCTAACAAAAACACTCCAAGATATATCATAGTTAGAATCATGGATGCTGCGGATAGAGACACAATACCGCAAGCAGCAAGGTTAAAGAAGGAAATCACATATAAAGGAGTACCCCTTAGATTCACAGCAGACTTATCAGAGGAAACCCTCCAAGCCTGAAGGCAATGGTGGGATATAGTGAAGAAACTCACTGAAATGAATGCTTCACCAAGAATACTCTATATGGCTAAACATCACTCAAACTCGAAGGAATGGTACACTATTTTGTAGATAAACAGCAGTTCAGGAACTTAATAGACTCAAAATCAAACCTAAAAGAAGGGCTAAAGGGGCTACTATAAGACAAGATAAACTCTACAAGCACAACAGACCCTTACAGAAAGATGACACAAAACCCCATAACAATAATTTCTCTCAACGTCAACAGTCTAAATTCACCAATTAAGAGACACAGAGATGCAAAATGGATTCAGAGACAGAACCAACATTCTGCTGCCTACAAGAAACTCATCTGAACAGTCAGAGCAAATACAGACTCAAAGTTAAAGGGTGGAAAACAATCCTGCAAGCAAATAGCTCCTTCAGAAAAGCTGGGGTGACCATACTAGTATCAATTTCGGGTTGGAAAAGGTTAGAAGGGACAGCAAAGGGTATTTTCTATTCATCAAGGGATATGTACAACAGGAAGAAATCACACTCTTAAATGTATATGTACCTAATGAGGGAACAACTAAATATTTAAAACAAGTGCTAACAGATTTTAAGGAGGACATTTCTAGTGACACAATCGTAGCCAGAGACTTCAACATGGCCTTATCACCTCTGGATAGATAAACAAGAACAAAACTCAGCAAGGAAACATTGTCTTTGAAATAAGAAATAGAAGAGAAAGGGCTTATAGACCTATACAGGGCTTTACCTCCCAAAAAGAAAGAATACACATTCTTCTCCAGTGCACACGAAACATTTTCCAAAATAGACCATTTGCTAGGACACAAAACATACCTCAATAGAATCAGGAAGATAGAAATGATATCAACCATCTTTTCAGACCATGATGCACTGAGAATAGAAGTGAATCACACACAGACACGGAGAACGAAATCAAACACTTGGAAATTAAACAACTCAATGTTGAACGAGTGGGTCAGGAAGGAAGTCAAGGATGAATTCAAAAGAGACCTGGAAGCAAATGAGAATGAAGACAAGAGCAATCAGAACCTATAGGATTCAGCTAAAGCTATGTTAAGGGGGAAAATTTATAGCTCGCAAGCATTTCTCAGGAAGGAAGAAAGAACCGACATAAACAACTTGAACTTACAGCTCAAGATCTCAGAAAAGGATCAACAAAAGGAGCCCAAATCAGGCAGATGGAAAGAGATCATTAAACTTAGAGCATAAATCAACAACATGGAAGCCAAAAAAATCCGACATTGATCATGAAAGCAAGAGCTGGTTCTTTAAGAAAATAAATAAAATAGATAAACGACTAGCAACACTCACAAAGGAAGAGAGAGAGAACCCTAATAAACCAAATCAAAAATAAGAAGGGGGATATACAAAAGAAATCAACAAAATTCAAAAGATCATCAGAGACTAATTTGAAAGTATATGCCACAAAACAAGAGAATCTAGAAGATATGGATAAGTTATAGATTCCTATAATCTCCCAAGGCTGAATCAAGAAGATCTAGAGTACCTGAATAGACCTATTAACATCAAAGGAAATTGAAACTGTAATAAAAAGTCTTCCCAAAAACAAAAGCCAGGGCCCAGATGGATTCACTAGCGAATTTTTCCAAACATTTAAAGAGGACATATTGCCAGTTCTTCTCATGCTTTTCCAGAAAATTGAAGAAACAGAAACTCTCTCAAATAGTTTCTATGAAGCCCATATCTTTCTAATACCAAAGGGAAACAAAGACATCACAAGAAAAGGAAACTACAAGCAGATATCTCTGATGAACACGAATGCGAAGGTTCTCAACAAAATACTAGTAAACTCTCTCAAACAGTTTCTATGACTCCCATATCTCCCTAATACCAAAGGGAAACAAAGAAACCACAAGAAAAGAAAACTACAAGCAGATACCCCTGATGAAAACGAATGTGAAGATTCTCAACAAAATACTAGTAAATAGAATTCAACAACTCATCTAAAAGATCATACACCATGATCAAGTGGGATTCATCCCAGGGATGGAAGGATGGCTTAACATTTGAAAATCAATCAAAATAATGCATCATATTAACCAAAGAAAAGATAAAAACCATATGATCCTATCAATAGGTGCAGAGAAAGCATTTGACAAGATCCAGCACCCGTTTATGATGAAAACCCTTGCCAAAATGGGGATAGAGGGGACTTTCCTCAATATAGTTAAAGCCATCTACCACAAACCTACAGCAAACATCATCCTCAATGGGGAAAAACTGAGAGCCTTCCCCCTAAGATCAGGGATGAGACAAGGATGCCCACTTTCTCCACTGCTGTTCAATATAGTACTGGAAGTACTTGAAATAGCGATTTGGTAAGAAAAAGATATCAAGGGCATTCAGGTAGGAAACGAAGAAATCAAGCTCTCACTATTCGCAGATGATATGATACTATACTTAGAGAACCCTAACATCTTTACCAAGAAACTTCTAGAAAAAATAGACATATATAGTAAAGTTGCAGGCTATAAAATCAATACCCAAAAGTCCATGGCTTTCCTATATGCAAATAGTGAGAGAGAAGAAAGCGACATGAAAAAAATATACATGAACAATTCCGTTCACATTTGTGCCCCAGAAAATTAACTACCTAGGAATTAGCTTAACTAAGGAAGTAAAGGACCTGTGCAAAGAAATCTACAAAACACTACTTCAGGAAATAAAGGAGGACACGAGAAAATGGAAAGATATCCCTTCCTCATGGATCGGGAGAATTAACATTGTCAAAATGCCAATATTTCCCAAAGCAAAGTACAAATTCAATGCGATCCCTATAACGATACCCATGACATTCTTCAAAGAAATGGAGCAAACACTCCTGAAATTCATATGGAACAATAAGCCCCCAAGGAATAGCTAAAACAATTCTTGGAAAAAGAAAATGGGAGGAATCAACCTCCCTAACATCAAACTCTACTGAAAAGCAGTAATATTTATAACAGCATGGTACTGGAACAAAGGCAGAGCTGCAGACCAATGGAACAGGGTTGAATATACTGACATCTCCCCCTAAACATATGATCATCTAATCTTTGACAAGGAATCAAGAAATGTGAAGTGGAGCAAGGAAATTCTCTTTAGCAAATTGTGCTGGCACAATTGGATGGTAACATGCAAAAGAATGGGCTCAGATCTCTACCTAACACATGTACAAAAGTAAGATCAAAATGGATTGAAGACCTCAACATCAGACCAGAATCCATAAGGTACATTGAAGACAAAGTTGGAAAAAAACTCCATGATATTGAAGCTAATGGTATCTTCAAATATGTCACACCACTGGCCAAGCAAGTGAAAACAGAGATAGACAAATGGGACTATCTTAAACTAAGAAGCTTCTGCATCTCCAAAGAAATAGTGACCAAAATACAAAGACAGTCTACAGAATGGGAAAGGCTATTCTCCGGATACACATCTGACAAGGGGTTTATATCAAGGATATACAAAATACTGGTTGAACTCCACAAGAAGAAAACAACCAACCCCATCAAAAAATGGGGCGACAAAATGAACAGAAACTTTCTCAAAGAAGAAATCTGAATTGCTAAAAGGCACATGAGAAAATGCTCTACATCATTAATCATCCGGGAGATGCAGATCAAAACAACAATGAGATATTATTTCACACCACAGAGACTGGCCCACATCCACAAGAACAAAAGCAACAAGTGCTGGTGTAGCTGTGGTGAGAAAGGGACCCCTCCTTCACTGCTGGTGGGAATGCTGACTGGTTTAGGCCTTTTAGAAAACAGTATGGACAATTCTCAAAAACTTAGAAATTGAGCTCCCATTTGACCCAGCAATACCACTCCTGGGAATATATCCCAGAGAGGCAAAAAGGTAGAGTAGAAGTGACATCTGCACTTGTTCATTCATTGCAGCACTCTTTACAATAGCCAGAATCTGGAAAAAACCTGAGTGCCCGAGAATAGATGACTGGTTAAAGAAACTTTGGTACATCTACACAATGGAGTACTATGTAGCTGTTAGAAAAAATGAAGTCATGAAATTTACATACAAGTGGTACTACATGGGAAGTATCATGCTAAGCAAAATGAGTCAGAAAGAGAGGGACAGACATAGAAAGATTGTATTCATCTGGGTAACATCAAGTAGCAAGATAGGACACTAACAGCCAAGAATAGCCGAGATAGGTACCAGGAGGTTTACTTCATGACTTGGAGGCCAGCCATACACAAGGGAGCACCAAATAAACATTGTTGGGAGGATCCTCCCAGGATGGGAGATGCATGTGGAAAGTAGACAATAGACTGAATATGGTTGCCACTCAATGCCTCTTTTCAAACCACAGCACCCAAAAGGAGAGAGAGAACAAAAGAGAATGGCCTGCCACAGAGGCGGGGGGTGGGGGAGTGGGGGGGGATGGGGGTGGGAGGGATACTGGGATCAGTGGTGGTGGAGAATGGGCAACTGGTGGAGGGATGGGTACTCTACCATTGTATAACTGAAACCCAGGCACAAAAATTTGTAAGTCTATAACTGTACCTCATGGTGTTTCACTAATAAAAATTTCAAAAAAAGAAAAAGAAAATAGAATGAGGAAGATAAAAAGATAAAGCGTTATGATTATCTTCTCAGATGTCCATTTTCCTTGGGTTTTGTCCAAGTACCAATCTATACATTTCCAAAGCTGGAAAAGAACCACAGAAAAAGCGAAGATGAAGCAATTTCTAGGGATCACAGAGTTTATTATAATTTATGTTTGTACCAGCCAGAGTAGAAAGATCTCCTAATATGTAGGACTCTGATAATGTCTTCAGAGGTTTATTGCCTTAGCAGTGGAGTTAAATTGACCCTAGATTAAAGGCATGAAATGATGAAACTAATTACAAATAACTCAGCATATCCCAGACAAAGCCCAAAGATATTAAAAACAATACATTAAGGTTGGCATCCAATAATAAAAAATTCACAATGCCTGGCATGCAATAAATAAAATACTAAGAATATAAGAAGCTAGAAAAAGTGATCTATGACCAAGGGAAAAATATTGTCAATAGAGACAGATTCAAAAATGAAACAAATGATAGAGTTAACTGACAGTGAAATTATAACAGTGATAGATAAACATACTCTACGTGCCCAGGAACACTGGAAAAACATGGATGCGATGAAAGAAATGTAATATATTTTAAAAGACAGAGTATAAAAATACAAAATATACTATCTGAAATGAAAAGTACAATGAATGGCATTAATACCCGACTAAATATTACAGAAGAAAGCTAAGGGAATTTGAATGTTGATCATTAGAAATTACCCAAACTAAGCATCGATGTGGAGAAAACCTGAAAAATAAGCAGAGCACCAATGACATGAGGGATAATATTGAGTAATCTAATATAATCATAATTTGAATACCAGAAGAAAGGGAGAGTAGGAAGAATCAGAAAACATATTTTAAAAATAGTCAAAAACATTTTCAAATTTGATTTAAATTCAAGCCTTGCAATTTGGAAAGGAAATAAACCCCCAACACAAAGAAAAAAATCACCGAAGAATCATCATAATTAAATTACAGAAACAAAATGAAAAACAAAAAAAAAATAAATGAATCAGAGGAAAGAAGACACGTTTCCTATTAAAGAATAAATAATACACCTGGATGGTATCTGAGAATTGCTTGTGTGGGAAGCCCATTGACATCCCCTCTGGAATCTTGTAACACTCAACCCCCAAATCTCTGATGTTAATCAAAAACGGTGGCTATATTACCCACAGATAGTTGATTTTATAAAATTGTAAAAAATTAGATTATATCAATAATGATAGAAGAGTGACAACATTAATAGCATGTAATAATCCTAGTCATGCCAATCTATCTATAATCCTATTCAAGGACAACATTTTGAACAAATATCACTTCTTCCATAGTCCCAATTTCCCCTATTTGCTAAAATTCTTGCATTAGCATTAAAAAAGCTGTCACTGGGCCAAAGAGAGATCAACAGGCTGGAGCATGGAGATGCATACCGGAGGCCCAGGTTCAGCCCCCATCACTGCATGGTCTCCCACTGCCAGGAGTAGCTCCTGAGCATCACTGATCAAGACAAAAATAAAAGCAAAGATATTGCAATTTCTCTTATTTGAAAACAAATATGTTCTTTCTTGACTTCAGAGTCACCTCTAAGCACATTGTATTTTTTTTAAAAAAATCTTTTTATGAGCTATCTTTATATGAACTGTATGAACAGATTGTTTGACTTTGCTTTTCTCATATTTTTCTTCTCCTTAATCTTTCTTTTTGGCTCATGTTCTCTTTCTTTTTTCTTCCTCCCTCCCTCCCTCCTTCCTCTCTCCCTCCCTCCCTCCATCCCTCCCTCCCTCCCTCCCTCTCTCCCTCCTTCCCTCCCCCCCTTCATTCCCTTTCTCCTTCCCTTCCTTCATTACTTCTTTTTTTCTTTACATCACTTAATAAGAAAAAAATGTTCATCTGTTTTAGGAGTGCAATGTGACAACATGATGTGCATCATCAAAGTGATAGTACCCCTCCACTATCCAGAGGACCTTTTCTTTACACTCCTCATCCTTGCCTCCACCACTTGTTAATCTCAGCTCTGTGGTCAAAATCAAAGGGTTTGTTTCCAGTGAACATGGTCTCTCCCCTTGCTTTGTTTTTAACAAACCACATATGAGTAAGCTCATATTCTTTGATCTTTGTTTTTCTTCCAATTCACTCTTAAATCTACTTTAATCAAATAAATCTACTCTAATCAAATATTTATCTAAGAAAACTAGAAAAGTTTTGTCAAGATCACCAACTATTTTCACCTAATTAAACATAATGTCAATCCACAAGCCATGATTTTTCCCTAACAATAGCATTTGGTAAATGTGATCTTTCCCTTCTCCTTTTCAAACTTACTTTTTGACTTCCCAAACTCTGCACTCTCAGAAGATTTTCCAGTTTTTTTTTTTCAGTCTGTTTCCTTTCCTGATTTATTCCTTACCTTAGCCTATGACAGTGCCTTAGAGATCAAATTTGATCCTCTTCTCTCATCTCTGCATTTACTTCTTTGGTAATTTGAGTCTCACAGCATTAAATGCTTGCTAATGACCTTGAAATTTATATCTCTAGCCTAAATCTCTCACCTGTTATGGGGACTACTACATATAATTAACTTAGTCATCATCTCTAATCAGGCGTTTAATGAGGATCTCTAGCGTAACATGCAAAAAATAAATTTTTTAACATGCAAAAAATAAATTTTTCCTCCCTGCAAAGAAATATTTGTCCCTCAGTCTTCTCCATGTTAACAGTGGTGTTTCTACTCTTTCTAATACTTGATCTAAACCATTATTGTTCTCCTTTAAGCCTGTCTTCTGTGAATATATCTTTTATACTATAGACAATCTCTCAGCATATCTGTTAATTCTCCTTCCAAAATTTATCTAGAAGCCAACCACCTCCTACCTGTTCCATTCTTGTCTCTAGGTATGTCGTGGTTCTCTCTCATCTAGTTTATAGCAAGAGTTTCTAACTGGTCTGAGTCTGCTGACATCAGCTATTTTGAACACCAACAGCCTGAATGATTCCTTGAAATTTAAGCAATTTCATTTTAACTAAAAATTCACTGTTAGCTTTCCACACTACATGACAATGGAGTTAATAAAAATCTATACGTTTGGTTCTTATTTTGAGGATTAATTAATATAGGAACATTAGATGTTATAAGTTATCACAGAAAAAAATTGTGGAATTATACCTAGGCATAAGAAGACATTGAGAAGAGTAAGCAGGTAACATAAACATTATGCCCTAACCATCCTTCCCTTTCTTCTTTCTCCCAACACCACCAAATCAGTAACCATCACAGAGAAAGTGCCTTGAGGAGCAGAGATGGCCAGAGTTCATGCTTTGTGCACAGGAGTCTTGAATTTGATCCTCTAGATGAACTATTTTGTCTTCCCTGCCTTTGATGTATATGGCATTCAAGAATTTTTTTGAAAAGAAACTTTGAGACAGCTGTGGATTTTTTTTTGGTGAGGGAGGGGTCATGCCCACACTGTCCAGGGCTTACATCTGGATCTGCACTCAGGAATCACTCCTGGTGAGTTCAGGGAACAATATGGGATGCTGTGCTTTTGGATCGAATCTGGGTGGGCCGTGTGCAAGGCAAGTACCTCCTTTGAGCACCAAGGGGGAGCTGTGGATTCTGGCTAAGGATCTCAGGAGTCTTGCCCACCTGTTAGCTGGGTGCTAGGCAGACAGTCTTCAATGTCGCATGCACTCCAGCTCCTTTGGGTTTGGGGGAGTCTGGAGGGTGTAGAGGACATTGACTTAGATAATCACTCACAGACCAGAGAACACTTGTGGGAGTCCAGGTTTTCAGAATACCACTGGAGCAAAACAAACAAACAAACGAACAAACATAACAAAGACAAAACCAAAATCCCCCAAACAACATTTGGATACACTGATGAAAGGAACAGAGTCCCGCTCCTTACCGCCACCACCTGAAGCAGCAGCAGCTCAAAGAGAAAACTTGGTCCAGTCATTTATCCCAGGGAGAGAGGGAAAGCTGGGGAGGGAGCACTCTCCTTCCCCAGCTGTGCAGAGGCCTGCCAAAGGGACTGTTTCTCTCACACTCCAGCCTGAGAACAAAACCTGGCCTTGCAGCCGGGCAGAGGTGGAGGAGAAGCTAATCTCTGCAATCAGAGACCATGAGGAAGCCAGCCTACAAACTGCTGAGAAGACCTCACACAGGACACTGCCACTTGGCCCAGTAGGTATCTGGCATTCCTCATTTCCACCCACCCCCATCTAGGCCTGTGGAACCCCCATCTCTGTGGAAACGCCCGACGGTGGTAGGGGTGGATTTTGGTCGGCCGTCCGTGAGCACAGCCAGAAACTTGGCAGAATCTGCCGGTCATGGACAAAGCACAAATTTGAGCTTCAAGGCTGTGTTTAGGAAAACAAAAGAGGCTGGGAGCCCTGGCAGTGCCTTGCAGGGTGGGGAAAAAGCCTACGAACAAAAGAATTCGGCCACAAGAGGGAGCAAGAAGTGTAGAGAAGGTGTAAGCAGCAGTCTGCGCCTCAGCATCTCTAACAGGGCGGGTGGAAGAGATCTTCCTGTCAAATATGCAGTCGGTTAGGACAGGAGGTGCCTTTATTTTTTATTTATTTATTTATTTATTTATTTATTTATTTATTTTTCCATCCCTCCACCAGTGCCCATTTTCCACCACCATGGATAATATCCCTCCCACCCCCATCCCCCCATCCCCCCGTCTCTGTGGCAGGGCAATCCCCTGTGTTCTCTCTCTCCTTTTGGGTGTTGTGGTCTGCAAAAGAGGCATTGAGTGGCAAACATGTTCAGTCCATAGTCTACTTTCGACATGCATCTCCCCTCCTGGGAGGATCAGGAGGTGCCTTTAACTGCGAGGTAGCAACACTTCAAGGAAAGAAAAAGTCAAAGCAATGTGAATGCACTAAAGAATCACAGTCATTTTCTCCTCAGCGAATCCAAAGACATGAGATGTGTCATTTACTCGGTAAAAAGCATTTAAAATAGCAGTTTTAAGGAAATGTAATGAGCTACAAGCAAACAAAGAAAGGAAAGGTCAACAGGAAGTCAGGGGGCGGGGGAATGTACAAATCAAACTAGATGTTTAACAAAGAGATGGGAATCATAAAAGAACCAAGCAGAAGTTGGTAGCTGAGATTTGAGATTTTGTTCTCAAACTCTGCCCCCCAAATTTAAAAATCAACAGTCTCGAACCCATTTTAAGAGACCATCACATCCTAAAATGGTCTCAAGTCTAAGATGCCGATAAGAAAGCCAGATAAGGATAAAATACAAAAGGACAAAAGAACACCAAAGACCACATATTCCTGATAAATACAGATACACAAATTCCCAACAAAACGTCAGTCAGTCTAAATCAAGAGCGCATTGAAAGGATCAAACACCATGATCAAGCAGGACTAGTTCCAAAGAAACAAGGACAGTTCAAATAAATGTGATACATTATGTTAGTAGCATTAAACATAAAATAGGATCTCAAAAGCTGCATCAAATGCATTTGATAAAATGCAGCAGTCTTTCTTTGAAAAATATTTTATTTTTATTGTTGAGGGCTCGTACTTGGAGACCACCAGAGTGATACCCAAAGGAGCTCAGTGGGTCACATGGTAAAGCACCTTACTTGAACCACTTGACCACTTCTGTGGCCCCTTACAAGATATTCTTTCAAATTCTCAATAAATTCGGTATAGACAGAATATGCTTCAATATAATCAATACCATGTAGGACAAGCCCACAGCTTCCTTGGTGATACAGCTTTGAAAACATTACTTCTAAGACCAAAATTGACTTGGCAATTTTAATCTATAAACTAACCTGCCTGTTTTTTTTTTTTTACTCCCCACTAAAATTTGTATGGAATCACGAACATCTCTGAATAACTTAAGCAATCCTATAGTGGTCTGGGGGAGAACAAATCAGGCATTATTATTCCTGATTTTGAATATATGAATATGACCATAATAAAAATCATAGTAGTGGCATAAAAATATCAACAAGAAGGATCAAGAATTCAGAAATAAATTGATCCTGGCATTATGATCAACTAATATTTGATGAAGAAGCCAAGAGTACTCAAAGGGGAAAGACTAGCCATCAATAAATAGAACTGGAAAAAAAACTGACAATCACAGTCCTTCCAAGAAGGAAACTAGACAGCATTCATGAAAATTATTCTGAAATGGATTAAAGACCTGAATGGAATACATGAAATAATGAAATACATAACCTGAAAGGGTAAAGGTCCTAGAAGAAAACGTAGTTCCTTGACATTGGTGTCAGCAATAATTTAGAAAAAAACAAAAACCAAAACACTATAAGCAAAACCAGCAAATGCAAAATTAACAAGTGGTACTGTCTCAAACTGAAAAACTGTACAAGCAAAAGAAACAGTTAATAATGTTTGAAGGAAACTACAGTAAGGAAAATTATTTGCAAATGAAAAGAGATCTAATTATAAGAGGTTAATATCCAAATTACAAAAAGAACTCATACAATTCAATAAACAATAAACAGATTAATGGGAAAAACAAGACTTTCTCCTGAAGGAAGACATACAAAAGGGCAACATATTCAAGAAGAGGTGCTTAACACCACTAATCAGAGGAATGCAAATCTAAACCACAATGAACTAGTACCTGAAACCTATTAGAATGTCTTTTATCCAAAAGACAAAAGACAACAAATGTTGGTAGCTACATGGAAACAAAAGAACTTTATTGTTCCTAAAGTATCATGAAATAGTCCTCTTTCTTTTTACTCACGTTTCTAGTGTTTCTTTATAAAAGCTTTTAATTGAACTATCATCATTTACAAGAATATTACTATTTCTGTCTTAAGATTATAATGTGACCATATCTTACCCACTGCCAGAGTGCCAGTATTTCTATAGCACAATCCCTAGGTCTCTCCTACCTGACCCTCCATCTTCAGCCACTGGCTTCCTCAATTTTCTTGGCAGTATCTAAGTGTTTGCTTTGTTGGCCGTTGTCTAGTTCCTGACCTTATTTCTTTGTCATTTATAAGAGATATCATCTGGGAGCTGTTTTTTCTCCTCTGATTCACTTCAATTAGCATGTTGCTCTCAAATATCCACTAAGTTTTGGCAAAATGTAAACTTTTATCTTTCCTGACAGTTGAGAGGTATTCCATTATGTATATATACACGATTATGTCTCTACCCAACACATCAATTGTTGGGCAATGAGCAGCTTCCAGATTGTGGCTATGGTGACTAGTGTCACACTTTTAGCCTTAATGTCTAATTTATCTGATATTAAAATAATCATCCAAGCTTTGTCTTCTTTTTCCCATCCTTGTTTTTAATCTATCACTATTAATTTTCATCTAAATTTTTTTCATTATAGAAAATATAGTGTGAGAAAAAGCTTTTTCAAAAACTAGTCTACCTTTAAATTGGTGAACAGTCCATTCACAATTAACATAAATTATTGACTGGTTAGATTTATGACCACTATCTTTTTTTTTTTTTGGTTTTTGTTCTATATCTTGAGATTTTTTTTTAATTGAATTACTGTGAGATACGGGCTGGACTGATAGCACAGTGGTAGGGTGTTTGCCTTGTGCGCAGCCAGCCTGGCCGACCCAGGTTCGATTCCTTCGCCCTTCTCGGAGAGCCTGGCAAGCTACCCAGAGTATTCAATATGCCAAACACAATAACAAGAAGTCTCACAATGGAGACGTTACTGGGCCCGCTCAAGCAAATCAATGAACAATGGGAGGACTGTGAGATACAGTTACAAAGCTTTCATGTTTGAGTTTCAGTCATACAATGATCAAACACCCATCCCTCCACCAGTGAACATTTTCCACCACCAATGTCCCCAGTATCTCCCCGCTCATCCCAATCTCCTCCTGCATTGACGGCAGACAATTTCCCCCATACTCTCTCTCTACTTTAGGACATTATGGTTTGCAATATAAATACTGAGAGGCTATCACATTTGGTCCTTTATCTACTTTCAGCACACATCTCCCATCCTGAATGATCCCTCCAACCATCATCGACTTAGTGATCCCTTCTGTATTCTAGCTGCCTTCTCCCTCAGCTCATGAGACAGGCTCCCACCTATGGAGCAATATTCTGGGCCCTTGTGTATACTGTCCTTGGGTGTCAGTCTCCTATTTTGTTATTTTATATTCCACAAATGGGTTCAGTCAATCTATGTCTATCTCGCTCTTTCTGACTCATTTCACTTATCATGATACTCTCCATGAACATCCACTTAGAAGCAAATTTCATGACTTCATCTTTCCTAAAAGCTGCATAGTATTCCATTGTGTAAATATACCAAAGTTTCTTTAACCAGTTGTCTGTTCTCTAGCAATCGGGTTGTTTCCAGATTCTGGCTATTGTGAACAGTGCTGCAATGAACATACAGGTGCAGATGTCATTTCTACTGTGCTGTTTTGACCATCATGTTTTGTATTTATTTTCCCTGTGTCTTCTGTCTTCTTCTTTACTGACTTCTTTTGTATCAAGTACTTTAAGGGAAACCATTTTAATATATCTACAGAGTTTTTCACTTATTTTAAAGTTAACACAGTGGGTAGGGTGTTTGCCTTGCACGTGACCAACCTGAGTTTGATTCCTCCATCCCTCTCGGAGAGCCTGGAAAGCTACCAAGAATATCCCATCCACACGGCAGAGCCTGGCGAGCTCCCTGTGGAGTATTCGATATACCAAAAACAATTACATGTCTCACGATGGAGACATTACTGGTGCCCGCTTGAGCTAATTGATGAACAGTGGGACAGCAGTGCAGTGCAGTGGTATTTTAAAGTTATTTTAGTGGTTGGTATAATAGTACATATAGTAGTACGTAATAGTATGTATCCTAACTATACATAAATTAAGTTAAATAGTTATCACTTGTCACTTGTCAGTTGTCATCCTGTTGACCATTGATTTGCTTGAGCAGGCACCAGTATTGACTCCATTTGTCCCTGTCATGTGCTAGTGTAGCCCAATGGCATGTTGGGGGCTCTTTCAGGGTCAGGGGAGTGAGGCTTGCTATTGTTACTGTTTTTGGCATATCAGATACCACAGGGAGCTTGCCAGGATCTGCTGTGGGGGCGGGACACTCTCATTAGCTTGCGGGGATCTCTGAGAGGGACGGAAGCTTTGGGGGAGGCCTCTAATAGCTTTTACAGGTGTTCCCAGTCTACCGAATGCAAGCTTTTGGTATACTGGTCAGCTGCGTGCTTCAGGAAAAACTGCATTGCTCTTTTCCATTGCTTTATTTTATAATCTCTGGATCTTGGCCATTGATGAGATTACATGGAGCCAGGGGTGGTTTGTGAATGTGGCTTGACAAGCTACTGGAAAACTGGGAATCTGGGAGGAGGAGGCCCAGTCTCAATCCAAGCAATCTTGGAGACTTCAGCCATGGGCCCTGCATACTTGGATTCCTCTGATGGTTCCTTCATGGGTGAGGCTCGTCCAAGCGTGTGGAGAGTGGCCTTGAGCATGGCTGTGGCTGGGTTCTGGAGGTTTCCAACTGCTGGGGCTCTGCTTGGGGCAAGGAGGGAAACTCAACCTGCCCTTCTCTGAGTGGGCTCCAGTGAAGACAGCCTGGCGAGGGGGCAGGAGATTCTGCCAATATAAATAGTTATATAATAAATTATTATAAAACTTTGTTCCAGTAAAATTGATTTCCTGTCCTCATTTATGCTATTATCATATTATATCTGCATATGCTGTAATTCAATAATATAGCCTGCTAATTTTCTTTATGCAATTTTTCCCAAGAAACTCAGATTTATCTGGTAAAGATTTTATTTCATTTTGCTTTCAAATAAAGAATATTTTAGCTTGGCATAGGAACTGTTTTTTTTTTTTGAATGTCATTTCACTGTTTCTGGTCTCCACTATTTCTAGATAGAAGTTACCAAAGCTCATATAATTTTCTTCCTATACTTGATAAGTTACTTTGTTTTGCTACATTTAGAATTTTCTTTTAAAATTTTAGACTTTTTGTAGTTTAATTATGATGTGTGTAAGCATAGAGTTTACAGAGATTATGTAGTCATTGTATTATTTTTGTTATTATAATTTTTGACTCTGGAATTTCCATTTGGTTCTTTTTTATAGTATCTATTTCCTTACTGAAATTTCCTATATATAAGTCATTATCATAATTTCCTTTAAAGTTATTTACACATGGTTTCATTTAATTATTTTGACATACTTATAAGAACACTGTTGAAATATTTGCTGCTAAGTTCAACAGTAGAGCAATTTCTACTGACAGATTTTACTGCTATCACATTTTCTATATCTTTGCTAACGTCAGAATTTTGTATTGGAAGCTACACATTTAAAAATAAGACAGTAAAAGGAAAAAACAAAAAAAATACTTTAAAAGAGAAAAATAAATAACATAAAAGCTTGGCAACACTGAATTCTGATGTTTGCTTAACTCCAAAAGGTTGTAATCATTTTAGACTAGTTGCAATTAAACTAGACATAATTGGAAAAGTCTCCATCTGTATGGGTTGTTTCTTAATTTTCCACTCAAATTTTTTCCTTTTATTTATTTTTTTACACTTATTTCTTAGTAATAAGTCCTGTTGCTGCAGTCAAACACCATGTGACTAGAAGGGTGTTTGAATAACTCTAGCCCCCAAACACTGCCAAACTTTGATAAGGGAGCTATGTAGAGCATTGTATTCAAAATCCAGGCCTTTTCAATTCTTTCTAATGGATTCTTGATTTTTTTTTTATGTAGGAGTACCGCTATTTATTCAGCTACTGACTAGGCTGATTGAATTGGGCATGAATTCCACCTTACTTTTTTCCCCATTTTTTATAATTTTAGTTATTGAATCACTGTGAGAGTAGTTACAAAGTTTTGGGTTTAAATCTCAGTCATACAATGAAACACCTGTACCTTTGCCAGTGCCCATTCTCCACCATTCAAACCTCCAGTATACCCCCATCCCACACCCTCCACCTACCAGTGGGACAGATGATTTTCACATTACTCTCTCTCTACTTTGATTACATTCAATATTTTGACACCAGACCCACCATTATTATTTGGGATTTTACCCCAACACTCAGATCTGCTGAAAAAGTAGATTTGTAAAATATGCTTTTGTAAATTGTAAACTGTTTACAAACGTAAACAATTTGTTTTTTGTTGCTGGTTATGAATAACATATGATGTTTCCCAGCTGCAGTAGTGGCCGTTCGGTTTTGAATTTCTGAAATTTTAACAATTAAATCTGGATTTCTGCCAAAAGCTGCTGGGTTCCAAGATTTCTTTCTGAGTCTCTGGGATCATGGTCATTAAGCAGCTTGATCAGGAGCCACAGAGGCCGTTCATGGGCTGCGACTCGGGGTCTTGTTGGGACAGGGAGGAAAGGGGTGGCTCCACCCCCATCCCTTGAGGCCCCACATGTTTCATCACTGAGGGCCCAAACCTGACTGTCCAATGTCCTCTGGAGGATGGCAGCCACCAAACTGCCAAGGGGGAGCAAGCAGAGGGACAGCACCCTTTCTCCCTTGGGGTGGCCCAGCAACAGTAACCTACTGCGGGGTCTGGTCGCATTTCTGCCAAAAACTGCTGGGTTCCAAGATTTGTTTCTGAGTGCCTGGGATCATGGCCATTAAGCGGCTTGATCAGGAGCCAGAGAGGCCGTTTGTTTGCAGCGACTCGAGGTCTCATTGGGGTGGGGATGAAAGGGCCGGCTCCACCCCCATCCCTTGAGGCCCCGTGTGTCTCGTCACTGTGGGCCCAAACCTGACTGTCCAGTGGCCTCTGGAGGATGGTGGCTACCAGGCCACCAGGGGGAACAGGCCAAGGCACGAAACCTATTCCCATCTGGGGTAGCCCAGCGCCAGTAACCTACTGCAGGGATTAGATGCATTTCTGCCAGAAGCTGTTGGGTTTCGTGATTTGTTTCTGAGACTCTGGGATCATGGCTGTTAAGCAGTTTGATCACCAGAGAGGCCATGCCTCCAATTATATAGCTGATCCAGATGTGGTTGTGGGTGTGTCTCCCACATACCTAACTTTTGGCCATTTACTTTCTTTGTAAACTTTGCCCCAAGTTTTTGAGGTCTGGTCAATGGCACAGCAGCAATTTTGGGGTATTTGGAAGTCTGAAGATGCCATTAGACTGCTGATGCACTTGCCTCACAGGTACAGAGTGACCTGCTGATGACACCATAGCACCGATTTTTTTTTTTTTAAACTCAGGCACATGGCTTCCCAGGTGGCCCGGAATATATACAGACTTGTCTAATCCTTTCTGGTGCTCTCATTGCCAAGTTCTCTCTGTATCTCTGGATGGTTTGCCATGCCTTCTAACCAAACCACACCTGGGGCCAGTAGACCTATGGTTTTTTCCTATTTGTTTTCCACTATATCTGCTACTTATGCTGACAATGATACAGGGCAAGGGTTTTTGCTCTCTACTTCCAACCAAATTAGCCCTTTCTGGCTATGAAGCTGTTGATTTTCACAGCCAGCTCCTCTCAGGAAAAATTCGAGTTCACACCAACTGAGTTAGAGGGGATGGGATGGCCCTAGGCTGGTGACCTCAAACTCCCACTGTTCTTACTCAAAATGCCAGCAGTTTTTCCTGAATATATGCTTCCAAATTTGCTGTTTGTCTTTGGTTGATTTCCATGGCACCTTAGTGACTGTTACTGTTTTTCATAATTTTTGTCATTTTAAAACTTGTTTATTTGTGGAAAGAATTTTCTGATCTCTTCAATTATTCATAGTTGGAAGTCCTATCTCCATATATTTTAACCACATTTATTGCTTAAATAGCTATTCTGCATAAATTATGAAAACATAAACAATCCTGCAACTGAGGCAGACAATGTAACTGTACTTATTTTATTATTTACTTCCGTTTTTTGGGTTTAAAATTTACGGTAGGGGCCAGAGAGATAGTACAGGGGGAAAGGCTTTTGTCTTGCATGCAGCTGATCCTGCTTCTAAACCAGCACACTCTTATGGTCCTTGAGTCCTGCTAGGGTGACTTCTTAAGTTTTGCCAGGGTAACTTCTGAGCACAAAGTCAGGAGTAGCCCCTGAGCACTATCAAGTATGGTTCAAGCACCCCTAATCCCCAATTACTTTGCAATTTCATTTTTATAGATCAAATCTCCAAGCCATCATCTTAATATAACAGTTTTACTACTATCAAACATATAGGATAAATTATTTCTTCACTCCCTGCCCCACCAAAATATTCCTCTTAAAGTCCTTAATAACTCTATTACAATTGTAACTTCTTGTTTTGGTCTGTTGTATTGCTAATATCCTGGAGCATGCCTTTATTTCTGTGTTGGCACATTATTTTCCAGATTAAATATCATTTTTTTTGGAGAGCATCTAAATTAGTGATATAAAAACCTGGTTTCTGGAGTTAGTATTCTTGCATTCACATTCTAACTCTATACTATTTGTTGTGCTTATTTGGCAACTTAGCCAAACTATGCTTCAGATCTATTTGTAAAGTGGTGGAGAAAAAAAGCATTTACTTCACAGAATATCAAAAGAGAAACTATAGAAATAGTAACTACTGTCATCTTGGTAGAATATATTTGGTGGGGCACAAGGAGAGTTTTGAGAAATGTGTAGAGATTTAAAATTTAAGACATTACATAGCTTATAATTTTCTTAACTCTTGATAGTGTTCATCTGATTGGAAATATCATCTTAGGGTAAAAATTAATTATTTTTGGAATTTTGAAGGTGTAGTATTGTGATCATATAGCTTCCAGTGTTACTCCTGATAAACTAGATGATGTTTTGGTTTATTTTTTTTCTGGTAAGAACTCTTTGTTTTTAATTTTGGACATTTTTAGAATCTTTTCTCCTCAGAAAAAACTTTTTTCTATACCCTAAGAATGAGATTTAGATTGACCCATGGGAAGACTTAACAAAATAACCTGTTTTATCTGACCCTAATTGTAAAGAAAGTAATTGCTCAGGATATAAATAAATGGTATCTGTCTCATTATTTCTTTCCTTAACATTACTGGATATAAGTTATAATAATAACCACATATATTTACTTATTCAATACTTGATTCCAAAATTAACATTCTTGGTATAAAATATGAACTTATTTCAAATTTTAAAGTTAAACTGGTTAGGAAATAAAAGAATGCCTCGTTACCTTTATCAGTTGTCTGAACAGTCCTCACTATAAATATAAAGAGCCATAAAGAAATCTTCCAGCCACTACTAGACCTCTACATATGGCCTTTAGACACACATCCCCTACCCCGTACAACAAATTCTTCCCACCTACTGCTCTGTATACTCACCACTGTCATCCTCAGCTATGGAATGCAGAGTGAAAGGTAGTGGTTTGTATAGCTCTTTTGTTCATTGAATCCTCACATTGATCAGTCATTAGTAGTGGGTCACCTTATAGGGAAGGGCATCACCTCAGAAGTGGTGTCTCTTTACAGTAGAGATAATACCCCAAATGATGGCCACTGAAGTCTGCAGATCTACAATATTCTCAGGAGCTGGAACCAAGAGTCTTCATCAAGGGGGATGTGGATACCATGTCACAGTACCTACCACACTTTTGTTTTTCCCTGAACATTGTCCATTCAGAACTAAACATTCATTACATTTCTGTTGAATATTCAGTTTGTCTATAGCTTTCAACCATTATCACTTGTCTGCACACTCTTGTCCCTTTTCAATGACCCACCTCATTATAGTCCCACTGTATTTGTGATTTATCAAGTTGCCTCAGGCAATTTTCTTCCTATGGGCAAGCTTGCATTTATGGTTTTATTTCTTTCACAACAGCCAATTCTATGTTTATAAAGAAGTCAGATTATAAATAATGAAAAACTCGTTGGACATGTCAAATTTTTTTCCCTTGGACATGCTTTCATTGCATAACTAGAGGGTAAAGGGTGAAACTGAACTGACTTTAACTCTGGGTTAAAAACTATTGCTTGGGACCACAAACAGCCCCTCCAGCTACTCATTAAACTGCTTAATGGCCATAATCCCAGAGATACATAAATAAAATCTTGGAACCCAGAGACTTTTGGCAGAAATCCCTCCAGATTCAATTATTAAAATTTCAGAATTCCGGGGCTGGAGTGATAGTACAGCGGGTAGGGCGTTTGCCTTGCATGTGGCAGACCCGGGTTTGATTCCCAGCATCCCATATGGTCCCCTGAGCACCACCAGGAGTAATTCCTGAGTGCATGAGACAGGACTAACCCCTGTGCATCACCGGGTGTGACCCAAAAAGCCAAAAAAAAAAAAAAACAAATTTCAGAATTCCAAAATCACGCGACTGCAACATCATATGCTATTTATAATCAGCAATAGAAAACATTGTATTGTGTTGCCTTTTCAGAAGGTCTGAGTGTTGGAGGAAAATCCCAAATAATAATGGTAGGTCTGGTATTGAAATATTGAATGTAATCAAAATAGAGAGAGAGTAATGTGAAAATCATCTGTCACACATATAAGGGAAGGGTGCGGGATGGGGGGGTATACTGGTGTTTTTGGAGATGGAAAATGTGCACTGGTGAAGGGACGGGTGCTTCATCATTGAATGACTGAGACCTAAACCCAAAAGCTTTGTAACTGTTCTCACGGTGATTCAATAATTAAACTTTATACTAAAAACAACTTATTGTTTGTTCCCAGATAGTTGACTTATTTTGTGTTTTCTCAAGAACAAAATTTTAGTGTACTTTACTGCCACTCACTCCCAACACATGAGAACTCTACTTGTATTTCTAAAGAGTAAGAGTCATTTCCCTGAAATAAGAGAAACTAGGTCAGCTACAACTACAAAAATTTCTTCAAAGCTTTTCTTTATTCCATTAAACTGAGAAGATGAGTTGAGAAACTCTACCATCTACATAGTAATGTTAGTGATATTATGCATCTCTGAGCAAACTTTTGAATCTCTTTTCTTAATATAATTGCACCTAAGTGCATTCTTAAAGTTCAATGATTGATTATTGCAATACTCTGTGATTGCATTTCTTTGTTGTTCATATACAACAGAACTAATGAGATGATACATATTCTGGCATTAATTTAATTCATTCGACTGTATCTCCATGTATTGGGCTGTAATCTCTAAGTATTGTCCCAGCATAAGTGTTGTATATAAGAATTATTCTTTTCCCACAACATGTATAATAACACTTAAGATTTAAAGGCACATCCTCCTCTTAATGAATGAACTAGACAACATTCCAACCTTAATTTGGATAAGTTGTTCTGTTACCACCAATTTCTGGTCAAATCTCCCAACCGCTTCTGAGCAAGACTTCTAAAGTACACACAAATAGAAAATAGCATGGAGAAATAAAAGAAACTCCAGAACAAAATGAAATCTAAAGTGAGTCTCAAGAAATGCATGGTGAAGAGAAATAAAGGAATAGTTGATGAACTAATTGCATATATGCTGTCGAAATTATCTCTGTCTCCAAACCCTCTAAAGGGAGAAAATAATCGAGATGTCATTTTGAACTTTCTATATCCCCAAAACTCTTACATATAATCTGTCATCAAAGAGGCATCCTTTTAAAATTTCTTTTCTCATTGTAGGAATTTGTTAACAGGAGAACCGTTAGGTTCCCTTGGTTCTTTTTCTTTCTTTTTTTTATAATCTAAAAAGCACACTTGTCCAGTATGACTAGATAGGGATAAAGGTTTTGGAATATTGAATGGGACAACCATTTCTTTTAGAAAAGCTACTGCATAGATGAAATTAAAGTAGGCATAATCATTTTGCTATCATCTCCTAATTATCTGTTTGGCACAAGAAATATAACTATTGGAACAAAATTGGCTTTTGTTATTTCTGTTGTAGCTGTTTGTTTATTCAATCATTATAAGTTGCATTTTATGTAAAGCCAGTATTTTTATGAGACTCTATGGATAATGGAAAAAGATGACAATGTAATGTAGTTATATTCCCTATCCTGAGAAATACAGCATTTATTTGGAGAAATTTGAGGCCAAGGTAAAATACAATTGTGTTTTGGAGTTAGAGGGTACTTTTAAGATCTCCATGTACAAGTTTCTCATTACAGATAAGGAGAATTCAATACTGAGAGCTAATGCCTTATGATTAATTTAGAACCATTCACTTGATTAGTAGTATAACTGGGGTGAGAACTTCTGTCTTTCTATTCCTAGTTAAATGTACTTTTTATTACTAAATTGTCTCCATGGTCTGCAGTAATTTAATTTATGAATCAGTATATTCTAAGAATTTTTCATTTACTTTAATTTTGTCTCCAATGGAGATGTTACTGGGCCCGCTCGAGCAAATTGATGATCAACAGGAGGGCCTTTTACTTACTTAATTTTGTCAAGAAAAATACTTGACATGCAAAAAAGTAGCAAAAATATATTGAGGTTTTTATACTACCACTAAGCCTAAGAAATAAAATACTAGCTACAACAGAATCTCTGTGTAACATTTTTAAATCTCTTTTCCACATATCCTTCTCAAGAGGAACCAGTATCCTGGAATTGCTGTTTATCATTTCCATAAATATTTTAAACCTCACTATGTGTGTATATATCTATAAACAATATATTATTTTGCATGTTTTAAAGCTTTCTAAATAGCATCATACTTATTGTGTTATTAGGAATCTTTGCCTTCCAACATGTATTTTAGATTTATAGATATTAATATATGTGATTCTAGTTCATTCTTGCAGTATGTATGTCATCATTTATCCATTTTTAATATTTTTGTTCAAAGACATGTAGAGTTGGTTGCTTTTTCTATCATTTCATGAATGTTGCATGTTGTGATTGTGACTGTATACTTATTAGAGTCAAATTGGTATATTTGAACATGCACATCTTTATATTTACTAAATTCCAATTTTAATTTTAAATGTGCTCCACCCACCTTGCCCTCCCTTCAAATTGCTATGCTCAGTTTTGTAAGTATACCTGCCTACTCTATACTCTTTACTTTTCAACTGAGTGCAAGCAAATTTGAGAATTTAATGATAGAAAATTCTGACATAGATCACCATCTATGAAGACTGAAATTGGAGAGTTAGTGAACATATGGAATGGGTCATACTCTTTGGAATTTCAACTAAGTAGAAATGAAACTGAGTGTATGGAGCGTCAGTATAGAGGGTAGGGTGCTTATCTTGCATGCTGCCGACTTGGATTATATCCTAGACATCCCATATGATCACCCAAACATCTCCAGGAGTAATTCCTGAGTGCAGAGCCAGGAATAACCCCTGAGCATCACCAGGTATGCCCCCCCTCAATTGAGATAATGAAATATTTGGGGCTTATGGTAATCTCCAAAGCAAGAGTCAACATTATGTGCCCTAAAATGAAAGGATTATTCTCTTGTGTAATAGTGGGGACACTGTAGAGAAGAATATGTTTATCAATAAAAATTGTCCAAAGGCTGTAAGGAGCAACTGTGTGAATAAAACTTGGTTGATGTTACAAAGATGTTCTTCCCAAAGCATTTTCTCTATGGTCAATTCTAAAATCCAACTATTCATTTTCCTAAAATATTCCCCTAATAAATTGTAAAAAAATAATGTGAAAAGGAAGTTTCAAGCAAATTACTAGATTATTAAGACATAATAATTAAATATTCACTTTAGTGAGGGCTTGGGTAGAGGGATAACTGAAGACTATCCATGAGAGCACAACTAAATTTTAAATGGGCCTTTCAAGACAGCCAGAGAAATAGTACAGCAGGTAGGTGCTTGCTTTGCATGTGGTTGACCCAGGTTTGACTCCTAGCATCACATATGGTACCTGATCCTTCCAGGAATGATCGCTTGGGTGCAGAGCCAGAAGTAAGTCCTCAGCACAGTAGGTGTGGCACCAAACAAAACAAACAAAAGAATAAATGTGCCTCTTAAATACATTTTTGTTTATTGTCTACTCCATGAAGTATCCCCATGGCTTCTGACTATAGTTGCTCCGTAGTGACTTCATACAGAACTTCCTATCTCTTCTAAGACCATTACCAAATAATAAATTTTGTTATAAATATTCAAGGTCAGAGATTCATGTATGGTGGATCAGATAGTATCTACTATAGCATGGAAAGCCATAGTGAATTAATGCGACTATTTATTTGTTCTCAATTCTTCTAAGTGGTTAAGGCTCTGAGCTGGGTCACTTAATTCTGTTTCCTTGGCAATAGTTTGGGTTGATCGACACTACCTCCACTACCCAGCTGCCGCCACACTCCAGGACGCTTTCCGGACCCGCGTGGCAGCTCTGGCCGAGACTCACGCACGACTGAAGATCCACAGAACAAGATAAGTGGAACTCTCTGAGACCTTGGACTCCAGGCTCGGTGGACGCAGGGACAGAGATTCTCTGCTTGCTCCCACCAACCACAGGTGACAAAGGGATTCTAATCAGGAGCCCCACCCTACCCTGCCCTGTCTTCTTCCACCAACCACCCAGGGATCGGATTGCGCACAGAAGACCCACCATACCCAGATAAATACCCTACTGGCAGACTTCTACTATTGACACTACCTCCATTACCCAGCCGCCGCCACACTCCAGGACGCTTTCCGGACCCGCGCAGCCGTAAAGCGGCCGCACGACACATCAAAAGACACTAAATACCCATCGTCCGGAATTGCCGTACCATTTTTGATAGGGTTCAAATATGGTAACACCTACGAGGGCGATTAGAGGTCGCCCCAAAAGCCTCTATCCCTCTCAGAAAGACTGGCAAGCTACCGAGAGTATTCCACCCGCACAGAAGAGCCTGGCAAGCTATCCGTTGTGTATTCGATATGCCAAAACCAGTAACTACAACTGGTCTCATTCACCTGACCCTGAAGGCTTCACCGACATGGCAGCACTGAGAAGGATGAGAAAGGAGAGGCTTATAAAATCTCAAGGCCGAACTAGGATGCCACAACAAAGGAAGACAAAAATGATCGTCTGTACTTTCAATGCACATATGCTAGCATCAGATACATCCATCGAGGACCTGATGGTACAAGCGCAAATGATCAAGTATGACATCATTGGTCTGACCGAGACAAGAAGGCACGAATCTCACCATGCCTTTTTCAACACTGGAGAAGAATTGTTCCTCGGAACATGCGATAAAAGAGGTGTCAGAGGCGTCGGTGTCCTTGTCAACACAAACTTGGCCAAGAGCATTGATTCATTCGAATGCCTAACAACCCTAATCGGACGTTTACATTAGAATAGATGTGGCTCACTGCCGGCAGTTTCTATCTTCGTTGTCTACGCACCAACATCTCATTATGATGAAAGAGAAATCGAGAAGTTCTACATGGAGCTGGAGAAGTTCTATAAAGAAGACCACACCTTCTACAAGATCATTGTGGGTGATTTTAATGCCAAGATAGGACTGAGAAGATCAGCTGAAGAACTTCATATCAGGACCCATGTCCTAGAATGGAACGAACAGGGTGAGAGACTGTCTGAGTTCATCATGTCAACCAAGACTATCCATGGTAACTCACAGTTCCAGAAGGCAGAATCTAAACGTTGGACATGGGAGTCTCCCGGTGGACGATTCCACAACGAAATAGACCACATCATATTCAATCAACGGTTTTGCCAGACTGATGTCGCTGTTGTCCCAAAATTTCAAACGGGATCAGACCACCGTCTCCTTCATGCAAAATTCTACTTCACAGAGCGGGGAGAAAGGGCTGCAAAGTTCAAAAAGAGAACTCCCAGAATGACCACCAACTGGGAACTCTTTGGCAGTATTGCGGCAACATGGGAAGATGCCATTGTTGACAACATTGATGAGGAATACGATCGACTGGTTCAGCACCTCCATGAATGTGCGAGGAATGCCAAGAGAGAGATAGCCACACAAAAACGCCTGTCTTTGAAAACTCTTGAGCTAATTCACCAGCGTGGTTTGGCACATGCCTCAGGCAACCGCAGCTAATGTCTGAGCTCGCAAAGCAGTGCAGAGATGCGATCAAGGAAGACCTCAAAGAGAGAAGAGCAGAAGTGCTGGTAGATGCGGCAGAAGCTGGGAAAAGTATTTGTAACGCCCGCCTGTCCTTCGCCAACTACAAGACCAAGATGACTGCCCTCCGACGTCCTGATGGATCCATCACATCCTCCAGAACAGCAATGGAGAAGATTATCCATGACTTCTACTCAAATCTCTTCGATAGCCATGTCCACTTGCCGACATACCAAATTCCACAGGATGGATATGTCGTTCCCAACGTTCTCCCTTCCAAAATCCGACACGCCATTTCGTCAGTTAAGGGTGGGAGGGATATTATCCATGGTGGTGGAAGATGGGCACTGGTGGAGGGATGGGTATCTGATCATTGTATGATTGAAACCAAAGCACAAAAAATAAATCTACAACTTTAAAAAAAATAAAATAAAATAAAATAAAGGGAAAAAAAAAAAGAAACGAACAGCACCCGGCCCAGACAAGGTCAGACCTGAACACCTGAAGAACCTGCCGTCAGTACTCATCAATACACTGGCTTGGCTCTTCACATGCTACCTGTCTGAATGCAAGGTTCTGTCCCAATGGAAAACCAGCAGGACCATACTACTGTTCAAGAAGGGAAACATCCATGACATTGGCAACTATTGCCTGATCTGCCTATTGTCTGTCATCTACAAGTTGTTCACTCGAGTCATCCTAAGTAGGATTGACAGAACACTAGATGAAGGACAACCAGGTGAGCAAGCCGGGTTCCGCAAAGGATTCAGCACCATTGACCATATCCACACGATAACCAAGCTTATTGAGGTTTCTCGGAAGTTCAAGATGCCGCTGTTTAACGTTCATTGATTTAAAGAAGGGCTTTGATTCTGTTGAGACAGAAGCGGTCATTGAAGCCCTAGCCAATTAGGGTATTCAAGCCCAATACATCAAGATCCTCCGTGAGCTGTATTGCGGATTCACTACCAGGATCTCACCATTCTACAAAGAAGTGATCGTTGATGTCAAGAGAGGGGTTTGGCAGGGTGATACCATTTCACCGAAACTCTTCAGTGCCACCCTTGAGAACATCATGTGACAACTGGAATGGGAAGGAATGAGAGTGAAGATAGATGGTCGGCAACTACACCACCTCCGCTTTGCTGATGACATTGTTTTAATAACACCAAACATCAGCCAAGCGGCACAAATGCTGGCCGACTTTGACCGTGAGTGTGGAAAGGTAGGACTATAGCTGAATCTTATGAAGACAATGTTTATGAGAAACAGCCTCGTTCCTGATGCCCCATTCGCTCTCAACGGAAAGACCATCTCCAAATGCAACAGCTATGTGTACCTAGGTCGAGGAGTCAACATGACAAATGACCTGGCACCCGAGCTGCGCAGGAGGAAGAGAGCGGCTTGGAACGCCTTCAAGAATATCGAAGAAATAGCTAAGAGGACGAAGAACCTCTGGCTCCGGGCACATCTCTTTGATTCCACTGTTCTTCCTGCATTGACATATGCCTCAGAGACCTGGGCCCTATGCAAACAGGATGAGAACGCTATTCAGGTCTCCCAAAGAAGAATAGAGAGAGCTATGCTTGGAATATCACGTTTCACTCAAATGAGAGAAAGAATCCGGAGTTCCAATATCCATCGACGATCGAGAATCAGGGACGTTGTCTCATTTGCCAAGGTGTCAAAAATCAGATGGGCTGGTCACATAATGAGTTTTAAAGATGACCGCTGGACTAGAGCTGTTACGGACTGGATTCCACGGGATGTCAAAAGACCGCGTGGCCGCCCACCTACCAGATGGTCAGACTTCTTCATCAAGATCATGAACGATCGGTTGGAGGCTCTTCATGTTCCCAGAGCGAACAGATGCCATTGGGCTACACTAGCACGCGACAGGGACAAATGGAGACGTTACTGGCGCTGCCTCGAGCAAATCGACGACTAACGGGAAGTTAAGTGATATAAGTGATTAAGTTTGGGTTCTTTACTAAATTGCACTTATATGACCACTCAATTACAGCAGGAATGTATAGGGTGATATGTTATCAAATTAAAATATATCCAATATTCAACCTTCTAGGACAGATATGTAAAATAAATAAGTCAGGACTATGGGTTGTTAACTAATATATATATTAAATATTAAAATATTTTGGAAGGATATTTAAAGATACATTATTATGATAATTAAATACATTGCTGCTAAGTGGACTATAATATAAATAACAATTTGATTAGAAATAAACACGTACATGAAATGACCTCAAGAAAATATGGCAAAACATGGCAAAATAATTCACAATTTAATTTAATTAATTTATTTTTTATCTTCTTATCATTTCTTATTTTTTAAATTTTAGTAATAAAATTATGTTGCTTATAAAACCATGAAAATAACTTATTATTTTAGGAATTAGGATAAATTATGTTCTATACATCTAGTATTTTTAAGGGAGTCATTCATAAGTTATTAATAGTACACAATAAGAAATTTTCAAATTTATTTGTGAAACAAGGTAACAGTTTAGTGGCTTGCATGTCTGCAAATATCTGTAATCTGAAAAATTTATAAATAATTTAATTATTCAGACATTGGGACACGTTAGAAAATTTTAAACCAGTCAGCATTTTCTGAGTCACTGAAAGTTTGTGTGAGCCAATTTGTGTTCTGCTCTAATTAAATAACCAAAGCATGACACTTTGAGACAATTTTTGAGTGACCTTATAATGAGAAATATCAACTGCTAAGGGATCGCAATTTTGCTAATTATGAAAAGGGTACCTTGATCGCTTGGTTCTCTAAGAGCCTGCCTTCTGGAGGATTTATGGTTGATGTCATGTGATGTAAAGTAGATGATGAGGACTCATAAGCACATCAATATGTGGAACACATTTGATTACGTGTTCAACTTCTGTGCCGGATTAACATTTTCCATAATAAAAATTTTACTAGCAAGAAATTTAAAAATAGGCTTTGTTCAGTTCAAAATTACTCTTGTCCATTGAATGCAAACAAAGAGAAGGGGACTACAGCATGGAGGGACAAGGAAAAGAGGCAGATATTGGAAGTCAATAAAAGTACAATGTTTATAGGCCCAAGATATATTATCTTAGCACCAAGCCCATTTCCTTCAAGGCCCTAGTTTACTGTTAGGAATCCCCAGTCAGCTGCCTCAACATTTTGGTTTAGGAAGGAAATGTTCTCTCATTAAAGTAGCAAGCAATTTCTATTCTTGATATGTGGCTATTTCCTACCTCTGCTTGAGCCCATTGTACATTGTTGCTCCCTGAATTGCCTGTGAATCAAGTAGATGATCAGATAGAAGGAGATAAGCCTATCAGCAAGAAGTTAGAAAAATCTGGAGACTGCTTCTGATTCAGGTACCCAGAACAATAGGATTTTGAAGTAAAGTGCAAGGATGGAGAAAATCATAAAAATAGAGCTTCGTGGCAAAGTAGGTGCCCTGTCAAATAGACACAGTCCTTTGTCATGTTAAACTATGAATATAATCCCTACAATTTTTATTTGGAAGTTTGCCTATTTTGAAGGTTGATGAGAAAAAAGTAAGTTGAAATACAGAAAATGATTTTCTAAGAACATGTCCTTTGCAAAAGGAAATAATATAGACTAGCTATTAGTGATCTGCTCAAAAGAACTCAAAGGATAAAACCCAGTAACACAAAGAATAATAAAAGGAAAATGACTACTGAGAGAAGAAAGTAACTCTGAAAAGCCATAAAAATTATTTTGAACAATTCTATGGAAGTAAACTGGAAAACCTAGATGAAGTGAATAGTTTTCTAGGAAAATAAAATTTATCAAAACTTAATGCAGTAAGATCAAAGAGAAAAACAATTCTAGAAAAGAACTGTCATTTCGAAGAACTTAAACTCTTCAGAAAAATCAGAGACAGAGATGTAACTCAAGAAGCAGAACATCTGCTTTGCATGTGTGAGATCCTGGTTAGATTCCCACCACCACACGTCTCTCAGCACTTGAGGGGAGGGGGACACGGAGCAAACCCTCACCCTGATCCCTGCAAATTAACAGATTTATTGGTTTCAGAGGAATTCTTCTAAACCTGTTGAAGCCAGAGATATTCAATGTAATTTGAGTTCTTGTAGACAGAAGGAAAGAAGGAAAATTTCCAACACCTTTGTTCATCCATGCAACTTTCTTCCCAAGATATTTGTCAAATATAATATGGGGGCAGAAGCCTAAATAGTTATGGAAAAAAATGGCCGAAAAGCTAAGTGGCACAATAATCATTTAAGAAAAAAGTAAATAATTTCAATTCATTTTTGACTGCTGGATGTTCATTTTTAGTGGAATATAGTCAGTGTTAAGAGCACTATGAATCTTAAATCATTTTCAATAATTGGATAATTAATTTAAATAATGAAATTACTAATTCTGAAAAGAATTACCAATGTATACTAAATCTAGAAGGAAAAAGTGCAAGATATATGCACCAGAGCCAGATAAGTTGATACTTCTATAGTAGAAATATCTGTTAATACCCTAGTCTAGTGATTAAATTAGCATGAGTAATAGTCAAACAATGATTACATTGTTGAATTACATTTCACTTTGACTGCTGAAGTAATATGTATGAACTCTGCAACTCATCTGTGGTATATTCTTATCTAAAATAATCTGAATCTACTGGTCCAAGATCTCATCTCATCCTCCTCCCCCAAACTGAGAATTTTAGATTAAGTGAAACATGATCACTGGTTCATGACTTTGTCTTAATCGAAACAAACTGCTCTAGTTCTGTGGTTTTTAACATTTTTATGTATGTAGACCAACACTGGATACTGGACCACTGCTGTTGGTGTTTTTTATGGGGGGGGGGAATAATGAAAATTAGATGATGAATTAGTTAGTGCATGGTATAATATATGAGAGGAAAAGAAAAGAGGAGAGGATTAAAAAAAAGGAGAAATGTCAATGCTAGAGAGATAATATTGGGGGAAGACACTTGCTGCCAGTTCATTCCCCCTCTCCTTGCTCCCTTCCCCAACCACCAAAGGTCCTTTGAACCCTGCTAGGAGTGAGATCCTGAGCACAGAGCCAGGAGTAAACCATGAGCACTGCTGGTTGTGGTCCCCAAACCAAAACCAACCTATTGACCAAACAAAAGCTAATATTGGTTACATCCCACTTTTTGCAAAAGACGTTTAGCATAAAGTCTGTGATGATTGTTTGGTAATGAAAGACAACCTGAAGAGTGGGAATGGGCATTTTAGGATGCTCCAAGTCATGGAGAGAGGGAAGCTCAGACCTGGAGAATCATGCTTAGAGGCATATGTGCATGAATGGAGGAGGGCCAAGAGCACCTAACTGAGAAATTCAAATCTTTGACATTTGAATGAAAAAAGGTCATATTGATTTGTATCTGATTGTCCCTGAGGTAAGTCTACTAAGCAGCCAGACAAATTCCAGTCACATAAACTCACTAGGCAGAGGGTTCATCTGGCTGTTTCTCCCTGGCTCTCCCTCAGTGCAAGACACAAGAAGCTGGTAGCTAGGAGAAAAAAAAACGAATTTGACTTTCTCCTCTTGCAGATACTAAATTAGCACAATCCATTAACACTGGGACTTTTTTTTTCCTTAAATTTTTCTTAGTGAAACACCATGAGGTACAGTTGTAGACTTACTAATTTTTGTGCTTGGGTTTCAGTTATACTTTTTAAAGCATCTGGAACCTTCTAGGCACAGGTCCCCAACGGGTATTCTAGAGCCAGTTAATGACAGAAGATTTTTTTTTTTGGCTTTTTGGGTCACATCCGGCAGTGCTCGGGGGTTACTCCTGGCTTTGCACTCAGGAATTACTCCTGGCGGTGCTGGGGGGGACCATATGGGATGCTTGGAATCGAACCCAGATCAGCTACGTGCAAAGCAAATGACCTACCCGCTGTACTATGACTCCAGCCCCACAGCAGATGTTTTATCTAACAATAGGTTCAAGCAAACTGGTATTATACTACAGAACTATGGGGTTTCTCCCAGTTCCTTAGCTTTGTTCCTACCTAAACTTTGTTTAAATGCTTTACTGTAGTGGGAAAATGTCTCTTAAAATATACCCTGTTTACAATCTAATATCTCTTTGCATGAGGTGCTATAGAAAGGGAGGAAAATACTGCAGCTGTTCGACTGGGTATTGGGATTTGCATTGGTTCATGTGACTTGCCACTATTCTCATGGCTTTTTCTGCTGAAGTGATGGCATCCAAGATGCTAATAGCAATGATCATATGTGGTTGAAAAAATTATGGGTCCAGAGAGATAGCACAGGGAATTAAGGCATTTGCTTTGCATGTGGTTAAGCTTGGTTCATTCTTCGGCACAACATATGGTTCCCAAAGTACCACTCTGGCATAACTCCTAAACATGGAGCAAGGAATAATCCCTAAAAAACAGCAAGTGTGTCCTACCCCTGCAAATAAGACAAAAACAAAAAACCCGAAACAGCCAATTAGCTCAGTGATCCCATTGCTTTACACGTTTTAACTCATTTACTCCACCCTTTTGCATTCAATACTATATTTCTCTTCATTTCATAGATGAAAGTTATTAATATACAATAGTGATAAAGTTACCTACATAAATGATATGAACAAAGATTTCTAATAACAAAGTTAAGCATTTAGATAATTATAAAATGTGGTTAAATTTATGAGTTTGCAGTAGACAGTTAGTGAGGGGGCCTTCTGGCAGAAAGTGGCAAATTACCTTCTCCAGGAACCCTCCTCTCTCCTTCCCACCTCACATAGGTCACCCAAGGATCCTTCACCCAGTAACAAGCTCCTGAAAAGAGTAACAATCGCGGGGAGGTTTGAAAGTTCAAAGGTCTTTCTAGCCTAAGAGCAATGAGGGATTAACAAAAGCAAAGGCACAAGGAAAGGAATATTTTCCTTTTGGATCAGGCACTTACATTCTCTGTAGAGTGAATGGAGGCTAGCGGAGTAGAAGGATCACAGTGGATAGAGATTGAGACTATAATTTAAGGGCATGCAAAGAAATTGGTATTATCCTATAAAATACCATAAAATATTTTCAATAATAACTGGGTGTGGGGGGAGGGAGTTAATAAGATCAGAGAACTGAGAGGAAGTGGGGCTGGAGACAGAAGAGCAAAGTCTAGAGAAAGGCAGCCATGGTTTGATTTCAGTGGAGCAAACCAATGGAATAACATCTGAGGTTAAGGCTGTCAGAAGTTATCGAGCCCAGGCAGATGGAAAAGGAATATTCAAAGGCATCAGAATTGAGAGTCCTGGGATGAAACACAGATGGACAAGAATCCAGGCGGCCCTTGGAAAAGGGGACAACTAAAATTCAGTGTTTTTGAAGAACAAATGAACAAAACAAACCAAAAAATAAACTCTGTGATGATAAGAACAGAATAATAGTTAATTGAAGGGAGGCCAATGGAAGAGGTGGAGGATGATGAGGATGTATGGATGGGAGGGATTAGAACTTCATTGAGAGAAGAGATCAAGTCTAAGATGGTACAGAGGCAAGGTCTTTCTTGCCCCCCTTTAAGTCACTGTGGCCACTGAGCTTGCCTGATTCTGAATGGGTGGGTGTTTGGGGGTGGGAGGAAAGGGAGAGGAGTGGTAAATAGCCAAAAGGGGTGGAGAGTTAAAAACCATCATTTGCAGATACTCTGGAACCTATAAAAAGTTGGAAACATTTTCCTAATGAGCAAAAACAGTTGGCGAGAAATCCATTTCATTTAACCTCTCCAACCTTAGTTTACAGTTTCCTTTAAATTTTTATAAAAATGGTTGTAGGAAAAGAACCTTGCTCATGTCTATTAGAAATTGTACCATAAGAGAATTCTGCTCAAATGGGCCCTCTGGCTAATGGCACACAAGTTGGCCAATATTGTCAACAACATTTGCACTGTTAATGCAAATGATTAGGGTAGTTTAAATGACAAAGTTAAAATTGGCATTTTAAGTAGATATGACTTAAAGATACGTTTGGTGTTTCCCTAGATCTTAAGTAGAAAGAAATATACATGAACTGAGGAACACAACACACACACACACACACACACACACACACATGCAATCTTATTCTGAAAAATAAGAACTGCTAGTGATTCTATATTAAAACAGGAAGTGGTTTATAACTGTCAAAATTCACATATACATTTTAGTGTTAAGACAAAGCTAACTTATAAAAAACCACATATGTGTACATATATTCATATATTCAGATTCATCCATCCCTGATAATTATCCTGAAATGTGGGAGGTTTTCTATAAGTTGGCTGATATAGTTAATAACATTTAAAATTGTCTTGATCCCCTAGCATAATATAAAGACAAATGTTTTTCTACTCTAATAATGCTTCTGTGATAGCATAGAGAACGTGGGCATAGACAGTATTTGGTAAACTTTGTCAGTGTCTCACTTGACATCAGATTGCTGTGCCCTGGAGATCTTTTCTTCTTTTCTTCTTTTTTAATACTACACATTCTGCCTTCCTATGTTCAGCCATCAGAGTCCATTGTGCTCTGCACAGCATGGGGAGGAAGAGGTATGGTCTGGCTGGAGCATGAATATTGCAAGAGATTCTGAGCCCCAGACAGTGGGGGAGCCTGAGAAAAGCCAAAATTTTGCTTAAAACCTCCTGTCTTCTCTCCTAGCTCTGCCAGAGTGAGCCGGATTCAGTGCCTTTTCAGCTTTGACTGTTTCATGCCTCCAGCAGGCAGTGAGCAAGCAGAGTCAGCAGGCAGGATTTAGGATAGGCAGATTCCCAGTTCTATAAATGTTATAAAACCAAAATAGCAGGCCTTCAATGGCCACATTGCAACATCTATACACTGCTTCCTGCTTTAGTATGAAATTCTCTTCTAAGTTCCACCATTGAAAACTAGTTTTAAAAATACAAACAAGGTGCTGGAGTGAGAGTACAGTGGGTGAGGCATTTGCTTGCATGTGGCCTACCCGGGTTCAATCTTAGCACGTCATATGGTTGCCTAAAAGCACTACCAGGAGTAATTCAACATGCATAGCCAGGAATAATCTCTGAGAACTGCTGGGTGTGGACCTCAAATAAAAGAAAACACAATACAAACAATATGAGTATATCACAGGAAATACAAATATGCATAGAAAAGAAGTTAAACACAGCAATGAAGAAGAAAATCTGGAGGGCCCCACAGAATTCTCCGGGCCCCATACAGAGCCAATATCACTGGGAGGTCCCAGATGGGGTAGGTGGTCCCAGATGCTGTCTCCCTTCCTTCTTCAGATGGAATCCTGATGACTATGAGCTTCTCCAAGCCTGGCTCTGGCATGCGGGTACCAGGACTATTTTCCAAACCACAATGGGGCAGCCCTGGCTCCCAGGCAACCTTTAATTCTGGAAGTCACGCCCACAACCCACCCCCAGCGCCATCTTACAGCACACAGCAGCGAAGAAGAAAACCGGCTGGAGGGTCCACAGCTCCCGAAGTATTCTCTGGGTCCCATACAGAGCTGTTATCACCAGAAGATCCCAGATGGGGTAGGTACTGTCTCCCTACCTTCTCCATATGGAATCCCAGTGTCTATGAGCTTTTACAAGCATGGCTCTGGCATGCGGGTACCATGCGAGTATTTTCCGAACCCCATGGCCGCTTACGCGGCCGCACGACATTTCCTGATATGTAAAGTGATCAATGGAAAGTAAATGATCTAGCATTTGTCCCTGAAAATCAGGCTTAAATGATGGTGGGAAAATCTGAGCAAAAGATAGTGCCCAACCAAAATACATCTGGACTGTGTATTTAACTACGGTGCTATGCCGCCCAGGGAGGAGAATGGTGTCTGTCCCTCTGCTTATCCCCCTTTGCGGCGGTGACATGGTGGCCTGCATCTTTTAGAGCCTAATGAACAGCCAGGTATGAGACTGCATTGACAAGGCACATGGAGCTTCATGGGTTGGCGGGTGGAATCGGCCCTGCTCTCTGCCATGACAATGCTCCGGGTTGCCACCCTCCGGCTTCTGACTGAACATGAACCCAGAGGCACACATACCAATCTCGGAACCCAGGGACTTCTGGCAGTAATCCTGCTAGGTTTATTACTAAAATATCAGAAATCCAAATTTGCATGGCCACTATTGTAGCCACACGACATCATATGCTCTTCATAATCAACAATAGAAAACAAATTTTCTAATGATGTCTTTGTGGCAGGTCTGAATGTTGGTGAAAATTCCTAATAACAATGTTGGGTCTTTTGTCGTAATATTGAATGTGATCAACGGAGAGAGAGAGAAAGAGAGAGAGAGAGAGAGAGAGAGTAAAGTGGAAATCTGCCACACAGGTGGGGCTAGGTAGGAGGGGGGTATACTGGGGTTCTTAGTGGTAAAAAAATGTGCACTAGTGAAGGGACGGGTGTTTGATCATTGTGTGACCGACCGAGACTTGAACTGGAAGGCTTTGTGACTGTTCTCATGTTGAGACAATAAATAAATTAAAAAAAAAGAAAGATGAAAAAAAATAAGTTAAGGTACCCCTAAGCTGGGCTGGAGCTATAGCACAGCAGTAGGGCGTTTGCCTTGCACACAGCCAACATGGCCCACATGAGTTCGATTCCTCCGCCCCTCTCGGAGAGCCCGGCAAGCTACCAAGAGTATCTTGCCCACACGGCAGAGCCTGGCAAGCTACCCGTGATGTATTCAATTTGCCAAACACAGTATCAACAAAGTCTCCAATGGAGACGTTACTGGGCCCGCTTGAGCAAATAGATGAACAACGGGAGGACAGTGACAGTGACAGTGACCCCTAAGCTAATCCAGCTAAAGCCATTAACAACATATCGATAGTACTAATATCCACATATGTTTTCTTATTCTTAAAATTAAAGTTTATTTTATTATTATATTTTGGTTTGGGGCACATACTCCTGACTTGGTACTCAAGGATCATTCCTGGCTGGGCTCTGGAGATTTTATTGGACTCAAACCCAGTTCTGCTCTGTGCAAGGCAAGTGCCCTCCCACTATACTATCACTGTAGCCCTTTCTTATATTTTAGAGTTAGATATTATACAGTACTTTACAAACTTTTCTTTTCAATATTTTAAATCTATGTTAACAAAATAATGAATATCATTTCATATCATTTTTATTAAGTTCATATCCCCACCTTAATATTAAAAGTGATCGTATTAATCTGGTTGTATCAATTTATATATTTTTTAATCTTAAATTTGACTTTATATAGGCTTACTTTTCTTTCAGCCATTCTTGTGTTGTTACTTGTCTATTCAGTAAGCTCTGCATATTTCCTTCCTGAGCCAGTGTTTCACTCTCATTAGGAAAGTCTAATCTCATGTTAACCTAGTTTGTGACATGACCTTCTCCAGATTTCCATTCATGAGACCCACTTCTCAAGACGATTCAAACTCCTGCCCATGGATAAGGTTTATGTTCAGCCATTTATATCCTTTAGGAAAGACAGTATACTAATGAGATTGCATTATTCCTATTATTCCTATTCACAAAAGGGGAAACTTTTCCAGGTCTGCTCTTTCTGAATCATTTGACAAATACATGTTCTAGAGAAAGAGTGGAGTGAAAGAAAAGGAAAGGCAGAAAGAATGACTGTCTATGTGGTTGGAAATCTATTGCCAATGTTAAACAGAACATAAAAATCATGGTTTTATGTTTAATAGTATGTTTAACAATTCATGTTCAATCTATAATACCAGTCTTATTTTATATCACAGCGAGCTCTATTATTCTTGGTTTCAAGTATCAATCTTGGGAAATTGGAGATCATAAAAAGTTCTGTGGTGTTAAGTGATGCTAATCGGCAATTAATTGACATCTCATTATTTCTACCAATAGAAAAGGAGAGGCCACAAAAAGATGGTGAAAGAGACAGGAAAGAAAGACAAAGTAATCTTGGGCTAGTTACCTAATTACATTTCCACATATAGGTGTCTAGATCTTTAAAACTGAGATTATGGTATAGATAGTATAGGAAAATAGCATAAATATCCAGTAACTGATGAATGGATAAAGAATATGTACATATTGTACCATATATATGCAATGGAATACTATGCAACTGTAAGAAAAGATTAAATTGGGATCAGGAGATACCACAGTCGTTGGGCACATCTCTGGCATGCATCCAATCAGGGCTCAATTCTCAGAAACAGATGATCTTCTGAGTATCACTGGTTGAAGTCTTAGAGGCCCCCAAGCACTACTGGGTTTGGTTCTTGAGGTTCCGAGCACTGCCTGGGTTGCCCAAGGTATTCCTAACACTTCAGGATCTGAACATGCAGCATTATGTTTTTGGGCTCTTGTGCTGAATCAATGGCCTGGTTTGCCAAGAATCACTGCTGTGCCCTGGAATTCATGAGCACCCCTTAGGAGAACCCCCCAAATTAAAAGAAAGCTGAAATATTACAGTTTGCGACAACCTGGAAGGATTTGGAGAGCATCATATCAAGTGAAATAACTCGGAGGAAAAAGAACAAATATAGGATAATCTCACTCTTGTGGTATATAGAGAATACAAAGGGGTATGCAGTGTTGAGTGAGGACAAACATTCTGAACCCTTTGTCTGCCTTTGATTGAAATTGGAATTATCAAGCAGTGGATGTAGGGCAGGGGAAAGGCAGACTGGAAGATGAGCCCTGGCGATGGTGAAGGTAACTTTTTTTATATCAAAACTGTAAGTGTTAACATTATTGCAATGATGTTACCTAAACCAAATACAAATTGACACCAATACCATAAGTGTGTCAGGGGTGGAGGGCAGTTTGAGTAGAGCAGGGTCCAGTATGACAATAATAGTTGGAAATGATGACGGCAGACAAGAATTGAGTGTTGAAAGTAGGTAAAGAGACATACATGATAACCTTTCAATATTTTATAATGCCCATAGGAGCAGGGTGGAGATAGAGATAGAGATAGATAGATAGATAGATAGATAGATAGATAGATAGATAGATAGATAATATAAGTCCTTGCCACAGAGGCGGGAGTGGGGTGGTGGCAGGAGGGAGACTGGGGACATTGGTAATGGGAAATGTATGCTGGTGAAGGAACCGCTGTTGGAACATGATATGACTGAAATCCAATCATGAACAACTCTGTAACTGTGTATCTCACTATGATTCATTCTAAAGTGAGTGAACAGACACTGAGTAGTTGATAGTAAATTCTATATAAAGTGTATCTAATTTATCAGCACCTAGTACAATGTTGGAGTCATTAAATTTACTTGTTATATTTTTAAGCATTGCTGCTACATTATAGGTATACATTTCATATAATTTTGTGGCCTAATTAAACAAACAATAAACATTTATTTCCTACATTCTGAAAATAACCTTCTAATGCACTTTGGTTGTTTCAGGACAGGAAAGCCCAAGTATTTTGATTATTATAAATAAAAATTCTTTGAAAACAAATGAAAAATCTCTTGCTTGGATTGATGTAAGTCAGTCCTACAGAATCTGGTAAATCGGTGGGTGAGATTATATAAATGAATGACTAAATAACTAAATGAAATTCAGCTTTAATACCTGAGAAAATAAAACACAATCTACTGTTGATTCAATACTACAATGGATATTTCAATTAAAATCAAAGATAAATTGATTTATGCCTCACCAAACAACTGTTGTGGAAATACAAAAACAGATAAATTAAGCATCAACATTTTCTCTACATAGAACTAAATGGAAATATTAGAAAATTCCTCAGATAAATTATCCATAGCCTCATGAAATTTAAAATCTAGTCACTTTCCAGGAATAAAATAGTGATTCCCTTCCCCATCCCCAACACATTTGTATCTTCTGTCCTTACGTCCAAGTATTTATTTATTTATTTATTTTTATTAGTGAAACACAACGAGGTATAGTTATAGACTTACAAATTTTTGTGCTTGCGTTTCAGTTATACAATGATTAAGTACCCACCCCTCCACCAGCGCCCATCCTCCACCACCACAGGTCCCAGCATCCCTCCCACCCCCCATTCCCCCCCATCCCATCCTGCCTATGGGAGGGCATTCCCTTTTGTTCTGTCTCTCTCCTTTTGGGTTCTGTGGTTTACAAGAAAGGCATTGAGTGGCAATCATGTTTGGTCTATAGTCTACTTTCAGCATGCTTCTCCCACCCTGGCAGGATCCTCCCAACACCCTTTATTTGGTGCTCCCTTCTCTATCTGAGCTTCCTTTTCCCCTAGCATGTGTGGCTGGCCTCCAAGTCATGGAGCAAAATTCCTGGTACTAGTCTCGGCCACTCCTGGGTGTTAGTCTCCCATTATGTTACTTTATGTTCCCCAGATGAATGCAATCTTTCTGTGTCTATCCCGCTCTTTCTGACTCATTTCGCTTAACATGATACTTTCCATGAGGTGCCACTTGTATGTAAATTTCATGACTTCATCTTTTCTGACAGCTACATAGTACTCCACTGTGTAAATGTACCAAAGTTTCTTTAACCAGTCATCTGTTCTCAGGCACTCAGGTTTTTTCCAGATTTTGGCTATTGTAAAGAGTGCTGCAATGAACAAACAAGTGCAGATGTCACTTCGACTATACTTTTTTGCCTCTCTGGGATATATTCCCAGGAGTGGTATTGCTGAGTCATATGGGAGCTCAAATTCTAATTTTTTGAGCATCGTCCATACTGTTTTCCAAAAGGGTTGGACCAGTTGGCATTCCCACCAGCAGTGAAGGAGGGTCCCTTTCTCACCACATCCGCGTCAGCACCGGTTGCTTTTGTTCCTTTGGATGTGGGCCAGTCTCTGTGATGTGAAATGATATCTCATTGTTGTTCTGATCTGCATCTTCCTGATGATTAATGATGTAGAGCATTTTCTCATGTGCCTTTTAGCCATTCAGATTTCTTCTTTGTGAAAGTTTCTGTTCATTTTCTCGCCCCCTTTTTTGATGGGTTGGGTGTTTTCTTGTGGAGTTCAACCAGTACCTTGTATATTCTTGATATCAACCCCTTGCCAGATACGTCCAAGTTTTTAAACCAGTGTCTATTCTAGCTTTTATAAAGATATAACAAAAACATGCATTTTGAAATAATTTTAGATAGAGTCCCATATTACTGAGATTTACAACGTAAAAGCATATTGAATACCTATATCTTTAAAACAACTGATACTAGTAAAATATTGCTGCTTTTAATTCACATCACTGAGGTTCTTTTATACTGTAGAATTCCATATTCAGATAAACCAGTATCCTACTATGGCTATTTCACATAGTCCAAAACTGGATTAATATATTAAAATCTAGATAGTTGCTAATCTTGATGGGACCAGCAGACATACACTCACAGGTTATCCATAAAAAGAAAGTAAATTGGTGCATAGGACTTATCATGCTGTGGTGTTAGAGTGATGCCAGTTTGAAGTACAACCACGTTATAACTCCTCATCCACATCTCTCAACTCACATTCCCTGCTCCCCATGATTGTATGTAATTACTAAGGAAATTGTCATCTCTCAAGTTTGAGAATTACATAATTATACATTTACTTAAGGTGAACTTGTGTAATATAATTATATGTAATTACATTTATGAGTTATATGCTCATATAAATATATTATACATTTAAATAATATGGGGAATGGGCAGTGAAGACAGTCATCAAAAGAGCATGTTTTCAGATATGGGTAGAAATTAAAAGGGGTGTAATAGAAGTATTTTAATTCTGGAAATTAATATTTACCCTTATTTAAATTAAAAACAAGAACAGAATTAGGACTGAAAGTTCTTAAAATTACTTCTTTTCAGAGGGTATATACATTCACAGAAATTACAATGCAGAAAAACATTGGACTTTATAAGAATTCTGGGCTAAGAATTTATCTCTATTTATATTAGTGTTTAAAAGATATTTGACAATGTTAAACAATGTTTAACATTTTCCAAGAAGTTTTTCCTCCAATAAAGCAACTATAGGCAGCCAGAAATTACTCCTAGCAAAATGATGATGAAGCACAACTTGTCAAAGCAAACCTGCCAAGTGACTCCTAAGTTAAGAAAATGGTATCTTAAGTGGACAATAAAGCTTGTATTCATGGAGACCACCCTTAGCTCCTAGAGTTAATTCTACAAGTGGTGAAAAAAACTTTTGTTCTCATATCGGTTTAATTTCATCATCACACTAGTTGAAAGCTCTTGTTACTTCTCTTAGATCACAAGATATTTCTGCTTTATTTCTTATCACTTATGGTGAAAAAAAGAGATCATTATTTCTACGTTTATTGTAGCCAATTCTTTAGGAATGTATATCCTACAAGTACAGTGATTTACCCCTATGTGAATGTCAGTTCTGGGTATAAGGAGTTTATTATTTAACTATTTTCATGGTTTACCTTATTGCATATAGTTTATATAATTTCTAGCCATGAAAAACACATTTGCCAATGTTGTTACCATGACAATTTATTGTCAGAAAAAAATGTATGGGAAGAAAAGAAAACACATTGAGAATAGTGAGAGTTGACCTACCAGATTTTAGTTGTAATATATTATTGTAGTAAGATGAGCTGACATATTTTGATAATTCAGAAAAATTATCTACTCAGATATCACCACACTTTTATCAATAAGACCTACACAAAACTAGTTTGAATCAGCAACATCACAACCAGAAATTTCCGTGGGCTCTAAAAGTAATCTGAGAAGGGAGGCAGAAGGACAGGTGACAAACACATTTGGCTGAGGGCAATGGGCAGAATCGCTAATGTGAAGTATACATTTTCATTCCTTATTTTTTCATAAAAAACAGAAGATACCCTTCCCAGATAAATATTAGAGTTAATAAATTTAGTTTCATTTCATATGAAATTTCCCATGTTTGCTAGAATGTCATTTATACTGTCCCTGGGTGACGGTTTAACTGGGGTTCCCTATCTTCTGCTTTTGATGGTGATTTCCTTTGGAGATAATGATCTAAGAATTTTTCAGCTGTTCTCATAATAATTATGCTAGGAATGAGTCAAGATTAAAAAGAAATCTGAGGGTCTAGAGATAGTATAGCAAGATGGAAATTTGCTTTGTATATGGCTGGCCAGGGTTCAACTCATGGCATTTCATATGCCCAAGCACTACCAAGAGTACTCCTGGGTGCATAGTCAGGAACAATCCCTGAGCATCACTGGGTGTAGCCCCCAAACCAAAGAGAAAAAGAAAAGCTGACAGTGTTGCTACAGGACTACCTTCATCCTTCTACCTAATATTCCCCTGGTCATCCTGCCATCCAGCCCAGCGAACCACTGTGGCATGCTCTCTTGGCCAGAAACTTATCTGGAACCAAAACTATATGTCTTACTCAATGAATATGATGACTGATTTCCCAATAAAAAATGGGAAGATTATATATGATCACAGACTCATAGGGAGTTTCTGGTTCCAATTATTTTATTACTACTCTGAAATATTTTGAATGCCTATTTTATCAGGCTTTTGCCATGTGATTGAATGTTATCTTCAACTTCACTTGATCACTTGATCACTTGACTTCCGCTAATCATTGATTTGCTCAAGCGGGTGCCAGTAACGTCTCTATTTGTCCCTGTCACAGGCTAGTGTAGCCCAATGGCGTCTGTTCGTTCTAGAAACATGAAGAGCCTCAAACCTATCATTCAGGATCTTGATGAAGAACTCTGACCATCTGGTAGGTGGGCAGCCACGCGGTCTTTTGATGTCCCGTGGAATCCAGTCGGTAACGGCTCTAGTCCAGCGGTCGTCTCCAAATCTCATTACATGTCCAGCCCATCTGATTTTTGATGCCTTGGCAAACAAGACAACGTTCCTGATTCTTGATCATCAACGGAGGTTGGAACTCCAGATTCTTTCTCTCATTTGAGTGAAACGTGATACTCCAAGCATAGCTCTTTGAAATTCCTCTTTGGGAGACCTGAATAGCATTCTCATCCTGTTTGCGTAGGGCCCAGGTCTCTGAGGAGTATGTTAATGCAGGAAGAACAGTGGAATCAAAGAGATGTGCCTAGAGCCAGAAGTTCTTTGTCCTCTTAACTATTTCTTTGATGCTCTTGAAGGCTTTCCAAGCCGCTCTCTTCCTCCTGTGCAACTCAGGTACCAGGTCATTCATGATGTTGACTTCTCGACCTAGGTATACATAACTGTTGCATTCGGAGATGGTCGTTCCATTGAGAGTGAATGGAATGTCAGGAACGAGGCTGTTTCTCATAAACATTGTCTTCGTAAGATTCAGCTGGAGTCCGACCTTTCCACACTCACGGTCAAAGTCAGCCAGCATTTGTGCCGCTTTGCTAATGTTTGGTGTTATTAGAACAATGTCATCAGCAGTGCAAAGGTGGTGTAATTGCCGACCATCTGTCTTCACTCCCATTCCTTCACATTCCAGTAGTTGCATGTTCTCAAGGGTGGCACTGAAGAGTTTTGGTGAAATGGTATCACCCTGCTGAACCCCTCTCTTGACATGGATGATCACTTCTTTGTAGAATGGTGAGATCCGGGTAGTGAATCCATAATAGAACTCACAGAGGATCCTGATGTATTGAGTTTGTACGCCCTTATTGACTAGGGCTTCAATGACCGTTTCTGTCTCAACAGAATCAAAGTCCTTCTTTAAATCAATGAACGTTAGATAGAGCGGCATCTTGAACTCCTGAGAAACCTCAATGAGCTTGGTTATTGTGTGGATATGGTCGATGGTGCTGAATCCTTTTAGGAATCTGGCTTTTTCACATGGTTGTCCTTCATCTAGTGTTTTGCCAATCCTATTCAGGATGACTCGAGTGAACAGTTTGTAGATGACAGACAATAGTCAGATTGGGCGATAGTTGCCAATGTCGTGGATGTCTCCCTTCTTGGACAGTAGTATAGTTCTGCTGGTTTTCCACTGGGATGGAAACTTGCATTCAGACAGGTAGCGTGTGAAGAGATGAGCCAGCATTTTGATGAGTGCTGATGGCAGGTTCTTCAGGTATTCAGGTCTGACGTTGTCTGGGCCGGGTGCTGTTCGTTTCTTAACCGATGAAATGGTGTGTCAGATTTTGGAAGGGAGAACATTGGGAACGACATATCCATACTGTGGAATGAATATTTCTATCTTCGTTGTCTATCTTCAACTTATATATCAATAATTTATCTATAGCATATCTATCATGTGTCAGAACTCAGAAATGCTTAAACACCTCCTAGACTGAGGATGTCATTACCTTTAAGAATTGCTTTTTTATATTGAGACAAATATGTCTTTTTGAATTTTTTCCCCAAAAGTCTCCTTTTTATCTCCACCTTGTTTTAATTTCTTTTTAAAAAAAATTCCTGGGGGCAGGTAACCATTCAAATATATGAAGATGAACTAGTCAAATATAACAAGATTTCCTCAGGTGACCATTTTACTGAGTTTTCTCCACTTCTTTTTAATATGACAAAACTGTAAATTATTTTTACCTTGGTCTGAAATGCTCAAGTTCTTCTTTTTTAATGTTGAGTGTCAGAGAAGGAAGCAAAAATCCCTCGACATGACCAAACTTTCCACAGAGAAGAAGATTATCTTGCATTATTCAATCATTGTTTCCTCCAATGACCTCCTTTTCTCAATCACAAGGTTAAAATAATGAAACTAATACTGGTTGATACTAGACGTTATACAAAAAGGGAAAAGTATTTTTGTGAAATTCCATAAAGTGGGATTTATTTTGTCTATCATCCTGTAACTAGCACTACAACCTCGAAGCTTACCCAAACTATGGTAAGGATCCCACTCCTCCACCTGACTTCTATGTTCAAAAGAAGCATGGTGCTACTGTTTATTCAAAGAAGAACTGGTGGTGTGTTGCGAGGCAATTGGTCTCTCAAAGAGGTATGAATATGTCTATCCATAGACACAAAACCTGGGAGTGTTTCTAAAAGAATCACTTAGAAAGGTTGGAGTATCTATAGGAAGATGAACTTGTAGTCTACTGTCCAACTACACATTTGCGCACATCTGACTGATGCTGCCTTTCATTTCACCTAAGTTATATTAAGTCTATGTATTTTTGGTAGTTTTTAACCACACAAAACACACATGATTTATTTGATAAATTAATATGCATTCAGTTGTGAAGACCGACGATTCAAGCATCCAAAATTCTACTAGCTCCACCACTGTTTATCAACACCAGAGGTTCTCAAGTTTTTCTTCTTATTTGAATCACCAGGAGGGATTTTAAATTTCTCAATGTCTTTCTAATATTCATTATGGGTGTGTGTGGGACCACAACTATGACAATCACATCAGCTAATCTCTTAGGGTAAGCCCTAGGCTTCAGTAATTTTAAATTTGTTTAGGTATGAAATCAGTGTTGAGAACTACTGATCTACATGGCCCTGAGCAAGTTACTCAACCTTTTGGTGTCCCAGTTACTTCAATATGCAAAACTAAGATAATAATGACTAAATCCTAGAGCTGTGGTATGGATGGAATGAATTACTATACTTAAATTCCATTACCAAGAGTGATAGCACAGTGGTAGGGCATTTGCCTTACAAGCGGCCAACATGGCTGACCCGAGTTTGATTCCTCCGCCCCTTTCGGAGAGCCCGGCAAGCTACCGAGAGTATCTTGCCCGCATGACAGAGCCTGGCAAGCTACCCGTGACGTATTCAATATGCCAAACACAGTAACAACAAGTCTCATGATGGAGACATTACTTGGCCTGCTCTAGCAAATTGATGAACAACGGGAGGACCGTGACCGTGACCAAGTGCCATGTACATAGTAAGAGTTTCCTAATAGTTCCTCATATACTGCCCTATTACTTTTATTATCATTATCTCCATTATACACCTTTGTGAATCCCTTTACTTTTCTAATAATATTTATAAGAAAAATTATAAGGAAAGTTAGATAAAGCCCCCTCACTGGGATATTTTTCACATTATTTTAACCTCTTTTCTTTAAAGTAATATTTTCTCTGAAAGTTAATAAACCCAAGGGTAGTATATAAGAAGTACTACTATTGAGAAATTGAAGGAAAGAAAAGCAACATATTTTAAAGAGAAACTAGACAAATAAAGGTGAGACTGTTAACCTTAGAGAGTCCAGAAATAGTCATGGAAATTGTCCATTTTCTCATGTCCATTCACTTCCCCAGACTTTCCAATATATTTTCTAATTCCAACATATAATCAAACTGCTCCTGCAATGTTTACCACAAATCAGGTGGGAATCTTTCTTTTCTTATTCTAGCTGACCCCCTTAGAAGCATTTAATGACTTATTTCTTGAAACTTTTTTATAGCTTCCATGACACTACAATCATTCAAGGTTTTGTTTCATTTTGTTTTGTTTTGTTTTGAACATCTTCCGGTCACTCTTCACATTTATTCTCTTTTGTTTCTCTTAAATATGAGAATTCTCAAGAATTTCACCTAGAACTTCTTTAATTTTTACTCTGAACTCTCATCTCACAATACTATTTATGCCTAAAGCTTAATTTAAATTTGTACATTCAAGTCAAACTATTCTGATAAGTGCTAGGTGTGCTTTGCCAATTTTTTTCTTTCTTCTTTACTTCTATTTTTTTGGGTCACACCAAGTGGTTCTAGGGGATATATTGTCTTTGGTGTTCAAGAATAACTTTTGCGCGGCTTGGGGGACCATATGGGATACCAAGGATTGAATTCAGATTGGCTGCATGCAAGGCTATCACCCCACCTATTGTACTATCTTGCTCAGTCCCCAAATGTTCTTTACTCTTAATCTAGAACTTACATATTGCTATTTTTCATTTGAAAAATTTGGTTAATTTTGGTTTTAAAACCCAAGCACAAAAATTTGTACCTCATGATGTCTTACTAATAAAAATTAAAAAAAAACACAGTACTGAAAAGCTATTTGCACTCCTATGTTCATTGTAGCACTATTCACAATAGCCAGAATCTGGAAGCAACCCAAGTGCCTGAGAACAGATGATTAGATAAAGAAAGTATGGTATATCTTCATGATAAAATACTGCACAGCTTTCAGGAAAAATAAAGCAATGAAATTTTCTAATAAATGAATGAACATGAAGAGTATCATGTTGAGTGAAATTTCAGAAGGAGAGGGACAGACATAAACTGAATACACTCCTTCTGAGATATATAAAAATATAATGTGACACTAATACCCAAGGACAGTTAAAACGAGGGCCAGAAGGATTAGTCTATGGTTGGAAGTTTGCCACAAGTGTGTGTGGGGAGGGAAGTCAGGACAGAGAAGAGACCACTATGACAATGATAGTTGGAAAAAATCACTCTGGACAAAAACTGAATACTGAAAGTAAGTAAAGAGATATGCATGATAACATTTCAGTACCTGTATTGCAAACGATAATGCCCAAAAGGAAAGAGAGAGTAAGAGAGAATGAAAGTGAGAGCAAGTGAGAGAGAGAGAGCGTGTGTGAGAAAGAGGGAGAGAGAGATAGAAAGAGAGAGAGAGAGAGAGAGAGAGAGTAAAGTGTCTGTCATGGGGCAGACTGTGAGTGGCGGTGGGAGGGAAACTGGGGACATTTATGGTGGGAAATGTACACTGGTGAAGGGACAGGTGTTGGAATATTATATAACTGAAACCAAATCACAAGCAACTTTGAAAATGTGTATCTCACAGTGATTCATTTTTTAAAAAATGTTTGGTATTTCAGTTCATTGTACATTAAGTGGCTTGAACAACATTCTTCTTATATCTTCATCACCTTGAGTTTATTTGAAAATGTAGATCCAGTGAAAATGTAGATCCTTGACCTTCTTCATAGCTAAAAAATCTGCACATCTATGACTGAGACCAAATAATAAATTGTTAGCAAGCATAAGATGAATTTTCTGCATACTAGATTTTGAGAGAAAAATATTTTACTGCTCTCACTTAGAAATAAAGGTGTATATATTATCTGAATCCTGACAACTTCTATATAAATTTCCAGAAAAACATCTGGTTCTACTCAGGAAAGAGGCTTTATTACACTCTTCCAAAAGGAAACACTTTAAAATAAATCTATAAATATATAGTAATAAAGATGACAAAAACGCAAAATGCTTATGAGTTTCCATTGTCTTGACCCCTCAAAATTGGGGCACAAGAAAGCAAGGTGAGGCATTACAATAGCCAACATGTTATAATAATTCCAAAATAATATGTAATAAATGACAATAAGAAACAGAGGGCCCAAAAGATAGTACAGGGCTTAAGGAGCTTGCCTTGCGTCCAGTTGAGCTGGCTCAGTCCCTGGCACCTCTGTGGTCTGAGCACTGCCAGGAGTGAGACCTCTGCACATTGCTAAGAATACACCTGAGACGGCTAGGTGTACCTCTCCTCACACCCCTTCTGCCCCCCAAAGCAACTGATTTGTTCAGAAGTAATTCATAAAAATACATTTGTATAAAAGCTCAAACTAATCCTACACTTTTCTTTTCTCTTTTTTTGCAGCCTAGAAATCAAATTTGCCTTATTTTGCTGTCTTGAAAAGACTGACAAGTTTGATTTCTAGCAGTCAGGACAGAAGGCAGTGTCTTGTTAAAAAAGGCTCATGGTTTGAACATTGCCAGACACACAAATTCACACCTTGTCATAGAATGCAGGTAGCAGACACTTTCTAACCATGCGAGTAGAGAGAGAAACCAAGTGGAATATTTATCCCTCACATCAGCAGCTGGGTGTCTCTTCCTAGTGTGAATTAGTGGTAAACAACTGAGAGTGTAAACTAGGAGGAACAAACCAACAGCAGTAGGCTTGAGACCAACTGAAGTGGGTCTTCTGTTCCTGCTTCATGTTGGACCTGGGGACCCAAGTAATTAAGAAAACCAGAGGTCACTGGGCATTCCATGCTGCTAATTCTCCCTATTTGTTCTGCAAGATAAATAGCTGCCTGGTTCTTAGTTCTTGGCGGGCCACTAACCCCAAGCTAGAAAGCAAGTCAAGGCCACGTACATACAAGAACCAAGGACTTGTGATCACAGAATAAGAAGCTGAGGCAATGACCTTTCACGTTTGGGTAACTAAGTCCTTGATGATGACTCATAGATGAATTGGTAGGAATTACACAGAAAATGTGCTCGGATTATTCAAGACTATTACCTCCAATTTACAAATGTTTTCCAGGGAGAGATTTTAATCATAATCTTAAAATATTTTATTATTTATAGATTCCATGTATGTGCTAAGTCAAATTTTACTTTATAAGTAGAATAATATGTGTAGATATAGACATTGAATTAGTCTACTAGAAAGTTGAAATACTAATTCCAATTTTTTTCATATGCCCAAACTCTGCCTTATTGCTGCCTTATTGCTGTCATACTGAGTTCAACATTGAAGACCACTGGTCTAGACAGAGAGTTGCTTCTATACATATGCTAAGGAGCCAGACTATCTACTTTCACATTTCTATTTTCCTTGCTCAAAATGAGAAGGCATATTTTCCTTCTAGAACCAATTCTTTGCAAATAAGTTACTAATTTTGTTTCTGGTGACAAGAAAGAGCTGTGTTTTTTAGGTCTGGCAGTCTTGTATTACCCTTTGTATAAGGGTTCAGGGACTAGGTAGAGTCAGAAAAAAGGGGATAATCACTCTTTTATTTATTCTAATTCACTCAGGACAAAACACAAAGCTACATTTTAAGAAATCATCCCATCCACTTTAGAATAATGGATGGTTAAAGAATGTTTTAAAAAGGCATGCAAATAACTTAATTCTGCACCCCCCCCCCCAAATAGGTCATGGGTATCAATATGAAATGACCAACTTCACTAAGATTAGCACCAACATTCACCAATGCATTCGACCCCCTCTTCCTTTTCTTACCCTATGAGGGGAAAGCTGGACCACCAGAAAAGGAGCCTGGCTCTGCTGGTAGAGATGGGCTAGAATCTGACACTTCAGCTCACAATCACAGATGTCTTGTGGCTTCTTGTATTGTCCTATTTCAGGCATGGATAGAAGAAGTCCGTATGGCATAGGGAACAAAAAGGATGTGGACATCTTCAGGAAGTATGTGTTATGAGGCAAATCACAACCCTAGGATCAACCACTTTACAGTGAAAGCTTGTAGTGGACCATGCTAAAGAAAGTGACCATACTCAGGATTCATGATGCTGACAATGACCTGGGGTGGTGCCCAGTCAGGCAAGACACAGCACCCCATTACATGAGCACCCCATTACATTGCAGTCCCCAAATTCATAGAGATCAGGAGCCAGGAGGCCTTCAAGAAAACATTATCAGTCAAGTTTCCTCTGCAAGATTAACTGACCAACCAGCCTGCGATAGATACTTTTCTTTGTCTTTTCTCTTCTTTTTATATGGCAAGTCACAATTTTGTTTATTTTTGCCTTCCATAAGAAAATGACTTTTGTCTTATATAGATTACATATATTTTTTTTTCTAAAAAACATTCAGCAATGTGAGAGTACATAGATGACAAAAAAATATTGTTCTGATTTCTTAAAAGCAGGGCAGATTAAAGTTTCCTATGTTCTGATAATCTGTATATTTTTTCAATTTTATTTTTATTTTTATATTTTTGGACTTTGGGCAACAGTGCTTGAAGTCTGCTCCTAGGCATGCTGAGGATTGAACTGAAATTTCCTGCATACAAAGCATGTATTCTGGTCCTCTCCCTATTCAATATTCTTCAGCACTTACCTTTTTTGGCAGTGGTGGCTTATGAAAAAGTAATGTCTTAACTGTAGTTCTTGTTTTCAAGAATACTGGCTGGATGAGCATAGGACATTATCAGATATTCATCTGAAAGGATAGACAATGGTCAATGAATGTTTCTCTAATTAGTGAGTTCTGAGTGGAAAGCCTTATTAACATATATTGCATTTCTGACTGATTCCACTGATCTTTGCATGACTCTCTGCTTTTATCTATAATCTATTTCTATGACTCTAAATTACAGAGACACCCATTTTAGGGACAGAGGCCACTCTTGACCAGTGTGGGCAGATAGTATTTAGACTGGTAGAGCACATGGCTCAGCAGGGCCATACCCAGCAGTTCTCAGAAGGCATGTGGTATGAAAAATTGAACTCAGGACCTTGCATAAACACTTTGCATGTGCTCTGCTGCTTTAGGATATCTTAGGATACCCATCATGAATGTTTGGTATAGAGGCTGGAGTGATAATACAGCATGTAAGGTCTTGACTTGCACACGATCAACCGAGTTCTATCTCCAGCAACTCATATGATTCCCTAATATCACCAGGAGTAATTCCTGAGTGCCGAGCCAGGAATAACTCCAAAACACCTCCTAGTTCAAAAACAAAACAAGAAAACCAAAAACTAATAAATGCTTGGTCTAAACTCCTTCAAAAATTTCCCCTAGTTCTTTTTTTAATAGTTCTATTTAATAAGGGATGATAATATCATACAGACTGTTATGGATTCTCCACACCCCAACTCCTTCTCAGCAAAGGGAACAGTTTTAGGGCAAGTTCTGTGACAGTGATGGGATTAAAGTTAAAGGGATCAAAGTCAAAGATCCAGGCTTCTTCTTCTCTTTGTATGGTAAACTGTCTGAAGACCAGCCAGCCCTTGTAATGACTGAAAGGTCATGTTCTTTCTTGTTCTTCTTTGGATTGTTTTCTACAATGATAATTATCATGTGTTGTCTAGGTAACAGTGAAAATTTAGAGTAAAATGTAAAAGAAAAGTTGTGAGGAGAGAAAACTCTTCCAACAAACCTTGTCTCTAATCCTTATGTTCCATCCTAGTTTATCAGAAAGCTCATCATCCTATGACCCATCCTGAGTACTGATAACAAAATGACCTTATATGAAACTAATGTTTGTTCAGTGAGGTGCTTGCTGCTTCATCACTTCAAAATGAGGGTAAGGGACATGGCTGACACGTAGGTTTTACATTCTTAAGAATCCTGATTGGTCATCTCATTGTGAAATCTCCCTCACAGTTTTCTGTTCTATTTACTGAGCACTACTGTGGATATTCCCTATGTGTGTTGTTACACACAGAGACCTCCCTCAGCTTGTAAATCCTGACTGCAGTGACTATTGGTATGAGTCATCATCCCCCTACTGGGAGAGATCTGCTGCCACTACCTGGAGGTGTCGTCTGAAGATTGTCTATAATTGTAAGGTCAGTCATCTTAAAAGTGATGAGTTTATAGATTGGCAGAAGATTGATTGGCCCAAGATAGCTTGGGCCCAGATTTACTGGCCCCAGAGAGTCTAGCACCAGATATATAGGCCCCAAAAGATTGGCCTGAAAGAGTTTGGTCAAAGATTTATTGACCCAAAATAGATTAGCCCAAGATAGATTGGCCCAAGATAGATTGACCCCAGATAGATAGGCTCAAAACAGATCGGCCCAAGATAGAATGGCCCTGTATAGACTGGATCCAGATAGTTTGGCCCCCAAGAGATTGGCCCCGGGTATATTGGCTCAATATAGATTAGCACCAGATAGTTGGCCCCAGAGAGATTGGCCCAAGATAGATTGGCCCCACATATATTGGCCCCAGATAGATTGGACCCAAAGAGATTAGCCCAAGATAGAAAAAAATAAAGAAAAGTGCTGAATTTGGAAATTTTTCATTTTCCTGGTAGAAATATTATCATTCTAGTTGATTCCTATGGTGAGTACAATAATGGCCCTCCCCAAGATATTCCTAACTTTTGGAATTTGTTTTGAAAACATTGTTTTTCCGGGGGGGGACACTCAGTGGTGTGCAGGGACAAAGGGGCTATCCTTATCTGTGCTCAGCGGACCAGATGATACTGGGGACCAAACCCAGAGCTCCAACATGGAAAGAACATGTTCTAGTCCCCTGAATTTTCTACTAGAACCTTCCTGAAATTTATAAATTGTTATTTTATAGAGCAATAGGCACTTTACAAGTATGGTTGATTTAAGATATTGACCTCACCTAAATTTTTCAGAAATGTCCAGCCTAATCAAAAGGTTTCTTCTAAAAGGAACAGAGGAAGGTCAGAATCAAGGAAAATGTGGTATCAGAATCAGGGATTGTAGTCAAAATTTAAAAGACTATGCTGCTAGCATAAAGACAGAGGGAAGTGATATAAGCTATGCACTATTAGAAATCAAAACAGGCAAAGAATAAATATTCTCATGTTCCAGAAAAAAATAAACCATATGTATCCTTGATTTCAGTTCAGTACAACTTTTTTCAAGAATTACGATTTTTAAAAAATAGTTGTACATGGGGGGAATATTTTTGTTTATTTATTTGGGGAGCCACACCTAGCAATGCTCAGGGGATCTTCCTGGCTCTGCACTCAGGAATTATTTCTGAAAGTGCTCAGGGGACTATATGAGATGCTGAAGATCAAACCTGGGTTGGCCACGTGCAAGGCAAGTGCTCTGCACACTGTATTATCTCTAACTCCAAGACTTCTGATTTTTAGAAATATAATATTACATATAGTGTCCTCTTAACCCACTAACGATGTGCTAGTTTGTAATAATTTGCTCGAGCGGGCCCAGTAACGTCTCTGTTGTGAGACTTGTTGTTACTGTGTTTGGCATATCGAATACCTCACGGGTAGCTTGCCAGGCTTTGTCGTGCGGGTGAGATACCCTCGGTAGCTTGCAGGGCTCTCTGAGAGGGGCAGAGGAATTGAACTCAGGTCGGCCATGTTGACTGCGTGCAAGACAAATGCCCTTCCACTGTGCTGTGGGAAACTAACAGTTTCCTCCCTTGTTCTTTCTTCTTCCAAGCTATACTGTGGATAAAATGGATGGAATCACAGGAGCTACTTTGAGCCTAGAAAAGCAAAAGTCAAGGATGCACAAAGAACAGAAAACTTGCCTTGACATCTTTCTGCCATCTGCTGTTGAACTAATGCCAGCAGTTTCCTAATTTAAGAGTTACTGTTTCATACAGAAAGAACAAAAACAACAGACAAATAATAAGGCTTCAGCAAAAGACAGTTAGACAGAAATAAAAAGATACCTCACTGAATGAAAGAAAATACTAGTGCACCACATATCAGATAAAAGGCTAATATCCAAGATATAGAAAACACTCAGAAAAGCTCAACAACAAAATTAACCAATATCTCCTCAGACAATGGAGAGAAGAGATGAACAGACATTTTCATGAAGAAAATACTCTGACAGTCAGTGGGAATATGAAAAAGTGTTCGTCATCATTTATTATTCAGGAAATACAAATCAAAACAAAGATATCACTTCTCACCAGTGAGAATGGCATATCTCAAAAAGACTGGAAATAACCAGTGTGGGTGGGTATGTGGTGAAATGGAAACCCTTCTTTACTCACTCTTGGTGGAAATGTTGTCTGATTCAGCCTCTGAAGGAAACAGCATGAAGTCTCAGAAAAAAAGTAAAAACCTCTATATGATTCAGCTATTATCTTTCTTGGCACTTGTCCCCCCAAACAAAAAACATTAACATTAGAGGTATATATATATGTCTACTCTGTTCATTGTTGCACTTAGTATAATTGCTAGGATAAGGAACCCTAAATGTCCAATGACGGAGTGTAGATAATAAGTTGTGGTATAAAGACAAAATGAAACATTATGGAACTATAAAAAAAGATAAAATCAGGACTGGAGCAATGGCACAGAAGGTAGGGTGTTTGCCTTGCACGTGGCTGACCCGGGTTCGATTTCCAGCATCTCAAAATATCCCTGAGCACCATCAGGGGTGATTCCTGAGTGCAGAGTCAGGAGTAACCCCTGTGCATCGCTGGTTGTGACCCAAAACACAAAATAAAATAAAATAAAATAAAATCTTGCATGGGCTGGAGCGATAGCACACAGCCAAGATGGCCGACCCGAGTTCAATTCCTCCACCCCTCTCGGAGAGCCCGGCAAGCTACCGAGAGTATCTCGCCCGCACGGCAGAGCCCCGGCAAGCTACCGAGAGTATTCGATATGCCAGACACAGTGACAACAAAATCTCCAATGGAGACGTTACTGGGCCCGCTCGAGCAAATCGATGATCAACGGGAGGGCCTTTTTAAAATCTTGCATCTTCTGTAATTTGGATAAAACTGGAGTGAATCATGTTAAGCAAAATAGTATGTGATCTCACGCATCAGTGGTATATGAGGGGGAGGAGAAGGAAAGAAGGGAAGAGACAGTATCAAGTGAGGATAAACCCTTGACCTTCGTTACAAAACTGAGATCACCAAGCAGTGTGGGAGGAGAGGTAGAGGAGGCAAGGTAGAAATGATGTTAGCACAGTGGTGGAGGAACTTGGACATTTTGGTGGTGGGGAAGGTGCCGTAATTTACTGTATCAGAAATAAACAGGGCCAGGAGCTGTGGGCAAGAGCTAGAGCTGGAGTTCAGTGGGTAAGGCATGTGCCTTGCACACATCCAACCTGGATTCAACCTCCAGAATCCTGTATGGTCTCTCAAGCCCTGCCAGGAATGATCCCTAGTGAAGAACCAAAAGTAAGCCTGAGTAATGCTGGGTGTGATCCCCCAATCAAGATAAACATAAAAAACATTTTTTTATTAAGTGAAACAAATATGAACACTATTGCAACCATGTTACCTAATCTACAATAAAAAATTAAAAAATTTTAAAACTTCATGCTTCAAATTTTAGTTTTAAAACTTTACATTTTATGTTTTTTGTTTATGTAAAACTTTATGTTTCACTTTAATTTCAAATGCTTCACCTCACAATGGAATGCAATTCTCTCTTATAAGCAATCAATAAAATTATATGACAGATCTGTTTAATGATGTGGATAGTTACTTTATACAAAAAATACATATAACTATCTATCTATCTATCTATCATCTATCTATCATCTATCTATACATATATATGTAATGTCAGTTAACCCAAAAGTATTTCAACTTACTGTTAAATTGTACAGCATACATTTAAGTCAAGAAGAAAGTACAATCTCTGTTCACAGGGGCTGGAAGGTCAAGTTTCTTTCAAAATGTAAATGACTATTCTCTACTAAGGTCCAAAGGAACCACAAAAATTCTTTGCCTAGTCATTAAGGGAAAGGTATTACTGTCATGTATATTACTTTTTTACTGCCATATTCCATGTCCAATTTTCAGTATTATTAACAAAATGTATTTCTTTGTAAAACTTAGGCATGAAATGCATACATATAAAAACATATATGTGAGAGTATGGATACTCGTATATACAAAATAATTTTATCATAGATGTTTAGAAATGCATGGAGTACAGAAATATATTCTTTATCTTGTTTTGCAAAAAAAAAACATATAAGCTATTATGTTTAGTATAATTATATGATATGTTTAAGTATGTACATATAAAATATATTTATAAAATTTTACAGCTATATGTACTAAAAATCTTCTAAGGTTACCTTTAAAATATTAATTGAACTTTATTATATTTTTGCATGTATTTTTATTTCTCCACTATATTTTGCTTGTGCAATGAAATCATTTTTGAAGTATTTACAATATTTTGAGGGATGGAGAAGAGGCCGGGAAAGACTCACCAAAGATAGTTCTAAGAGCAGCAGAAGTTGGCAAGAACAGATGTTTTGCTATAGATGGGGAAAAATAGTCAAAGACTGATAAGGAGAGGTTTTGTAATAAGGAGCAGTGCTGCAAAGGCCAAGCCAGGACAGAGAGACAATGTGTGCTTGTTGGTTTATTTTAGTGGAGTCACAAGAAAGAAGAAATAAGAACATCAACCTATGAATCAGGAAAAAAGCTGCTTGTATTGTATCAGCAAATAAAATAAAACATTTAGTCTCAGTGACATCCTGGAATGTTTTCTAAATAATCGCTATGCTTTTAAGAAATCTCATTCCAGCCTTCCATGTTCCACTCCCATTATTTCTCATAGCACTTATCTGACATGCTTCATTTTTAATTTAATCTTTCTTCTTCCACTGGAATTTCAGTACCACAAAAGGAGGAAGTTTGCCTCTTTTGCTCACTGCTTTAGTCTCACCTAGAACAGTGTCTGGTACACAATAGGTCTAGTAAATATTTATTCAGTGAATAAGTCAACCACAGCCTGGGTAGGTAAACATTATCTGAAAAGGGTTAGATATTAAGGTTTTGAGATTTAAGATGCAAAACTGAGTATTTTAGGAGAATGTTTATATAACAACTGTGAAAAATGTAAAAAAACATTTTCAGCCCACCAGTTTTACAAAAACAGGCAGTAACCAGATTTGGCCCTCTGGCTTCTGAACTAAAGGATTAACAACTCAAAAAACAAAAAGAAAAAAAAGAAAGAAAAATATCATTTAACTAACCTTAATATCATGCGCCATTTCTGGAACATTCAGGAACTCAGCCAATCACATAAATGAGGTAGGAATCTAATAGTTAAAAATCTGCATCTATCTATATAGAATAAGATCACTCACTTATTCATAATTTAGGGTAGCTTTATTAAATATTTATTATTAAGTATTATTGACACTCATTTATTATTAGGCATTGTTTTGTGCTATGCACATCCAAGTGGCACTTTAAAGTACATTGTCTGATTTATTGATCATAAGATAATTTGCTTATATAATTAATTTGTTCAATTTTACTTTTTACTTAATATATGATACATTTGTGTTTCTGAAGTTAAATATTTTATAAACTAAATAACTGTTAACAATGCATTTGGTTCTAAAGTTAGTGAATTGTAATTGTATTATGGGAATAATCTAAATTTAGTATGAAAATTAGGTAAAAGAGAAAATCACGAAAAATAAAATTATAAAAATAAAATCAAACACTGCCCATATATATATATATATATATATATATATTCTGTCAACCAAATGTATTCTTTTTTGTTGGGGGGGGAGTTTTCATTTTGATCATAGATAGTGATACTAAGGTGCTATTCCTATCTCTGTTTGAGGGTCATTTCTATTGGTTTTGGGGGTGCCTTCTGGTACTAGGAATCAAATTGGACCCTCTTGCATGGAAATCAGACTGTTAGCCCTTTGAACTATCTCTCATTCCCCCCACCCCCCCAATATATTCTTCATTCTTTGGGTAAAGTAGGCAATCAGAGGCATTTTCTCAGAAATTGGAGTGAATTTTTGTATTTAAAACTTCCATAAGGGTGCATATTTTTAAAAAATGTGTCAGACTGATTCTAGAATGGTGTTGTCCTAAATCTTTTTTATTTTTTATGTTTCATTCCCCAGGATGCTTTTAAGTTTTATCTATGTTTATCCAAATCTGCCTGTCAGTACACAGATCTCACCACTGCAAAAAGCACCCTTAATACCCTACAGGATGCATCTGCTACATTTTCCTTATTTCCTACTTGGTTGTGGACATTTGGGTTGGTTCCAATTCCCCTCAACTATAAACACTCTCTAACAAATCCTCTCCCACTGGGTCTCTCTCAGAATGTTTCCCTAAGCTAGTGCCCTTGCCATACTCTCCCTGACACCAACAAAGTGCAAGGACTCCCATAGCCCCCAACTTAGGACACTTTGCTGCAGCTCTGGCACTAACCATTATCATCTTCTGGGTATAATATGGGGGAACTGCCTTCAATTGCTTTTATCTGGTTGCTGGTGAAACAGCATCTCTCAGCATTCTCACTGGCCAAAGGAATTTTGAAAAGCAAGACTAATTTATTTTCCCTGATGCCCTTTTCTTGCTGTCATAGGAATTTATAGGCTAGTAAGCGTTTTTTTTTTTTTTGTCTCTTTGGGATACCAAAAGCAAAACAAAACACCATTCCCAGTCTACACTGTACTCTGTAGGATGACTTTCACCAAATTAAAATCTTGAAATGTAAGGCATGATATCAGTGTCACTGTCCTCCTGTTGTTCATTGATTTTACGCGAGTGGGCCCAGTAATGTCTCCCTTTTGAGACTTCTTGTTACTGTGTTTGGCATATTGAATACATCACGGGTAGCTTGCCAGGCTTTGCCATGAGGGCGAGATACTCTAGGTAGCTTGCCGGGCTCTCCGAGAGGGGCAGAGGAATCGAACTGGGCTCAGCTGGGCTGGCTGTGCACAAGGCAAACACCCTACCTCTGTGCTATCGCTCCAGTCCAAGGTATGATATCAATGTTTTGATTTCATCTTAGTTATATAACAAAACCACATTTATTAGTTGTAAAAAAATTAGCCTTAAGAATTTGTTTACTTTCTCATTTTACTCCGTGCTAGGTCGTCATCCCATTGAAGATTAAAGATTATTTCTAGAGTCAAAGTAGATTGCGTGAGAGGCAGGGGTGTATGTTTTACATGTGTGAGGCTCAGGTTTGAACATGGTTCCCAGTTGCACATATTCTCCTAAGAAACCCCAGAGTGACCCCTGAGCACAAAGCTAGGATAGTTCTGAGCACCATCGGGTGTGATCCCAAACAAAAATATTTTTAAAAAGAGGAAAACCTTAAGATTTTTGATTTTTGTGGGGACCACATCCAGCTGTGCTCAGGGAATATTCCTTGCTCCGTGTTCAGAGATCTCCTGGCAGAACTCGTGGACTATATGTAATGCTAGGGAGTCAAGCCTGGGTACCTGGGTTGGCCACATGTAAATCAAGCTTATGTCTATACTATATCTCCAGCCCCCAAATGCAATTATCTTAAAAATACATAATATGAGATGCAAAATAGTCATCTATCAATTTTTGAAAATCCCCACTGTATCTTGAGAGGATATAAAGAAGGGCGGAGATTTAAACTTTCCAAAATATAAAGAAAGAATAAAGTTTTTAAATAAGCAAGTCATTTTTACAAAAGCAAAAGAGAAAGAGAAATTCATGCTACCAGGTAGTAAATCATTTTACAAAGCTATAGTAGAATAGATGGTATATGCAAGTAGACTAAGGGCAACAAAATAATAACTGGAGAGATTATACATATGTGTGTGTGTTTACGTGTATATGTGTAATTTCAATGAAATTATAGATTAATTTTTGAAGGCAGTTGACATCTTAAAAACATTCAGTGGTTTCATTCACAAAGCATGAAAATTCTCTACACTTCTTCAGATCTCAGACCCCTAGTGTGTGTGTATATTTCCAGCACCAAGTCAAATGTCTATTTTTCAGGGGTTAGTTGATAAAACGGAAACTAGTAGAGACACTTCAAGTAAGAAGGAAAGATTTAATCTAGAGAATTAGGACACATAGTACTTGGAAAGGCAGGAAGACTAAAGATCAACTAAGAAGGTCAACTGAATTTCAGCACATTTAGAAGACAGAAAAAAATGTTGGGAATTGCAGAAATTTTTGAAATAGCAGGGAAGTAGTTTCTGTCATTTTTGGCTACCTACAGCCCACAAAGGTTTTTATTTAGAAGCTGCCTCAACCTTATGCCTGCCAATGCTTCCACTTCTGTCCACAGCTGTTACCAGGAAATGATAGCTTTATAGCTTTTCTTACTAGTTCCTCTTCCAAATGTCATGCAAATCCTTCTCATTGGCACAATCTAAGCCAACCCAGACTTTCCTGACTCCCCTCCACCCCCTCTACCCTCTCCACCCCATCCACCACACACACAAACACATACACACACACGGGATAAGAACATAGCATGTTGACAACCATCTACCTCTAACACATGCACAAAACAGAGAATTCTTAATAGGTTATCTGTGATAACTTAAACTTTTAGGACATTATACCAAAAGCCAGGAAGATGGCTCAAAAAACTAGTGCACTTACGTTGCATGTAAGAAGACAATTTGTTCCCCATCACAATAGGATTTTACTGGAGGCAACCCCCAAGTACCCACAAGTAACACTGGGAGCAACCTCCAAGGACTGAACTGGGAAGTAGTGCTTGGGCCCTGTCAGGTGTGGCCCACAAACCAAAAACCATAATTTCAACATTAATTATGATTCAAAGCAAATATACATAACTGGTGAACTGACAAGGCATATAATTTCTCTTGGAGGTATTGCAAAGATTTCAACATTTTTGAGGCTCACTTTGAAAATAAGGTGGATTTCTCACACAAAGGAATATCTCTTGAAGATCATAGAGCCAATGGTCTGTAATAATATTCTTTTTTCTTAGCCCAGTTACCAAATTGCCTCCAGTTAGAACAACAAAATTTGCAGGGCACAGAAAACTAGATAACTGCACAGGCAGCAGCAGTAAACTGATTCAAAGGAATATCAATGAAATTTGTGTAGTACAGTGTGTGTGTGTGAGAGAGAGAGAGAAAGAGAGAGAGAGATACAGAGAGAGAGATAGAGAGAGAGATAGAGAGAGAGAGAGAGAGCTCTAAAGTTCAGGTAGAGGGCAGGCAGACTTGCCTTGCATGCGACAGACTTGGGTTCAATCCCTGGCACCCCAAATTCTCCCCCAAGCACCAACAGGAGTGATCCCTGAGTGCAGAGCCAGGAGTAAGCCCTGAGCACAGCTGGATGTGCTTCTCCCCCAACAACCAAAACAAAAAAATAAATAAAGTGCAGGTATAATTGTCATCTAGGGTAGTGATCTCCCCATTCTCAATAGAGATGATTTGGTCATGGACATATAGAAATGAGAGAGGTTTTAACATTTCTTTCCAGCACCTGAATAGGTCACTTACATACCCCACTAGAAAAAGCACTGATTTTTCTGTTCTTCTATTCTACCATGTTGTCTCCTTTTTCTCCATCAATCTGTGTCAAATAAGATACCACTAAATACCCATTACAGGCAGCATAGCATCTTAATCAAGACCTAGAATTTATATCTAAAGCGAGGGTAAAAATTTATAGTGACATTAGCCAGAAGAAAGGGACGAGATACCGAATGATCTCTCACATTAGCAGAATACAAAGAAACATAGCATGGGAATAACAACTGATTTACACAACTGAATTCACCATGGGTGGGATAGGGGTAAGAGTAGCGAGGGTACTCTGAGAAAGTGGAGAGAAGCAAATGCTCTGGTGGAGGGTGTGGTGTTGGAATAGTTTTAGTGAAATCCTTTCACCGAAAATATTAGATATCATAGTGCTTCAAATAAGTAAAGCTCTATAGTCAAAACTAATAATTAAGTTCACTCACATGCCAGGAGAGGGCAGAAATGAGCAGGGTTGGTCAGAGGCCTATCATGTGACCTATATAATGTGGAGGAAGAAAACAAATGGAGACAGATATAGAAAGATTACACTCATCTGTGGAATATAAAGTAACAGAATGGGAAACTAACACCCAAGAGTAGTAAAGATAAGGACCAGGAGGTTTGCCCTATGGCTTGGAAGCCGGCCTCACATGCTGAGGAAAAAGGCAGCTTAGACAGAGAAGGGAACACCAAGTAAAGGGTCCTGGGAGGACCAGCTCGAGTTGGGAGCTGCCGAAAATAGACCTCTGTTGCATACCACAACACCCAAAAGGAGAGGGAATAAAAGGGAATGCCCTGCCTCTGAAGCAGGGTGGTGTGGTGGGGGATGGGTGGGGGAGGTGGGAGGGATGCTGGGAACATTGGTGGGGGAGAATGCGCACTGGTGGAGGGATGGGTAAATGATCATTATATGACTGTAATGCAAACATGAAAGTTCGTAAGTTTGTAACTGTACCTCACAGTGATTCACTAATAAAAAATAAAAAAAAAAGAAAACAAATGGAGAACTGTGGTGCCTTGAACACTGATGCCAGCTAGAAATGAGCTCCATATAAAATGAGAAATAAACACCCCCAGAACCAGGGAGAGGGGACACAAATACACTAATCAAAAAGCCAAACAAACAAGCAAACAAATGCCAAACTACCAAAACTCCCCAAACTAGAATCTATGACAACTCAGCCGAAGTTGGATCCAGTTTCAGGAGTCTAGCAGGAATAGTGAGAACTTCCAAGGCTCAGAAGTTTATGAGGCAATTATAATGAAAATAGGTGTGGACTAAGAAGATACTAGAGACAACAATTATTCTCAGTCTTGTGATTTCTGATCTTGAAGATTTCTCATTCTTTCCAAGCTGTGGAGGCATGGAAGGTGTTCGCAAATGATTTAAAAGGTTAGAGCACAAAATATACATCAAGTCTTGATAGCTTATTGCCTTGGAGGACACATTCATTCAAGTTTCTTTGGTTCATCCTAGAAGCACTCCACTGTCTCTAGAGAACAGTAGGAATAGGACTCCTGCTGCAGGGTCTTGGTCTCTTTGGGAATCAGGAGTTCTACTTGACCTCAGGGGCACAGCATCTGACCAGACAGACATAGGGTTCTGCTCTCACGAGACTTGTATTATAGCGAGATCATAGTAAGGAAGGAAAGGAATAGGTAAGCTTCTGACAGTGACAATCCAATGGGAAAAAAAAAGAGATGAAACAGAAGGTACTAAAAGAGGAGCTGCTTGTAGTAAGAGAGAGACCTGTCTGAAGGAAGTGAGCAAGCTGTGAACCTCAGCAGGGAAAAAATTTCAGCAGAGGAAAGATCAAATGCAAAGCTCCTAGGGGAAACACAGTACCCGGGAGAAGATGTTCTAAAGACCCAGCTGTTGTTGAGAGGATTGAGCAAGAGGAAGGCTATTTAGGAGTGAAGGTTAGTGATAGGAAGAGCTCGACCTTGAAGGACCTTAAAGGTCACGGTGAAGATCATGACCTTTAAAATAAGTTTGTTTTTTGGGGGGGGGAAAGGGGAAACTGCCAGATTAATCCTTAGCAAAGATCATTCTGACTGCAGTATGGAGGATCACTGACCTGATTCTGGAATCTGATCTCAGCGCCTAAGAGAAGTAGTTAGGACATGTTAGTCACAAGACTCAACTGTCAAATTTTTAGAAACTTAGAAATTAGTTGTAAGCATGCTAATTATTTAAAAATGGAACAGCATAAGGGCTGGAGCAATAGCACAGCGGGTAGGACGTTTGCCTTGCACGCGGCCGACCCGGGTTTGATTCCCAGCATCCCATATGGTCCCCTAAGCACTGCCAGGAGTAATTCCTGAATGCAGAGCCAGGAGTAACCCCTGAGTATCCCCAGGTGTGACCCAAAAATAAAAAAAAAATGGAACAGCATAAACTTGAAATAAACTAGATGAAAAGCAAAACTCATAAGAAATGAGAATTCATGGCCTTTCAAATATTTTACTCTTTTATCATTATCTATGATCTTAAGAATATTTAGATATTTATCTTTCGTAGCTCAGTTCACCATTGTCCTAGCCGCTCCCTAAACCACCGAGCCATCCTTCTGTCTCTTATATCTTTTTATAGGAAAAATACTATGTGAAAGCTTTCGGCAACTTCCCCCCTATTATTCCCCACCAACCCAAACTTAGATGAACTCTTTGGGGTTAAGACAAGCTAAAATAGGCTGGTCCAAGGTCTGTTGTGGTTTGGGAAATGTGGCAACCTCTTTCAAAAAGATCAAAACACTTTTGTATGGATAAGACCACCAAGTGTCTGGTGCTGCCAGTACCAGCCAGTGGAGACTGTACCTTGGAGCTCTCTGTGACCTCTAGTTGATCTTCTCTTCATTCCCTTATTATAAAACACACCCAAAGATATTTCTCTGCCATTTTCTATATGTATGATGTATGTTCATTGCATGTTCCTCAATTGTGCATGCTCACTTTCCTCACATGAATATGCATGAGCTTTCTGAAAAGCCACATAAATTACTATATTACTCTAGTTCTGCCATGCATGCCTCAATCTGAATCTCCACTTCTTTTGAAGCTTGTTTTCCAGCTTTTGCTGATGGAAATTCTTCCCAATTAACTTGCTTCAGGCCCAGTGAAGTATCTCTCTTCTACTCAGTTATTCCTGTACTTTTTTGGCATTAACTCAACTACATGTTAATTATAATGCATAGCGGTGGCACTATGCATCACTTTCCAGGGCCATATTCAGTGAGGTTATATTCAGTTTAAAATTCAGCATGGCAGAAGTATTTATACCACAGAAAATGCAAAGTATAGACTAAGGACTCCTCTCCTTCCCCCAACAGAGAACCAACTGTTGAACACCTTTATGGCAGGAAAACAGACAAAACTTGATCCATGAAAAATAGCGGCAAGTGAGGGTTCCATATGTGATTCTAAAGATTGAGTCGATAGAACTTGCTGGTTTACTGGATGTGCATAGTCAACATTGACCTCTTAGATTTTGAATGTGAGTTTAAATAAATGTTTTTTATTTGAAAACATGCTAAAAATAAAGCTCATTCTAAGGTAATATTCAGAATTTTTAATAAACGTTCTTCTCTGCCTAAGCTGCAATCACTGAAACTTTGAAAGGTACCCATCATGTTGACAGGCAGGAATGGATTGGGGTTGGGGTGAGGAGGGAATATGGGAATACTGGCAGAGGGAAATTAATTTGTTTTATGTTTTTTGCTTTGTGGGTCACACCTGGTGATGCTCAGTGGTTACTTCTGGTTCTGCACTGTTGCTCAGCGGACAATATGGGATGTCAGAAATCAAACCCAGGTCGGCAGAATGCAAGGCAAATGCCCTACCCACTGTACTATTGCTATGGTCACTGATGGAAGAAAGTTCACATTGTTGGTGGGATTGATATTGAAATATTATATGCCTAAAACAACTATAAATAACTTTGTAAATAACAGGTTTTTAATAGAAAAGAATTTTAAAAAAGGCATCTCAACCGCATTGCAAAGCCTGGCAAGTTACCCGTGACGTATTCAATATGCCAAATACAGTACAACAAATCTCAAAATGGAGACGTTACTGGACCTGCTCGAGCAAATCGATGAATCGATGAAAACGGGAGGACAGTGCTACAGTGCTACATGTTCTTCTCTAGGGATTTGTATGTGTGTGTGTGTGTGTGTGTGTGTGTGTGTGTGTGTGTGAATTCAGCCCTTGGTGGGGGGGGGGACTCAAGGATAGGCGAGGCCCCTAGGTAAAATAGTTTAAGCATTAAAATTCAAAGGGTTTGAAAAAATGCACACAGGAAATAATAATATAGCAGAAAAAAATAGTATAGGTAACAGATATCTAGCAGCTGTAAAAATGTGCCAGGCAAGTGTATCGAATGTTGATGCATTCCTAACTATCCTTAATGTCTTTGTCAACAATGGCTCACCTGTTAGAGTGGGGAGGTGTGTAGTGGGGGAGCAATAAAGCATTGAATAAATGTCCAACCTGCGAGACCACTGATGACTGCCCAGCTGACCCTAAAGCCAATTCAATTGGCTTTTGACACAATTTGTCAAAGGTTTTAAGATAAGTATTACTTCACGGTAACAACTGCCACATACCTAATAGTAACTCTGAACCCGTCAAGCATACAAAAGTAACTGTTTTTGTTTGTCTAGCACCTGCCACAGTGTCCAATGCAAGGCAGATGGTCAGTGTCCAAGGCAGTCTTACCCTTGGTTTAGAATGTTTTTTGGGATCTGCAAGTCTTTGGAAGTTGTACATATGTGGAAATTGCCAAGGAAAGTCAGTCATCTCACCTGGATTTGGGTGTTCTATCCATTTCAGTGAAAGCTGTAGCTGAAAAGAACTGAGTCATTTACTGAAACTCATGAAATTTCCTAGCTACGTATAGCCTTCAAACCTGTTAAGCTAGTTCTGTTGTTGCTTATGACTTTTTTGAGGGATTATAGAAGAGCAGAGACACAGCCTTTTGGAAGTCCAGTGCACTAGCCATGGTTAAACAGAGCCAGGCAAGACAATTCCTTTCATTTCATTATTTTTTAGGAACCATAAATTTTAGGAACCATAAGTTATAATACTGTTAATGGTAGGATCTTGTGAATACAGTATTCTTACACCACAACCTGGGATACTTCCTTTTAAAGAAATTCATTATGATGTACAGCTACCACAGCTAACCACCACCAAATTGCTTAAGACCCTCTACCAATGATATGATGGTAACTTTTGCACACCTATTCATCTGCCCCACTCTCTACCATGCTTAGCATTCTCTGTTTTGTAATTCAAGGTCAAAGGTTTGTTCTTATCCAGTACTATCTATTTTTTGCTTTGCTTCTCATACACTACAGATGAGTAAGATCATCTGGTGTTTGTCCTTCTAGCTCTGACTTATTTTGGGTCTAGTCGTGGTGAGGTATGGTAGCTTTGTACATCAAAGCCATAAACATGAACATTATTATAAAAATGTGCTACAATAACAATATTTAAATTTAAAATGTTTAAAGGTAGCAATTGTAATGATTATTCTGCATGTTAAATACAACAGAAACTATTGTTGCCTGAAAATGCACAGTGTTAATAAAGTATTTTACATGTTGTTTTAATAAGAGTAATAATAGTCATATGCAAACATGTAAACATGTGTGTTATGGAATGCTTACTATGTGTGCTTCTTTGAGTTGCTTCTCTAAATGCAATTTTAAAAAAATAAAAGGAAGAAAATTATGTCATCATTTGTCTGTGATTTATGATTATCATTATATTGCTTCATTTGGTGCTTATGGGTATAAAAGCTGTTTAATAATATAAAAATCAGGGTAGGATGGAAAGTACAAGGATATTTGCCTTGCCTGTGGCTGACTCCATTTTGATCCCCAGCACCACATATGGTTCCTTGAGCTCTACCAGGAATGATCCTTGAACACAGAGCCAGGAGTAACCCACAAGTCTGGTGTGCCCTGCCCCCCTTCCCCAAGACCTCACAAAGTAAAGTTTAACTTTAAATATTTACTAGATACAAATCTTCTTTCAATTGTTTATGACTTCTCCAACTGCAGTTTTTTTAACTTTATTACAGTCTACTTTCTTTCAATCAGTGTTCATGTTTAAAATCTGCTTCTACACCTATTGGTGTACTTGTTAACTGATTGCCTTCTCCACTTGACTGTAACCAATATGAGGAGAGAAACATTACCAAAAGTATTGTATGAGGATGTTAAGTGCAAAGTGGAATCTCAATAAAAATTTGCTGAAGGAAACTTTAATTAATGGACATAGAAAGGAATCGGAGATCTGTAAGGCAAAAAAGGCTTTAACAATTTATCAATAGACAGCTACCCTATTGAGGTCTTCTGGAAAAAGATTTACAAAGGAAATATATAAATAACTCCTACGTGATATGCTTATGTGTGATTCATTTAGTCTTCAAATAATGCTTATGACAAGATATAATTTAATTCTGGGCGCTACATAATATCTTCTTTGTCCTTATGCATATTCTTTTTCCTTAGTAAACCAGAGCAATAAACCTAGCCAATTCCATTTATTTATGTATGCAGATAGGTGTGCAGGAGGTATGTACTAAGGCTGTTTATCCAAAATCTCTGAGTGGCTGACTCAGCTATAACTCTGCATAACATCTGACAAATACTTCAGTGGAATCATTTCTTCCCTGGTCATTAAGTTTCTAAACCAGCCAGTGACACAGAGCTAGGTATCAAGTATTTTGTGAGCCAATCACTAGCAATTATTATGAAAAGTGCCATTTCCATTCCTGCTCTTAGTTCCCTGACACATGCTTAGGCCAAGGGAGAAACTGCTGAGTTCCATATAGACAATGACAAATTTTTTTCGCCAAATTTTAGGAGCTTAATGTTCTATCAAGAATCTAAATTTTAATAAAGTTCTGTAAATGCTCAAGCACCGTTATCAAAGTTACTTTCCCATATGAATGAATGTTGTCTTTGAAATTTAAAAATAGCTATCTAGATTTCCAAGCATTGTATTTTCAATGAGATCCCAATTGTAGAATCAACAGAGAATAAATCTATAGAAATAATAAAAGTTTTATGCTTTCTGTATAAATAAAGCATCAAAGTGAAGACATGAAAATGTGATATTAAATTTTTTATTTCTACAAGTTTAGAATAAAATCCATATAAATTAACTTAGCCTGGTTTTAAAACAGTCCTAAATCTTAAAGGTTTACAAAAATAGTTGTCATTATTCATTCTGGTTTGGGCACCACAACCCGTGGTGCTCAGGAGTTATTTCTGGCTTTGGATTAAGAGATCATTCCCAGGAGTGCTCAGGGGGACCAGGTGGTGATGGGGATAGAACCTAGACTTCCTGCATGCAAAGCATTTACACCAACTCACTGAGTTATGATTTCAATTCATTGAGCTTTCTGCTATAACAAAATTATTTCTTTATTCCCTAATATTTCAGTTTCAGTTTGTCCGTGACTCCACTCCACATATTCAGTCAAGAACCAAGTTAACAACCAGCTTTCACATCTTGGAAGTTAAACTTCAAGTGGCAGAAAAGAAAAACCAGTGACAAAAATGAAAAAAATTATGCCAGAACATCATGGACGTCCATATGCTTTGCTCAAAAATTCCATCTGACAGTTTCTTTTACATAGACCACAGCAAAAGAGAGGGTCTGATGTGGGTCAGAGAACATCTTTCGGTCCATATGTGGGGAAATGTGTGCCTTGAAAATAATTGGAAACAAGAGTGTAGTCTACCACATTATTATATATCCTTAATATATATATATATTATATGTGTAGAATTACTTCAATCAAGGTAGAGCAGTGCAATCTAAAGAAAAACTACTTATTTGTATGTAATTTTGTTAGATTAAATATATTTCATAATATAAATAAATTTAAATAACATCTTTTATTATAAATATTGATTCAATAATCAAATAATTTGGGTTTATATTCAATTTCCTATTTTTCTTCCATATGAGCAGCAATCAGTTGAGTTTTTCATCACATTTTTTGACTGATTTTAGGATTCGTTGTGCTCCTAAGAGCATCAAGAAGATGCTGACTTTTCAGGTAGTATCAGTAGATCATAAAGCATCCTCCTAGCTAAGTAAAAGAATTAAAATAATCTAAGAGGTTAAGTAAATTTCCTGAGGTCATGGTCATGTTAAATGCTGTACCACTTTGTTCAAACCAAAGATTCAGACATTTAACACCAAATTTCCATTTTATAGTGATCAAGATATCCTAGATACTGTGTGGGTAAAGAACTAACCATGATTTCTCTGTGCCTTTAAGGATAAGTCTATGTCCCTAACTATGCCACTATGGATGCTGTCTTGGGAATGTCTGCATCATGATTATGACTCCATGGTAGACAATAAGCTTGAAAGAGAAAGACCTGATACAACATCATGAATCAGTTGCTATAGATATGAGAATCTGTTGTAATATTTCCACCAGATATTTTGGTACTTCTTCACTGATATAGTATCCCAATTTAAGCAAAGAATAATATTCCATAACAGAGCTTTATTTATTGAGCTTATAGAAAAGGAACAATCAACAAGGAAAATGCTCCAAGAAATCAAGTTGTTTTCAATTCATCAACATGAATTCTCTCCCTATAAAGGATACATGTTATAAGGAAATTTTTTTCTTTTAAGTGTCGACAGGCAGGTAATACAGAAAAAACGCTGGGGAAGAATTGTTGCAAGAAGGTATTGACAAAAGCTGCATGTGGAATTAATCAATATTTTAAAATGCTCCAAAGGAATATCCTGTGTAGACGTTACTATTCAACATAATGTATGAAATGATTTTTCCCCTTGAGCAATAACCAGGAATCCAATTTTAAGAAATACACATATTGAATATTTAGTATCATTTTAATGGAAATACTCCTGCAGTCGATGCATTGTCAGTATGATTTAACATAGTATATGCATTTTTAAATTTTTGTTTTATTTTTAAAATAAGTTGAGGGAAATGGCAACTTAACAAAATTCACCTGGAAATTTGTATCTTTGGGAATGGAAAGGTTGAGGTAGAAAAGGAGAACATACTGTATCATTATAGAAATTTATAGCTAGTACTAGGATCTGGGAAGATAGCTAAGGTTAGTTAAGCAAATGTCTAGAATGTGTAAAACCCTGAATTCTAGCCCCACATAAATATCCAAGTATTCCTGGGCCCCCAAGCAATTCCAAGTATGACTACTGTAAAAATTGAAAAAGAAAAACCTGTATTTGGCCAAAATTAAAAGTTGGAAGACAGATAAATGAGTCAAGATGGAGAAATATAAAATTCCCAAGGATATATGAGAACTTTGTATGTAATAAAGATTTCAAATGCATTTCTAATATGTAGAGAACATATAGTCCACATAGTAAAAAATATTGTGATAATTGAAATAGAAAATCTAATCTATAATGTGTATCCTTTTTCTTTTTGGTTTTGGGGCTACACCCAGCAATGCTCAAGGCTTATTCCTGGCTATACACTCATGGATCACTCCTGGAGAGACTGGGGGATCATAAGAAGTGCTAGAAATGAATGTAGATGCACTGTGTGTAAGCAAGCATCCTCTTTACCATATTATCTGTCCGGCCCTCAACATCTGAATTTTTATATCACACAAAATTAAATAATTCCATGTGGATCAACAGTGTTAAGATTAAAAACATAATTAAACAGAAAAGTACTAACCATAAATCTTGTTCTGTAACCTTTGTTTTTTCTGTATTTTCCATTAAGATATACATTTCAGGGAGGAGATGTGGTAGGACATGCACTTCACAAGTGTAAGTCCTAGGTTTGATCCCTGGCACCTCAAAAAATGTATATATTTTTATATACATTTCTTACACACATTGCCATCCTTACTGTAGATTCCACTGAATCACTAATGCTCAGCACAATATCATGCACACTCAGTAAATATTTGTCTAATTACTAAATAAATAAAATAAAAATTAAATATGATTATTGACACTACTATTCTTATGGTGGCATGGGTATTCATCTGACCAGCATAAGACATTTCTGGTGAAGAAGGAATCTAAAGTTAAATGTTCATTACTCATTGGATCAATTAAAACCATATATATATGAGAATATATGATAAAACTATATATAAGATATATTTGGGGGGCAAACAAGATTTGGGAAGATTTTTTTACCACACAACTTATTATTTTACAAACTTCAACAAGAGTTCAACTCTGTTGAATTCCTGAACTATTCACATCTGACATTGTTTTCTTTTCTAAACCTATCAAATTTATAAGGCAAGCCAGAAATAATTATAGATCTTTTAAACTTATATATTTATTATTGAAGCATCATGATTTGCAATACCATTAATGATAGTTTTATTTTCACATTTCCACACGATCCCCATCCCCAGAGCATCTGCTTTCCTCCACCCAAGTCCCAACATTCCTTCTCCCCCATCCCTGTCTCCCCTGCTTTGGTTAGCTCAGCTATGTACACCAGCTCTCAGATTCTATGGCTTTTGACCATTTAATTGTCAATTCTTGTCTATCTATACATGAGCCCTTTATTTTATGCCTCAAACGTTTTTTTCTGAACACATTCTCATACCCTGATGCCTACTGAGTTCCTACTACCCCTCAGACTACGCCTATGCCTTAGAAGACTGACACCTCAGACCTTGCAATATAGAGTTCTCTTAGTGATATCAATCACATAGAGTTCATGCAATATGGAAAAGTATAAAACAGTGATTATTATTATTATCTACATTTTCTAATAATGTTTCAGAATTACTGATGGAGAAAACTGCCATTCTTCTCTCACGAGGATTACTAAAGCAGTCACTTGGTATTTTTCTCCATTACTTGAGGTAGGTCAAGTGTGAGCTTTGGACCAAAACATAGTCGTGTCAAACCATGATTTAGACGCGTGGTAGGGATCACCTTAAAAACTTATTTGAAAGGTTATTTAAAAAAAAAAGAAAGAAACTCCCCTCCTGGACAATTCACTGCTGACTCAGAGCACCAGGAATCCCATACACCATAATATTATCTCCACCGTCTTGGGCAGAGCCTTACCTCTTCCTGTGACTCAGACTCAGGGGGTGGGGAGTATCATTGAGAGGTGCATAGAACATGCTAAAAACTCTTGAAGAGTTTTGGGATAAAATCAAATAATCTAAAGTATTTTATAGATGAGAATAAAAAACTGAACTAACCAACGTGAATAAGTAAGCAAGACAGTTGTTAATAGGAGAGGAAAGAACAAATGCTGAAAAGTTGAGTGGTTCAAGGCCTTCCATTAAATGTAAAATCAAGTATGAGAACAAGCAAAGCTTTTTTAAAAAATGTGATATTGTCATGGTGATTTGGTAAAAGCAATTCAGTTATTTTCTGAAAAAGAGAAAATCTCCAGAAAGGGGATTGTTAGTATATGAAAGAGGTTAAAAAAGAAAAGAAGTTATAAAACCTAGAATAGGAAAAGAAAAAGTGCTAAGTGAAATTTTATATGAAATTTAAAAAAATAGAGCTGATAAAGTCTTCAGGAGGACATGGAAACTCCATCCTACCCCAAATATTGCTTTAGGCATTGCTTCCATTTAAGCGGTATACTTACATTAAACAAGATATCGTGAATAATCTTGTAGGAAGTTACCAAGCTTTCAAAGAGAACCTATGAGTACCATCGTTATGAAGTCAAGTTGGATAGAAAAGTTAGTATTCTGATCACCTATTACACATTGTGACTGAGAGCTGAAGTGGGAAGCAGCATTACAGGACATCCCATGCAGTATGACACTAACTGTGGGTAGTTAATGTCAAAATTGAAATAATTTATTAAATACACACTTGGTATCCAGAGTTCTAGAATTGACATGGTAGGAAAACCCTACATATATAGTGCTCTAAGTGTTCTGTGGATAGGAATAGAGCAAAACTCAACAAAATAACTGACTAGTATTTCTGAAAATGCCAAAATATGAAGACACAAAGCAAGACTGAAGGATTCAATTAGGTTGTGGGACAAAAAAAAAGAGTAATTAGAAGAACTGGAACTAAAGGCATCTGGTATCTGAACTGGATCCTGAATCAGTCAAATGGATATTAATAGGAATATCAGAGACATTCAAATGAGACTGTTGGAATGATTAGAATTTAGGTCAATGTTAATCTCTCCGTTTTGATACTTGTACCATTGTTAGGTACAATGGATTAGGGAAACTGCAAAGGATGTATAGAAACTCAGCTTTTTTACAGTATTTTTATGAACCCCGCATTATTTCAAAATAAAATCTGAAAATTATCTCTTTAAACATGGCAAAATCACAGTAGTGTAACATCATGAAAACTATGCATTTTAGAGCTAGACAAATTCAGCTTTGAATTCAGTCTCTGCCACTTGCTGGCTCTGTGACTCTAGCAAGTTGGTTACCCTTTCTGAGCCTTTTCCTCATCCACCAATGGGGCAATTAATCCCAACCTAGTTGCTTTGGAATCAGTATTCACAAAAATTGGAACAAATGTTCATAAATCATAGAACACAGTGGCCATAACAAAATTTGATTCTCAGAAAGGTAAAGGTAAAGGTAAAGGCCCTCCCGTTGATCGTCGATTTGCTCGAGCGGGCCCAGTAATGTCTCCATTGGAGACTTTGTTGTTACTGTGTTTGGCATATCAAATACTCTCGGTAGCTTGCCGGGCTCTCCGAGAGGGGCGGAGGAATTGAACTCGGGTTGGCCATGTTGGCCGCTTGTAAGGCGAACGCCCTAGCTCTGTGCTATCTCAGAAAATGAAATGTTAAATTATTTATATATACTTAATGATTCTTACTGTTTGCCAAATGAACTTTGTATTTGCAAACATGACTCGCCAGCCTCTTTGTAGGAGTTCCTAACTGCTTTCATTTCACCTTTTCAAGGGCCCTTCCCACAGTCCAGTCATCCTGATCTATTGCTCACACCTTGACACACCTTGACACATTCCTCTCTACTTGTCTCCATGACAGTCATAGACACAAAATAGGCAAGGTGAGTAGCCAGAGACCTGGTTTTGTATATTTCATAAATGTATATTTGTATATTTCACCAAATACTCTCCCTTTTGTTGTTACATCAACATTCAATCTCCACAAATAGAACAATAACACCTATTTCAAAACATGAGGGAATTGGGGACTGGAGAGATGAAACAGTGGATGAGGCAACTGCCTTGTACAAAGTCATCAGGGGTTTGATTCTCAGCTCCTCCCATATGGTCCCCTGATTCCCGCCAGAAGTCAGTAATCTCTGAGTAAACCCTAAACACAGTCAGATGTGGTTCAAAAGACAATCTCCCCACCACCCTGAAAAAAGAGTAGGCATGGTGGAATAAATGAAGCTGGTGCAGTGCTTTAAAAATGCAAGCACTTCAGAATAAATGTTATGCTGAATCTAACTTCACTGCCTACAAAGATAACCTGAGTTGTTTTTCCTTTTATTACTTTGATCCCATCTTGAAATTTTAATTTTCTTTTTGGGTCACACACCAGACTTTTACCTTGTCCAGTGGATTCTAAAATGTAGTGAAGTTCATGAAAGCTACTAAACATAGATAGAGCTTCTCAACGTGTGGTCCCTCTTTGCACCAGCACCCATCAGCATCAATGGGCACTTGTTTGATATGTAAATCTTCAAGCCCCACTCCAGAATATATTAGATTCACAAAACTAGAATCTGTGTAGTAGAACCTAGGAATCCACATTTGAATACACCCCAGCTTGATTCTGATTCACTGCTAAAAGGAATCCATGTTTGAACATACTCCAGCATGATTCTGATTCACTGCTAAACATTGACCATGTGTCTTAAACTATTTCTAATCTGCACCTAACCAAATCCTACACTTCATGGCTCAGCCCAAGTGATCATCTATTTCCTCTGAAAGGTCTTAACCTTTTCTAAAAATCTTTGTGCCTGATAACCTCTCAGTACCTGTATTGCAAATGATAATTCCCCAAAGAAAAAAGACAGACAGACACACACACACAGACAGACACACACACACACACACACACAAACACACACACACACACGTACAGAGACAGACAGAGACAAATAGAGAAAGAAGGTAAGTGCCTGCTATAGACACAGGCTTGTGGGAGGGTGACCGGAGGGAAACTGGGGACATTGGTGGTGGGAAATGTACATGGTGGAGGGAAAGGTGTTGGAACACTGTATGACCAAAACCCAACCATGATCAGCTTTATCTCACAGTAACTCAAAAAACATTTTTTTAAATCTTTGTGCCTAACCTCTAGGAGTCTTGATGTAGAGTTTTTTGTTTATTTGTTTGTTTTTAGCTTTGTCTTTATAATGCTTATCACAGAGACTTTCAAACAAATGTTTGCAACAGTCTTTCTGAAGGTCCTGAGAGTCATTTGTGTTAAGAATTCTTATTTGTTCTTATGAACTCAAAGTATAAGTTACAGTATGCTGTATGTAGACTCTGCCTTAAAAATGCTGAAGAAATTTCTTTGACTTTCATTGAGGATTTACAGTTGTTGAAGAGCACCTAATATGGAAAAAGAAGAGCCAAATAAGTGAAAAAAAATCAATCCTTAAGGTTCCTTCATGCACTACTTAGTATGTAGCATTTACTATATGCACTAGTAGTTTGTAGCATTTACTATATTCTAAGACCTTACCTAGATATTTTATGTAGATCACTTCATTTAAGCTTCACAACACCCTATGTAGTAGCTGTTCTTACTATCATTATTTACCAGCACTGCAACTTAAAAACAATGAAGTTAAGTAGTTTACCCAAGTTAATACAACTTGTTTAACGGCTATGGAATTTTTACTCCTGTAATCTGATTTACATTACATAATCTGGGTTTCTATATTACTACCACTTATGAAGCAAAATAAATGTTGTTGATCCATATTATTATCAATAGACCTGTACTTCATTTTTCTTAGGGAAACTATAAATACTTTATCACCTTTCCTCAGCAAATTTTCTCAATAATCATCACATTAATGGAAGATGTTTATATAAAATTTTCTATTTACCAGCCTTTTTGAAGTTCTTGAGAAATAAATTCATTTGTTTTAACAATCCTATGATGGAGATATGATGTCTCAATATCTGCTTTACAGATAAATGAAGCATAGGAAATTTAAGAAATCTCCATATCATGAAAATAGCGTATTATGAAGCAGAATCTATCCCCAGACAATGGTTTGGGGGCCGATCTCTTTACTACACTGCTTTATCTGTATAGGGTTTTAGTAGAGAAGGGCACAGAACTGAATCTTGTTATTGTGTTTGCTATATTATTACACCCCTCAGAGGGTTGGCAGAACAAGTTTGCTGTCAATAAGTAGAGTCCTTAGAACAGAGATTATCATATAATGAGACGTGTGATAACTGATATGTTACTTTGCAATTGTTGGTAGTCCAATGTGGCTACGAATGTCCCATTTAAAATATCATTTCTTGTGCACCGTTTTCAGTAGAGTACTAAGAAAGCTTTGTCTGGAGAAGGAAAGTCGTTTCCCCAAATTTCTTTAAGTCCTGTCTAAATTTTTCTTCCTTAATTTCCTGTGGAGGAAGGGTACAGAGTTCTATAGTAAAGAAACTTGGATCACAGTTCAATAATTCCAGGCATGCAGAGTACTCTCAGAACAGCAATTCGGGAACTCTTAAAAATCATGGAACCCATGTGGTTACCTACCAAATAAAACATATTGTGATCCACATAGTAAGAATCAGCCCCATGGCTAAAGCCAGCTGAGCATCAGTGATGTCTGAGTGGGTAGTTCTCCATGGAACATGTATCTGCCATCAAACTCCAAGCTCCAGGCTGGTCTGCTCATCTGGCGCCAGACCCCCCAAATCTGCGCAAAGAATCCAGTTTGTAAATTTTGTATGAGATATGCTGACCTGATACTCAGATCTCCTTACTGCTCATGCACATGCCTTTCCAATTACTACGACTGATTTCCCCTGACTGAGGAGAAAGTGTCCTTCATTTCTATCATTCCATTGGCACCATTACAACTTCTATCTCTTCAGGTTGGTGCTTAATATTTCCGAGGCTGAGGGAACCCGGAAAGTTACTTGTTCCATGACTACCCGACTGAGCTTATGATCCTATTTCAACATTGAAATGCCTTCCTATGAAATATTTCACCCACAAGAATGTTGTCTTCTAAACCTGTTGGTCTCCTTGCCATCACAAAGACTCCTGGGAAACAGGAAGCAGATTGTGGACATTATAGAAAACATTCCACCTCAGAAACTGATGAGAATTTAGAACAAGGATTCTGAATCCTGCAGCAAAGTATACAATTATTGGAGAGATTGCTAAAGAATACAGATATTCCATTCAAGATAGTCAACATAGGAACCTCTTGAATTCACTTCCTACCTTGGGCCCACAAAATCTACAACTACAGAAGGGGTAATTACAAAAGAAACCCAGAAACCAACTGAGGGTTCCTAAGCATCAGATGAACAAGTAAAATCCCAGAAAGGAGAACGTGAAACATCTTGCCATAATCTATACCCCTGGAAAAATCAGGTGAAAACTCATAACTCTTGGCTTTTCCAACTTAAGGACAATTCTATGTGACAAGTGCAATCCTCACTAGAGACTGGGAAGGTGGGAAAGTCTGTACAGTTCACCAGGAGTGACTCTTGAGTGTGGATCCGGGAGTAATTCCTTAGCACAGAGCCAGGAGTATGCCCTGAGCACCGCTGGATGAGGCTTCAGAGCAACAGCAACAAAAAAACTAATAAAATTTTAAAAGCTTCTGCCATTTTCCAAAAAAATATCAAAAAGATGCTTATTGAGATTCTCCACTGGGATAGAGAGGGATCTTGGCACATCTTCAACTATGACGAGAGCAAGAATAAAGAGATTAGAGCCAAGATGAACAATAAGGCTCATGTCCTTATGAGAGTAAAAGGTAAAGGCCCTCCTGTTGATCGTCGATTTGCTCGAGCGGGCCCAGTAACGTCTCCATTGGAGACTTTGTTGTTACTGTGTCTGGCATATCGAATACTCTCCGAGAGGGGCGGAGGAATCGAACTCAGGTCGGCCATGTTGGCCGCTTGTAAGGCGAACGCCCTACCGCTGTGCTATCACTCCAGCCCCACCTTATGAGAGACCACAACTTTAAAGACTGGAAAAAACTGTTTTGTCTAGTGCACAGAAACAGAGTCCAGAAAAATAAAAAAATGAAACAGAGGAACATATATGTTTTTAAAAATATATAAAACTCTAAAATTAATCCTAATGAAAGAGAGATACATGATGCACTTGTGAAAGCACTCAAAATAATGATCACACCGATGCTCACAGAGGTTAGGAGAACAACACATGCACAAAATGAAAAATTTCAATGTAGAGGAGATATAAAAATTTACCGAAGGGAATTCACATAACTGAAGAACGAATGATTAAATTTAAAAGAACAGGTCTAATAGCACATGGAATGAAAAAAGAAAGGATCGACAAACTTGAAGACAAGGAGGTTGAACTGGTCGAAGAAAAATGAAGATAGGTTTGGAGATTTACGGGCCACCACCAAGTCAATCATACTTGACAATATTCATCTTTGAATGAGAAAGAGAAATAAGTAAAGTAAGTGCGGTAGGGCGTTTGTCTTGCACGCAGCCAACATGGCTGACCTGAGTTCGATTCCTCCGCCCCTCTCGGAGAGCCCGACAAGCTACCGAGAGTATCTCGCCCAGACGGCAGAACCTGGTAAGCTCCCCATGACGTATTCGATATGCCAAGAGCAATAAAGCTTAAAAAAATTCCTGGCCTTTCTACCTGCTTGCTCCTCCCCTTGAAAGTCACTCTGGCTACACCACTGTAGCACTGTAGCACTGTCCTCCTGTTGTTTATCTATTTGCTCTAGCGGACATCACTAACGTCTCCACTGTGAGACATTTTGTTACTGTTTTTGGTATATTGAATATGCCATGGGGAGCTTGCCAGACTCTGCCATGCAGGCGAGACACTCTTGGTAGCTTGCCGGGCTCTCCAAGAGGGTCAGAGGAATCGAACCCGGGTTGGCCGCATGCAAGGGAAATGCCCTACCTGCTTTAGGCTCCTGATTAGCAAGAAGTACCCTCAGTTCCCCACAGCCATTATGATGATTTATCATGACTTCATCACCATAAGTTATTCAACATACATGAAATCCAAAAGATTGTGGCCAGGCTGTGCTTGGATGTGTGTGGGTGGGTAGGGGGAGAATAATTATCAGAAAACAGAACATCCATGACATACTGGTAGAAATTGCTCAGCTGAGAGTTAAGGTACCAAGATCACAGTAATTACTGAGGTTAATATTATCATAGGACAGGGGCCGAAATGATAGTTAAAGGAGCTTCGGTGTTTGCTTTCCATGCAGTCTACCTGGATTCAATTCCCGGAATCCCATATGGTCCTCTGAGCATCACCAGGAGTGATTTCTGAGTGAAGAGACAGGAGTAAACCCTGAGCACTTCCAGGTGTGATTCCCCCACAAAAATATTACCATAAACAGTCATCTGTTCTTGGGCACTTGGTTTTTTTTTTATTATTGTAAATAGTGCTGCAATACACATACAAGTGCAGATGTTATTTCTACTGCACTTTTTTGCATCACTGGGAAAGAGGAATTGTGCTTGCCCCAGAGGCAAGAGGTGGGAAGGGGTGGGGGTGGGAGAGAGATACTGGGAACATTGGAGGTGGGGAATGGGCACTGGTGGAGGGACAGGTATTTGAACATTGTTTGACTGAAATGCAATCATGAAAGTCTGTAAGTCGGTAAATGTATCTCATGATGATTCATTAAAATAAAAGAAATTTTAAAAATAAACTTTAAATTGTTAAATATTACCATAAGACATCACTTGCCAAAAGTCAGCTTTATAAAAGAAAATACAACTACATGAAAGAGTAGTTAAAAAAATAAACAAAAAACGTAAGGATCAGCTCGAAGAATAGAGACCATAAAATGACAAAACCTTTAACGAGAGGAGCTGTAGAACAAATCAAGTAAATCCTTACTAATTTCAAAACTACCAGTCTTATTGGTCAAAACATGAATTTTTATTGTGTGGATGCTGTATTAAAAAGGGTGTGATGTTCATGTGTTTTTTAAAAAAGAATGGTCCAGAAATGGAAAAATTTTGACAAATATGGAAGTTACTTTTTAAAAACTATCTTTCCTACTAACAATTTCATTTGCACAACATCATGTCAAACCAAAGGAGCTAATGTCATCATTGAGTGCTTTATTCATTTTGATCTTAATTTATTTGGAGTGGAGGAATTATTTTTTAAGGGAAATTACCCACATACAGGCTGGAGCAATAACACAGCGGTAAGGCTTTTGCCTTGCAAGCGGTCAGCCTGGCCGACCCAAGTTCTATTCTTCTGCCCCTCTCAGAGAGCACGGCAAGCTACCAAGAATATCTCGTCCGCACCGCAAAGCCTGGCAAGCTACCCGTGATGTATTCGATATGCCAAACACAGTAACAAGTGTCACAAAGGAGACATTACTGGGCCTGCTCGAGAAAATCGGTGAACAACGGGAGGATAGTGACAGTGACCACATACACTGCTTGAAAATAAGCCCTTTAAACTCATTTGGGAGAATGTTTATTCATAAAATACCCATTTAATTTTGTTCAACAGTAGAGTTCCTGGAGAAGTTAGAACCTGTTAGTACAACTAAAAAGCATAGGGAAGTCTTCATATAACTTCTACAAACTACTTCACTGTCACTGTCCTCCCGTTGTTCATTGATTTGTTTGAGCAGGCCCAGTAACGTCTCCATTGTGAGACTTGTTGTTACAGTGTTTGGCATATCGAATACGTCACGGGTAGCTTGCCAGGCTTTGCCGCAAGGGCGAGATACTCTCAGTAGCTTGCCAGGCTCTCCGAGAGGGGCGGAGGAATCGAACTCAGGTCAGCCATGTTGGCTGCGTGCAAGGCAAATGCCCTACCTGCTGTGCTATTGCTCCAGCCTGACAAACTACTTATGGAATGTAATACGTCAAACAAGAGTCAAAAGTCTTAATTCTGAGAAGAAGTAAAGGGGAAGACCATGCTTATAAAAATGCCATCACTTGAAATAAATTAATTGCACACTTATCACTTGATCACTTGACATCCCATTACTCACCGATTTGCTCGAGGAGGAACCAGCAATGTATCCATTCATTCCAGTCGCATGCTAGTGTAGCCCAATGGTGTCTGCTCATTCTAGGAACATGAACAACCTCAAACTGATCGTTCAGGGTCTTGACAAAGAAGTCTGACAATCTCATAATTGGGGGCAACACGATCTTTTGACGTCCCATGGAATCCAGTCATATGGCTCTAGTCCAGCAGTCATCTCCAAATCTCATTACATGTCCAGCCCATCTGATTTTTGATGCCTTGGCAAATGAGACAGAGTCCCTGATTCTTGATTGTCGATGGAGGTAAGAACTCCGATTCTTTCTCTCATTTGAGTGAAGTGTGAGACTCCAAGCATAGCTCTTTTGATTCCTCTTTGGGAGGCCTGAATAGCATTCTCATCCTGTTTTCTTAGGGCCCAGGTCTCTGAGGCATATATTAATGCAGGAAGAACAGTGGAATCAAAGAGATGTGCCCAGGGCCCGAGTTTCTTTGTCCTCCTAGTTATTTCTTTGATGCTATTGAAGGCGTTCCAAGCCGCTCTCTTCCTCCTGAGCAACTCAGGTGCCAGGTCATTTGTCATGTTGACTTTTTGACCTAGGTACACATAACTGTTGAATTCAGAGATGTTTGTCCTATTGAGAGTGAATGGAATGTCAGGAACAAGACCGTTTCTCATAAGCATTATCTTCGTGAGATTCAGCTGTAGTCCCACCTTTCGACACTCATGGTCAAAGTCGGCCAGCATTTGTGCCACTTGGCTGATGTTTGGTGTTATTAAAACAATGTCATCAGTGAAGGGGAGGTGGTGTTGTTGCCGACCATCTATCTTCACTCTCATTCCTTCCCATTCAAGTTGTCACATGACGTTCCCCGGGATGGCACTGAAGAGTTTTGGTGAAATGGTATCACCCTGCCTAACCCCTCTCCTGTATAATGGTGAGATCTTGGTAGTGAATCCGTAATACAGCTCATGGAGGATCCTGATGTATTGAGTTTGAATGCCCTGTTTGGCTAGGGCTTCGATGACTGCTTCTGTCTCAACAGAAGCAAAGGCCTTCTTTAAATCAATGAACGTTAGACAGAGCAGCATCTTAAACTCCCAAGAAACCTCAATGAGCTTGGTTATTGTGTGGATATGCTCGATTGTACTGAATTGTTTTCAGAAACCAGCTTGCTCACATGGTGGTCCTTCATCTAGTGTTCTGCCAATCCTATTCATGATGACTTGAGTGAACAGCTTGTAGATGACGGACAAAAGGCAGATCGGGCGATAGTTTCCAATGTTCTGGATATCTCCCTTCTTGTACAGTAGTATAGTCTTGCTGGTTTTCCATTGAGACAGAACTTTGCATTCAGACAGGTAGCATGTGAAGAGCCGAGCCAGCTTATTGATGAGTGCTGATGGCAGGTTCTTCAGGTGTTCTGGTCTGACCTTGTCTTGACTGGGTGCTGTTCAGTTATTTACCGATGAAATGGCGTGTCAGATTTCTGAATGGAGAACACTGGGAATGACATATCCAATCCTGCGGAATTTGGTATGTCGGCAGGTAGACATGGCTATCGAAGAGATCGAGTAGAAGTTATGGATAATCTTTTCTATTATCCTTCTGGAAGATGTGATAGATCGATCAGGACATTGGAGAGCAGTCATCTTGGTCTTGTAGTTGGCAAAGGACAGGCAGGAGTTGTGAATGCTTTTCCCAGCTTCTGCCACATCTGCCAGCACTGCTGCTCTTCTCTCTTTGAGGTCTTTCTTGATCCCTTCTCTGCACTGCTTTGAGAGCTTGGATATTGGCTTGTGGTTGCCTGAGGCTTTTAATAAGCCACATTGTCAAATGAGCTTGAGAGTTTTTGAAGACAGGTGTCTTTTTGTGGCTATCTCTCACTCGGTGTTCTTTGCACAGTCATGGAGGTGCTGAACCAGTCCATTATATTTCTTGTCATGTCATCAATAATGGCATCTTCCCATGTTGCCATAATACTGTCGCAGAGCTCCCAGTTGCTGGTCGTTCTGGGAGTTCTCTTAAACTTTACAGCCCTTTCTCCCTGCTCTGTGAAGTAGAATTTTGCATGAAGAGACAGTGGTCTAATCCAGTTTGGAATTTTGGGACAACAGCGACATCAGTCAGGCAAGATCATTGATTGAATATGATGTGGTCAATTTCATTGTAGAACCATCCACCGGGAGACTCCCATGTCCAAAGGTTTGATTTGGCCTTCTGCAATGATGATTTACCATGGATGGTCTTGGTTGAAATGATGAACTCAGACAGTCTCTCACCTTGTTCTCTCCATTCTAGACCATGGGTTCCAATGTGGAGTTCTTTGGATGACCTTCTCGGTCCTATCTTGGCATTAAAATCACCGACAATGATATTGTAGAAGGTGTGGTCCTCTTTATAGAACTTCTTCAGCTCCATGTAGAACTTCTCAATTTCTCCTTCATCATAATTGGATGTTGGTGCATAGATAATGAAAATAGAAACTGCCGGCAGTAAGCCACATCTATTCAAGTGTAATCATCCGATTCAGGTTGTTAGGCATTCGAATGAATCAATGTTTATGGCCAAGTTCATGTTGACCAGGACACCAACACCACCGACACCTCTTTTGTTGCATGTTCCAAGGAACAGTCCTTCCCCAGTGTCAAAAACGGCATGATGTGATTGATGCCTTCTCATCTCAGTCAGACCAATGATGTTGTACTTGATCTTTCACGCTTGCACCATCAGGTCCTCGACGGATGCATCCAATACCAGCATACATGCATTGAAAGTACAGACAGTCATTTTTTGTCTTTCTTCATTTTGGCATCCTACTTTGGTCCTGTGATTTTATCAGCCTCTCCTTCCTCATCCTTCTCAACGCTGCCGTATTGGTGGCTCTTTCAGGGTAAGGGGAATGAGACCCATTGTATTTACTGGTTTTGGCATATCGAATACACCATGGTTAGTTTACCAGGCTCTGCTGTGTGGGCAGGATATTCTCGGTAACTTGCCAGTCTCTCCGAGAGGGATAGAGGCTTTTGGGGCGGCCTCTAATCGTCCTAGTAGGTGTTCCCATGGCTCAAACTATATTTGAACACCATCAAATATCATGCGGTAATCTTGTATTAATTGTTTTATGATGTGTCGCGTGGCCACTTTGCACACTTAATAATCTATAAATCAAAGTACTAACTATAGAACAGATTACTGAAAGAATAAATAAATATTAATGCAGTTGGAGAATAAGACAATGTATGAAAATGACCTAACCTGGGAAAATAAACAGAATTTCAGAAAGTTCATGAAATTCCAAGTAAGATTAATCTGAGGTAATTTAAGTATCAGAACTTAATATAAGAGAAGAATCTTGCGTAGAGAGGGTGGTTTGGGCCATACCCATCTATGTGCAGGGATTAATCCTGACTCAGTGCTCAGGAATCATTACTGCTAATGCTTGGGGGAATCATATTCTGTGCTGGGGATCAAACTTGGTTGTCAACATGTAAGACAAGTGTCTTACCCCCTGTACTAGCTCTCCAACCTCAAGAAAAGAATCAGCAAGAGAAAAACAACTTGCTTTATCCAAGAGAAACCTGAAAATTTATCAGCAAATACTTCAATAGAAGCTTTGTGAAAGTTCAGAAGGGAGTTGCATAATATACCCAAAACAACGAAAAAAAGGAATGATAATAAAAAATATTCTATTTGATAGTCCTTCAGAAAAGAAGGGTAGAGTTTCCTGGACAAGAAAAGAGTTTATTATCCCAAGATTTTCCTTATAAGAGTGTCAAACATGCAGGTAAGTAAAAGTTTCTCTGGTAACAGTAAAAATAGTTCTATTCAATACACTCAAATGTAGTCGCTGAAACCCATTGAACTTGTGTATAATATAACAGTATAAATAATGAAATACAAAGTAATTCAAAATAATCATAACTAAATTGCTAAAATATTTACAAAAATAACATGATATAAACTGTGAAAACAAGATCAAACATGGGGAGGAGAGAAAAAATGTATGCCTTTAAACTTAATTTATTATCAGTTTAAAATAGACTGTTAAAATATATTGGTGTCAGACAGACAGTTCAGTGGGTAGGGTGCTTGCCTTGCATGTGGCTGACCTAAGTTCAACTCCTGGTACCCTATACAGTTCCCTGAGCCCTGCCAAGAGTGTTTCATAAGCACAGAGCCAAAAGTAAGCCCTGATAACCACTAAGTGTGGCCAAAAAGAAAAAGAAAATAAATAAAAATGTTTTCTAAAGATCTCCTAGTGACCATTAAGCAAAGCCTGTAATCGATACCCAAAAGAAAGAAGGAATCAAAGCATAGCCCTGGAGAAAGTAAAAAGTCAGAGGAAAAAAGAAAGAGGAAAAAAGAACAAAGTACAGTATATCCAGAAAACAATGAACAAAATGAGAATCAGAAGTCCATATCTATCAATGACTTTTAATGTGAATCCTTCAAATAAAAGATATCAAATGACAAAACAGGTAAAAACAAAATCCAACTAAAATACCTCCAATGGGCTCATTTAATCTTTAAGGTTACTCAATGGCAAACAGTGAAGGAACTGAAAAAGGTATTCTATATAAGAGTAAATAAAAAATGAGAAGGGATAGCTACCCTTATTTCAGACAAAAAATAAAACAAAAAGAATTTACGCAAAGTCTATAAGGAGATCAAAAATGTCATTCTGTAACAATTAAGAGGTTAAGCCAAAAAGTTGATATAACTTTTTACTTAAGTATGTAAGCAAATAATATAAAGCAATAACTATATACTTAATTATATAAGCAAATAATAATAGAGCTAAATAGAGAAATGGACAGCAATACAAAATTCACATAGCATATTATGTTTATTATGTACTTAATATGCTAACACTGTAATTTCTTTTTTAAATTTTAAATTAATTTGAAAGAAAATGAAACCCTAGTTTTTAATTTTTTTTAAAGATTAAAAACACAAGAAACATATATATAATAGTCAATCTCATGGAAAAACTATTACCAGCATGAAATTTAAATGAAAATTAAATAAGTCCTTAGCAGAGGTTGACATTACTATCAGAGTCAGTTTTGGTAAAAAAAAAAAAAACACTCATGGTAGGAGTGAAACATTCAGGTGTCCTTAGTGTAAATTTTTTGACATTAAAGATTTTAAAATATTCATTCTCTGTGAACTGAAAAATCAAATTTCAGATATTACTGGGAGGTATGAAAAAAATGTCAGTGTAGTCATGGAAGCTTTGGGCGGAATTCAAAATGCTGGAAACAATATAAATATTTAACAAAAGAACGATAACTAAATTATGTTTCAGATATAAGTTGGAGTCATGCTACAAACAGCAAAATTTACAAAATAGAAAATTTTGGACTGACATTTAATAATAAAAATATTTCTGAGTTAAATAACACCCCGCTGTCAGATTGTCACTGTCACTGTCACTGTCCTCCCGTTGATCATCGATTTGCTTGAGCGGGCCCAGTAACGTCTCCATTGTGAGACTTGTTGTTACTGTGTTTGGCATATCAAATACGTCATGGGTAGCTTGCCAGGCTTTGTCGTGCGAGCGAGATACTCTTGGTGTCAGATTGTACCTGACCTATATAGAGAGCCTCAGGGCAGTTTTCCATTAGGGTGGCACCTTCATTATATTCCCTTCAGAAAGGCCCTAGAATTTAGAAAACAATGAACTATGTTTTAGTTTGATTGTGCCTCACTTTTTGGAGAACAACCATTTCCTTTTTTGGTCATAAAGCGTGAGCCCACACCATTGTCTTTGCTGTGTCTGTTTTAAACACCCTTTGCCAAAGGTTAACTATATTTTAAAGAAAATAAAATGTGAATAAACTTATCAATCACATCACCTCTATAGACAATCTCTAAAAGTTTGGAAACAAGAAATTTAACTTTAAAATCAATTATACTGGGTGCATTAAGGCATTTGCTCTCCTTTAATCTTTTCATATTACATCAAAACTCTGGCTTTCAACCAAAATTGCAGAGTGCTTGTATGCCAGTGAACTTGGAACCTATTGCAAGTAAATTACATCACTCTGTTTCTTAAATGTCAAAACAGTGAGTGCAACATCTGAGAACCACAAACATTCAGCCTGCAGAGACTTAAAGTTGAAAGTCTTCCAGATATGGGGTCCAACAAGTCTCCTCTTCTTACCATTTAATTACAATTACAGGTTAGATCTCACTTGAACACTTGTCAGATTATTTTTGCCTTCCTCTAGGTCCTTTGAAGATATGGGGTTCACAACACAGGACCTGCCATATTTGGACCAAAACTTGATTCGATCCCTCAAGAGGAGAAAAGACCTACCTAAGATAAATGAACAGAGTCGAGTTGGAAAGTACATGGCTCCTTGAGCTCCAAGAAATTTCCAAAAGTAAAGTTGAACTTGGCAACTTCCCTAATGCATTCCAAAATGATAGGTTCTGGTATACAAAGAAGAAAGACTGAATGAGCAGGACCTCTTGTTGAGTTGCCTTCACTAAATCAGAGTAGTGGCCTGAAAGGACAGAGAGGGCCACAGTCGGCAGTGTTCAAGCACAGACTGAGTCTTCAGGAGGTTTGTGGGTTCAAGAGCTGTGGGTCTGAAAGAAATTAGATATGTGGGTGCCAAGCAAGTCACGGCAGGCATGGCACATAGTAAGTGATCACTGATTTTGGAACATGAATGAACAAATTAAATTTAATTAACTAATTGAGCTTAATTAAGCTATAATCCAGTTTTTTTTTAGATTTCCCAGACGTAGGAATGGCTCAGGAGATTTGAGTTTTATCTATTAAGAAGAAATTCTTGCAAAACAATGTATGAATTCTTAAGCTACTAGAAAAGACATTCATTTGGTGGGTGGGTGGGGGTATAGATTTTATTGGCCTGCTTGATGTATCCCATTTTTTGCTAAAAACAAAAACAACATGAAAAACACCAAACAACAAGTTTTGTTCGCTTGGTGACATTTATTGTTGCCCAAGAATCCAAAGATTACAGAAAGTAATCTATGTGCCATGCCTGCCGTGACTTGCTTGGCACCCACATATTGTTGTTACATTGTCTTGTGGTATCACTTAATCATTTAACTTCCCGTTAGTCCTCGATTTGCTCGAGCGGGCACCAGTAACGTCTCCATTTGTCCCTGTCACGTGCTAGTGTAGCCCAATGGCATCTGTTCGCTCTGGAATCTTGAAGAGCCTCAAACTGATCATTCATGAGGTATATTGTGGTATATTATGTAAAAAAAACTATTGATATTGATGGCCAGGGAGAATTTTGTTTCTTTGTCCCAAACTTGTCCTACAATTTTCCAACTCATCATGAGAATAAGTGAACCCAAATATACACACATGATCTCCCACTTGTATTTCCTACCTATTATGCTATGAAGCTAATCAAATCTTTTGTATTTTTTTTTCTGGTACGTATTTAACATTTACAACCACTCCTCTGGTAGATTATACAGTCTGATTAAAACAGAGATGTCCCTGGAACTATTATCTAGAAAGAAGCTATCTAGACACTATTGGCAATTCACCTACATATGAGTGGAGTCATTCGCCACAGGTTGACATAAAATGGTCTGTCATTTGCTCCTTGTAGAGAGAATATACCTAGTGGGCCAGATGTCTGAGGGGGTGTGGTCAACAGTCAGTATACTTCCCAGTGTGTGTTCTGTCTGGGAAGATTTCTAATGTCAGATGGCTGTTGGCTTCCTTTCTACAATGGCCACATTTGAGTGACCTCAAGAGTCAGAATTTCACTCCTTGACCCCTGTTTAAGGATACACTCTATCTAGTCTGCTTTTCCAAATTTGATGAGACCCCAGTCCTCTCATGAGGTCAAAGGCCGCAATTCACCTCATTATTTTAATTCTTACAGCTTTTCTGTCATTGACCTCTTCATCGGATTAGTTCTACTGCTCATCAATATCTTTCGTAGGGTCGATCTTCTTAATCTCAGTCTCAGAATAATTTTAAGATTTTATTTATTATCTTTATTGTTCTTGCATCAAAAAATAGATTAAAAATTGCTGCTAAGCATACACTGGAACTTTTTACACAAATATCAGAAGTGGTATTATTGTGGTAAGGAAAACAAAATCTTTTGACTATATAAGACCAGAATTTTAGAATTTAGCATTCTTCAAGTCCCCTTTCACCATGATAAATTCTTTTTTGCTATTTTCACTTTTACTTATTTATTTATTTTACAGACTTATGAACTTTCATGATTACGTTTCAGTCATACAATGATCTAGTACCCATCCCTCCACCAGTGCCCATTCTCCACCACCACTGTTTCCAGTATCCCTCCTGCCACCCCATGCCATTCCCCCACCTCATCTTCTTTTGCTTTCTCTCTTCTTTTGGGCGTCATGGTTTAGAGTACAGGTAAGGTAATAAGTCACCATCATGTTTGGTCCATAGTCTACTTTTAGTCCGCGTCTCTCACCCTGAGTGAGCCCTCCAAGCATCATTCACTTAATGGACCCTTCTCTATCTCAGCTGCTGTTTCCTCCAGCATCTGAGGCCAGCTTCCAAACCATGGAGTGATGCTCTTTGCCCTTATCTCTATTATCTTTGGGTGTTAGTCTCCCATTCTGTTACTTTATATTCCACAAATGAGTGCAGTCCTTCTATGTGTGTCTCTTTCTCTGACTCATTTCACTTAGCATGCTGCTTTCCATGCTGATCCACTTATATGCAAATTTCATGACTTTATCTTTTCTAACAGTTGCATAGTATTCCATTGTGTAGATGTACCAAAGTTTCTTTAACCAGTCGTCTGTTCTCGGGCACTAGGGGTTTTTTTTTCCCAGATTCTGGCTATTGTAAATAGTGCAATAAACATACAAGTGATGATGTCATTTATACTGTATGGGTTTTTGCATCTCTGGGATATATTCCCAGAATTGGTAGTGCTGGGTCATATGGAAGCTCAATTTCTAGTTTTTTGAGAAACGTCCATATTATTTTCCATAAATAGTCATAATAAATTTGGCTTTTACTAATACATCACCTCTGGCTTCAAAAGGGAGCACCAAATAAAGGGTGTTGGGAGGATCCTCCCAGGATGGGAGAAGCATGCTGAAAGTAGACTATAGACCAAACATGATTTCCAGTCAATGCCTCTTTTGCAAACCACAACATCCAAGAGGAGAGAGAGAACAGAGGGAAATGCCCTGTCACAGAGGCAGGGTGGGATGGGTGGGATGGGCTTTGGGAGGGATACTGGGATCCGTGGTGGTGGGAAATGGGCACTGGTGGAGGGATGGGTATTTGATCATTGTATAATTGAAACCCAAGCACAAAAATTGTAAATCTACAACTGTACCTCATGTCACTAATAAAAAAATTTTTTTAAAAAGGGTGGTTCTTAGAAGGATACTTCTCACAGGAGTTAATAGGTAATAGTGAAATGTGATGTGAATTTTGGAAAGTTCGGAGAGTATTGTCTGTATTTCTGTGTGGTATGGGAGTCTTGTCTCTGATCATCAAAGGCTGTGGGTTTATGTCATCTTGCTTCTCCATCTTTCCCATACTTTGGCAGTTTGCCATCATTAGTCATCTCAGTCTATAGGATTGTGATAACCTTACAGTTCCATACACCAAAAATAATTTCAGATGTAAAGATGAAATTATTGATAGGTAAGTATAAAATATGGTAGCAATTCAATGGAAATAAGGTACAAATATGACTCTGAATTGAAAGTTTTTTTTCTGTGTTAGAAAAGAATTTAAAAATAAAACCATTTGGTTGGTTTACATATACATGTTTATTCATTTCTTAGGGCTTTCATAACAGAGAATGACAATCTGACTGATTTAGAACAACAGAAAACTTTTTGTCCTGTGGTTTTAGAGCGAAAAGATGTGGAATAAAGGTGTTGAATGAGTCCATGTTGATTTTCCTGTTGGAAAACCAGCAGGACTGTGCTACTGTACAAGAAGGGAGACATCCACGACATTGGCAACTATCGCCCAATCTGCCTATTGTCTGTCATCTACAAGCTGTTCACTCGAGTCACCCTGAATAGGATTGGCAGGACACTAGATGAAGGACAACCATGTGAGCAATCTGGGTTCCACAAAGGATTCAGCACCATCGAACATATACACACGATAACCAAGCTCACTGAGGTTTCTCGGGAGTTCAAGATGCCGCTCTGTCTAACATTCAATGATTTAAAGAAGGTGTTTAATTCTGTTGAGAAGGAAGCAGTCATTGAAGCCCTAGCCAATCAGGGCATTTAAACTCAATACATCAGGATCCTCCATGAGCTGTATTACGGATTCGCTACCAGGATCTCACCATTCTACAAAGAAGTAATCATCCATGTCAAGAGAGGGGTTCGGCTGGGTGATACCATTTCACCGAAACTCTTCAGTGCCACCCTCGAGAACATCTTGAGATGACTGGAATGGAAAGGAATGGGAGTGAAGATAGTGGTCGGCAACTACACCACCTCCGCTTTGCTGATGACATTGTTCTAATAACACCAACCCCGTGAACCTCCTTTTATTATTATTACCTTTGTTAAGACCCTATTTCCATATCAGATCATATTCTGAGGTACTGGGGGTCTGAAGTTTAACATATCTTCTTTGGGAGAAACAATTTAACCCCCAAGACATACAAAACTATTTACCTATGTATCTTATGCAACACAAGTGTGTGCATAGATTCTTTTAGGGAAATTTTTTTTCCACTTGACTTTTTTCTTTCTTTCGCCCCTTTCCACTTGCTCATTTGTATTTTCCCAACCAAAGTAGCCAATATTTACAATTGAATGTGTCCTGCTATATTGTTCTCTATGTTTATATAATTCCATCCAGTTATATTAACTTTTTGTCATTTTCTTCTCAAAATAGGATTAGAGATGTAATTTTTGCCATCTTTTCTTACTGAACTATCTTATATGAATTCCCTTGAAATCATCTAGTTTTGTTGTAACTCATTTCATTGATTGTAAAAATGTGTCTTTGCCTGCAGTGTACCACAAGCGATTAGGCTGCAAACTAATGGGTTGGTAGACACTCAGGTTCTTTTTCTTATTTTTCGTCTCTAAACAATATTGCACTTGGACATATATCCTTAAATATGCTTATATTTCTCTAGGCTACATTTCCAGGAGTGAAATTGTGGGGTCAAAGGGAACATGTTCTTTTTATTTGAATAGATGTCATTAAATTTTTTTCTCAAAAGGTTTTCATGAGCAAAATATCAGAGTATATTCTCCTCACCCCTGATCAGCATATGGTATCATGGTTCTTTTGCAGTCTTAGTATAAAATGTGTTTATTGTAAACTTGAATTTGTCATCCTCTGGCAACTAATAAATTTAAGCATTTTTTTCATGTTTGTTGGCCATTTATTCTTTGCTTGTGTCCTTTTATTACTTTTTGTCATCTTCTCTTCTCTAAAACAACAGTTTGTTATACATACATACATATAAACTATGTTGCTCTTCCTTTTTTATCTATTGACTTTTGTTTCAAAATTAAAATTTCAATTTTTTAATAGCTGCTGGTCTGTTTATTTATTTTTTTTTAAATTTTTTTTTTATTAGTAAAACACCATGAAGTACACTTATAGACTTATAAATTTTTGTGCTTGGGTTTCAGTTATACAATGATCAAGTACTCATCCCTCCACCAGTGCCCATCCTCCCCCACCACGGGTCCTAGCATCCCTCACACCCCCCATCCCCCCCCCCCCCCCCGTCCCACCCTGCCGCTGTGGCAGGGCATTCCTCCCTGTTCTCTCTCTCTTCTTTTGGGTACTATGTTTTGCCAGAGAGGCATTGAGTGGCAGTCATGTTTGGTCTATAGACCACTTTTAGCATGTCTCTCCCACCCTGGGAGGGTCTTCACAACACCCTTTATTTGGTGCTCTCTTCTCTATCTGAGCTTCCTTCTCACCTAGCACATGTGGCTGGCCTTCAAGTCATGGAGCAAAATTCCTGGTACTAATCTGAGCCCTTCCTGGGTGTTAGTCTCCCGTTTTGTTGCTTTATGTTCCCCAGATGAATGCAATCTTTCTGTGTCTATCCCGCTCTTTCTGACTCATTTCGCTTAACATGATACTTTCCATGTAGTACCACTTGTATGTAAATTTCATAACTTCATCTTTTCTAACAGCTACATAGTACTCCATTGTGTAAATGTACCAAAGCTTCTTTAACCAGTCATCTGTTCTCGGGCACTCAGGTTTTTTCCAGATTCTGGCTATTGTAAAGAGTGCTGCAATGAACAAACAATTGCAGATGTCACTTCGACTATACATTTTTGCCTCTCTGGGATATATTCCCAGGAGTGCTATAGCTGGGTCAAATGGGAGATTGAATTCTAATTTTTTGAGAATCGTCCATACTGTTTTCCAAAAGGGTTGGACCAGCCTGCATTCCCAACTGCTGGTCTGTTTAAAAGGTAGCCACGGCCAAGACATTGCTCAATGGCAGGATACAAGTGTCACCAGAAAAAGCCCTGGGTTTAATCCTCAATGCCAAAATAAATAAGATTAAAAGGCCTCTCCCAATTCTGGATATATATGTAACCTATCAGAATTTTAAACAATTCCTTTATTGTTGTAATTTTTTACATTTAAATATTTCATCTATCTGAAACACATTTTTCCCCTACAAGGTATAAGGCAGGGGTCCATATTTATTTTCTTCCAAATGAAGAGTCAGTATTATATATTATATATTTTCTCATTATTGCAAGTTTAATTCTTCTTCCTAATGGATTCTGTATCTGACTCTAGTTGTTAGTTTAAAGAGGAGTCCAAAAACAAGGATATTCATTTTAGACAAAGTAGATTTGGGGTGGTAAGAATTTTGGTAGCTTAATCATTTTTATTAACTGTATATTCTTTTTTTTCTATAATTAACATGCATCAGATAGAAATAAAGGAGGGGAACAAGCAAAAACAGTAAGTTTCATTATTTATAGAGCTTAGGACAGAAAAAAAACCTGCAACTAGGGAACAATATTTCTAGTTCTGGAGATGACGCTTGAAAAAATTTCCTCTGGGGGAATGCAGAATAAAAGGTTTTTTCCCCCCAGGAAACCCCGAAATAACTTTTTTAAAGGGTTAGTTTCCCCAGAAGGTGGGGGCTGATTACCTCTTGGGGAAGTCATTTTATTCCCCTGTCTCTTTGTGAAAGAGGATGAGGTGGTAATTTGATTGGCACTATGTTTGTATGCATGTTTAAGGAGCAAAAAGTTTAATTGATTGGAAGAGCAGGTTTCTCTGGCTGATGCAATAACCACTAGGGCTTTTGAAATATTTGAAATGATGCAATAATTACCTGGTTAAGCAGCTGCTGGATTTCTGGCAGAAACTTAAATGCTTAAGACAGTAGTTTGAAATGACAACCAAAGACCACAATTGAATTATGTAAAAGCCACTGGGTTCCCATAACCCCAGGGCACAGCATCTGTCCCTAAGTGAAAAGGGTCATTGACAGCCCTAAAGTCCTCACAAAAGAGTCTGCAGGTGTTAGTGAAGCCCCTGCAGTAAGTTTTCAGAATCACTGCTGTGAAAATGGCTAAAATAATGATGGTAAGTGGGTTTTTCTTCCAGTGTAAAATGACCACCAGGAGCCATAGACTCCCCAGGCTTCATAGAGAAGCTCTGGGCATCATCCTAGGAAAGGCAAAGTGTGATGGCTGGATGTCTCTTCACACTTTCAAAGTGTGAAAGGCTTAGGGGTTGGGGGTAGGGGTGGGATGTGGGGTGTGGTATGGTATGTATATAAGTACTTACTGGAATATTCATTCATGCTGGAAGAACTAGATAGTTATAAATAATTTCTTTAAACCACTCTGAGTAAGTGCAGTGTTACCTTGTTTTTCTTTTTGTCTCTGCTTCCCACTGACCCGTGCTGTATGTAAATGGAAGAATTTTATATTTGGGGTCAACAAAACCAAGGAAAGGAATTTCAAAGAAGACCATCAACCACTCCTAATTCTACTCCCTTGGCAATTACCCTAGCAACAAACTCTTACTTAGCTAGAAAGCCCCACATGAAGAAAACCCTATAAGAGCCAATTTGAACAAAGGAGGTGCTCAACTATGTTGCCCAAGCCAATGGGCTGCTTATGCCCATGTGGTCAAGCACATGTGGTGCCCAAGCACATGTGTCACCTGCATCTCCCTTGTTGAGATTGTACTGGGGCTCTCTCCGTCCTTGGAGAATCCTAGTCCCTGTTTTCTCTTGAGTGCATTTATCTCTCTCCTTTTTTCTCCTTCCTCATAGCCTCCAAATAAAATCTGCTTTTACTTCATTGCTCATTTTCTCCTGAAATTCTTTTCTGTGAGAAAGACCTGGAAGGCCTGAGTAAGGTCTATGACTTGTTATTCTTTCCAGCAAAGAGCAATTCCTAACTCCAGCCTGAGTCTATGACTCCCTGAGAAATTGGGTGGTGATTAACTCCCAGGCTGGGCAGAACAAGTAGAAGTCAGGTGTGGCTGGACATCTACCTAGTGGGGCTGGTAGGACTCAAGGTCTGTGTTGTGAAGGGGCTCATTGCAGACTTTATCAGTCCTAGCCTTCCCAGCTGTTCCTGGGGTGGTAGAGTGGATTGGGATAAAGGGGCTGTCTCCCCCTTCTGCTTCTCATAAGCCAATTGGGAAGCCCACTGATTTCAGAAAGATCACGGTCACGGTCCTCCCATTGTTCATTGATTTGCTCGAGCGGGCCCAGTTACATCTCCATCATGAGAATTGTTGTTACTGTGTTTGGCATATTGAATATGTCACGGGTAGCTTGCTAGGCTCTGCTGTGAGGGCAAGATACTCTGGGTAGCTCACCGGGCTCTCCAAGAGGGGTGGAGGAATCGAACTCGGGTCGGCCATGTTGGCCGCTTGTAAGGCAAATGCCCTACCGCTGTATAACCAAAAATTTAAATCACACAGTCAACAACACTGAAATCAAGAGACTTTAACAACATTCAACAGCTTTAACAACCAAACTGAGAACTGTGCCTGTCAAGAGAGCAGGCTTTTACTCCAGAGCTTAGAAGCCGGCCTCAATGCTGGGGGAAACGGCAGCTCAGATAGAGAAGGCACTATGAAATAAAGAGTGCTAGGAGGTCCCGCTCGGGATAGGAGATGCGGGCTGAAAGTAGACTATAGGCCGAACATGATGGTCACTTAATACCTCTACTGCAAACCACAACACCCAAAAGGAGAGAGGGAATGCCCTGCCACAGAGGCGGGGTGGGGTGGAGGGGACAGAATGGGGGTGGTGGGAGGGATGCTGGGACCATTGGTGGTGGAAAATGGGCAATGATAGGTATTCAGTCATTATATGACTGAAACGCAATGCAAGCATGAAAGCTTGTAAGCCTGTAACTGTACCTCACAGTGATTCGCTAATAAAAAAAATATTTTAAAAAAAGAGCTGGCTGGAGGGGGTGTGGGGGTAGGATTGAATATAGGAGGGAACCTGAGAACATTGGTGGAAAGAAAATAACACTGGTGGTGAGATTGATGCTGCAATATTGCATGTCTGAAACTCAACGATAGGGGTTGGAGGGATAGCACAGTGGGTGGGGCGTTTGTCTTGCATGCAGCACACCCGGGTTCCATTCCCGGCATCCCATGTGGTCCCCCCAGCACTGCCAGCAGTAATTCCTGAGTGCATGAGCCAGGAGTAATCCCTGTGCATCGCCAGGTATGACCCAAAAAGGAAAAAATTAAATAAATCAATCAAACTCAACAATAAATAAAATTATAAATCATGGTGCTTTAATTAAAAATTTTTAAAAATTTTAAATTAATATTTAAAAAGCAGCATAAGAGTTAAGAAGTTTGGGGCTTCTCTAGTTCCAAGAAGATACTACGGGTCTAGTGTTTAACTTTCCAAGAGTAATAAATAATTTCAATCTTGAACATATTAAAACAAGATTGCTCAAGTTCCTCACTTAACAAAAAATTCTCAGAGCTCCAAGGAGTTCTTTTTTTTGTCTCAACATATCATTTATCTATTTATTTTAATTTTTATTAGTGAAACACCATGAGGTACAGTTGTAGACTTACACATATTTGGGCTTGGGTTTCAGTTATACAATGATCGAGTACCCATCCCTCCATCAGTGCCCATTCTCCAGCACCACTGATCCCAGTATCCCTTCCACCCCCCATCTCCCCCATCCCACCCTGCCTCTGTGGCAGGGCATTCCTTTTTGTTCTCTCTCTCCTTTTGGGTGCTGTGGTTTGCAAAAGAGGCAATAAGTGGCAATCATGTTCAGTCTATAGTCTACTTCAAGAATGCATCTCCCATCCTGGGAGGATGCTCCCAACACTCTTTGTTTGGTGCTCCCTTCTCTACCTGACCTGCCTCAAAGCTGTGCGGCTGACCTATAAGCCATGGAGTGAACCTCCTGGTACTTATCTGGGCTATTCTTGGGTGTTAGTCTCCTATTTTGTTACTTTATGTTCACCAGATGAATGCAATCTTTCTATGTCTGTCCCTCTCTTTCTGACTCATTTCGCTTAGAATGATACTTTCTATGTAGTACCACTTGTATGTAAATTTCATGACTTCATCTTTTCTAACCGCTACATAGTACTCCATTGTGTAAATGTACCAAGTTTCTTTAACCAGTCATCTGTTCTCGGGCACTCAGGTTTTTCCAAATTTTAGCTATTGTAAAGAGTGCTGCAATGAACAAACAAGTGCAGATGTCACTTCGACTATACTTTTTTGCCTCTCTGGGATATATTCCCAGGAGTGGTATTGCTGGGTCAAATGAGGGATCAATTTCTAATTTTTTGAGAATCGTCCATACTCTTTTCTAAAAGGCCTAAACCAGTCGGCATTCCCACCAGCAGTGAAGGAGGGTCCCTTTCTCGCCACATCTGCACCAGCACCGGTTGCTTTTGTTCTTTTGGATGTGGACCAGTCTCTGTGTGAAATGATATTTCATTGTGGTTTTGATCTGCATCTCCCTGATGATTAATGATGTGGAGCATTTTCTCATGTGCCTTTTAGCCATTTGGATTTCTTCTTTGAGAAAGTTTCTATTCATTTAATTGCCCCATTTTTTGATGGGGTTGGATGTTTTCTTGTGGAGTTCAACCAGTACTTTGTATATCCTTGCTATCAACCCCTTGTCAGATGTGTATTGGGCGAATATCCTTTCCCATTCTGTAGACTGTCTTTGTATTTTGGTTACTGTTTTTTTGGAGGTTCAGAAGCTTCTTAGTTTAAGATAGTCCCATTTATCTATCTCTGTTTTCACTTGCTTGGCCAGTGGCGTGACACCTTTAAGATACCATTAGCTTCAATGTCATGGAGGGTTTTGCCAACTTTTTCTTCAATGTACCTTATGGATTCCAGTCAAATTTTGGGATTTCAATCCATTTTGATCTTACTTTTGTAAATGGCGTTAGGCAGAGATCTGAGCCCATTTTTTTTGCATGTAGCCGTCCAGTTTTGCCAGCACAATTTGTTAAAGAGGCTTTCCTCACTCCACTTCATATTTCTTGCTTCCTTGTCAAAGATTAGATGATCGTATATTTGGGGAGAGATGTAAGTACATTCAGCCCTGTTCCATTGGTATGCAGCTCTGCCTTTGTTCCACTACAACGCTGTTTTATTACTGTTTTGTAGTGGAGTTTCAAGTTAGGGAGGTTGATTCTTCCCATTTTCTTTTTTCCCAGAATTGCTTTAGCTATTCGTGGGAGCTTATTTTTCCACATGAATTTCAGGAGTGTTTGCTCCATTTCTCTGAAGAATGACATGGGTATTGTTATAGGGATCACATTGAATTTGTACAATGCTTTGGGAAGTATTGCAATTTTGACAATGTTTATTCTCCTGATGCATGAGCAAGGGATATCTTTCCATTTTCTCGTGACCTCTTTTATTTCCTTAAGTAGGGTTTTGTAGTTTTCTTTGTATAGGTCCTTTACTTCCTTAGTTAAGCTAATTCCCAGGTAGTTGATTTTCTGGGGCACAATTGCAAACGGAATTGTTTTTTTCATGTCACTTTCTTTTCTCTCACTATTGGTGTATAGGAAAGCCATGGACTTTTGGGTACTGATTTTATAGCTTGCAAATTTATTATACAAGTATATTGTTTCTAGGAGTTTTTTTTTAGTAGAGGTTTTATGGTTCTCTAAGTATAGGATCATGTTATCTGCAAATAGTGAGAGCTTGATTTATTCCTTTCTTACCTGGATGCTCTTAATATCTTTATCTTGCCTGATCTCTATTGCAAGTACTTTCAGTACTATATTGAACAGTACTGGAGAGAGTGGGCATCCTTGTCTCATCCCTGATCTTAGGGGGAAATCTATCAGTTTTTCCCCTTTAAGGATGATGCTTGCTGTAGGCTTGTGGTAGATGGCTTTAATTATATTAAGGGAAGTCCCCTCCATCCCCATTTTGGCAGGGTTTTCATCATTACCATGTGCTGGATCTTGTCAAATGCTTTCTCTGCAACTATTGATATGATCATATGGTTTTCATCTTTTCTTTTGTTGATATAATGGATTATGTCCATTGATTTTCAAATGATAAACCATCCTTGCATCCCTGGGATGAATCCCACTTGGTCATGGTATATGATCTTTTTGATGAGTTGTTGAATTCTATTTGCTAGTATTTTGTTGAGAATCTACGCATCTGTGTTAATCAGGGATATCAGCCTATAGTTTTCTTTTCTTGTGGTGTCTTTGTTTCCATTTGGTATTAGAGAGATATTAGAGAGATATGAACATATTCATAGAATCTGTTTGGGAGAGTTTCTGTTTTTTCAATTTCCTGGAAAAGCTTGAGAAAAACTGGCAATAGGTCCTTTTTAAATGTTCGGAAAATTCACTAATGAATCCATCTGGGCCTGGGCTTTTGTTTTGGCAAAGACTTTTGACTACAGTTTCAATTTCCTTGATGTTGATAGGTATATTCAGATACTCTAGAACTTCTTGATTCAGCCATGAAAGATTATAGGAATACAGGAATTAATCCATTCCTTCTAGTTCTCTTGTTTTGTGGCATACAGACTTTAAAAGTAGTCTCGGATAATCTTTTGAATTTCTTTGGTTTCTGTTGTGATATCCTCCTTCTCATTTCTGATTCAGTTTATTAGAGTTCTATCTCTCTTTTTCATTGTTGGTGTTGCTAGTGCTTTATCTATCTTATTTATTATCTTGAAGAACCAGCTCTTGGTTTCATTGATCTTTCAGATTGTTTCTTGGGTTTCCATGTCATTGATTTCTGCTCTAAGTTTTATGATCTCTTTTCTTCTCTCTTATTTGGGCTCCTTTTGTTGATCTTTTTCTAAGATCTTGAGCTGTGAAATCAAGTTTTTTATGTGGGCCCTTTCTTCCTTCCTGAGAAATGCTTGCAGAGCTATAACTTTTCCCCTTAACATGGCTTTAGCTGCATCCCATAGGTCCTGGTAGCTTGTATCTTCATTCTCATTTGCTTCCAGGTATCTTTTGATTTCATCCTTGACTTCCTTTCTATCCACTTGTTGTTCAACATTGAGTTGTTTAATTTTCAGGTGTTTGATTTGGTTCTCCGTGTCTGTGTGTGATTCACTTCTATCCTCAGTGCATTGTGGTCTGAAAAGATGGTTGATACTATTTCTATATTCCTGATTCTATTGAGGTATGTTTTTTGGCCTAGAACATGGTCTATTTTGGAAAATGATTCGTGTGCACTGAAGAAGAATGTGTATTCTTTCTTTTTTGGGTGTAAAGCTCTGTATAGGTCGATTAGCCCTTTATCTTTTATTTCTTCTTTCAAAGCCAATGTTTCCTTGCTGAGTTTTGTTCTTGTTGATCTATCCAGAGGTGATAAGGAGATGTTGAAGTCTCCGGCTACTATTGTCTTGCTAGCAATGTCCTCCTTAAAATCTGTTAGCAGTTGTTTTAAATATTTCTCTGTTCCCTCATTAGGTGCATATACATTTTAGAGTGTGATTTCTTCCTGTTGTACGTATCCCTTGATGAAGAGAAAATAGCCTTTGCTATTTTCTAACCTTTTTCGACGTGTTGTTGGATACTAGTATGGCCACCCCAGGCTTTTTTAGGGAGCTATTTGCTTGCAGGTTTGTTTTCCACCTTTGAGTCTGTGTTTGCTCTGACTGTTGAGATGAGTTTCTTGTAGGCAGCAGAATGTGGGGTTCTGTCTCTGAATCCATTTTTGCCACTCTGTCTCTTAATTGGTGAATTTAGACTGTTGACATTGAGAGAGATTATTGTTGTGAGGTTTTTTTCATCTTTCTTTAAGTGTCTGTTGTGCTTATTAGTCTTGTCTTATAGCCCATTTAGCTCTTCTTTTAGGTTTGGTTTTGAGTCTATGAAGTTCCTGAGCTACTGTTTATCTAGAAACTAGTGTACTGTTCCTTTGATTTTGAGTGAGAGTTTAGCTCGATAGAGTATTCATGGTGAAGCATTCATTTCAGTGAGTTTTTTTCACTATATCCCACCATTGCCTTCGGGCTTGGATGGTTTGCTCTGATAGGTCTGCTGTGAATCTAAGGGGTGCTCCTTTGTATGTGATTTCCTTCTTTGACCTTGCTGCTTGCAGTATTGTGTCTCTAACAGCAGCATCGATCATTCTAATTATGATATGTCTTGGAGTGTTTTTGTTAGGGTTTCTTTTAGCTGGCACCCTTCGGGCTCCTTGAACCTGAATGGCTGCATTGTTGAGCTCTGGGAATTTTTCAGCAATGACTTATTTTACTGTGGTTTTATCATTGGGATTGTTTCCCTGAGCTTCTGGTACTGCAGTGATTCTAATGTTGTTCCTATTGGAATAGTCTCCTAGGACTCTGATTGTCTCTAGAGCTATTTTGAGGTCCCTTGCCATTGTTTGTTGCCTGTTGGCTTGGTGCAGCTGATCTTCCAACTCACTGATTCTGTTCTCAGCTGTGGTCATTCTACTGTTGAGTGCACAGACTGAGTTTTTTTTATTTCTTCTACGGAATCTTTTATTCATGATATTTCTGCTCTCAGTTCTTCCCGTAATTTTTCGATTGTTTCTGTCATGTTACTAGATATCTGTCTGATTGTTTCATTGAGTTCATTGAACATCTTCATGACTTCCTAGCTGAATTCTTTCTCAGAGAGGTCCTTTAAGTCAGTAGCACCTACTGAGGCTTCTGAACCCTTTTCATATTTGTCCCAACTTAATGGGGATTTGCGTTGTTTCTTCATGTTGGTGTGTAGGTACGGGAACTGAGATGTTACCCTAGATTTCTTGGTATGAGTAAACTACCTGCAGCTGGAAATAGGCCACGCCCACTTCTTCAGAAGCCATGCCAACTTCTGAAGAGGCCATGCCCTCACGGGAACCTGGTGTGTGTGGGGGGTACTAGCTGGGAGGGGAAGAAGACTGGCACAGGTGTTTGGAACGAAGAGGAAGAGGCTCAGGGCTGCTTTTGTCTCAGGGTCTTAGAGGACACCTGGGGTGTTTGAACGGCTAAAGCTAAATCCCGGGTTCGAATACTGGCAGGTTAACTGACCTGGGAGTAAAGAAGACCAGCACTCGTTGGGGACGAAGAGGAAGAGCAGTAGGAGTACTGCTATTTATTCAGCCATTGATTAGGCTGATTGAATTGTGCATGAACTCCCCCTTTTTTTCCCCATTTTTTATAATTTTATTTATTGAATCACTGTGAGAGCAGTTACAAAGCTTTTAGGTTTTAGTTTCGGTCATACAATGAAACACCCATATCTTCACCAGTGCCCATTCTCCACCACTAAGAATCCGAGTATACCCTCATCCCACACCCTTCCCCTACCTGTGGCCAGATGATTTCCAAATTACTCTCTCTCTACTTTGATTACATTCAATATTTTGACACCAAACCCACCATTATTATTTGGGATTTTACCTCAACACTCAGCTCTCCGAAAAGGCAATAGTAGACATTTTTTTTTCTATTGCTGGTTATGAGTAACATATGATGTTGCGCAGCTACGGTAGTGGCTGTGCATTTTGAAATTCCGAAATTTTAACAATTAAATCTGGAGTGATTTCTAGTCAAAATCTTCTGGGTTCCAAGACTTGTTCCTGAGTCTCTGGGATCATGGCCATTAAGCACCTTGATCAGGAATGAGAGAGGCTGTTTGTGGGCGGTGACTCGGGATCTCCTTGGGACGAGGAAGAGAGGGCAGGTACCACCCTCATCCCATGAGGCGCCATGTGTCTCGTCACTGTGGGCCCAAACCTGACTGTCCAGTGGCCTCTGGAAGATGGTGATCATCGGGCCACCAGGGGGAACAGGCTAAGGCACAAAACCTATTCTCACCTGGGTTGGCCCAGCATCGGTAACCCAATGCAGGGACCGGATGCATTTCGACCAAAAGCTGTTGGGTTTCGAGATTTGTTTACGAGTCTCTGGGATCATGGCCATTAAGCAGTTTGATCATGAACCAGAGAGGCCATGCATCCAATTATATAGCTAAGCCAGAGGTGGTTTGTGGGTGTGTCTCCCACATACATAACTTTTGGCTGTTTACTTTCTTTGTAAACTTTGCCCCAAGTTTTTGGGGTCTAGCCAAAGGCACAGCAGCAATTTGAGGGTATCTGGAAGTCTGAAGGCTCCATCAGGCTGCTGATGCACTTGCCTCACAGGTACAAATTGACCTGCTGGTGGTACCATACCCCCAAAAGCTCCAAGAAGTTCTTTTGACTCAGAGAAATAGAACTTCGTGATGTACCTTCCATGACAAATTGGGCAGGAGACAGGGACATACTTAAATATTTGGAGGGTGCTTTCTAAAAATTATAAATTTAGTTCTGGAATAATTTCAATTGAATCTATTATTTATCTCACATGCCTTGGGAAAAAATCAAATTGTTTTAGTTTCTCTTCTGGGAAACTGCTTCTGAATTGTTTTTCTCTCTAGTCACTGAACAGATCTTTTTTTCCTCAGTTTTTTGTGACATTTTTTAAAAAAAAAATTTTTTAATAACTTTTTTCTCTTTCATGGTTGTTTGCATACTTTGCTCCTGGACAGTCTGTCAAATCTGGCACTTGAGGCCCAGGTCCCAGAACTTTTAGAGAAGAAAAGAGAGAAATCTAGTTGTCAATTATTAAAAACAAACTCAGTGGCAGGTGAGCCGTGAAATTATTTCTTCAAGATGTATAAATAGGATGTGTATAAATTTTGAATGTGGTTTATAATTGTTTATAAACCTTTAGGTCCCTATTCAGCAGTCAGTTTTTTAGACAGAGAAGGAAGATTTCCAAATGGGAGAATTCCTACTTAAACACACACACACACACACACACACACACACACACACACACACAGCCTGCCCCCTCCATCATCTGACTTGTCAGACCGGTTCTCCAAGAGAATCATGCAAAGGTAGAAGAGGTTGAAAGGTAGTAGAGGAGAAAAGTCTCTCAGCTGGGAAAAATGTGTCTGAAAGCAGTTGTGTATGAAGAAGGTAAGTGGATGAATAACAAGGAACTTAAGTGTTGCTGAACACTTCTGCAGGACCCTTACACAGAGAGAGAAAAACAAAGGATGCATTTAATCTGACCTGTCTTAGAGACAACCGAATGCATTTCAGCCAGAGCACATTTACTCTTCCTTTTGACCATCAGCTATTCCTCCTTCAGTTCAGCAGCTTGGTTTTCTTTGGAAGGTCACTTCTCTCTGACTAAGAGAAGTGAGCAGAGAACCTCAATTCCTACTCCATTTTTAAGGGGAAGTATTCTGACTCAGGCTCCGTTCATCAGCACCAGTTTCTAGGGATCATGTTTAATTCTCTGATAGTCAATCCCTATAAAAAAACCTACAGTAAGTAAAATTTGTTCTCCAAGCTAAGTGGCTAGGTTGTGGGGTTATGATGGGGGTAGGCCATGATATGAGCAGAGAGGCAAAGGGGTGGAAGCAGCTTTCAAACATGTAGGAATGGGGTGAGAGGAAAGAGAACTAAAGACTCTTCCTGACTCCTTCAGTTGTTTCTCCCACTCCCTTTGATTGTCCGGCAAGCTATTTTAGCTGTGATTCATTCTCTCCAAAGTTCTGGTTTAATTCAGTGCTATTTTGAGCAAGTCACTTTGGAACGGAGGCATCTGAGTATGAAAGGCACTTATTGATGCTGTTCCCTTGGAACCAACCAAGTTATCTTTTCCCTCAGACAGTTGATTCTTTCAGTTTCTTTTTTCCAGAATCCTCTTCTTCAGGTAAACACTCCCAGTTCCTTTATGTTTTTATGATGTTTACTCAAAGAACACAAAGGTCCGTTGTCATGTTCCCTCCTCAAAGGAAGTTGAGTTCCTTATCTGAGTTCTTTCCTTCTCTTTAGGAAAAGGAGGACAAGCTGAAGTTTCTCGGTGTCCATTTAAATAAGGGCAAGGGCACTCCAAGTAATCAAAGCCACTAGAGTCACTAAGATTAGATATTCCTACCTGAAAATTACATCGACATGAGATAGGTCAGACACTACTTTATATGTTGGTGAACAATGTCATTCAGAAATAATTTTCTGCAACCTAAAAAACAAATGTTTTTCTTTAAATAGCAGTGTTCTTTCCCACTGTATTCTGCTGTTTTAGAAGAAGATTGTATCAATATTAATAGTCAAAAGGTCAACAAATGAATGACTCATCACCCATTATTTATACCATGGTTTAACAAGAGTCAGATTACTAGAGCAGACCAGAAATCCCTTGATAAAAGTTTTGGACCTTGCTTTTCGATGAGATTGCAGACTCTGATTCAGAGGTTGAAATGGTTGATGGTTCATAGATGAGTAATGAACAAATGATGGACAAATATTTGAATGAACTAGGATGGACATTGTTGGGGTCAACAAAAAATGTAACATGGTGAGTGAGGTCACTTTGGGTCAGAGAAGAAGGTAGGAATGAATGATACAATGGATCAGATAATGAAGGGTCCTGATAATCAGGCAGGAGATTTGGTAGGGAAAGATCCCTATATAATAGCAGGAGAACTGAATTGAGACATTGCAATAACACCCTACTTCTATTTCAACAACTCACCCACTTTATCACTTCCTCTTGAAAGTCTTTCATTTCCTCTAAATGAGAAAGGTAAATTGCAATTTAGCTTTTTCCCTCATCTAAATCAGAGATCTAAGCATTAGAGGCATTGCACCTATTAAGACACAAGGAGCCACTATCAGAACTCTCAGGTCCCTGCCAGGTGGCATTCGCCTATACACATTCTGGCAATGCTATCCTATATTTGTGTGTTAGTATTCATTCTCCAATATGACTACCATGGAACCTATTTGAAGTGAGAGATAATGCATTTTGTCTCTGAGCCAATATTATGAAACTTTGAGGTGCAAAACAAGAACTATGAATTAATTTCCTATTGAAGACTCACTTGCTGATTTCTCATTATTCACAACTTTGGAAGAACACCATCACTTTATACTCTTGTGATTAGAAAAGAAATAGCAACACCAGTTGATTGTTCTAAAAATCCCTCCTCCCCCATTGCATCATTCTGTTTGAAGCCTTTTGTCAACTTAAAACAAATGATGCAAGTTTAGTTAAATCAATGCCTTCTCCAACCTTTTAAAACTCCTTACATTCTGCCCCTGACAGAACTTGATCAGGACTGCCCTTTGGCCACAGATCTGGATAATGATCTCTCTTTTTGAATAAACATATTATGTATTATATTAAGTTGGTTATTTCTAAATTTGTAGCATGCTGAAAGGTAAAGATTCTCATTTCTTCAGTGTATCTATAGTGACTTAGCCTGCCAATAAACTGACAGACACAGAGAGCTCATGGATACATTCAACCTGAAAAGACATTTCTTTGGGCTATTTCTATAAAGGATAAAGTAAGCAGAATAATGATGTCCCAAAGATACTCACATTCTAATCCCTAGTACCTGTAATATGTTACCTTACATGATGAAAGGGACTCTTTTTTTTCCAGATTTGATTAAATTAAAAATATTTTCAATGACAACACAATCTTGGATTATTTAACATACTAAAAATCCCTTTGAAAAAAAGAAGACAGAGAAAGATAGACATGGTATAAACTTTTGAATGGTAGATCCCAAGCTGGAGGTGGCTCTGAACTAGTGATGCAAGCTACAAGGGCATAATACCTGAAATTACAGGTTAGAGATGGGAAGGAGTGGCTTCCTGAGCAGCTGCCACTAACGCAGCTTCAAGTTAATCTACCCTACTATATCCCATAATAACCACAAATTAGACTCTTATATGGAACTCTCACTAGGGCACCCAGACCACTCCAACCACATTAGGTCAATAGTCCATTAGCTCCTAGTCCAATTAACATTCCGGCCTCCCACCCCCCACCCCCCAAACACAAAAGTAATGGTGAGCTCAAAATCCAAACTGCAAAGGTCACAATGGTAAAGCAATGCAGAAAACCACCAAGTTTTGTGAGTGAAGACTAGCCTAAATAAACCAACCAATAATAATGACCTATATAACCTCTCTTACAAATAATTTAGAATAGAGCTGTTAAGGATGTCTATGGAACTCAAAGAAACAATAGAATTCACCACCATTAAAATCAAGAGGATGTGAGAGCAGAAATGAGGAAAATACAAACAAAAATAGAAACATAAATGACAGATATGAGAAACTTGGTAGGTGAAATGAAAAACTCAGTGGAAGACCTCAACAGCAAAGTAACAGCTGCCGAGGACAGAATCAGTGAGCTCCAAGATGAGGTGCAGAGATCTCCAGACAACAGCAGAAGATGTAAAAAAGTCTCAAAATAAACCAACAGATGACAAGAGAACATTTGGGTGAATTCAAGAAGAACAACAAGAATCATTGGAGTACCAGAGATATAGGAAGAAAACCCTGATGAAGAAGCAACTGTCAAAGCCATCATTTCTGAGAAGTTCCCAGAGCTGAAGAGTGCATGCATCCTGATCCAGGAGGCCTGAGGAGTACCACTTAAAAGAAATTCAAATAAAAAAACTCCAAGACACATCTTAATGAGAATGATAAAAACTAGAGATAGAATACTAAAAGCAGCAAGATCAAAGAAGGAAACTACTTATAAAGGAGAATTCTTAAGATTTATAGCAGACTTATCTGACAAAATCCTCTGTGACCAAAGACAGTTGTGTTATATATTGAAAATACTCAGTGAAATAAATATCTCACCAAGTGTACTTTACCCAGCTAGATTCTCATTTATATTTGACGGAACAGTACACAACTTTACAGATTAACAAAAACTCAGAAAGTTTATAAATTGAAAACCATTTTTACAAGAAAAACTAAATTTTTTAGTTTAAGACAAGAGAAGCCCCTAAAACACATCAAACTCCTGCATACAGATAGGACAAAACCCAATAATAATAACCTCCTTCAATGTCAGTGGGCTAAATGCATCAATTAAGAGACACAAAATGGCAGGATGATTCAGAAAATTGAACCCAATACTCTGCTGCCTTTAAGAAAGACATCTGAACAGTCAGAGTAAACACAGACTCAAAGTCAAAGGATGGAAAACAATTCTATAAGCAAACAACCCCCTAAAAAAGCAGGGTTGCCATACCAGTATCAGACCACATAGACTTCAAGATGAAGAAGATTATAAGAAGTGAAGGTCACTTCTTTTTAATCAAGAGGTCAGTATACCAGAAAGAACTCACACTCCTAAATGCACCTAATGAGGTATTAGAAAAATACTTAAAAATACTGCTAACAAACTTGAAGAAAGACATCAACAGCAACACAATAGTAGTTGAAGATTTCAACATCATGTTGTCACCTCTCAATAGATAAACCGGATTGAAGCTCAGGAAGAAAATAATTTATTTGAAGGAAGAAATGGAAGAGAGGGGGTTAATATAAATTCATAAAGCAGAATACACATTCTTCTCCAGTGCACACTGGACATTCTCCAAAATAGACCACATATTGGACCACAAAATATACCTGCATAAAATTAAGAGGATAGCAATTGTTTCAACTATCTTTTCAGACCATGATGCACTGAAAATAGAAGTGAATCACTCACAGAAATGGATAATCAAATCAGACACCTGGAAATTGAACAATTCACCAGTGAACAACCAATGGTTTAGAGAGGAAATAAAAAGTTTTTTGAAAACAAATGAGAATGAAGACATGAGCTACCAGAACTTCTGTGACATAAGAAAAGCAGTAAGTGGAAAATTTATAGCTCTGCAAGTATTCATCAGAAAAGAATAAAGAGCCCACATAAATAATTTAACCTAAAAGTTTAAGATCTTGGAAATTATCAACTAAAGGAGCCCAAACCAGACAGGAGGAAGAAAATAATAAAACTCAGAACAGAAATTAACAAGCTGGAAGTACAAAAAACAGAAAGACCAATAAAACCAAGAGCTGGTTCTTTGAAAAAATAAACAAGATTGATAAACTACTAGCACAGCTCACAAGGAAAGACAGAAAACCTAATAAATTGAATCAGAAAAAAGGGGGGAACTCACAATAGAAACCGTTGAAATTAAAGGATCATCAGAGATTACTTTGAGAATCTTTTATGCCATAAAATAAGAGAAGCTTGAAGAAATAAATTCCTGGATTACTATAACCTCCTTTGGCTGAATCAAGAAGATTTGGAATATCTGAACAGACTTATCATTATTGAGGAAATTGAAATGGTAATCAAAAGTCTCCCCCCAAACCAAAACCCTGGCCCAGATGGATTCACTACTTAATTCTTTCAAACCTTTAAAGAGGAACCACTGTTAACTTTTTTCAAGATTTTCCATGAAATTGAAGAAAGAAACAATTCCAGTCTATCTGAGGCAAATATCACCCTGAGTCTAAAAGCAGAGATAAATAACACCAAAAAAGAGAATTACAGGCCAATTTCCTTGATAAACAGATGCAAAGATCCTCAATAAAATTCTAGCAAATAGAATCCAACAATTCAAAAAATAACCATTCCCAAACAGGATTAATTTCAGTGATGCAAGGATGGTTTAACACTTGCAACTTAATAAATGCAATGCACCATATCAATTAAAGAATATATAAAAACCATATAATCATATCAGTAAGTGCAGAGAAAGCATTTGAAAAGACCCAGCACCTGTTGATGTTTAAAAACTCAGCAAAATGAAAGTTGACAGAACTTTGCTCAGTATAGTCAAAGCAATTGACAACAAGCCACAGCAAGAATTATTCTCAATGGGGAAAAACTAAAAGCCTTCTATTTAAGACGGGGGACAAGATAAGGTTGCTCACTCTCACCACTTCTATTTGGTATAGCACTTGAAAGTACTTGCCATAGCAGTTAGGCAAGAAAAGGTTATAAAGAGCATTGAGACAGGAAAGGAAGAAGTCAAGCTCTCACTATTTGCAGATGACATGATACTGTACTTAGAAAATCCTAAAGATTCTACAAAATACCTTCTAGAAACAATGGCCTTGTATAGAAAAGTGGCAGATTACAAAATCAATACCCAAAATTCCGTGACTTTCCTATGTAAAATTAATGGAAGAGAAGAAAGAGATATTTAAAAAATAACCCCACTCACAGTTGTGCCTCAGAAAATCAAGTACTTCAGAATAAGCTTAACTACAGAGGTGAAGGACCTGTACAAAGAAAACTACAAAACACCATTTCAAGAAATAAAAGAGAACACAAGGAAATGGAGACATATCTCCTGTTCATGGATTTGGAGGATTAACAATGTCAAAATGGCAATACTCCCTAAAGCATTGCACAGACATACAGATTCAATGCAATCCCCATAGGGATACCCACAGCATTTTTTCAAAGAAATAGACAAACCACTCCTCAATTCATATTGAAAAATAAACCTTCACAAACCAAAATCAATCACTGTGGGGGACGGGGGAAGAGATGGGAGGCATCATCTTCCCCAGCTTTGAACCATTTTTTTACAGAACAGTGGTCATTAAAACAACACTATATTGGATAGATAAAGACCTGTAGACTAACAAAATAGAGATGAATATTCTGACACAGACCCCAAATATATGATCACTTAATCTTTGATAAAGGAGCAAAGGTGATACAGAACAAGGAAAGCCTTTTCAACAAGTGGTGCTGGTAAAATTGGGCAGCTACTGCAAAAAAAAGTGAACTCAGACCTCTGTGTAATGCCAGGCACAAAACTCAGATGAAAATTTTGGGGCAAAAACCACATGAAAAAATGCTCTACATCACTAATCTACAGGGAGAATCAAATTAAAACAACAATGAGATATCACCTCACACCGCAGAGACTGACACACACCAAAAAGAATAAGAACAACCACTGTTGACACAGACGTAAAGAGAAAGAGACTCTCATTCATTGTTGGTGGGAATGTCAGCTGATCCAGTCATTTTGGAAAACAATATGGGCACTCCTTAAAAAAACTAGAAATTGAGTTTCCATATGACCCAGCAATACCACTTCTAGGCATATACACCCAGGGTGCAAAAACACACTGCAGAAATGACATCTGCACTTTTATGTTCATTGTAGCACTATTCACAATAGCCAGAATCTGGAAACAATCTGAGTGCCTGAGAACAGATGACTGGTTAAAGAACTTATGGTACATCTACACAATGGAATACTATGCAACTGTTAGGGAAAATGAAGTTGTGAAATTCACTTATAAATGGATGGGCATGGAGAGTATCATCATGCTGAGTGAAAACAGTCAGAGGGAGAGGGACAGACAGAATGACTGCATTTATTTGTGGGATATGAAAAAAAACATAGAATTAGACTAATACCCAAGGACAGTAGAAACAAGGGTCAGGAGAATTGGTCCACAGTCAGATACCTGCCTCAAGTGGTGGGAAAGAGGACAGCTGGAATAGAGAAGGGACCACTCTGACAATGATGGTTGGAAGTGTTCACTCTGGATAGGAGGGAGACGTGTGCTGAAAGTGGGTAAAGGACCAAACATGATGGCCTCTCAGTATCTATAATTCAAACCATAATATCCCAAAGTAGAAGGAGACCAAGAGAGAGAGTAGATAGGAGAGAGGAGAGAGAGAAGGAGAGAGAGAAGTAAATACTGGCTGCCATAGAGGCAGGTTGAGGTATGGGTGAGGTTGCAGTGGGTGGTAGGAGGGTTACTGGGGACACTCTGGAGTGGGAAATGTAACTAGTGGATGTATGGGTGTTGTAACATTATATGACTGAAACTATATAATGAAAAGCTTTGTAACTGTGTATCTCAGGGTGAATCAATAAAAACTGAAATAAAAATATATAAAAAGAGCAAATAAAAAAATAAAATAAAGAAGAAGAAAGGAAAATATAGTAGAAAAAAGAGTCAGACATTGGAGGAAAGGGACCAAAAGCTAGGGAGTGCAAGCAAACTCTAGAAACTGAAATCAGATTCTCCTAGAGGCTTCAAAAGGAAAACAGCACAGTCCACACCTTAACAGAAGCACAGTGTGATACCTTTTGGATTTCTACATTTTACAACTCTTAAGATAATAAATCTACTGTTTTAAGCCATTAAATTTGTAGTCATCTTTAATAGCGGCAATAGGGAATATGAGTCACATTCATAATCAAAGGAGATAAGATTCTAAAAGGAAAAGTAGTGACACCCGTGAGATAAATTGAGGCTAGATAGAAAAAAACAGAAATGAGAGCAGGAATGAAAGTAATGGGTTTGATTGTGATATTTCTACTGTAGCGAGTGGAATGAAGAAATAAGAAGAAATACAAAGTTATCCCTAGGAGATGGCAGAATAAAAGTATGCAGAAATCAAAATCCAAATACATTAAGTAGTCAGACAGGCAAATGAAGAAGCAGCAGGTATGAGATAATAGGAAATTGTGGGGTCTGTGGCAAATTGTGAAGTTTCAGAAAATTAGAATTTAATTTTTTTATAGACACTGGTATAAGCCAAAGCAATTTAAGTTTTGTTTGCTGGCTACCTATCAGAATGTTTGGCAAAGAGATCCAAAGCGAATCTGGATTCAGACCACCTGTGTTCAAACCCTACTTCTTCATTCAGTGGTTCAGTTTCCTTTTATATATAGTTTCTACTTTGCATAAGTCCCTGCAAACCTCTAGTAAGTAAGTTAGTAGCTTCACACTGGCAGAGCTCGGGGCTTGCAGGGCTGCACCTGCAATGCTGGGAGGAGGGGCATCTGAGTGGTGCTGGGCCATGTTGGGGATGTGTGGAAACTGCTACACGCAGGACAAGCACTTTAGTCTTTGTATACTCTCTTCATTTCATCTTTTGGAAACTTGTTCTAGAGCCTATGATACTAAGAGGGCTTCTCAACTTCTAAAGCTATCTCTTTGTCAATAAACTCCCTTTTATAAAAATCCCATTGTTCCTGCTACTATATCATGAAGTCATTCATATAAACTGAGGTAACAGTACATATTCCCTAAATGCTAATGTAATTACACAAAGTGATGAAGGCTTACAACATTCTCCACTAGAAAGCTCAGTTTAGAGTAAAGCTTAGCTATGTTTTAAGGAATACAGAATCCAATAATTTCATGGACTCAAAAACTTTTCATAGTAAGGATTTTAAATTTTTCAATGTAAATAACACTACATTGTGATGCTTTGATATCTGATCAAACTTTATTGTTGGCTATGATTATGAGAGCATTGTTAGAGAGAATGCCATTTGAAACAGTGGCCTGGTTAAAGAAGACTGCTTTCCACAGTGTAGGTAGGTGTCATCCAATTTGCTGAAACCCAAAACAGAGCAGTCAGAGGAAGGCTGTATTCATGCTGCTAAATTTCTGAACTGAGATGAGAAACACACAAATAGCACAAAGGGTAGGGCACTTGCCTTGCATGAAGCCAACCCAGGTTTATTCCTCCGCCCCTCTGGGAGAGCCTGGCAAGCTATCAAGAGTATCCTGCCCGCACTGCAAAGCCTGGCAAGCTACTAGTGATGTATTCAATATGCCAAACACAGTAACAACAAGTCTCACAATGGAGACATTACTGGTGCCCGCTCGAGCAAATTGATGACCAATGGAAGGACAGTACTACAGTGCTACCTTATAAAATAAAAAAACTAAAAAAACAACAAACAAACATCTACCTCAGTGGTCCTGGTTCTAGGTATTTAAGTTCAGACTGGAATCTACACCACTGGCTTTCTGTTTTTTGAGTCCTTGAACTACACTGCAATTCTTTCTGGGTCTTCAGTTTGCAGATGCCAGATCTGCAATATGGAAATTAGTATCCATATTAACTCGTGCCAATTCCCCAAACATCCTTATTTTCAGTGAGGATCATAATATCATTGATTCTGCTTCTCAGGAGTACCATGGATCTCTTATTTAACAAATAAAATAGTCAGCACCCAAAGTGACTAAACTGGCTATGTGAGCCATGTAGCTATAAATGAGTAAGTACTCATTTCTGCTTATTTACCTCAAACTTATATGATGAGAACTTTGTTTTTGTTTTTTTATTCCACCTTTAATTATTGCTTCTCTGATGCACTTCTATGTAAATCCACTTCTCCTAACATACATCATTCTCTTTATTCCTTATGAATAAAATATTTTTAATGTCTTGAAGGGTGAAACTTTATTTTCTTTTTCTTTTTTTAAATTGAAACACTGTGAGATACAATTACAAAACTTTCATTTTTAGTCATACAATGCTCCTACATCCATCCCTTCAGCAATGTACATTTCCCACCACCAATATTCATATTCCTCTTGCCACCCCTGCCCTAGCTTGCCTCGATGGAAGGCACTTCTCTCTCTCTCTCTCTCTCTCTCTCTCTCTCTCTCTTTCTCTTTCTCTCTCCCTCTTTCCTTTTTGGTATGGTATACAATACAGATACTGAGAGGCCATATTATGGGATCTTTGACCTCTAAACAATGTGGTAAAATGTGAAAAATGGGATTAGATCTGCTTTTTCACTGAAACAATAAAGAAATGGACAAAACATGAAACAAGGGTTAAGAAATGACTATGATCAAAGATGATTGGAGAAAAATAGGGCAGACTGTTACTTTATAGTTTTAGTTATTTCCTGTGCATCATTTTCAGTCATGATGCATAGTTCTAGTTTCTGTGGACTCAAAAGATTCGGAATAGCCAATATAATATTAAAGAATCGCTGTATCATTGTCATCCCATTGTTCATCGATTTACTCCAGCAGGTGCCAGTAATGTCTCTATTTGTCCCAGCCCTGATATTTTAGGAGTCTCTCCTTACTCACCTTTCCCAACGATTGGAGGCTCTTTCAGGGTCAGGGGAATGAGACCTGTTATGGGTTACTGGTTTTGGCATATCAAATATGCCATGGGGAGCTTGCCAGCCTCTGCCCGTGTGGGCGGGATACTCTCAGTAGCTTGCCAGGCTCTCCGAGAGGCATATATATATTAAAAAATAAAGTTGAATTAAGTTGAATATGAAAATGCTAGGACTACCCTGCATGTTTCTTGAGAGAAAAGAGGGTATGAAAGTAGTGAGGAACAAAACAATAAAACTTAGGATATCAAGATTTCTATAAGACAGAAGGTAAGTCTTCCTGGTAGAAGTCTTTGTAACAACTCTGATCAGAGAGGATCCTCTGCTGAGAGTGATCAGAATAGAAACTCTGAAAGTGAGCCACACAGAAATACGTGACTCTTGATCTTTATAGCATCTTGGGACACAATATGGACTGGAGTGAAAATAACTATGAGGGACCATAAGGACTGCAGGAAAGTGAACATAGTGAAGGACATCAAGATTACCGCACCTCATCTACCTCCAGAGAGAAACCTCCTGTGTTATTTGTCACTCTGTTCTTGGTACCACACACACTAAATGACTGTAGGGTTTTTTTTCATGCTTCTAACTCTGTCTAGATTATGGGTCCATGAAAGGTGATAGTGAAAGTTGGAGTGCAAAGTCTACTTCAGTTGCCATTTCTCTGGGTAAACCCCATTGATTTTTATCACCTGATTTCTGAAGTTTGGATTTTGGAAAAAAACAAAAAAAGACTGAATTAGAAACCAAGTTACAAAATCTTGTGGTGATTTGGTAGAGAGCCTAAGAACTGAAACTAGAGTCCCCTGATTCTCAACTATAACACCAACATTACATCACTGCCGTAACTGTTTTTATTTCCTCTACCCAAATACATGATGAAATTTGAACACCACAGATATTTTGTTATAGTGGGGAGGGGGTTTTATAGTATTAGTGCCCATATGAAAGACAAACAGAGAGATCTATTGATCCATTTCATTATATGAGGAAATACTAAAAGTATGTGATCTATGAACCAGGAAGTTAACTCTCACTAGAAATGTAATTTACTTACCCCTTGATATTGGACCTCCAGAATTATCAGCAGTAAAGTTATGTTGTTTATGAGCAACTAGTTCATGGTACTCCATTATAGATTCCTGCATGGATAAGACTCCATAAATCTCAAAGGAACTGATCTAATTTTGGGGGAAACTTCCCTCTGATCAATATGATGAAGAATTTTATACAATAATTGTAGTGCTTACATTAGTTTTAAAATGCTAACGATCAATAAAGAAACAGTACCTGTAAAGTGGGATTGAACAAATTTACATTGATAGACATGTGCAAGGTTCTCAATCTAAAAACACCATATATGTCTTTCAATTATCAATAAAGAGATAAAGATTAAAACCATATTGATATCTATTAATTTGTTTGTGGGGGGAGGCACACTGGTTGGGTTTAGGGTTTACTCCTGGTTCTGTGCTCAGATAATCATTCATGGCAGCACTCAGAGGACCATAGGTGGTGCTTGGAACTGAACAGCATTCAAGGCAAGAGTCTTACCTTGACTCATACACTATCTCTATAGCCCAAATATCTTTTGAGATCACAGTGAAATAATATTGGGAAAAAAACAAAGACTGAAAAAATTCAAACACTTGTAGACTAATCAACATGCTACTGAGTAATTATTGGGTAATGAGGAAATTTTTTAATTCCCCAAATTAAAAATGAAGACACTAGCTATCACGATATATGGGACACAATAAAAATACTACTAAGAAGTTCATAGCTATATAGACTTAAACCAGGAAACAGGAAAAAATAACTTTGCATCTTAAGGAAATAGAAAAAGATTTAAATTCCAAAATCTTTAGAAGAAAGGAAATAAAAATTAGAGTGAACTAAATAAAATATGAATTTCAAAGTTCCCAGCAAACAGATGTACAAGTGCTGCAAACAAAGGAGTGCATAGCCTAGTGTGTGAATCTTGCAAGCATCACAACTAAAACAATTCAATATGGAAGTACTACAGGCAGGCATGTGTGAAAGCCCTGTTTGTTGTAGCAAGATCAACAATGAACGGAAAGGGGATAGAAAGGGAATAAAAATAAGAAAACCCTTTAAAAATATTAAAAAGACCATTGAAACAAAGAACTGGTTTTTTTTCCATTTTTTTATTTTATAAAGTAGTTGAAGAGCCGAGCCAGTGTATTGATGAGTACTGACGACAGGTTCTTCAGGTGTTCAGGTCTGACCTTGTCTGGGCTGGGTGCTGTTCGTTTCTTAATTGACGAAATGGCGTGTCAGATTTCAGAAGGGAGAATGTTGGGAACGACATATCCATCCTGTGGAATTTGGTATGTCAGCAAGTGGACATGGCTATCGAAGAGATTTGAGTAGAAGTCATGGATAATCTTCTCCATTGCCGTTCTGGAGGATGTGATGGATCCATCAGGACGTCGGAGGGCAGTCATCTTGGTCTTGTAGTTGGCGAAGGACAGGCGGGCGTTATGAATACTTTTCCTGGCTTCTGCCGCATCTACCAGCACTTCTGCTCTTCTCTCTTTGAGGTCTTCCTTGATCGCATCTCTGCACTGCTTTGTGAGCTCGGACGTTAGCTTGAGGTTGCCTGAGGCATGCGCCAAACCACGTTTGCAATAAGCTCAAGAGTTTTCGAAGACAGGCGTTTTTTGTGGCTATCTCTCTCTTGGCGTTCCTCACACATTCATGGAGGTGCTGAACCAGTCGATCGTATTCCTCGTCAATGTTGTCAACAATGGCATCTTCCCATGTTGCCACAATAGTGCCAAAGAGCTCCCAGTTGGTGGTCATTCTGGGAGTTCTCTTTTTAAACTTTGTAGCCCTTTCTCCCCGTTCTGTGAAGTAGAATTTTGCACGAAGGAGATGGTGGTCCGATCCTGTTCGGAATTTTGGGACAACAGCGACATCGGTCAGGCAAAACCGTCAATTGAATATGATGTGGTCTATTTCGTTGTGGAATTGTCCACCGGGAGACTCCCATGTCCAACGTTTAGATTCAGCCTTTTGGAACTGTGAGTTACCATGAGTGGTCTGGGTCGACATGATGAACTCAGACAGTCTCTCACCCTGTTCATTCCATTCTAGGCCATGGGTCCCAATGTGAAGTTCTTCAGCTGATTTTCTCGATCCTATCTTGGCATTAAAATCACCCACAATGATTTTGTAGATGGTGTGGTCTTCTTTATAGAACTTCTCCAGCTCCATGTAGAACTTCTCGATTTCTCTTTCATCATAATGAGATGTTGGTGTGTAGACAATGAAGATAGAAACTGCCGGCAGTGAGCCACATCTATTCAAATGTAAACATCCGATTCGGGTTGTTAGGCATTCGAATGAATCAATGCTCATGGCCAAGTTTGTGTTGACAAGGACACCGACGCCTCCGACACCTCTTTTATCGCATGTTCCGAGGAACGGTTCTTCTCCAGTGTCGAAAATGGCATGGTGAGATTCGTGCCTTCTTGTCTCGGTCAGAACAATGATGTCGTACTTGATCATTTGCACTTGTGCCATCAGGTCCTCGATGGATGCATCTGATGCTAGCGTACGTGGCAGCCTAGTTCGGCCTTGAGATTTTATTGGCCTCTCCTTTCTCATCGTTCTCAGTGCTGCCATGTCAGTGAAGCCTTCAGGGTCAGGTGAATGAGACCAGTTGTAATTACTGGTTTTGGCATATGGAATACACGCTACATGTCTGAATGCAAGGTTCCATCCCAATGGAAAACAAGCAGGACTGTACAACTGTTCAAGAAGGGAGACATCCATGACATTGGCAACTATTGCCCGATCTGCCTATTGTCTGTCATCTACAAGTTGTTCATTCGAGTCATCCTAAATAGAATTGGCAGAACACTAGATGAAGGACAACCATGCGAGCAAGCCAGGTTCCGCAAAGGATTCAGCACCATCGACCATATCCACACGATAACCAAACTCATTGAGGTTTCTTGGGAGTTCAAGATGCCACTCTGTTTAATGTTCATTGATTTAAAGAAGGTCTTTGATTCTGTTGAGACGGAAGCGGTCATTGAAGCCCGAGCCAATCAGGGTTTTCAAGCCCAATACATCAAGATCCTCCGTGAGCTGTATTGCAAATTCACTACCAAGATCTCACCTTTCTACAAAGAAGTAATCATTGATGTCAAGAGAGGAGTTCGGCAGGGTGATACCATTTCACCAAAACTCTTCAGTGTCACCCTTGAGAACATCATGAGACGACTGGAATGGGAAGGAATGGGAGTGAAGATAGATGGTCAGCAACTGCACCACCTCCGCTTTGCTGATGACATTGTTTTAATAACACCAAACATTAGCCAAGCGGCACAAATGCTGGCTGACTTTGACCGTGAGTGTGGAAAGGTAGGACTACAGCTGAATCTTACGAAGACAATGTTTATGAGAAACAGCCTCATTCCTGATGCCCCATTCACTCTCAACGGAACGACCATCTCTGAATGCAATAGCTATGTGTACCTAGGTCGAGAAGTCAACATGACAATGACCTGGCACCCGAGCTGCACAGGCGGAAGAGAGTGGCTTGGAACGCCTTCAAGAACGTCGAAGAAATAGCTAAGAGGACGAAGAACCTCTGGCTCCCGGCACATCTCTTTGATTCCACTGTTCTTCCTGCATTAACATATGCCTCAGAGACCTGGGCCCTACGTAAACCGGATGAGAATGCTATTTGGATCTCCCAAAGAGGAATTGAAAGAGCTATGCTTGGAATATCACGTTTCACTCAAATGAGAAAGAATCCGGAGTTCTGACATCTGTCGCCGATCAAGAATCAGGGACGCTGTCTCGTTTGCCAAGGTGTCAAAAATCAGATGGGCTGGTCACGAAATGAGATTTAAAGATGACCGCTGGACTGGAGCTGTTACCGACTGGATTCCACGGGATGTCAAAAGACCACGTGGCCGCCCACCTACCAGATGGTCAGACTTCTTCATCAAGATCATGAACGATCGGTTTGAGGCTCTTCATGTTCCCAGAGTGAACAGATGCCATTGGGCTACACTGGCACGCGACAGGGACGAATGGAGACGTTACTGTCGCCCGTTCGAGCAAATCGACGACTAATGGGAAGTTAAGTGATTAAGTGTTAAGTGATAAAGTAGTTCACAACATTTAATTACATTTAATATTCGAACACCAATCCCAACACCATTACACCTTTCCTCCACCATATTTCTGCATTGCAAATGCAGCTGCACAACAACTCATAATTGACTTCACCTATACTCCAATAGTACTGCACCATATTTGATGGGGTTTAAAGTAAGAGGGAACCAATCTTAGAGGGAAATATTTTTTTACAGATATATATATATATATATATATATATATGTACTGTAGCACCGTCCTCCTGTTGTTCATTGATTTACTAAAGCGGGCACCAGTAACATCTAACAACAAATTGTGAGACTTGTTGTTACTGTGTTTGGCATATTGTATATGTCATGGGTAGCTTGCCAGACTCTGCCATGCGGGCGAGACACCCTCGGTAGCTTGCTGGGCTCTCTGAGAGGGGCGAAGGGATAGAACTCAAGTAGGCCAAATTGGCTGCGTGCAAGGCAAATGCCCTACCGCTGTACTATCGCTCCAGCCCATATATATATATATATATATATATATACACACACACGACTCACAAGGCTCAATTTTTAACAACATGTTAGTAATCTCTTATAGAAGAGCTTAATGGCCCCTGGGTGAAATACAAGAATCTTCACACTCCGCAGTTTTTCATAATAAACAATACAAAATAAATTATTTCAGTTCTGCTTTGGGGCAGGGATTGGGTTTCAGGATGGAACCAGGAATAGGTTCACTTGTGGGCAAGGCTCAGCCAGAGCATGTGGAGAGTGGTCATTAGAACTGTTTTTTTTTAAATGGAGAAATGATATTAAAAATTCCTTAACTAATCCTTAGTTACGACAATGAGGAAAGAAAAATCCTTAATCAATAGGATTAGAGATGAAAGTAGAGAAGTTACAACAGAGAAATACACAGAAATACAAAGAATCCTAAGAGAAGACTACAAGCAATTTTGTCTCACTAAATTGGAGCATCTGAATAAAGTGGAAAATTTTTTTTAGAATCATACACTTCCCAAGACAGAATCATGAGCAAACAAAAAACCTGAACAGATCAACTATAAGCAATAAAATTTAAATAGTAACCAAAATTTCCACCAAAACAAAAGACCAATTTTAGATATTTTTAGTAGTGAGTTCTACCAAATCTTTAAAGATGGTCATTACGTGTCCTTCTGTCAATGCTTCAAATAAACTGAAAAGTAAATTATTAAAATATTTTTATGAGCTCAACATTGCCCTGAAATTATATACAGAGATACCACCAAAAAGAGAACTGTAGATAAAGATATATGCAAAGATTCAAAATAACCTAGTGAACCAAATTCAACATCTTTATTTATTTATTTAATTTTTATTAGTGAGACACCATGAGGTATAGTTGTAGACTTACAAATTTTGTGCTTGGGTTTCAATCATACAATGATTAAATATCCATCCCTCCACCAGTGCCCATTTCCCAGCACCACGGATCCCAGTATCCCTCCCATCCCCCACCCCTCCCATCCCACCCGCCTCTGTGGCAGGGCATTCCCTTCTGATCTCTCTATTCTTTTGGGTGTTGTGGTTTGCAAAAGAGGCATTGAGTGGCAATCATGTTTGGTCTATAGTCCACTTTCAGCATGCTTCTCCCATCATGGGAGTATCCACCCAACACCCTTTATTTGGTGCTCCTTTCTCTATCTGAGCTGCCTTTTCCACTAGCATGTGTGACTGGCCTCCAAGCCATGGAGCAAAATTCCTGCTACTAATGTCGGCCATTCTTGGATGTTAGTCTCCTATTTTGTTACTTTATTTTCCTCAGTGAATGCAATCTTTCTATGTCTATCCCTCTATTTCTGACTCATTTCGCGTAACATGATACTTTCCATGTAGTACCACTTCTATGTAAATTTCATGACTTCATCATTTCTAACAGCTACAAAGTACTCCATTGTATAAATGTACCAAAGTTTCTTTAACCAGTCATCTGTTCTCGGGCACTCAGGTTTTGTCCAGATTCTGGCTACTGTAAAGAGTGCTGCAATGAACAAACAAGTGCAGATATCACTTCGACTATACTTTTTCGCTTCTCTGGGATATATTCCCAGGAGTGGTATTGCTGGGTTAAATGGGAGCTCAATTTCTAATTTATTGAGAATTGTCCATACTGTTTTCCAAAAGGGCTGATCCAGTCGGCATTCCCAGCATCAGTGAAGGAGGGTCCCTTTCTCGCCACATCTGCACCAGCACCAGTTGCTTTTGTTCTTGTGGATGTGGGCCAGTCTCTGTGGTGTGAAATGATATCTCATTGTGGTTTTGATCTGCATCTCCCTGATGATGAATGATGTGGAGCATTTTCTCATGTGCCTTTAGAGGAAATCTCAAAGATTTCTTCTTTGAGAAAATTTCTCTTCATTTCATCGTCCCATTTTTTTTATGGGGTTGGGTTTTTTCTTTTTGTGGAGTTCAACCAGTACTTTGTATATCCTTGATATCAATCCTTTGTCGGATGTGTATTTGGCGAATATCCTTTCCCATTCTGTAGACTGTCTTTGTATTTTGGTCACTGTTCTTTTGAGGTGCAGAAGCTTCTTAGTTTATGATAGTCCCATTTGTCTACCTCTGTTTTCACTTGCTTGGCCAGTGGTGTGACATATTTGAAGATACCATTAGCTTCAATGTCATGGAGGGTTTTGCTAACTTTGTCTTCAATCTATCTTATGGATTACAGTCTGATGTTGAGGTCTTTGATCCAATTTGATCTTACTTTTGAACATGGCGTTAGGCAGAAATCTGAGCCCACCTTTTTGCATGTAGCCATCCAGTTTTGCCAGCACAATTTGTTGAAGAGGATTCCCTTGCTCCACTTCACTTTTTTGCCCCCGTATCAAAGATGAGATGTTCATATGCTTCGGGGGAGATGTAAGTATATTCGACCCTGTTCCATTGGTCTACAGCTCTGCTTTGTTCCAGTACCATGCTGTTTTAATTATTACTGCTTTGTAGTAGATTTTGAAGTTAGGGAAGTTGATTCCTCCCCTTTTCGTTTCCCCAAGAATTGCTTTAGCTATTCGTGGGGTTTTATTGTTCCATATAAATTTCAGGAGTGTTTGCTCCATTTCTTTGAAGAAAGTCATGGGTGTCCTAGTAGGGAGCGCATTGAATTTGTACAGTGCTTTGGGAAGTATTGCCATTTTGACAATATTAATTCTCCCCATCCATGAAAAGGAATATTTTTAAATTTCCTCATGTCCTCTTTTATTTCCTGAAGCAGGGTTTTGTAGTTTTCTTTGTACAGGTCCTTTACTTCCTCAGTTAAGTTATTTCCTAGGTACTTGATTTTCTGGGGCACAATTGTGAACGGGGTTGTTTTCTTCATGTCACTTTCTTCTCTCTCTCTGTTTGCGTATAGGAAAGCCATGGACTTTTATGTGTTGATTTTATTGCCTGCAACTTCACTATAAAGGCTATTGTTTCTATGAGTTTCTTGGTAGAGGTTTTAGGGTTCTCTAAGTATAGTATCATATCATCTGCAAATAGTGAGAGCTCGATTTCTTCCTTTCCTACCTGAATGCCCTTAATATATTTTTCTTGCCTAATCGTTATTGCAAGTACTTCCAGAACTATATTGAACAGCAGTGGAGGGAGTGGGCATCCTTGTCTCATCCCTGATCTTAAAAGGAAGGCTCTCAGTTTTTCCCCATTGAGCATGATGCTTGCTGTAGGCTTGTGATAGGTGGCTTTTACTATATTGAGGAAAGTCCCCTCTATCCCCATTTTGACGAGGTTTTTCATCATAAACAGGTGCTGGATCTTGTCAATTTTTTCTGCATCTATTGATATGATCTTATGTTTTTTATCTTTTCTTTTTTTGATATGATAGATTATGTTGACTGATTTCCGAGTGTTAAACCATCCTATCTTCCCCTTGATGAATCCCACTTGGTCATGGTGTATGATCTTTTTGATGAGTAGTTGATTTCTATTTGCTAGTATTTTGTTGAGAATCTTTGCAACCGTGTTCATCAGGGATATCAGCCTATAGTTTTCTTTTCCTGTGGTTTCTTTTTTTCCTTTTGGTATTAGAGAGATATGGGCTTCATAGAAACTGTTTGGGATAGTTTCTGCTTTTTAAATTTTCTGGAAAAGCTTGAGAAGAACTGGCAGTAGGTCCTCTTTAAATGCTTGGAAAAATTCGCTAGTGAATCCATCTGGACCTGGGCTTTTGTTTTTGGGAAGACTTTTGATTACAGTTTCAATTTCCTTGATGTTAATAGGTCTATTCAGGTATTCCATATTTTCTTGATTCAGCTTTGGGAGATGATAGGAATCCAGGACTTTATCCATTTCTTCTAGGTTCTCTTGTTTCGTGGCATGCAGACTTTAAAAGTAGTCTATGATAGTCTTTTGAATTTCTTTGGTTTCTATTGTGATATCCACCTTCTCATTTCTGATTTAGTTTATTAGGATTTTCTCTCTCTGTTTTTATGTGCGTTTTGCTAGTGGTTTATCTATCTTGTTTATTTTCTTGAAGAACCAGGTCTTGGTTTCATTGAACTATCAGATTGTTTCTTTGTTTTTCATGTCATTGATTTCTGCTCAAAGTTTTGTGATCTCTTTCCTTCTGCCTGATTTGGACTCTTTCTGTTGGTCCTTTTCTAAGGTCTTGAGCTGTGAAGTCAAGTTGTTTATGTGCTTTCTTTCTTCCATCCTGAGAAATGCTTGCAGATCTATAAAATTTCCCCTTAATATGGCTTTCGCTCCATCCCATAAGTTCTGGTAGCTTGTGTCTTCATTCTCATTTGTTTCCAGGTATCTTTTGATTTTGTCCTTGACTTCCTTCCTGACCCACTCATTTTTCAAACTGAGTTGTTTAATTTCCAGGTGTTTGATTTGGTTCTCCGTGTTTGTGTGTGATTCACTTCTATCCTCAGTGCATCGTGGTCTGAAAAGATGGTTGATACTATTTCTATCTTCCTGATTATATTGAGGTATGTTTTGTGGCCTAGCACATGGTCTATTTTGGAAAAATTTCCGCGTGCACTGGAGAAAAATATGTCTTCTTTCTTTTGGGATGCAAAGCCCTGTTTAGGTCTATAAGCCCTTTCTCTTATATTTCTTCTTTCAAAGTCAATGTTTCCTTGCTGAGTTTTGTTCTTGTTCATCTATCCAGAGGTGATAAGGTGATGTTGAAGTCTCTGGATACTATTGTGTTGCTAGCAATGTCCTCCTTAAAATCTGTTAGCAGTTGTTTTAAATATTTCGCTGTTCCCTCATTAGGTGAGTATACATTTGAGAGTGTGATTTCTTCCTGTTGTACGTATTCCTTGATGAAGAGAAAATAGCCTTCACTGTCCCTTCTAATCTTTTTCAACGTGAAATTAAAATTGTCAGATACTAGTATGGCCAGCCCAGCTTTTTTGAGGGCACTGTTCTCTTGCAGGATTGTTTTCCATCCTTTAACTTTGAGTCTGTGTTTGCTCTGATTGTTGAGATGAGTTTCTTGTAGGCAGAAGAAGGTTCTGTCTCCGAATCCATTTTGCCACTCTGTGTCTCTTAAATGGTGAATTTAGACCACTGACATTGAGAGATTACTGTTATGGGGTTTTGTGTTATCTTTTTGTAAGGGTCTGCTGTAGTTGTAGGGTTTGTCTTATCTGATTGTAGCCCCTTTAGCCCTTGTTTTAGGTTTGGTTTTGAGTCTATGAAGTTCCTGAGCTGCTGTGTATCTAGAAAATAGTGTACCGTTCCTTCAAGTTTGAGTTAGTGTTTAGCCGGATAGAGTATTCTTGGTGAAGCATTCATTTCAGTGAGGTTTTTTTTCACTATATCTCGCCAGTGCCTTCGGGCTTGGCAGGTTTCCTCTGATAGATCTGCTCTGAATCTAAGGGGTGCTCCTTTGTATGTGTTATCTTTCTTTGACCTTGCTGCTTGCAGTATTGTGTCTCTAACGGCAGCATCGATCATTCTAATTATGATATGTCTTGGAGTGTTTTTGTTAGGGTCTCTTTTATCTGGCACCCTTCAAGCTCCTTGAACTTGAATGGCTGCATTGTTGAGCTCTGGGAATTTTTCAGCAATGACTTATTTTACTGTGGTTTTATCATTGGGATTGTTTCCCTGAGCTTCTGGTACTGCAGTGATTCTAATGTTGTTCCTATTGGAATAGTCTCCTAGGACTCTGATTGTCTCTAGAGCTATTTTGAGGTCCCTTGCCATTGTTTGTTGCCTGTTGGCTTGGTGCAGCTGATCTTCTACCTCACTGATTCTTTCCTCAGCTGTGGTCATTCTACTTTTGAGGGCACATGCTTCGTTTTTTATTTCATCTACGGAATCTTTGATTTGTGACATTTCTGTGCATAGCTTTCCAATTTCTGATTTCATTTCTTCCTGTATTTTCTCGATTGTTCAATCAATTGTTTCTTTCATATCCTCCTTCAATTTACTGGAGATCTGTCTGACTGTTTCATTGAGTTAATTGAACATCTTCATGACTTCATATCTGAATTCTTTGTCAGATCTGTCCCTTAGGTGAATAGCACCTACAGAAGCTTCTGGACTCTTTTCATCGACCTCCTGTTGTGGTGGGTATTTACGTTGTTTCTTCATGTTCGAGTGTAACTGTGGGGACTAGAATCCTTGGTGTGACTAAACTACCTGTGACCATGACCACTTATAAACTGGCCACACCCCCACAGGAACCTGGTGTGTGGGGGGAGAGTTAAGACTGGGTGGGGGAGAATACCAGTTCAATTTGGGGGATGAAGAGGAAGAGGCAGAGGCTCAGAGCTGCTTTGTCTCCCAAGGTCCAAGAGGAGGCTTGGGGGGCTTGTAGGGAGAAATCCAAGTCCCTGGTTCAAGAAGCGGTGGATAAACTGACCCGGATGGGGGGAAGAAGACCAGCTTAGCTTGGGGAACAAAGAGGAAGAGGCAGAGGCTCAGAGCTGCTTTGTCTCCCAAGGTCCGAGAGGATGCCTGGGTGGCTTGCAGGGAGAAATCCAAGTCCCGTGTTCGAGAAGCGGTGGATAAACTGACCTCGGGGGGGGGGGGGAGGAGAAGACCAGCTCAGCTTGGGGGACAAAGAGGAAGAGCCAAATTCAACATTTTCAGAAGATCAGATGTTATGGCCAAGTAGGAATTATACCAGTGATGCAAGGGTTATTAGCATATGCATTTCAATTAATAATATGCAGCATAAACAAAAAGATAAACCATATTTTTAGAAAAAGCTTTTAGTGATATTCAGTATCTATTTCTGATAAAAGCTCTCAATATAAAAGGGATAGAAGGAACATAGCTGAACATAGTAATACCTTATAGAACAAAGCCAATGTTAACTTTGTACTTTTTATATTTTTTAGCAATGCATATTTTTAATACAAAAAGTTTTCTGTAGGGTTTTATAAAAAAATTCCAGTAGTGTCTACTTCCTTTCACCATCATCCCAGTGTCCCTCCATCCCATCTCCCTAGGTTCTCCTCTATGGGGAGCTTTCAGCCTGAAACCAGTCCTCAGTTTCTGTTTCCTTTGTGCACCTATTCTTCCCCTTTCATGTTTCCTTATAGAACACTTATGAGTGAGACTATTTTGTATATGTTCCTCCCCCTCTGACCAACTTCAATTAGCATAATACTCCCCAGATTCATCCAAGTAGCTGAAAATTGCATGATTTCATCATTTCTCTCTTTTTAAAATTATTTTTTATTTTTATCATATCACGTTTCACTCAAATGAGAGAACGAATCCGGAGTTCTGACATCCGTCGACGATCAAGGATCAGGGACGCTGTCTCATTTGCCAAGGTGTCGAAAATCAGATGGGCTGGTCACGTAATGAGATTTCAAGACGACCGTTGGACTAGAGCTGTTACTGATTGGATTCCACGGGATGTCAAAAGACCGCGTGGCCGCCCACCTACCAGATGGTCAGACTTCTTCGTCAAGATCATGAATGATCAGTTTGAGGCCCTTCATGTTCCCAGAGCGAAGAGATGCCATTGGGCTACACTAGCACGCGACAGGGACAAATGGAGACGTTACTGGCGCCCGCTCGAGCAAATCGACGACTAATGGGAAGTTAAGTGATTAAGTGATCCCTTTTTTATTTAATAAATCACCATGGAGTACAGTTACAGACTTATAAACTTTCCTACTTACATTTCAGTCATACAATGATCAAGTACCCATCCCTTCACCAGTGCCCATTCTTTACCATCAATGATCCCGGTAACCCTCCCACCACTCCCACCCCATCCCCACCCGATTTCATCATTTCTTTATCCTAGTAACACTCCATTATATATACAGCATTGTTTCTTTTTTATTTTTTCATTTTTATTTTTTTATTGACTCTCCAAAAACTCAGTGCTACAGTGCTATTGAATCACCATGAGATACAGTTACAAAGTTTTCCTGTTTTAGTAATACAATGATCAAACACCCACCATCCATCAGTGTACATCTTCCACCACCAATGTTCCCAGTATCACCCCCATACCACCACTTCCTCTGCCTCTGTGGCAGAGAATCTCCCCCATACTCTTTTTTGTATTGCTTGTTATGAATAGCATAAGATGTGTGGCCTCTCATGGCTGCACGCTCCTGGAATTCTAAGATTTTAGATAATTAGGGTCTGAAGAAATTTCAGCAGCGAGCTGCTCAGTTCAGAGATTCTTTTGTGGGTCTCTGGATCATGGCCATTAAGGAGTTTAAGTAACAGCTGGAGGCAGTTTGTGGGCATGACTTCCATGGTCCCATGGGGACAGGTGGATGGAGGGGGGTTGAAAGGGACTGGCCCATACTATCCCTCAAGGCCTGGAATTTTCCGTCACTGAACCTGTGTACCTGCACTTCTCATTGGGTTCTGGAAGTTGACGACTGTAGGGTTTTTAGGGGGTAGGTGGAGGGATGATGCCTGCATATCCCTGTAGGAGGCAACCCAGTGAAGTTGACCTGGCTTAAAGTCCAGAGGCATCTTTGCAGCCAGATGCTAGGTTCAGAGATTATGTTGTGTGTCTCTGGATCAGCACCATTGTTTCTTTATCCAGTAATCTATTCTTGGATATTTACAGCAAATTTCATTCTTAATAGCAGAAAACTAAAAGCTTTTCCTCTAAGGTCAGGTAATAACACAAAGATGTCCACTCTCACCACTGCTATTCAACATATTGTTGAAAGACAGCCAGAGAAAATATACAAGAAAAGTAAACAAAAAGGGTTCAAGTTGAAAAAGGAATAAAACTAACACTGCTTTAAGATATGATTTACACGTTAAAAAATTCAACACTCCGACTCACAAATAAATCTCTCAGAAGAGAGCAAACCAGAGCAACACACCTCAGAGATGACTCCAAATCCCAGCAGCAGGCTTTCTTGTCCGTGGCAACCTGGAGGGTGGCAGGTGAGTTTCTTTTTCCCACACCAACAGAGTCCGGCAACCACCAGAACTCAGTTGTTGCCTTGCTCATGACTGATCTCCACAGGCTCGGACAAGCCTCACCCATGAGAGAATCTGCTAAAAAAATCAGGTAAGTGGGTTTTGTAACTGAAATCTCAAGGCTCGAATGGAATCCGGAATGGGCAACCTTCCCCTATCTCCCTGTGCTTCCAGTAGCCTGGCAGACATGCCAGGAACTGCCTCTGGTACTATGTAAGCTCATGAAAGACCATGATCCAGAGAGTCATAAATAAATCTCTCTGAAGAGAGCAACTGAGAGTGACACACCAAATAGATGCCTCCAGATCCCAAATTCATCATCCAGTTAAAAATATTAATTAACCTCAGCTGAATAACTGTATTTAAAATTTTATAATTTCTGGAGCAGATGGCTGCATTAATGGCCACATGACATCTCATACTCTACACCACTAATGTACCAAGAGTAGCACACCACATTTGATGGGGTGTGAAGTAGAAGGCAACCAATCTTGAGGAGAAAAAAATATATACGTATATGTATATATGTGTATATATATGTATATACACACACACACACACACAAGGCTCAATATTTAACATGATAGCGATCTCTTATGGAAGGGATTAATGTTCTCCAGGGTGAAATACAACAATCTTCACACATTTTCCTTTAAGGAAACTTTTAAAGATAATTTTTAGCAGATTATTCATACAATGAATGCAAAATAAATTATTTAGGTACTGTTTGGGGACAAGGCTTGGGGGTCTGGGTGGAAACATTCAAATTATGGTGGGAAGGTGTAATGGTGGTTTGATTGGTATTGGAATATTAAATGTAATAAATTATTGTGAACAACTTTATAAAATAAAAATAAAATATTTTAGGTATAAATTTCTCCCTGCCACAGAGGCAGGGTGGGATGAGGGCTTGGGGGATGGGAGAGATACTGGGATCTGTGGTGATGGACGTGCTCTGGTGGAGGAGTGGGTATTTGATCATCATAAAATTGAAACCCAAGCACAAAATATGTAAGTCTACAACTGTACCTCATGGTGTCTCACTAATAAAAATTAAAAAATAAATAAATAAAATGTTTTAAGTTAAAAAATCAAATAATCTGCTAAGAATTGTAAAATGAGTGTAAAGTGACAGACTACAAAACAGATAACCCAACAAAGCTGAACGTCTCCGGGTACTCTCTCCTCATTCAACAAGGTACAGCCTGCCTCGAAGGCTTGGGACTCTCTCTGGGCATGCGCAGCTAGCTCAATCCCCTAGAACAGTCAGTTTTCTCCCTTGATCTGCACGGGACGGGAACTGAGGCCCACCTCTCAGCAACAAAGCTGAACGTCTCCGGGTACTCTCTCCTCATTCAACCAGGTATAGCCCACCTCCAGGGCTTGGGACTCTCTCTGGGAATGTGCAGCTAGCTCGATCCCCTAGAACAGCCAGTTTTCTCCCATGATCTGTGCGGGACGGGAAGTGAGGCCCACCTCTCAGCAACAAAGCTGAAAGTCTCTGAGTACTCTCTCCTCATTCAACCAGGTACAGCCCGGCACCCAGCGCCAGGGACCCTTTCCGGAGCCACGGCCACTAATGCGGCCGCAAAATATTCTCCCACTACATATGCCATAGGAACCATAAGCTACCCGATTAGATGGAACCTTCTCTAGGTTAGCTCAGCCACTAGAAACACATAGCCAATAACTCATAAGCCTATCTCAACAAACACTGCATATCAAGCAGAATAGTAACAGTGAACGTGAAGGACTAAACCACACTTGTCACAATGGTAAAGCAATGCAAAAGCCCACCAAACTTTCTTATTGAAGAGTCTAGCGCAGAAGACTCCAACACCACTGTAGTGTCAGACAACCTCTCTGACAAGGAATTCAGAAGGGAGCTACTTAGGATGCTTAGGGAACTAAAAGAAACAATGGAAAGCAATGCCAATAAAAGACAAGAGGATTTGAAGGCAGAAATGAGGAAAATGCAATCGGAAATGTCAGACCTGAAAAACCTGGTAGGCGAATTGAAAAACTCAGTGGAAAGCCTCAGCAGCAGAGTAACAGCTGCTGAGAACAGAATCAGTGAGCTCGAAGATGAAGTTCAGAGACTCTCCAGAAAAGAGCAGAAAATGGAAAAGAGACTCACAATTCGGGAACAGATGGCAAGAGAAGATCGTGATGAAGCCAAGAGGGGTAACATAAGAATTATTGGAGTCCCAGAGGGACAGGAAGAAAACCTTGATGAAGAAGAAACTGTCAAAGACATCATTGCTACAATGTTTCCAGAGCTGAAGAAAACTTGTGACCATATTCAGGAGGCCCGAAGGGTACCAGCAAGAAGAAATCCGAATAAAAATACCCCAAGACACATCCTGATCAAAATGACCAAAACCTTAGACAGAGACAAAATTCTGAAAGCAGCAAGATCGAAGAAAGAAATCTCTTACAAAGGAGCATCCTTAAAATTCACAGCTGATTTTTCTGATGAAACCCTTATGGCCCGAAAACAGTGGTGGGACATAGTGAAAAAACTCAATGAAGTAAATGCCTCTCCAAAAATACTTTACCCAGCAAGACTCTCATTAATAATAGAAGGAACAACACACAGTTTCACAGACAGAAAACAGCTCAGGAACTTCATAGACTCAAAACCATGGTTACAAGAACAACTAAATGGGCTAATTTAAGGCAAGACAGACCCCTCAAATACACCAAATTTCAACAGAACAATGGGACAAAATCCCATAACAATAATCTCTCTCAATGTCAATGGGCTAAACACACCAATTAAAAGACATAGAGTGGCAGGATGGATTAGAAAATTGAACCCAACATTCTGCTGCCTGCAAGAAACACATCTCAATAGTCAAAGCAAACACAGACTCAGAGTCAAAGGCTGGAAAACAATCCTACAGGCAAACAGCTCCTATAAAAAAGCTGGGGTAGCCATCCTAATATCAGATCACATCGATTTCAGAGTGAATAAGGTCATAAGAGACAGTGAAGGCCATTTCTTATTGATCAAAGGATCTGTACAACAGGAAGAATTTACAATAGTAAATGTATATGCACCTAATGAAAGACCAGCAAAGTACTTAAAACAACTACTCATAGATTTGGAGAAAGACATCAATAGCAACACAATACTAGTGGGAGACTTCAACACCGCTTAATCACCTCTTGATAGATCAACCAGATTCAAGCTTAGCAAGGACATACTTCTGAGGGAAACAATTGAAGAAAGGGACTTAGTAGATATATACAGGATGCTTCATCCTCAAAAAGCTGAATACACACTCTTCTCAAACATACATGGAACATTCTCCAAGATAGACCACATGCTGAGCCACAAAACATGCCTCCATAAAATTAAGAAGATAGAGATTGTATCAACAATCTTCTCAGACCATAATGCGCTGAAATTAGAAGTAAATCACACACAAAAACAGAAAGCTTAATCAAACACTTGGAAATTAAACAGTGCGCTATTGAACAACGAGTGCCTTAGAAAGGAAATCAAAGAGGAAATCAAAAGATTCCTAGAAATGAATGAAAATGAGGACACGAGTTACCAAAACTTATGGGACACAGCAAAAGCTGTGTTAAGAGGAAAGTTTATAGCTCTACAATCATTCCTCAGGAAGGAGGAGCAAGCACACATAAATAACCTAACCTCGCAACTTAAGAGCTTGGAGAAGGACCAACAAAAGGAGCACAACCTGAACAGGAGAAAGGAAATAATAAAACTCAGAGCAGAGATTAACGAGATGGAAACCCAAAAAACAATCTGAAAGATCAATGAAGCCAAGAGCTGGTTCTTCGAGAAAATTAACAAGATCGATAAGCCTCTAGCAAAACTCACAAAGAAAGGGAGAGAGAAAACCCTAATAAACCGAATCAGAAATGAAAAGGGGGTCATTACAACAGAAACTACAGAAATTCAAAGGATCCGCAGGGAGTACTTTGAGAAGCTTTATGCCACGGAACATCAAAACCTCGAGGAAATGGATAAATTCCTAGTCTCCGACAGACTCCCAAGGCTGAACCAAGAAGACCTGGAATACCTGAACAGAACTATCACCATCAAGGAAATTGAACTGGTAATAAAACGTCTCCCCAAGCACAAAGTCCTGGCCCGGATGGATTCACTAGTGAATTCTTTCAAATCTTTAAAGAGAACTTACTCCCAATACTCTTTAAGCTTTTCCATGAAATTGAAATAACAAAAACACTTCCGAACAGTTTCTACAAAGCAAATATCACACTGATAACAAAAGCAGACAGAGATACCACAAAGAAAGAGAATTACAGGCCGATATCCCTGATGAAAACAGATGCAAAGATCCTCAACAAACTACTAGCAAATAGAATCCAACTACTCATCAAAAAGATCATACACCATGACGAAGTAGGATTCATCCCAGGGATACAAGGATGGTTTAACCTTTGGAAATCAATCAACAGAATCCATCATATCAACAAAAGAAAAGATATAAAGCATATGATCATATCAATAGATGCAGAGAGATTCAGCCAAAGAGAAGGACAACATGGAGGGCGGGACCCGCAGATCCCGAAGGAAAAAAAAAAAAAACAGGTTCCAAAAAGAGCCGAGATCATCGGGAAGCCCCAGATGGGGTAGGTTTCGCATCCCGCCTCCCCCAGATGGAACCCCGGTGACCAGAAGCCTCTACAACCACAGCTCGAGTATGCAGGAACTAGGACTTTTCCTCAAATCTCCCGGGACTACACATCCCAGGTAACCTCTGATTCCGGAAGTCACACCCACAGCCCGCCCCCCAGCGCCATATTTACAGCATTCAGCCAAAGAGAAGGACAACATGGAGGGCGGGACCCGCAGATCCCGAAGGAAAAAAAAAAACAGGTTCCAAAAAGAGCCGAGATCATCGGGAAGCCCCAGATGGGGTAGGTTTCGCATCCCGCCTCCCCCAGATGGAACCCCGGTGACATCTCTCTACATACAAAGTGATCCATATATACAAAGTAAACCACCCAACATTTCTCTCTGAAAATCATAGTTAAGTTTGGAGCACGGCCACAGCCCCAGATACACAAGGACTTAATGCATAACCCAGCAGCTTGGAGCAGAAAAGTGAACGGACTATGCGTTAATCCAGGCCATCATGTCTGCCCGGAGGGGAAAGGGTGTTGCCCCATTCGCCCTCTCCTCTCTGGAAAGAAAGATGGCGGCCACATGGGAGCCTTGTGGACAGCAGGCATGAGCCGGGGGAGTGGGGGCGACTAAAACCTCATGGGAAGGGGGGCGTTCCGGTCCGTCCTTCACACCCTACCGAGGTCACCAGTTGCCCCCCACGAGCGGCTCTCCAGCACGGCCACAGCCCCAGAAGCACAAGGACTTAATGCAGAACCCAGCAGCTTGGAGCAGAAAAGTGAAAGGACTATGCGTTAATCCAGGCCATCAAGTCTGCCAGAGGGGAAAGGGGGTTGCCCCATTCGCCCTCTCTTCTCTGGAAAGAAGGATGGCAGCCGCATGGGAGCCTTGTGGACAGCAGGTATGAAGCGGGGGTATGGGGGCGACTAAAACCTCATGGGAAGGGGGGCGTTCCGGTCCGTCCTTCACGCCCTACCGAGGTCACCAGTTGCCCCCCGCGAGCGGTTCTTCAGCACGGCCACGGCCCCAGAAGCAGAAGGACTTAATGCAGAACCCAGCAGCTTGGAGCAGAAAAGTGAATGGACTATGCGTTAATCCAGGCCATCTTGGCTGCCCGGAGGGGAAAGGGTGTTCGTCCCTTCCACCTTCCTCCCTCTGGAAAGAAAGATGGCGGCCACATGGGAGCCTTGTGGACAGCAGGTATGAGCCGGGGCTGTGGGGGCAACTAAAACCTCATGGGAAGGGGGGCGTTCCGGTCCGTCCTTCACGCCCTACCGAGGTCACCAGTTGCCCCCCACAAGCGGTTCTCCAGCACGGCCACAGCCCCAGAAGCACAAGGACTTAATGCAGAACCCGGCAGCTTGGAGCAGAAAAGTGAACGGACTATGCGTTAATCCAGGCCATCAAGTCTGTCGGAGGGGAAAGGGTGTTGCCCCATTCGCCCTCTCCTCTCTGGAAAGAAAGATGGCGGCTGCATGGGAGCCTTGTGGACAGCAGGTATGAGCCGGGGTAGTGGGGGCGACTAAAACCTCATGGGAAGGGGGGCGTTCCGGTCCGTCCTTCACGTCCTACTGAGGTCACCAGTTGCCCCCCGCGAGCGGCACTCCAGCACGGCCAAGGCCCCAGAAACACAAGGACTTAATGCAGAACCCGACAGCTTGGAGCAGAAAAGTGAACGGACTATGCGTTGATCCAGGCCATCAGGTCTGTCCGGAGGGGAAAGGGTGTTGCCCCATTCGCCGTCTCCTCTCTGGAAAGAAAGATGACGGCCACATGGGAGCCTTGTAGACAGCAGGCATGAGCCGGGGGAGTGGGGGCGACTAAAACCTCATGGGAAGGGGGACGTTCCGGTTCGTCCTTCACGTCCTACTGAGGTCACCAGTTGCCCCCCGCGAGCAGCTCTCCAGCATGGCCACAGCCCCATAAGCACAAGGACTTAATGCAGAACCCGGCAGCTTGGAGCAGAAAAGTGAACGGACTATGCGTTGATCCAGGCCATCAGGTCTGTCCGGAGGGGAAAGGGTGTTGCCCCAGTCGCCTTCTCCTCTCTGGAAAGAAAGATGGCGGCCGCATGGGAGCCTTGTGGACAGCAGGTATGAGCCGGGGGTGTGGGGGCGACTAAAACCTCATGGGAAGGGGGGCGTTTTGGTCCGCCCTTCACGCCCTACCGAGGTCACCAGTTGCCCCCCTATGAGCGGCTCTCCAGCACGGCCACAGCCCCAGAAGCACAAGGACTTAATGCAGAACCCAGCAGCTTGGAGCAGAAAAGTGAAAGGACTATGCGTTAATCCAGGCCATCATGTCTGCCCAGAGGGGAAAGGGTGTTGGTCCCTTCCGCCCTCCTCCCTCTGGAAAGAAAGATGGCGGCCACATGGGAGCCTTGTGGACAGCAGGTATGAGCCGGGGATGTGGGGGCGACTAAAACCTCATGGGAAGGGGGGCGTTCCGGTCCGTCCTTCACGCCCTACCGAGGTCACCAGTTGCCCCCCGTGAGCGGCTCTCCAGCACGGCCACGGCCCCAGAAGCACAAGGACTTAATGCAGAACCCGGCAGCTTGGAGCAGAAAAGTGAATGGACTATGCGTTAATCCAGGCCATCAGGTCTGTCCAGAGGGGAAAGGGTGTTGCCCCAGTCGCCTTCTCCTCTCTGGAAAGAAAGATGGCGGCCGCATGGGAGCCTTGTGGACAGCAGGTATGAGCCGGGGTAGTGGGGGCGACTAAAACCTCATGGGAAGGGGGGCGTTTCGGTCCGCCCTTCACGCCCTACCGAGGTCACCAGTTGCCCCCCGCGAGTGGCTCTCCAGCATGGCCACAGCCCCAGAAGCACAAGGACTTAATGCAGAACCCGGCAGCTTGGAGCAGAAAAGTGAATGGACTATGCATTAATCCAGGCCATCAGGTGTCCAGAGGGGAAAGGGTGTTGCCCCAGTCGCCTTCTCCTCTCTGGAAAGAAAGATGCCGGCCGCATGGGAGCCTTGTGGACAGCAGGTATGAGCCGGGGTAGTGGGGGCGACTAAAACCTCATGGGAAGGGGGGCGTTTCGGTCCGCCCTTCACGCCCTACTGAGGCCACCAGTTGCCCCCCACTAGCGGCTCTGCAGCACGGCCACGTCTCCAGTGCACAGAAACCAATTTCTTAACTATCTGACTTTCAGTAGAAATACTTCCAGGTTCAATAAGTAAAATAGCAGAAATCCAAAACCAACATTTAATTCTTGAACCCAGCTGTAGAAAGCAAATCACTTCACAATGCTTTTTCAGCATGTCTGATTTGAGGGGGGGGGTAAACTCTAAATAATAGTGGTGAATCTTTTATTGAAACAATGAATCTAATCAAAGCAGATAGAGTGTTAACTAGAATTCATCTGCCCCACAGGGACTGGGAGGGGTGGGGGGTGGGGTTTTATTGGGGTTCTTCATGGTAAAAAATAAGTTTTGGTAAAGGGAAATGCGTTTGATATTTGCATGACTGAGACCTAAACCTGAAAGCTTTGTAACCTTTCCCACGGTGATTCAATAAAGAAAAAAAAAATTTAAAAAAATAGATGCAGAGAAAGCATTTTACAAGATCCAGCACCCCTTTTTGATGAAAACCCTAGCCAAAATGGGTATAGAGGGGACTTTTCTCAACATAGTTAGAGCCATCTATCACAAGCCCACAGCAAGCATCATCCTCAATGCGGAAAAACTGAGAGCCTTCCCTCTAAGATCAGGGACGATACAAGGATGCCCACTCTCTCCACTGCTGTTCAATATAGTACTGGAAGTACTTGCAATAGCGATTAGGCAAGAAAAAGATATTAAGGGCATTCAGTTAGGAAAGGAAGAAATCAAGCTCTCACTATTCGCAGATGATATGATACTCTACTTAGAGAACCCAATAACCTCGACCAAAAAACTCCTAGAAACAATATACTAGTTTAGTAAAGTTGCAGGCTATAAAATCAATACCCAAAAGTCCATGGCTTTTCTATATGCAAACAGTGAGAGAGAGGAAAGCTACATGAAAAAACAATCCCGTTCACAATTGTGCCCCAGAAAATCAAGTACCTAGGAATCAGCTTATCTAAGGAAGTAAAGGACCTGTACAAAGAAAACTACAAAACACTACTTCAGGAAATAAAAGAGGACATGAGGAAATGGAAAGATATCCCCTCTCATGGGTCGGGAGACTTAACATTGTTAAAATGGCAATACTTCCCAAAGCATTGTATAAATTCAATGCAATCCCTATAAGAATACCCACGACATTCTTCAAAGAAATGGAGCAAACACTCCTGAAATTTATATGGAACAATAAGCCCCCACGAATAGCTAAAGCAATTCTTGGGAAAAAGACAATGGGAGGAATCAACCTCCCGAACTTCAAACTGTACTACAAAGCAGTAATAATTAAAACAGCATGGTACTGGAACAAAGGCAGAACTGCAGACCAATGGAACAGGGTTGAATACACTGACATCTCCCCTCAATCATATGATCATCTAATCTTTGATAAAGATGCAAGAAATGTGAAGTGGAGTAAGGAAATCCTCTTTAACAAATTGTGCTGGCATCATTGGATGGCTACATGCAAAAAAAATGGGCTCAGAACTCTGCCTAACCCCATGTACAAAGTAAAATCAAAATGGATTAAATACCTCAACATCAGAACAGAAACCATAAGGTACATTGAAGACAAAGTTGGCAAAACCCTCCATGACATTGAAGCTAATGGTATCTTCAAAGATGCCACGCCACTGGCCGAGCAAGTGAAAACAGAGATAGATAAATGGGACTATCTTAAACTAAGAAGCTTCTGCACCTCCAAAGAAACAGTGACCAAAATACAAAGACAGTCTACAGAATGGGAAAGGATATTCGCCGAATACACATCTGACAGGGGGTTGATATCAAGGATATACAAAGTACTGGTTGAACTCCACAAGAAGAGAACATCCAACCCCATCAAAAAATGGGGCAATTAAATGAACAGAAACTTTCTCAAAGAAGAAATCCGAATGGCAAAAAAACACACGAGAAAATGCTCTACATCATTAATCATCAGGGAGATGCAGATCAAAACCACAATGAGATACTATCTCACATCTCAGAGACTGGCCCACATTCAAAAGAACAAAAGCAACCAATGCTGGCACGGATGTGGTAAGGGAAACTCCTTCACTGTTGGTGGTTATGCCAACTGGTTCAGCTCTTCTGGAAAACAGTATGGACGATTCTCAAAAAATTAGAAATTGAGCTCCCATTTGACCCAGCAATACCACTTCTGGGAATATATCCCAGAGAGGAAAAATGTATAGTCGAATTGACATCTGCACTTATTTGTTCATTGCAGCACTTTTTGCAATAGCCAGAAACTGGAAGAAACCTGAGTGCCCAAGAATAGATAACTGGTTAAAGAAACTTGGTACATCTACACAATGGAGTACTATGTAGCTGTTAGAAAAGATGAAGTCATGAAATTTACATACAAGTGGTACAACATGGAAAGTATCATGCTAAGCGAAATGAGTCAGAAAGAGAG